>NC_134416.1:66861001-67461001 GCF_030867145.1 Opisthocomus hoazin | reverse complement strand
TTACAAAAGCATGTCAATTTTGATGGCTTTACTTGATAGAAAGCAGTGGTTAACTATACTGAGATTCTGGTTGTTCTGTTCTCATTGAAGCAGAGCCCAGCTACTTTTGCTGAGGCTTTTGTGCATCACAAATCATCACCATTTATGACAGCGTGTGGCGGAAAATGCAATTCTTCAGGTAATGTCAGGGCTGTGAGGATATTGGCTGCTGGAGGGTCCTGGGTACTTTTTGGTTTGCTCTAAAAGTCCATTGACTTAAACTCACTGAAGCTTATTAATTTGCCACAGAACATGAGACTGAGTATTAGCCTCTTGGCTTTATAAAACATAGACTTCTTTTCTCAGAATAGATGGCTGTGCATGTCCATATACAACAGTCTAGGCTCAGAGTGGGGACTGTTGCTGGGATTGCACGCAAACAGGAATATTTCATAATGTACTACTGACTGCCAGGAAGGACATGATGCTCTCTGCTTGTTCAAATGCCTGCTTACATATTAGCAGCAAAGTAATATCTTGATTGAGAAAAAAATTTTTTTTTTCTAAGCTGCTAAATTAATAGCACTGCCTAATTAATAAGTTCATCTCGACTTCCCACAGACACTCTGCGTTCCTGTGAATAATTGCATCTTCACTGATTATCTTCACTTTCAATATCACATTTTAACCTTCTTTGTGTCTAGTGCTCTTTATTGTTTAGTTTACAGATTAGCTTGGAAAATATAAGTGTTGTACAAAGTCAAAACAATTTCAGCGTAGGTGAAGATTATTGCCTTTTTCATTAAATTACTAGTAATCATTCCTAGTTTTAATTAGTTCTGGGCATGAGAAATGCAAGCAGGAGGAAGACAGAGCTAGTTACTACAAAGTGTTTAGACTGTCAATAGCTTTTAACAGGATGTGCCTTGCAAAACATCTGTGCTCATTGAAGTCAATACAAAGCCATTAATTAACATCAGATGATGATGAAATGTTTCATTGGTTTTAACTGAAAGGAAAAACTCTCCAGATTTTGAAAGAAAACTAGAACATTTTTCTGTACTTTAAATGTAATCAACATTAGAGTTTCAGATATTTATTTTTATATGCATTGTTCTCACCGATGAATAGAAATCTGATGAAACGATATTTTTTTAACATTTAGATGATCTTTTCTCTTAGAGTTTGTGGATAAACACTTATAAGCAGCCATAGAAATTATTTTTTCTTCTCTTGTTCATAAAGTACAAGAGATTGTTTGGGTTTAGGTCTGTTTTACATCTAGCAAGTGTTGGATTTTTCTAATACATAAAATCAAAACCATTTTCCTTACAGAAATGTGACTTTACTACAACTGAAGCATACATAATTTTACAGTAGGGTAGGAAGAATCCCAGTGTATCGGTTTTCAGTAGACATGTTAAACAAAGGTAGGAAATGAATAAGTTTTTGTATATTTATGGAAATATCTTAGAATGTGCAGATATAGTTTGCTTCAGAAAACATAAATTATTACGTGCTTTTTTGAATGAGTGTTGGCCAGATTTGGAAGTGCATAATTGATTTTAAGGCAGATCATTGTTAGGAGGTAAAGACTTTGCCAAGTTCATACTACAATTAAGGCCTAAATAATTTTCTTGATATAAAGTACTGTAATAATATAGAGTTGTTCATACCAGTTTGCCTAGCATTTTTAAAAAATTTCATATTTACAAGGATGTTGAAAATTAGTAGTATTATATAAATAATAAAAAAATATGTTTTATGCTTATTATTTTTTTGTGTTCTTCCATTTCTTCCCATTTGAAAACAAGTTGCAGAATTAAAGAAACCAGCAAAAATGAGACCTGATGGGCCTTTCAGAGACCAGCTAGGCAATCTCCTTTCATGGTGGAAAAACTACATGTGAATAAGTAAAAATTTTGGTGGGTGTTTGTTTATTGTGTCCTTAAAGGTCTCCAGTGATGCAAGGCATCTCCTCAGGGGATATGTTCCATCTTCTTCACCAACAGAAAGTTTTTCTAAATGTCTGATTAAGGTATTTCTTGCTGTAATTTCACTCCATTATTTCTGCATAATTTCTTTCCTCTTCATAACATCCATACATCCATTTATGCATTTGTGGACAGTTATTTTTTTCTTCAGCCTTCCTAATAACCTTTTTTCATAGAATAGGTTTATGAGATCTTTGATCTTTCTCTGGATTTTTTGCAGTTGATTGTGCCTTTCCTGAGCTGTGGATCCCCAATCGGGGTAAGATCTGACGACTGAAAGCTTACCAGTATGGACTGAAGAAGAGGCGTTACTTGTCTGTAGATGCCTTACTTGTCTGTTATGCTCCTGCTTATGCAGTTTGCATTGTGTTTTGCAGTTTGTTCACAGCACTATGTTGACTGTTCTCAGGTCATGATTCACAATGGACTATATCTTAAGGTCAGTTTTGCCGTTCTTTATTTGTGCAAGTTGGATTATTCCCGTAAGCATGTATCTTTCATGATTTTTGTTTTCCTCTTTTTTTAGGTCATTTTTCTAGTTTGGTTGGAGTTATAATCATTCCCTCAGTGTATTTGCAGTCTGTTCCAGCTTCATATCTTCTTCCTGTCTCCTAAACCCAATACCTTTACAGTAGTCTGCTGACAGTACTGATTAGTACCAGATTCTGGAGAGACCCTGTAACCTAATACATCCTTCATCACAGTTTTATTGTGAACTGCTGATATTCTGTAAGTCATTTTGTTCTTTCTTTTCCATGCACCTAATAGAAATTTCTGCTAGACTTGTTTGCTCCAGCTTGCTTCAAAAGCATCCCATGAAACAGTGCCAGAGGTTGAGCTGTGTAACAGCTACAGCATCTCCTCTGTTCACAGGCATTTAGATAGGTTTAACAAGCTTTGTTCTTGGTGAAGCCACGTTAGTTGCTGCTCCAGTCTTTTTAAATTTTAGAAACTGGTTTTGCCTTTCTTCTTGTATGTTCTTATCAAGGTCAGATTAGGATTTGTCCTGGTAAAAATAGTACCTTCTTCCCCTAAAAGTATAAATAAAATAATAAAAAAAAAAAAAACAACACCCAAACCGAAAACAGTCCCACCTCCTCATAACTTCTACTCAAGATTTAAAAAGAGAGAATCAACATTTAAAAAGAGAAACATAACTGCAGATTCAGTCCCATGCATCAGAACCTAAACTATATCCAAATACATATTAAACAAGGAGCTTCTAGCGGAGATCAGGCAGAAGAGAAAGGTGCATGGCATGTGGAAAGAGGGACAGGCCACTTGGGAAGAGTACAGAAACGTAGTGAGAGCATGCAGGGATGCGACGAGGAAGGCCAAGGCTCACCTGGAATTGAAGCTGGCAAGGGATGTCAAAAACAACAAGAAGGGCTTCTTCAACTACATCAGCAGCAAAAGGAAGTCTAGGGACAATGTGGGGCCGCTGCTGAATGAGGCGGGTGTCCTGGTGACGGAGGATGCGGAGAAGGCAGAGCTAAGGAATGCCTTCTTTGCTTCAGTCTTCAGTGCTAAGACTGGCCCTCAGGAATCCCAGGCCCCGGAGGTAAGAGAGGAAGCCTACAGAGAGGACGACTTTCCCTTGGTCGAGGAGGACTGTGTGAGGGATCGCTTAAGCGATCTGGATGTCCACAAATCCATGGGCCCCGATGGAATGCACCCACGAGTGCTGAGGGAGCTGGCGGATGTCATTGCTGAGCCACTCTCCATCATCTTTGAGAGGTCCTGGAAGACAGGAGAGGTGCCCGAGGACTGGAGAAAGGCCAATGTCACTCCAATCTTCAAAAAGGGCAAGAAGGAGGACCCAGGGAACTACAGGCCGGTCAGCCTCACCTCCATCCCGGGAAAGGTGATGGAGCAGCTTATCCTGGAGGCCATCATGAAGCAAGTGGAAGAAAAGAAGGTTATCAGGAGTAGTCAGCATGGATTCACCAAGGGGAAATCATGCCTGACCAATCTAATAGCTTTCTACGATGACATGACTGGCTGGGTAGACGAAGGGAGAGCTGTGGATGTTATCTACCTTGACTTCAGCAAGGCTTTCGACACAGTCTCCCATGATATCCTCCTGGGGAAGCTGAGGAAGTGTGGGCTGGATGAGTGGTCAGTGAAGTGGATAGAGAACTGGCTGAATGGCAGAACTCAGAGGGTTGTCATCAGCGGCGCTGAGTCTAGTTGGAGGCTGGTGACAAGTGGTGTCCCTCAGGGGTCAGTACTGGGCCCAGTCTTGTTTAACTTCTTCATCAACGACCTGGATGAAGAGTTAGAATGTACCCTCAGCAAGTTTGCTGACGACACCAAACTGGGAGGTGTGGTAGATACACCAGAAAGCTGTGCTGCCATTCAGCGTGACCTGGATAGGCTGGAGAGCTGGGCAGAGAGGAACCTGATGAGGTTCAACAAGGGCAAGTGCAGGGTCCTGCACCTGGGGAGGAACAACCTCATGCACCAGTACAGGCTTGGGGTGGACCTGCTGGAGAGCAGCTCTGCGGAGAGGGACCTGGGTGTCCTGGTGGACGACAGGTTAACTATGAGCCAGCAGTGTGCCCTGGCTGCCAAGAAGGCCAATGGGATCCTGGGGTGCATCAAGAAGAGTGTGGCCAGCAGGACAAGGGAGGTTCTCCTTCCCCTCTACACTGCCCTGGTGAGGCCTCATCTGGAGTACTGTGTCCAGTTCTGGGCTCCCCAGTTCAAGAAGGATGAAGAGCTACTGGAGAGAGTCCAGCGGAGGGCTACAAGGATGGTGAGGGGACTGGAGCATCTCCCCTACGAGGAGAGGTTGAGGGAACTGGGCTTGTTCAGCCTGAAGAAGAGAAGGCTGCGAGGGGACCTTATAAATGCCTACAAATATCTGAAGGGTGGGTGTCAGGAGGATGGGGCCAAGCTCTTTTCAGTGGTGCCCAGTGACAGGAGAAGGGGCAATGGGCACAAACTGAAGCACAGGAAGTTCCGTCTGAACATGAGGAGGAACTTCTTCCCTCTGAGGGTGACGGAGCACTGGAACAGGCTGCCCAGGGAGGTTGTGGAGTCTCCTTCTCTGGAGATATTCAAGACCCGCCTGGACAAGGTCCTGTGCAGCCTGCTGTAGGTGACCCTGCTTCGGCGGGGGGGTTGGACTAGATGACCCACAGAGGTCCCTTCCAACCCCTACTATTCTGTGATTCTGTGATATTATTTTTCTAGATATTTTTAAAGTTCTAAATTAGAAGATGTGTATTTAAATTTTTTTTAAAAAAAGGATTTTGACTGGTAACCTAATAATGCTCAGGTGGATTAGAAGTTATCATGATCATCCATCAGTAGCTGTTTCAGAAGCCACATGTTTACCGCCCAAGAAAAAGCCCATGAAGTATTTGCTTAAGCATTTTTCTGAATAAAGATGCCTTAAGAAATCATGATGCAGCTCTGTGGAGATGTAGCTACAATAGCTGGAATTTCACTGATCAATTTCTAAGCAAACATAGGCAAGTATTTTCTAACATTTGTTTCAAAAAGTAAAAGCCAAAGTAAACCAAAGCACACCAACAGTGGTAATATCTGTTGAGTCCTACTGTGCAGAACTAAGAAGACTCTCATGTAGTTCTCTTAGTAGCTTTGCAGATGTTCTCACGTCCTTCTCACCTTCTAGTTTCCATGATTTGAAGAGCTGTCAGAAGGCAGAACATAGCTGAACTTCACTGTCGCATTGCACATCTGTAAGACAAGTTTGTATCCCCCAGTCACAGGGCATTTGAAATAAGTGCCCTTCAGAAAAGGGATTTGGAGGTAATCTGCTGAGCGTAAATTATAATGAACACTAGGAGAAATAGCTGAGGCTTTTCAGTGGCTTCGTATGTATAGTCTGTGTGAAAATGACTGGCTTTTAAGTACATTAGAAAACTGGAGGAGAAGAATCACAATTGCGTGTTTCCTGCCTTTTGAATATTACATTATGTAATATGTTTTCTGTCTGCCCATTTTAAAATCCTTCCTACCAAGGCTTTCAATTTCAGTTTATTGGTATTTTTTTCTCTTCCAGCTTTTACATCAGACTATGGTGATTTTTTCCAGGTCTTCTCTTTCTTCATATTTTCTTTCACTGTGTTTTTCTGATTTTTGTTTTCTCTCTATCTGCTGAACAGAGTGGCTCATTTAGAGCTATATTTAAAGACACTTTTTACCAGCTCTGTCGTCATTCCTGGAAATAAGGTAACATTTATGTAATCAAGTCATGCTTTAGCCACTGCTTTCTGGTACTTGCAAGGTAAAAAGAAAATTCTGTTTGTGATTCATCAGGGTAATTATAGCATTTGCCAGAGTACATGTGGGCAGGTAAGTACACACACAAATTAGATAATTGGGTCAGTAGTGAACAGTTTATGCCTAACAAACTTGATTTAATAAAGGTAGGTTTAATCCAAAATTAGAAGTTTCGACAGAACTATATATCCAAGATACAGGGCATACACACTTTTTTTTTTTTTTAATATAAGCAAGATGCTTTTGAACCTCTATCTTGGATGCATATATACATATTACAAAATGCCATTTTTTTATTATCAAGTCAGATATTTTAACATTTTCCTAAATGATAAGTGCTGATAATAGCTTGGAGCTCTATTTTGGATATCCAAAATTAAATCTGCTAGTTTGTAAGCTTTTGGATATTGAAAAGTGAATAGCACGGATTTTGTCTTTCCACTTTTTCCTTTGATGTAAACCTACTGTCAAAGTGAAGAAGGAGAAAGAAAAAGTGAAAATGAGTGTGTGTGTATATATATTCCCCCCCCCCCCCAAAAAAAAAAAAAAAAGGTCTTCTGCCTCTCTGCTTGACAAGAACTGTAGTAGCAAGCCTGGCATGTTGGGGAACAGGCACAGACTGACAAGACAGAGTAGTCATGGCTCTCATGCTGCCTTCTGCAGTGTCCTGCTTTAGGCAGTTACTGCCTTCATCTGTGCCTAGAGCTGTCCTTGACAACATTCAAGTACCCAGAGCAAGGCTGCATAAAAATGTCTACGCATTTCCAGAACAACTTGCAGCGTTTCTCTAAGCTTTGGTCTCCAGCACTTCTCTGTATTTTTTTCTTTTTCATTCCAAGCTTTCAGACTATTTCCCTAAATAGAGCTTGCTGATGTGAAAGAGAGAAACAGGGAGTGTTGATAGCTAAAGCCACGGTGAGTAGTAGGAAATCTCCACTCAGATCTTTATGTAGCGCTCTATGCTGCTCTGATACAAAGCTCAATCTCTAACACCACAAGGTGGTTCTCCAGACTATCAAGAAAAGTCAAAGACTACTCCACTGCTTCACAACTCAAAGGTAATGGTCACTTCCTCAGAGTTAAAATATTTTATCTTGTGTAAACAGGATCTTTCATTATCTGCTGATCATCTGCAATCCTTATATGACGGTTCAAGGCAAGTTGTTATCAACTGAACTGGAATTAAAAATCAGAATTACTGGCTATACTACTTAAATAATTGGTGCCAATCACAACCTCTCTCTGCATTTCCAACCTTTAAAACGGAAATTATACTGGCAGAAAGAGCTCAGCCCTAAACCACCAAGCATTTGTGCTCCAAATTTGGATGTGACTATTTCAGATCTGCTGCACTTTCTGTAAATGTCGTAGGGAGATAATTTTTCTGAACAGAACCTGTAACATGTTGGCTACTGTGCATATGTTAGGTACAGAACTCCACCCCACTCTGTACATCAGTGTACAATTTTGCGCATTTTATATGTCATGAAGTGGATGTAAGACACCACATGTGAAACTACATTCTGGGCCCATTTAAAAATCGGACCTCACATTGATTCTTTAGCTGTTCTTCAACTGCTTAGATAAGACAAGCATGTTCCCATAGCTACTGAGATCAACAAGAACTCACCAGGAAATGCTGGATTGGCTTTCAGGATGTTGCAGTTTTGCTCTTTCCTTCATAGACTTTCACAAAAGTTTCGGCCACTGGCCTGGTATAATACATGCAGCTTTTCCCAAAGAATAAAGAAAAAAAGAAAAGAAAGGAAAAAATTATTATCATTTGTGACAAGTTCATTAAGGAAGGGTTTTATATTACAGAGTTATTAACACTGATTTCCTTTTTCCATAAAGAAAAGTTTATAATGCTGCATCATCTAACAAGTAAGAAAGCCATGTGAGATGATAATATTCCATGAAAATGATGCATTACATGATATTGATTAAAAATGTGAAAACAGGAATTGAGCTTGTTTCAAAAAAATGGATCAATTTAATTCCAGACCTTATTCAGAAGTTTGTTTTCTTCCCTATTCACCTTTTCTTATTTATAGATGTGCTAATTTTCTTCCCTTTTGCTTTTGCTCTAATTTTAACTTGTCAGTTAGGTTAAATAGCATTGAAATTATTTTTACTTAAAAGAAATGTAAAATATGTAAAGAAATGTAAAAATAAAAGAAATGCAAAACTAACACTTCTGATTACAATTCCACCTCTCCCCCCAACATCCTGACAAGAAGGGGATATATCTGCACTTTGAACATGGAATTTAAAAAATTTTTTTCAGAAGACTAACCACTTCAACTCCTTGTTCCAGGAGTTTCAGTGAGGGACCTGACAGAAGTAAAGAGACCGCAAACAAAACAAATTCAGAGGAATAAAGCCATCAGATAGTTTATAGCCCAAGACTTCTTGTTGCAGTGCTTATTATTACCAATATTATATAAAAAGTAAATTTTTTTACTATAAAGTATATAATTATAAAGGCCAGGTGGTTTAAACAGGATTCCACTGTCCTTTTATTTTTCAAATGGATAAAACTGCACCAAAATCACTGTCAGGGCACCTCACAGTCTGGGGGCTCCCTGGGGCCTGGGAGGACTGGGGGCTCCCCAGGGACCCTCAGGGCAGTGTATTGGGAGTGGGGTGTTTTGGTAACACAGAAGTGCCATAATCCCAAGTCAGGGATCAGGACGCTGTTGTAGATGGTGTGAAAACACAGGACAGAGACAATATCCACTCCTAAAACCAGAAGGAAAGTGAGGAGAGTAAAACAAAACATGGGATGATACTGGTTGGGGTAGCATTGTCTCTTGAGCACACCGCTGCTAGCTGCGGTTGAGTTTATTTGCAGGTGTCTGAAGGAAGGAAGGTTTTGGGAAAAGGAGGGTCAATTTGCTGTGCAGGTGTTCACTGGGGGTTCCTCTCAGGCGTGAGTGATGGGGGCAGCACAAAGGTTGTACAACCTCATTATTCACTTTTCAGATGTAAGTGGCCATTGCAAGGCCCAGTGAGCTAGGTGCAGGATTCATACACAGAAAAATCCTTCTTCTTTCCCAGAGAGTTCATAGCCATAGTAAAATGGTAGACAAAAGAGATTTATGGAGAGATGCAATGATCTTAGAGGTCTTTTCCAGCCTTAATGATTCCATGATTCTATGAATTAGATGGTTTTAAAATTATGCAAAAAATCTGCAATAAACTTGGTTGAACTGTGTCCTGAATTCCAGCTGAGTGACATAAATACTAAAGCATATTTTCTGACTCCTGTTTTTTCACCTTGTATTCCCCTTAAATTAAGCATTTTAAGCAACTGCAATATAGAGGATATTTCTGTTTTGACTAGAAGTAGCAAAGTGGTAGTTCTATTGTGAGTTTCTAATGGTGTCAATACAATTTTTTAAACCTATCTTGAGATTTTACTTTGCGTCTATATTAACATCTATCCAGGCAGCCTCATTGAACTATTTGCTGCTTGGGTATGTAACCATACCCTGCCTCCACACCACTGCCATTTTTGATGGTACAGATTGGAAAAGGATAGAGGGAGGAAAGGCAGCAGTACAGCTCTACCAACATACACTAATTAAAAGCGTGTGTGTATTTGAGAAACATAATGGTATGCGCATGTGAGGACAACCTCTCAACTTGTGAAATCTTCATTACCTGTGTGATATGGGGCACAGCACTAGCAATGCAACAGAGCTACAAGGTCACTTGTTTATACATTTTGTGAGTCACGTGTGATAAACTGATTTGCAGTTGCAGTTTGAATGGGCACATCCATTTGTAAATGCAAAGTAGAGGCATACAATTCAAAACAGGTTCTCCCTTTGAGTCCATCCCTTTTTGTTTTATTGCTGTGTGTCAGCAGAGGAATTTGGTTTTGGTCTTTCTATCATGTCTACCTTGACAGTCCAAAATGTCAAATGACATATGAACAGCTACATAACATTTTTATTGTGTACTTTTAATGACCATTACTGTAACACAAAACTGAAAAGTAATACAATGTAAATAATTCTTTATATATACAGGCTTTCACATGTCTCATGATACTATATTTAAATGTTCTGTGATGAACCAATTTCATTTTCAAAATATGCAAATTATAACAGCAGGCTTTTTTTAAATTTTAAATGGTCTTTGTCTAATAAAATGAGTCATTTTTCACTTAATAAATTCAGGAATAAAACTGCATACAGCTATTTTTGCTCTTCTAAATGAGAAGAGGAACAATATTTCTTTTATTGCCTGTCAGTTCTGAATTACTTTAAGTGCACTCTGGGTGAGCTGTGCTGCTATACTGTCTTTTGAGCATAGTGCCCAGAAATCAATCAGGATCTAAAACTCACCCTTTTTGTTAGGGTGGATCTGACTGGTGATTGAAAAGAGTAGTGCAACTGCAACCCATGATTTTTCTTCAAGCAAAGAGATATTTTGTTCTAATTCGTGCCTCAGTTCTACTTAAACTGGAGCATGCCACCTTGCTTCCAAGCTGGTGCTTGCAAACTTGTTGCTAACTAGGAATAGTTATGTTCACTGTTAATGCACAAGAGTGTGAGGTTGCCCAAGAGGATTTTCTTTCTTCTCTGTGTTCTTGAGTTTTAAAAAAAATTTAAAGTGTATAGATGAACTTTAGCCTTCTGAAATATAGCATATTTCTTAAGTGAAAAGAAATAAATCCAAATTTCTAACATACTGTATTCAGATCACAGTCTGGAGGGAAATTCAGCTCCAAGCTGTTGCTTACTAGTACAGCTTCTTATGAGCTATACTCTAGGGACAAAATAACAAGGTGTAGAATATGATTCTGAACAACATGCGCCTGTGCTGGCTGCCCTGAAGTCAACTGCCATTGACGTTGGAAGGTGAGTAAAGCAGGCAAGAGCTCTTTTAAGCATCTGATTCATAAATGCTGTGAGATATCTTTCTCTTTCCTTACTTATCCCCATGTAGACCTGTAATAAGTGGACTTAATTTTTTGAAAATATTGGCTGAGTGTAAGCAGCAGTAGTGGAATCTGCGTAGTATGTGCTGAGCAGTTTGATATCAGTAATAGCTGCAAGTGTTAATCTAACAAAATACAAATGGTAATGCTTCACATTATTTAAGATGTACAGTCATTGGCTTGCTAGATCTTTCTTATTCTTGAAATAGAATGTTTCTTAAAAGGCCTTGGTAGAAATACCTCTCTAATAGCTGGTGTAAAGTCGTCAGAGAGAGATCATCTTCAGAGATCATACGAAGAAATGTTCAAATGTTGTTTTATGTTCTTATTTCAAAATACTCCCTAGCTGAAACTAGGATGTGTAGACATTAATGTAATAGGACACAAAATAGAGGCACTCCTGAGGGTTATTTGGAGGATAAATAACCCACCACTGCTCAGATTCTAAGCTGTGGCTGGAGCTCATATAGGTATACCTTGGTTGACTTCAGATGAGATAATTTGGTATTGCTAGTGCTGTGGAGCATTGTGGTCTGTGGGAGTCATTTCAACTAAGGTCTATTGACAAATTTTGCTGGCTTTGTGAAACCCAAGCTGACCTTTCAAACAAAAATATACTAAGGTAATGTATGTCCACATTAACTGGAATTATACCTCTGGAATAAAGTACAGATGTACCATGAGGATAGTCAAACATAGCTCCAGTGCCAAAATCAGTCAGATATTACAGGCTTGTACAATTAAAGGACATTATACATTAGGGAAAAAGATACAGTGCTGAGAAAGTCAGTGAGATTTAATTCTTACTATATATATACATTTAAGCTCCTCGATAAGTGATTCTTTAAACTGGGTCTTCAATAAGAGAAGATAATATATACGACAGAAGGTTGTAAACTTCTGGTTTATAATTGTTCCTTGCCTTTGGTGTTTCTCAGAACTAACAGGTTCAGTGGATGGAAAGATAATTTTGAAGGGTTGTGTTGATAATATAGTAATAAGGAATGCCCGTCACCATATCTAGGGTACTGACTGTGAATCTGGCAATACGGCAAATGCTTAGCAATTTTGCTACACTTAGACTTGGCTACTGTGGTTTAGATTTTCTGATAGCAGATTATTCTAGAAGTGCTTGGTGTGTTATCTCTTTATCCAACAAAAGAACTGCTCAAGTTCTGATCTAAAAGCCTCATCTTTTAGTGTTAGAATGGTAATTACTGAATAATTGTGCAAAGGTAAATGTAAGTCTCATTTGGTAAGCTTTAAGAGTGAACCTGTACCAGGGTCCTGTTCACAGTGTCTCATACTGTAGCCTCTTGCTTGCATCCTACCTGGTGAAGGTGGTATATTTTGTAACAGATTTTCTCTAAGTTTGGTTTGATCCATTTCATCCCTTCCTCAGTGAAATATGCAGGGAAGAATTAAGGGACTTTGTTTGCTGATGACAGAAGATGAAGGAAAGAAAGGGAAATATTAAAATTTCTTTCCAGTTCTCTCTGTTCTTCAAGAACCATAGGCTTCAGTTCCCTCATTGTAGATACTTAACTTACTAGCCTGGCTCTGTCTGAAATCTTTAAACACGATGAATTAACCTTCTGTCTCTCCATTTGTATGTGAACATATATCCTCTAATTTACACAGGATGCCCTTATATAGTGACAGATGAAATGTCCGCAATGGATACTAAGGATTTTGGTTTTTGAATAAAGGAAATAGCCTTCTGTCCAGCTAAATACTGAGCTGTGTACAATCACATGTGGCTGTTCACACAAAAAATAGAAAGAGCTTTGCTTTTTTTTGAGTTTGTATATATCATCAACGCTTTATGTCGTCAGCATTCAGGGTGCCTACATTGGTGCCCTCATTCTTTGTTGAGCAGGTGCTGATGCAATTTGCAAAAATTTAATGGTCAGTGATACTAAAGTGCCCAGGAGCATAGTTAACGTGCCTACAGGCCTCCTCACACTGGAATATGAGTGTCGTTATGGCATGATGATCTTAGGATCTAGGTGAGACAAAGTCTTGGTTCAAAGTCTCTCTAGTTTGGGTGTTTTTGTATGGTTATTTTTCCTGACTGGTTGACTTTATAAGGCATATTATCTCATGTGTTGTTTTTGGTGGAAACTGGAGTATAGTGCAGAAATACTTAACCTCATGGGAGTGCTGTTATCAGTGGCAGTGTGGCAAACAATGCAGGCTAATTTGGCCTGCAGAGTGTGTTTCTGAATATCGGGGCAGGTGTTACAAGCGTATAGTCTGTTGCTTTTCTGTACTGAAGTTATGTGCAACAACATGGTTTTCTGTAGACAGACAGCTCCTGGTGATTGAGCTGGTTTAAAGGTGTGTGAAATATTACATTGGGGCATTTTCTGTGAATATATTTAATGATGTATTTGATGTCAGGGTATTCAGCTGAATCTGTCCCCGAAAACTCCAGAACGTTGCAGAGTTAAGTCCCTGGCAAAGTGAGGCACCACAGAAATCCTGGGAAGATAATCCACTTCAGAGTGCTATCACATCTACTATCATTCCTCTTTCCTGATCCACCCCCTGCCAGACAGCTCCTCTTAGCCATACCGTGGGCACAAGTAGTCATGTCTATTTAGCTGTCACTCTAAAACAAGGACAAAAAGGCATTGTGTTTCCAAAACTAAAAAAAAACCCACTGGTTTTTAACAGTTATCATGTAATTTGGAGATTTTTCTTAAAAACAAGAGTAAATAAAAAAGCCTTTAACACCAATACCCCTACCTCTTTTTTTTTGCATATACTATCTGATATGCCTGTGAAATGTATGGTATTTTCTACGCTTATTAGGCATACTTAGAATATCACAAATAAGTGTAATGTTTTTAATAATTTCTAAAGACAAATATAAGGAAAACTAACTGATACTGTACCCTCTCCCTCTCCAAGTTATGGAGCTGAGGCAAAACAACAAACAACCTCAGCCCCAAAGGAGCTTGCTTCAGAAAAAAAAATCCCCGAAATTGCTAGAATTGGTGCTTTAGTCAGAATAGGTCTTGCAATCTTTATTCTCAAGACACTCTAATTAGATCAATTTAGATCATGCATGCTACAAATGTAGCAAATTATTATCTCTGAAATAGGTTTAGTAGACAGCTCAGTTTGCCAGGAAGGTGAATTAAACTGATTTTAGTGGGTTTTGTAGGTGCAAGAAGTATAAAAATCACGATAGGATCTAATGAAAAAAGTTAACTTCTATAATGGCAAAACAGTAAGTATATGAATAAATTCATGCTGATTAAATTCTAAGAAGTTGGTTATGAGATATTCTGCAGGTATTTTTATGCAAAACAATCTGTTGGATTTGTTCAGGACAGAGCTAAATAGGAAAATATGAGTAGAACTGCATTTCTTAGGAGGAATTCAACCTCTAGTGGAAGTTAGAACTTAAAATTAAAAGATTGCTGCTGATGGATGCCTTGTGTTTATCCTGGTTTGTCAGCTTTCGGATCTACGCTGTTTTATTGACTTTGGAATGTTGCAACAGTGGAAGAGTAATTATTCTTCTTATTTTGGTCACAAAAGAACATATGTGCTCAGTTTATGTTCCTCATGTAGTATTAGCTGACTAATTATCACATACAAAAGTGATAATGGTTGATATTAAAAATATTTGACAATAAGAATTTTCTCCTCTGAGCCTCATGAGGAACAGTAATCATAGAGTACGAGAAGTTAGCTTTTGGCACATACAGTTCTTAATGGTGATCTCTCTTCTGCGATTTTAAGTCTCCTTCAGCAAGAACACAACTGACACCTCAAGGCTGACTACCATCTGCTTTTCTACTAATGTAATGAAGTGGTGGTGATCATCCAAAAAGAAAATAACAGTTTAGTCCAAAACAATATTTCTAGCATTAATATTTAGGTACTGAACTGTTGAACTGCTGATACTGAGATCTCATTTTCATAAGCATTAACTTCTGTAGTTCTTCTTGTTGATCTATAGCAACTATCCCTCTCAGTGTCTTTTTGATGTATTTCTTATCCTGCTTCTAACTAGGAAGCAAACATGATACTTTTTTCATTTTATTTATGGTTACTCAGTTTTTATGGTGTGCAGATGAAAATGTGGGAAATCCTATGATAATCCTGATTTCCATATGAGAATGTATTACAGGCAGTCTGATGACAATCCCCAAGGTCTTTCCTATTGCTATCTGAGTCCGTAAGGTGGTCTTGCTATTTTATTATCAAATACTTTCCTTGGTGATAGATTCTGGCAGCTTTTCTGTTTTTATTTTGTAAACAGATAAGTAAAAAATGCTGGGCCACGCTGGTTTTGTTTTTTACCTTTTGTTTACCAGAACCGAATAACTGAGTCCAGAAAAGTAGTGCTTGTGGAAATGGGATACTGCCACCAAAAATTCAGAAGTTCATTTATATGAACATTAACCCTAGAAATGTGAAGAATGCTAGAAATACTATTTTGGAAGTTGTTAATTTTTTGTATGGTCAGCATTGCATAAGTAGTGTATTTGTATATACTATATAAATTAGGACTTGTAGGGGTGCATTATTTTCAGAGTGAAGAATGGCAAAACAGAAAAAAGTAAAGCACTTTATTGCAAGTTCTCTTAAAGTTCAGGGTTTTCTCATATACCTGTTTTTGTTGTGCTTGGTTGTAACCAGTTCACTCAGAGACATATTGGTGCTGGTCTTCTATTTCAATGGGTGATTAATGGCATATCTGAAGAGTCATTGGCTTGGGGATTTTTTTTTCTCCAGACTTTGTGATTGATCAGGGCCAGTGCCACACATAAGACTGAGTCCTTTGGTCATATTTTCTGCGTGTAACTTTTGCTGCCCTTTCAATTAGGCGTGCAGTCCTTGGAGAAAAAGAGGCATCTTCAAACAAGAGTCTGGAATAAGCAGAACAAATCATCCTCAAGGTGTAAGCTTAAATGCAGTTACAGGGGTGAATTGTAGCATGTTCTGGTGTGCTTACAGTGTCAAAAAGTATTAAGGAGACAGTACCATTTTATGCAACTGACACTTTCTTAAGCAGAGATTGAGGTGTTCAATCTTCATCTTTGAAGGAATTGTAACTTTTACTTTTCAAAAATGGCTGTTCTTTTCCAGCATTTTCAACAGATCTGAACCTGTGGTCTTCTCACAATAATGGTGATAAACACCGCCCTCCAGCTTCTTCCAAGAGCAAAGTTATAATTGCTTTGAGTTTACACGAACCACAAGGATTCTGGCCTTCATGTCTCAGCCTTCCTCTCTTGTCCATTCAGGAGTGGTAATGCCCTGAAAGAAATATGCAGAGAGGAAGCTGGGTACCTAATCTGATATATGGGATAAAGTGTGGCTGGAAAGCTGATATGCCTCAGGAGGAAAGAGTGGAGCTTCTTGATACCTAGTAGCCACAGGAGGGAGAAATTAAGCTTGTGTCTAGGAAGCAAAATAAAGGCTTTATCTTGTAATGTTGCCACTTTTGAGCTTTTGAAAATGCTGAATCCTCAAGTCACAAGATTGTTCTAAAAAGATTAAGTTACTCTTTAGAGTAATATGCATGCTGACTTTCAGCTCTCAAGCTGTACTCCTGTAGTAATTTGAAGGGTTTTTTTCAACTGTGAAGGCAGAGACTGTAGAAATTAATGAGGACTGGTGTTCTCATAGAGTTGCTTAACTCCAAGTAGACTGGGTCTCAAAGGAAGAAGTATAAAAGCATGCTGTAGAATGATTACACTACAAGGCAGGGACACTGTCAGGTTTTCTGCATTTTCATTGCCTTGATTTCATGATCTTATACAAGTGTCTTGGGTGTATCACAACTTTAACTTTTTAATAACACAGCAGTGGATTAATTCCTTCATTTCCTTTCTGTTTCCGGTGAGTGAGCTCATTCTGTGTCACAGGTGACTACATTTAGATGCTGTGGGAGGAATGCAATGAAGCCTTGCTGAAGATCAATTGAATTCAGGAAACACGTAGGCCAAAGGCTGACCTAGTCTAGTTCTGCTACATGCACATTATTCACATTCTTGCCGCTCTTTGCATATTATAGAAGTTTTAATTGTAGCTTCTGCTCCTGTGAGTGATTATGACACAGCAGACAAGTGACAAAATTAAAAACGGACACAGTAGTATCTAAAATCGTACAGCAATTAGCCAGCTGCAAAAAGAAATTTTGACATATATCCAAATAATGTTGTGCATACCAAGTCTCAATGTTTTATTTATACATAGGAAGTGGTACCCTTGTTAAGAAATATGAAACTTAATTACTTGTGCAACCTTAGTACAAAATGCAAGCTGAGTTTCTAAGATGCATATGTTTTTATATCAGGGAAGGATATATCTACCTGGGAAGCCTGTGGTTTTAAGGTTGCACTAAATAATTAGATACCTAATCTGTTCCTGATTGTAGAGTGCATTCTATTAATCATGAATTCTTGTCAGAAAATAAGGAGAAAATGTGTTTTAAACGCATTGTTTTATTTGTTTAGCCTAGGTCAGATGCACCAGAAACAAGAGGAGAAAAAGAGGTGTCCTCTCCAAAGAGGGGATAAGATGGTGTTCAGCTTTTGGTATTTTAGTGGGTGAGTAGGGAACTGTATTGTTCTTTGCTTCATAAAAATGGGTCACGTCCTACCCCTTTAACTGATAGCAAAATTGGTTTTGAATGTAGATTAGCAGGAGATAGCTGTCTTGTTCTATGAGTTTTTGAAATTTTTGAAATTTAGAATAGAAAAGAATTGAATAGTTCCAGTTGGAAGGGACCTACAATGTTCAGCTAGTCCAACTGCCTGACCACTTCAGGGCTGACTGAAAGCTATAGCGTGTTGTTAAGGATATTGTCCAAATGCCTCTTGAACACTGACAGGCCTGGGGCATCAACCACCTCTCTAGGAGGCCTGTTGCAGTGTTTGACCACCCTCCAAGTAAAGAAATGCTTCCTAATGTCCAGTCAACCTCCACTGACTGGTGCAGCTTTGAACCATTCCCACTTGTCCTGTCACTGGATACCAGGGAGATCAGCAGCTCCCTTTCCACTTGACCTCCTCAGGAAGCTGTGGAGAGCAATGAGGTCACCCCTCAGTCTCCTTTACTCCAAACCAGACAAAGCCAGTGTCCTTGGCCCAGCTGGACATTCCTTCCAGCCCTTTCACCAGCTTTGTTGCCCACCTCTGTATGCATTCATCTAACTAATCATCCTTTTTTAATTGTGGGTCCCAGAACTGCAGACAATATTCAGGGTGAGGCTCGACCAAAGTTAAATAGAGCATTT
Organism: Opisthocomus hoazin; assembly: GCF_030867145.1. Taxonomy (NCBI): domain Eukaryota; kingdom Metazoa; phylum Chordata; class Aves; order Opisthocomiformes; family Opisthocomidae; genus Opisthocomus; species Opisthocomus hoazin. The sequence goes on along the minus strand of NC_134416.1, from coordinate 67,442,559 downwards.
AAAAATAAATTCCCGCCTCACCAGGCATAAAGCACCTGGCTTTCAAGACAAAAAAATCACCACAACCATATACATTGTTTTGACAGTATCAAGCTAGACCTTTTTTGTGTTACTACTTGTACTGTAATTTTAATATTCTGTGGGGCAAAAAAAATCTTCTGATATCTGTTAACATTACACAGTTTGTGTTACTGTAGCCTCCTTGTTGTGGAGTGTATTGATTTTGTGGACTGTTTGATTTTGATTTTATGGAATTACCTGCTTGCCCCTTCCAATTCAAGTAGACTGGAATGGTTTGGTTTTGACTTTATATAAAATACTCTTTCTCTGCTCTTGATACTAATTTTGATGTGAAACTCCAAAAAGTTTAGCTTTTTCTATATCCCTGAGACACATGCAGCCTCCTAGCCTTGTTCGAGACAGGTTAAGACATGGAGAAAGAACCTCCAGACCATAAAATATTCAAATACAATTGGAATAGGTCCTGACATCTGTGTTCCGAGGTCAAAAAGAGTGCGCAACAGAAAGCAAAATGAAAAGGAATGGAAAAAGATGTCATGCTTGAGAGAAAAGTGAGGATAATTGGTTTAACATCTGATGAAGTCACATTTGTAAACTTTTCTGTGCTCTAGAAACTAGGGGTAAGTAACCAAAGACAAGCCCTGCTTAAGGACTGGAGACCTACACCTATTAGCAGTTTATTAAATCCACTCAATATCTTTGCTATATCTTTTTCACTTCAGGTACTGAAAAGGTAATTGTGTCTTGGAAAGTTCAGAAGCTATTGTACGTTTTAGATTAGACTAATATTATAAATAAAATAATCCTGCCTTGAAATAGTACACAGTAGTACCTGAAAAAGTTTCATAAGAATTTTTTTTGAAACAAGACATTCTTTGGATTACCTTCAATAAGTACTGAGGAGTCCAATTGAAAAGACTGTGATCTGAGTTCACCCTTGATGAAAATGAGTTGGCTTCAAGGGAATTACAGCAGGGAACAATCTGTTCCAGAATGCGTTTTTACCTTAACTGTGTCATAGGGTGACGTAGTACCATGGCTGTGGAGCACAGTCACTGCATGGAAAATAAGAATGAAATTGGTTATTAAACACAAATTAACCCTGTGGGGGTAGAATTATCAAGGATGCAGGTATTTTAGTAATGAGTAGTCCTATCACATAGCCTGGAAATCTCACAAGCTGATACTTTGCAAAGACCTAAAATTATCATTCAAGAGAAATGCACATTAAAAAAGGTTGTTAAAAACTTACATGTGTATTTGAACAGAGTGATCCCATCAGCTTTGCTTATTTTAAAAACCGTGACTGAATTTCAAGGCTGTATAGAACAAATTAGTGACATCTCTGCCTATCTTTTATTATGTCCATACTGAGACTAACGTAAAGCTTAGGTATCAGGCCATGACCTATGGAAAATAAATAGTCTTTGTAGACAAAGATTATGTTATCCAAGGATAATAATTCAGATTTAGCCCAGTTCGGTAGCCTGAACAAGCAAATTCCAAGAGAAAAAATACAGAAGAAGAGCTCTCACTTTGTCAAAGATGTGATATTGTTATGATAGAATATCATAACAAGTCAGACTGTTTCTTCAGACTTGATTAAAATGTTTGGGAAAAAATTGACAGCAAAATTGGAAACATTGTATAACCAAACAGCTACCTAAAAAGCTTTGATTTTTTGTTCGAAACTTGAGGTATCGTTAAATTGTGTTTCTTTAATTCCCTTCTCTGTTGTCCCACCCCACCCCAATCTATTATGCGTGATTTTGCTTAGGAAAATATAAAGAAATATTGAAACAACAGGAGAGGCTGTTGTGATATTTCAGTTCTTGTTAAAAACAAATTACTGGAAATGTCAACAGAAATCTAATTCCTATGACCTATTCATCTCACTAAGTTTGAAGGGATGTAAGGCCCTTCAGATGTTTCTCTGAGTTAAATCTTGAAATTTTTTGAGATTCCCTGGCTATTACTTATCCTGGCCTTGGAGACAGCAAACTGTTAAGTAAAAAAGCCTTGAATTACGTGGAACTGGGAGAGAAAGGAGGGCTTGTCAGCCCCAGGTGATGACTCAGGGCTGAGATGCCAGGGAAGGCAAAGTGCCTCAGACTTCTGCAAGGTGAGAGACTATCAGGATTTGGTACCACTCTTTGTCTTCTCCCCTGGAGGTGAACTCTTTAAGTATTTTTTTTTTCTACTAGTTATGCTCTGTCCATACTCTATATTAGTTGTTGGGATTTTAGGGGGATGAAGTTGAATTTGCACGTAGAAACGCAAGTACATCTAATGATCTCTTTCAATGACTGATGAAAAAATTGATCTTATCCTCCTTTTTCCTGCAGAAATATGAACACCCTCAGGAATGAGGACAGATGAGCAAATTTTGAGGAAAGACCAGCCTTCATGCACAGGCTTTTAAGAGTCTGTTTTACAGTGATGCTTTTCTTGGAACTGAGGGAAGATACAGACTTCATCCATGCAGCATGCTTGATCTTACTGCCCTGTGTTGCAACCTTGTTTCCTACAAAAGTGTTAAAGCCACTTCACTCTGGCTGCCCTCCCTGTCCCTCTCTTCAGGCCCTCTTGATGCTGCCAGTGGTCTGGTTGCCACTGTGTGCTCTGCCTGGCACCGTGAGGTGGGCTGCTGCTGTCAAGGGGGATGCAATGGAGGAGCCGGTGGCAGCAGCCACTGCTGCCAAATCCCTGCTGTGCCACTGGCTGGGGGTCTGGTTCTATGGCAGTCCATTTCTCCCAGCCTGGCTTCTCAGGCAGTGTCCTCTAGAGAACCAGAATCCAGGATCATCCCGCGGGCTTTGGTCCAGCTCCCATGTCGCCAGCTGGCCAGTGCCGTGCCAGTCTAGCAAATGATTCAGTGCCAAGAACTGGGGAATTCACTCCCTGGAGCCAGAGTCGCAGCGTTTTGCAGGAATCAGTTGCATTAACATGTCAGACTGCAATACTCTGCTTGTGAGTTTTTATATTTTCTTAATGTAATGGAGGTTGAGCCATCATTTTGGATTGCATTGGGGACCATTCTGAATCAGACAGCGCTGCTTTGTTAAAAAGCTTTTCTTGCCTGATGTACAAAACTCCAGCTATGAGCAGAGCTCCCCACCTGTTTAGTATTCACGTGTTGATGGTAATCAGCATCTTGGGACTGCTTTAAGCAATAGTTTTCTGATTAGCTAGGTGTAAATGCACTTTATCAAATGTATCTATAATGAACTTTCTAAATCATTCAGTTACAGATTGTTAATTGTTCACTTTTGAAGCATGTGAATGTATTTCAGTATTCTTTCTTGTAGTATACCTCTTCATGCAGCTAAAATACAATGTTGTAGTTTCGTGATTTTTCTTCAACAGCATTTCATGATACAGTTCTGATGCATCAGTGTTATATATCATTACTAATTAATGAAAAAAAATAAAGCAAGTTTTAGACCAAAGAAAAAAAGTTAATTGTTCTTAATAGTGAAAGATAAAACTTCCAATCCTGCCGAGGCAAGCTGTGTAATTGATATATGCTCTTCAGAAGTTCACTATTTTCAAAATAGGTTTTCAGGCGCATGATTTTGATTTTATGGTTTCTAATAATGTCTGTAAACAGTTTGCGTAGGGGTAGTGGTTTTAGTCTGAATGATGGGATTTATGCATAGAAACTGAAGAGAAAAAAAGACTCACTCTATTATTCATGTCATGCACCAAGTGATAGAAAACAAATCTGTCCTTGGTTTTGTCTTCCTTTGAATGTGTAGTTACTTTTTCTTTTTTGCTGAAGTTTATGCCGGATTGACAGGAAAAGAGGGCTGTTTCAGAGCAAAAGGTAGCAATATAACTTTCACCTTTCTGCTACAGCAGGGAAAGGGGAAAATATATTTCCTAGTTTGCCACAAAGCACTTGACCCATATATATTCAGTGTGCAGGCCAGACAACCTGACAGAAATGGCCACTTTGCAATCTAATACACATATTAGGGGCAGAGGCAGTCTGCATTTATGATGTGAGTATTTTTGTCACGTTCTGGGCTTAAACATAAAATATTTCTATCTCCGGTAGTGCCAATAATAAGATAGGGCATTTTGCACTACTGTGAGAAGGACAATAATATTCAGGAAGCGGAACAAAAGGTTTCTCTCAAATGCATGCCAAAAGTAGTTGAAAACCTTGCTTTCCAGTTCCAGTGTGCATTTAAAATAACCCATTAGATCTAGTTTAAGACCTCATATGGCTAGAACATTTTTTATCGTGTTGATTCAGTGCAGTTGTCAATAAACCTTCGACAGAATTTCACTGACTGAAAAAGCATGCTTTTAACACAATGTTGTAATTCAATTTGTCATGAAAAGTAAACATGTTTTGGTTCTTATACTTTATTCTGGCTGAGAATTTCATGGAAGCTTTAATTCCAACAAGTTTTAGCTACTCAGCAGGTTGTGATACTCAGATTTCAAGCAAGCTGGCTGGAGTTTTAGTCTAGTTTCTGGTGCTTTTTCCCTCTAGGCCTCTGAGGTCTCATCTGAGCTGTCATCTGGAGGTAGAAGACATGTGGTAAAATGGCAACAGAATTTCTAACGCGTGGGCTTAATATGAGATTTCTTACTTGATTATCAGCCAATAAGAAAAAAACCCAGACATTGGTTCTGATATCTGTTTTTAGAAATGGGAACTTAGAGGTGTAAAATTTTGCAATCTGATATCAAAACTGATTTATTTTAACCTAGAAACTCAAGCATGTGTTTTAAAGATTTGTGCTTTTTTTTTTTTTGCACATTACAGCCTCTTGCTTGGGCAGAGAGGGTCAAACCACTTGATGCTCCAAAGGAACTGGATGTTCTGATTGAGAAACTATGAAGCTACATTAAACACAGGTAAGATCAGGCTAGTATCCTCCGCTTCTTTGAAAGCTTTAGCAGTGTGGTACTCTGCTACTACAAGGTTGATTCTAAAGCAGAGCTGAGTCCTGCAGAATGGTTTCTGGTCTTTCTGTGTGTGTGTGGGGAACCTGTCCCAGCTGTAGTCCAGGGTTCAGACGGGAGCAATCACAGGGAAAAAAAGGGTGTGTGCTAAACCAAAAGTTATGTCTGCTTGGTTAATGATGTTTTGAATTTTTTGGGTTAATATTAATATTAAAATTATGCATTTCTTATAGGATGGAATCTGCAAATAGTTTATCTGGATTTTGTAAAATTTGGAGGACAATCTTAGACTCTACGGCTTCTATATGAACCTTCTCATCCTCCAAGTTTCTATTCTTTTCTTATAAAGATTTGAACATCTAGGATTGATATGAAAACAGCTAGTAGCAAAACCAATGTTATTTTCACTTTGAAATGGATCCAGTTTTTCTTACCTCTTGTAATGTTTTGAGGGTTTGGAGGAAGGGCAAGGGTAGATATGTGCTGGGAATATGTCTGAAGGGAAATTGCTAAAGATACCTAAAACCAAATTTGCAGTTAATAATAATGCATAGCTTTCTGTTGTACTTGGAAATGTGGGGGTTTTTTTTGAAAATGAAATTGCTAGCAGTTATACCAACATCCTTGTGAAGTAGATTCTCAGTGGGAAAGAGTAAAGACAGAACAAAAATGTCTCGCAAGGAGAGACACAACAGGACAGGTTTCCTCAATCAGTGATGAAAGTTTCCATTTTTTGTCATTCCCGCAATTCTTAAGCAGGTAAAATATTGATAAATAAATCAAATGGCAGAGTTCATGTGGAGGTAATGCTGATGTCCCTCTTTGAAAAGGATTGTACTTTTGGCTTTGGTTTTAAAGAAAGAGTGAAGAGGAATGAATGTGATGGGGCTATATCATAAGTGTTTCTATTTTCGAGGTCAAAATACAGTGTCAAACATCAAAATGAATAGCAACAGAAAATTATTTTCTAGATTAGTCCTTTTGCACTATGCAGACTAATAATATGCACTATATTTTAATGACTAATCTTGAATTGTGAAGGCAGACCATAACTGCCTTTTAAAGACCTACTTAAACAGATACAAAAGATGCACAGATAACAAAATGTGTAAGCCAACAATAACTCCGTTGGGTGAAATGCTGTATTATTATTTTTGAAATTTTGTCACTATAATTTCTCAGATGAGACTGAAAGATGTGAAAAAGTACATTTCCCATATTTTGATACCTTCAGAGTAATATACTGTAAAATAAGCCATGCAGAAAAACTATTCCTATTTAAAAAAGCAAGATGTCATAAAGAAGAAGAGCCTCAGCAAAGCGTTGTCACAAACTGCCAGATCTGTCTGCAGCAAAGAAGATACTGTCCAGTCGATAATTTTCCAGGCAGTATTGTCCAGGCAGTAATAAGGAGTTAGGAATTCAGTTATATTTTATAATTAGACTGTCTTTAGGGACAGTGTATATGTTGCTGATCTGAATCAGTGTAAGCTATTGAAATGCAAGCCCAAATGCTCATTTAAATATGTAATATTTAGTTTATTTAGTTTATTATTACTGGGTTTTTTTTGGGGGGGGGTTGTGGTTTGTTTTGGTTTTTTTTTTCTTTCACTGTAAGTTGAAGGAACATAAAGAAGCTGCTTACTGATTTTTGTGGAGGCTTCAGCTTAACTTTAATGGGCATAAGCATGTGCATACTTTTTTCTCTTTCTGTTTGACTGGCAACAAGGATGTTATCTGAATGGAATTCATATTAAGTGTCACCTAGGAGATACATAAAAGGAGCTTTCACATACTGTCACTGTTTAGATATTTCAGGCGATAAGCAAGAACCTTTATGAGCTGTCAGCTATTAAAGGGAGTAAAAGGGGCTATTTTCTATTAAAACCACTCACAGTATTTTAAGCAGTTATAAGATTTAGGATTAGCCCTAGGGAAGACTACAGATGTGCAAAAATCCATTCTAATCTCCAGTTTATTCATTTACTAAGGCACTGGTTTAGAGTACACAGACACATATTTGCTAGATTTATTAGCTCACTGAAAGAAATTTGCTACTGTAATATCATATGGGATATTTTTGCCTTTTTTAAGCAGTCAGTTAATATGCAATGCATATTCCTCACCTCTATTTCAAGGTCTTTTTCAGTTTAAGGGTGAGGATACATTTTAAAACAATTTAATCTTACCCTAATTTTACCTCAGTACAAATATATTTAAATAGAAGCTGCATATATATAATGTTTTGATCTGGGAGAAACACACTTCAATGACATTTTTCAGTGACTTTTTCTGCACATAACGCAACACAAAGCACACTGAAATTTTGCATATGTTTGGTATTTTTCCAGTGCCGTCACATCATTCCACAATTCTCTTAAGCTTTAGTTCAAATACTAAACAAATTTTGTAGAATAAGGTAATGATTCCTCTTAGTCGTATTTCTTGCATTGTGTATGTTATGATGCTTCCTTACTTCTTTGTTTGCATAAATTATAATTTACAATGTAAAGTATGTGTGTTACATCATATTAATAATAGGACATGAACAGGCTAGAAATAGAATGTTAATACTAACCTGAGTAGAACTTTTGTCCTTATAGCTCTCTTTTCTTAGAGATATTTCATTAAGTGCAAAGCAGGGTTGCAAAATATGTTTCGTATACACAAATATTCCCATAAATGATTTGGTACTAAACTTTTACTTGTCTATCTGTTGTTAGCTGTAAATCTCAAAATTTTCCTTACCTTTACTGTGTAGTTTCCTTCTGTGACTTATGCTGTCTTTGCTGGGTAGATGAGGGGAGAGCCGTGGATGTTGTCTACCTAGACTTCAGCAAGGCTTTCGACACTGTCTCCCATAACATCCTCCTAGGGAAGCTCAGGAAGTGTGGGCTGGATGAGTGGTCGGTGAGGTGGATTGAGAACTGGCTGAATGGCAGAACTCAGAGGGTTGTCATCAGTGGCACTGAGTCTAGTTGGAGGCTGGTAACAAGTGGTGTCCCCCAGGGGTCAGTACTGGGCCCAGTCTTGTTTAACTTCTTCATCAACGACCTGGATGAAGAGTTAGAATGTACCCTCAGCAAGTCTGCTGATGACACCAAACTGGGAGGAGTGATAGATACACCAGAAGGCTGTGCTACCATTCAGCGAGACCTGGACAGGCTGGAAAGTTGGGCAGAGAGGAACCTGATGAGGTTCAACAAAGGCAAATGCAGGGTCCTGCGCCTGGGGAGGAACAACCCCATGCATCAGTACAGGCTTGGGGTGGACCTGCTGGAGAGCAGCTCTGCGGAGAGGGACCTGGGTGTCCTGGTGGATGACAGGTTAACCATGAGCCAGCAGTGTGCCCTGGCTGCCAAGAAGGCCAATGGCATTCTGGGGTGCATTAGGAGGAGTGTGGCCAGCAGGTCAAGGGAGGTTCTCCTTCCCCTCTACACTGTCCTAGTGAGGCCCCATCTGGAGTACTCTGTCCAGTTCTGGGCTCCCCACTTCAAGAAAAATGAGGAGCTACTGGAGAGAGTCCAGCTGAGGGCTACGAGGATGATGAGGGGACTGGAGCATCTCCCCTACGAGGAGAGGCTGAAGGAGCTGGGCTTGTTTAGCCTGAAGAAGAGAAGGCTGAGAGGGGACCTTATAAATGCTTACAAATATCTGAAGGGTGGGTGTCAGGAGGATGGGGCCAAACTGTTTTCAGCGGTGCCCAGCGACAGGACAAGGGGCAACGGGCACAAACTGAAGCAGAGGAAGTTCCACCTGAACATGAGGAAGAACTTCTTCCCTCTGAGGGTGACGGAGCACTGGAACAGGCTGCCCAGGGAGGTTGTGGAGTCACCTTCTCTGGAGATATTCAAGACCCGCCTGGACGCAGTCCTGTGCAGCCTGCTGTAGGTGACCCTGCTTCGACAGGAGGGTTGGACTAGATGACCCACAGAGGTCCCTTCCAACCCCTACCATTCTGTGATTCTGTGATTCTGTCTTTCTGTGATAACACTTATTACTTAGTATTGACGGTGCTGGTGAAAATTGATTTTACAATTATGATGCCTGAATGACAGACATTAACAGCACAGATTTTGTCAATTAGAATTGCTTGGATTACTGAAAAAATATTGCTTTATGCTGAAGGATGAAGTGAAAGGTATTGAAATTCAGTATCTGTAGATGCACGAACGTTTACCAGTGACATTTAGACCTTAGAATGTATGTTCATAACAGGGTGAAATGATTGTTCAAGCTGTGAATGGGAAATAAATGTGGAATGACAATGATTTCTTGTTGTTAGGTTTATCGTAGCTGTACTTAGGTACATAATAAGAACACAGCGTACGTAGACTGAGGCCACAGTGCAAATTTGGGATTGAGAAATCCATGTGCTACACCAGCTGTGGTGTGTTGACCTTGGCTTGTTGTCAGACGCCCACCCAGCTTTTCTCTCTCACCCCTCCTCAGCAGCACAGAGGGAGAAAATAAGATGGAAAAGCTTGTGGGTTGACATAAAGACAGGGGGATCACTTACCAATTACTGTGGTGGGCAAAACAGGCTCAACTTGGGGAAAATGCAAATTAAAACAACACCTCCCTTCCTCCTGCCCTTTTTCCCAGGCTTATCTTCACTCCTTCCTTCCAAAGTTCTCTACCTCTCCCACCGTCCTCGAGCGGCTCAGGGGGATGGAGAATGGGACTTGTGGTCAGGCCATAACAACTATTTTCTGCCGCTCCTCACATTGTTCCCCCGTTCCCAGACGGGGTCCCTCCCAGGGGATACAGTCCTTCGCCAGCTGCTCCAGCATGGGTCCTTCCCAGGGGTTGCAGTCCTTGGGGACAGAGCTGGGGCCACAGGGCAGCCTCTGCTCGGGAGTCTGGAGCACCTCCTCTGCTGCCTCGTCCTCCTCTCACCGCAGCATCTGCAGGGCCGTTGCTCTCACGCTTGTCCTCACGCCTCTCTCCCACAGCCATAGGGCATCATTCTGCCCTTTCTTAAACGCGCTTTCCCAGAGGTGCCACCGGCTGAGCGTGGGGGCTTGGCTGTGCCCTGCGGTGGGTCCCTTGGAGCTGGCTGAGCTGGCTGTGTCTGGTTCGGGGCAGCCGCGGCCTCTCCTTACAGCGGCCGCCCCTGCTGCCGCGCCATGAGCATCTGGGCACCTGCACCCCACATCTCTTGGAAGCACTTATTTATGAATTTTCATTAAAATATAAATTCATCACACACTACCCACGTACTTCACTTGCATCGACAACAAAAATTCCCCACACCAGAATCAAAGTAACACCACCACAACACTGACAAATGTGGACGGCATAGGCACACTCCTGGATCCTGGGTTTTGATGGAGCAGGGGTGGAGAGGAAGCCCCGACGCTGCACGAGCGCTGCTCAGCAGTAGCCAAAACCCTGGTGTGCCACCAACACTGCTGTAGCCACAAGTGCAAAGCACAGCACTACACAGGCTGCTAGGAAGAAGGTCAACTCCATCCCAGGCAGACCCAGCACAAAAGTCATTCTTGTAGCACTGAATAGATAAACTTGTGAATTCATGGTGTACCTTGCTTGCTTGCTGATCTCTGATTTAAGCTAGTGACTGAACAAGAAATGTAGTAGGAAAGGCTACGAAAAGTGTAATGAATAGGACCATGTAAAAGCACTGACAGCAATAGCCATTCTATCTGTACTCTTTGATGTACTTTATGAAGCCGATAACTAAGTCAAATTTTATTTTCCCTGTAGTATTATTTCTGCCTTGTTAGTGTGTTAATGATTTCTTATGTCTAGCTTAACAGCATGCTGTTTGGGAGTTGTGAATTTAAGGTATGGCATGCTGTAATATTTTAATGGTTTCATATCAACAAATACCAAGCATTTGACTACCAAGAGCAAAGTGCTGATAGCTATAAATTAGTATCCAGCTGGTGTTCAAAGAGTCTTATTTGCTGCTTAGCCCAAGTGAAAAAGGCAGTTGATATGAGTGATGTTTAGGTTTTACTCAGTGTTGGTGCCTTATTTTTCTGCTTTGGCATCCTATGCCAGACAGAATGTAACAGAGATCCTGCAGGCAACCAGAGTTTTGTGATACTTCAAATAGTATTAGGGCTTGTTCTTGTGGGGACCTGTTCACTGTGTATGAAAAATTGTCAGAATTATTGAGGTATTCATCAGAAAAAATGAAAATAAGATAGATGATCTATTAATGATCTGTAAAGCAGTATTTCTAGTGCAAATAATATTTAATAATATTTTGTTCTGAAATGCGTTTAGCTGGGCTGTTTGTTTTCTGCAGTCTTCACCATCCCTTCATTGGAGAACTGCAAATCACATCTCTCTCGGTCAGTTTGGGATTTTTCCTTCACAATGCAATTTTTGTGAGTTTTTTATTCTTTGAAGTCTTTAGTATCTCAAGGCTAAAGGGTGTAAAAAAGGTTGCAGGTAGAATAAGCTACCTGATAGAAGTAATTTTTTTTTAGCCCAAGTAATTTAAGAAATCACTGAAATCAAATAGGTGGCCAAACAGAAAGGATTGCAATCACAAGTAGGTAAGCTAGGTTACGCTGAGATTAAAGCTAATAGAGGTTACTAGGCATTTCCAATCTTTTTATGACAAGAATTTCACTTGCTCGGTAGCTTGTTGTAAACAGTGACATAAAATCAAAAATACATCACCTATTTGAAGAGCAAATCAGAAATAGTTGTGGTTCCATAGAGAGTAGTCAAATATGACTTTTTTATGCTGCAAGAAACCTTTAGAGCTATCAGACAACCAAGTTAAATTGCATAAATTTTGCAGGAGGAAGAGGAGTAGTAGGGAGACTTTACAGCAACAAAGGTTTCAAAGACTCTGGGTCACCTTCGTTAACAGATCTTGGAGCTGCTGTGTGGATTCCCTTCCTGAGAACATTCCACTACAGAAGGCATGAGACCTTGTACTGTTGTCCCTTTTATTCACGAACGCTTCAGCTTTCTCCACAGGTACTGGCATTTCTCTACATGATTTAGGGAGATGGTAACTGTTGGCTGGATCAAGTCTTATGTCCCTGATTATACTGTGTTAATCTGTCCAGGATGCATGTTCCTTTTCTAGAAGAAAAAAAAATAATCTTGTTTTCTCATCTTACAAATCAGATGAAAAACCAAATACAAAATTACACCTACTGAAGCCAGGTATAAGAATGAATATATAAAACTTAATTTCTTTGCTACTCACATGATTGATAATCATGAGAGCATATTTTCTTTGCAGAGGCTGGAACAGACCATGAGATTGGGATTCAAAGTATTCTCTTTCAATTTTTTGTTTTTTATTCTTCATGTGAACAATATTTGTAGTTCTTTGTACTGGCTGGACAACAAAAGCTGTTATCCAGGTAAGCCTGCTGCTGTTACCATATTATTTTTTAGATATTGGTGAAAGTATCCTATGTGAAGATGGGAAATTCAAATCCTGATTATTTCTTATGTGAGGGAAATCTCGTTACTACAATAATTTTGTTGATATTTTTTACTGAGAAAACATAGAATATATTTAGATATATGAGATCCATAGGAAAAAGATGTAAGGTGTGGAGATTAGGTATAGTTTTCAGTTTGGATCACCAAGAACCATGGAGGACATTGGATAATATTCTAAATGATCTGACTTGGGTAGCAGGAGACAAAGATTTTTTAAGAAATATGAATGTGTCAAGAGGAATAAAATTTACCCGTGGACAGGCCCCAAGCTGTTCTCTGACAGAAATCTTCTCCCTTTGGCATTACACTGAAAACTCCTTTGTGGACACATTTCATGTGCAACCATGATAGACTGGTGCATTAATAAACAAGAAGATTTAAGTGCTTAAGGGACATGAAAATATTCCCACTAACACCAATATCCAGTGAGTATACTAGGAGATTGGCTTGAGAGTGGTAAGGTGGTTAAGGACAGTGAGCTAGAGGTGGAAATAGTAATCCTGAGGGAAATATTTTATGGAGGAAAAAAAAATTGTTGGTGTTAAATTGATTTATAAAGGATTGTTATTTGAAACATCAGTGCTACAGGAAATTAATGTCTTGATGATTTCAGCTTTAAGTGCCTTTCTAAGAGTAAAAAACCCCAACATTAAGTGAAAACAAACAAAAATTAAAATTATGCTATTTATGTAGGCGTAGAATAGGTAATAAAATGTATATGTGTAAAACTTCTGGCTAAAAGTCTGGTGTTTTTGTATTATTTCCATTCCTTTGAGAAATATTAAAAATCTTAGCCTAAAACTGAAGGTAGTTGAAAGCTATATGAGAGACATAAGAAGGGCCCAGCTTGTTTTAGAATTGCTGAGACTGTAGTGCTCAAATGAAGTTATTTTAAACTCAGCAATTTTTATTTCTCTAGGTGCACACAGATAAGCATTTTTACTTCTAGAGGCATTAGCAGCTTGGGCAAAAAATGACTTTTTATCTTTTAAATACACTGATTTGTATTACAAGTTGACTATAAGATGGATCAGTGGTTATTGCAATTGAAATTCTACTGATCAGTAACAGCGGTTTGCTTAAACATAATTTCGTATCTATCGTCACATTTGTTTGTAACAACCTATAGTAACTAAGTATAACGATTCTTTGTCTCAAAGTGTAGCATCTCTTGAAATTTCGAATTGAAGGCAGAAACTTTCTCAGCAGCCATTGTAAAGCTGTGTGAAAAAATAGGTTGTATGTGATTCTGACAAAGCAGAAAATAAGATAAAAGCTCAATTTGAAATCTATTAATGAAAAATAAATAGCAGAAAAATATTTGTTAGCCTGATCAGTGTTAAGATGAAGAGGGATTTCTTTATCAGTTCTGATTAAAAAGACGTAAATGTATGTGAGTTGACCAAATTAGGATAATTTAAAATTCTGTTTGTGCATATGAATCTCTTGTTTCACCTCTCTCTTGAAACTAAGATTGCCAATTCGGATGTCCTTTTTTCCATATGATCTTAAAATTTCACTTTTCTTGCAGTAATCATCCCTCTTAGCCCAGGCCTGTCCTTTTTCTTTTGAAACACTTGGATATGCTTTTCTTGTGACGGGTTCTCTGTGTGAGTACATTTCGTAAATATCCTCTTTGATTTGTCAAGACATTACCTAATTACATCTCTTCTCTGCTGTCTTGGTCTGTGTGGCACACTTGACACAACTTTGCTAAAGAGACAATGACAACAAAATGTACCAGACCTGATTTTTTGCCAGATAGGTGGCAGAACATCAGAAAAGGAGAAAAGCTGGAGATACAGCTCAGCAGCAGCTGGTCCTTGTCAGCACACTGGGCTGTCGCACAAGCGTGATCCTGCGTCCTTGTCAGTTACCTGAGCTCTTCAAGACGTTTGTGGGCAGTGCAGGAGGGAAATCATCAGTCCTTCAGCAAATGAACTTGTGGGAGCACAGATGAGGCGGCCACATCTGTAAGCAATCCATGGGTTTAGCACAGTTTACCCCAGTTCTGTTTGAGTTACCTACTACTACTGTAGTGGTGACTACTTCTAGCAGTGGGAAGCATGTGTTTCACTTAGAGGCTGTAAAGGCCTTTTCAATTACCCTTTTTAAGTACTATGTTTCTGGGATGACCTCTAAATAAGACAGGTCCTTATCTAATTAAGAGAGGCCCTGTTTGCTTCCATGATAACATATTCAGCCCAAATCCAAGCCTCTATTTGTGTTTGAGCTGATTCTCTGTTCTCTCAGTTTGATTTTTACATTGGACTAGAGCAGCAAAGAAAACAAAGATTTAATATAAATCTTGTACATACCACTGTTTTAAAGGAAAATCTGATGACCACCTGATGCAGCGGAGGAAAAAGCCAGTTGCAGATCTCATTTGAGTGAAACAGCTGTCTCTTACAAATTTTGCTGGGATAAAGCCTGGAGTTCAACCATTAGTTCTACATTTACTTTAGAAACATTTTCGAGAATGGTTTAAAACCTTTTAGCAGGGATACTGACAATAGTTTTGCCTTAATCATAAGGGAAGTAATCTGATAATTTCAGATTATTCAGGTAATTCATTTAATTAAAGTAAACTGCTTATTTCTTCACTTCTCCTGTGCCCAAAAGAAACCAAATAAGCATTTAAATAAAGTAGAAGGGTTCCTCATTCTTCTTGATTCTCCTTCTGCCCATTGCTGAACTTGAAAGGACCTGCTCCCATAGAAAGCTGCCACAGGCAGAAGAAATTCTCAGATTCAGTATAAATATACACAAAAATTAGAAAAACATTATGATGTTTTTATACCAGTGTTAGCTATTGTGATTTACATCAGGAATCTTAATCTTCTGGAGTTACTGCAAAAGGAGCAAGCCGTCAGAGAACTTTGTTATCCTGGGGCTTTTTCTCAGGCTTTTATAGATACTGCTATTCCTTGAACAGAAGTGTAGAAATCAGTTTTCAAACAATTGCTGTAACTCCCCTGAGGTGCTGGGGGATTGTATAGGCTGGTTTAGACGAAGATGGACCCCGTTTATTTCTAATCACTTAGTATCTTCTTTTTCAAGTGGTACACTTGTCCTGTTGCGATGGGAATGGTGGAAAGAGAGAGAATCCTCCCCCTTTCTTTTTGTAGCTCTGCAAGATATGAGAAGGGAAATACCTTTGAAAAGGTAGGTGGCAATACCAGCCGTTAACTTGTGCTGGCTGCCTGTAGCCTGCATTATGACAAGCAGGGGGATACATTGTATTGTGTTCATTAATAGAAGATACATTCCGAAGGGTTTTATGTTCCTGCATCATTAATGGATTTAATAACATTTTCAGAGCGATCCTTAAATACCCGCACTTTAGCCAGATGCCAGATAGGACTAAGATCCTGGAAAACAAACTCTTATGGTAAACCTGATTTTGGCATAGGTTAAATTTGGAGCTTTGGAGAATACAATGTCTGGATATTGGCAGTAGAAGAAAAATGCCATCTACTTTGACAAATACCTTGAAGAGAAGGGAACAGAATAAGAATAAATAGTAAATTGTTGATTTGTCAGTGATAATAGAGACAGGGTGGAAATCACTTTGGTGTCAGTTGGTGCTCTGCATCATGTCAGACTTCATTCTTGCTTCTACAAGCGTGTGGGTATTGAGAGGGAGTTCACCACTGCCTGTGTGCACCCAGTAGCTGGGTGTGAGAGAGGTCTTACTATCCTGAGTTCAACTAGTGAGGAGCATCTTGGCTAGTCAACTCTGTACAATTGATGAGATATGCAAACATGTAACTGAAATGGACTGGACCATCCTATGGAAATCTTCAGAAACACCTGTGTTTTTCCATTTACTTTGCTAGCACTTTGCTAGAAATTCCCGAAGTTCTAAAGGGTCTTTTTTTGTAGAATATCTGTTGAATATTATTTTGGCAGTTCCATTTAGATAAATTCTTTACTAACATATCTTTAACTAGTGGATTAATGCCGTGATGTTGGGAAGAAGCAAGATATCATGTATATTACAGCAAAGTGACCTGAAAAAATTGAAGCTTAAATATGTCACAGTTTGATTTTTTTTTATTGTATTCTGCCAGCTCATCAATCCTATAGTAAGCTTCTTCTTCAAAAAAAAGGACATAGGTGATTTTTGTTCATAACAAAAAATATGCAGATTCCTTGGTAAGATACATGACATGGTGCTCCAGGTGTCATTGTTACTTTACACAAAAGATGTGAACATCCACAGGGAGAGAAACAACATTTGAAACATTCCAAGCAGAAATCTCACAATTGTTATGTGTGTGGTAACTTGCTGTCTATGCGAAAGATTTCTTTTGTATTGTAAAAATAGTAAAAGCAAATATTTCTTTCAATTATAGTACATTTTCATATGCAAAAAGGTACTCTGTCAAACCCTAAATGTGTCTTTTTAAACATATTTTTGCCCTTTTCTCTCAAGTATGAATTTCCTGTGATGCTGTTATAACTATGTGTCTTGCTAATTAAACTAATTTCTAAAACTTAAAGCTCTGTGAGATAAACTAAGGAGCTGATTTTTAGCATGCTATTTGGAAGAACTGAAGTTGAAGCATGTTTCTGTAGGGTTTGAATTTTACTGCAAGTGTTACTTTAAGACAAGATATGTAATAATTGCATTTGTAAAACATTTAAATTATGAAAAGTTAATTTTACAAAGGTAATTACTTTGCGTGTTCTATTTCTTTTATCTGTCCAGAATTAATATTAAAGATAATGAAGATAATCAGAATAGTTTAACAAGAGGAAAGTATCTGGATTTGCACTGTTATATTTATTCATTAGAATGATTCAGTTATGGAGTGTTTGTGGCAAACTTGTTCTGATGGAATGATTAAGAATGAGGCAGCTTTTCCATTATAATGCTATTTTGATTCTCTTGGACAGAATGAAGAGAAAGGGCTATCTTCCTTTGCTAAATATCTTCTTCTGTAAAGAACTGCAGTAGAACAGACATAGCTCAGTTCTACAAGATCTCCTGCACCTCCCATGGCTCAGGGGACCTCTTCCTCATGCCAGCTTGCTGCTCTATCTGACCTAAGGGGAGAAGACAGAGCCCCAGTGCCTATTCCTCTAGACCTCTTTCTTGGGAGATTTTACACAGAATCATAGAACAATTGAGGTTGGAAGTGACCTCTGGAGGACATCTGATCCAATCTACTTGCTCAAGCAGGGCCACCTGAAGATGGTTCCCCAGGACCATGCACAGATGGCTTTTTAATATCTCCAAGGGTGTACACTCCACAAACACACTGGGCAACCTGTGTCAATGCTCAGTCACCCTCGCAGTGAATAAGTGTTTCCTGATGCTCCGAGGGAACCTCCTGTGTTTCAGTTTGGGCCTGTTGCCTCTTGTCCTGTCACTGGGCTTCACTGAAAAGATCCTGGCTCCAATCTCTTTGCACCTTCCTTTCAGGTATCTGTGTACACTAAGATGAGCCCTCCTGAGCCTTCTCTTTGTTTTGCTAAATGGCCCCCGTTCTCTCAGCCTTCCCTTATATGTGAGATGCTCCAGTCCCTTAATCATATTTGTAGCCCTGGACTCTCTCCAGTATGTCTATGTCTGTCTTGCAGTGGGGAGCCCAGAACTGGACACAGCACTCCAGGTGTGGCCTCAACAGTGCTGAGTAGAGGGGAAGGATCACTTTCCTCAGCCCGCTGGCAACACTGCTCTTATGCAGCCCAGGTTATCATTAGCTTTCTTTGCTGCAAAGGCACATTCCTGGCTCATGTTCAACTCGATGTCCACCAGGTCCCCCAGGTTCTTTTCTGCAAAGCTGCTTTTCAGCTGGGTGGTCCCCAGCATAGAGTGGTTCATGGAGTTGTTACTCCCCAGGTGAAGGACTTTGCACTTCCCCTTGTTGAACTTCATGAGATTCCTGTCAGCCCATTTCTCCAGCCTGTTGAGGTCCTTCTGGATGGCAACATGACACGCTGGCATATCAGCACTCATCCCAATTTTGTAATATGAGCAAAATTGCTGAGGGTACACTCTGCCCAGTCATCCAGATCATTAATGATGTTCAGAAGGACTGGATCCAGTATTGACTCCTGGGATGCACTGTTAATTACTGACCTCCACCAAGACTTCATGCCATTGATTGCCACCTGCTGGGCCTGGCCTTTCAGCTGGTTTTCCATCCACCTTGCTGTTTGCTCATCCAGCCCATACATCAAGAGCTTGTCTATGAGGATCTCTTACGGGAGAAAGTGTCAAAGGCCTTTCTGAAGTCCAAGCAGATGATATCAGCTGTTCTCTCCTTATCTACCAGTCCAACCGTTTCATTGTAGAAGTTAATCAAAAAGGTCAAGCATGACTTCCCCTCGGAGAAGTCAAACTGACTACTCCTGGTGACTGTTTTGCACTTCATGTTTCTGGAAATGGTTTCCAGAATTAGGTGCTCCATCACCTTTCCAGGGACTGAGGTGAAGCTGACCAGCCTGTAGTATCCTGGATCCTCCTTCTTGCGCTTCTTAAAGATATGAGTGCCATCGGCTTTCCTCCAGTCTTTGGGCACTTCTCCCAGTCAACATGATCATTCAGATTATCGAGAATGGCCTTGTAATGACATCTACCAGCTCCCTCAGTGGTCTTGGATACATCCTGTCAGGGCCCATGAATTTATGTATGTCCAGTTTCCTTAAATATTCTCTCATCTGATCCTTTTCCAATACAAGAGTGATTAGGCTTGTGCCAGAAGAAATGAAGTTAACATCTACTATTTATTAAGCATATATCATCCTTATCAGGAAAGCTTAAAAAGGAGCTATACACATTATATTTTTTTTCTTAACCTCTTCTGGACTACTCCCTGAAGCCTGCAGGATGTAGCTTGGAAAGCAACTTTGGAAAGAACTGCTAAACCTCTGTTCTCACTGTCCGTCTCTCGGTAGCCTCTCTACCCAGCCAGGGACACAATGCTGTTACTTACTACCCCTATATTTGTCATAGGTACAGGGTGTGCATTTATACTTCTTTGCTTCAAGGCTTAGATAGTCATGCTCAAAACATGCACTCTTGTAAACATACTAGAGAGATTTAGTGGTCCATGCTGGATACAAGATGTAGGTGTATGCATGTGTCGAAATGGGGTGATATGCACGGTTTCATTGGGGTAGCAATACAGAAACAAAAAGAAGCTGACAGCTGTACCTGTATGACTTTATTTTTTTAAAGAAAGTTCAACAATCGAAATGCTTGCAGTTAAAAAATAATCTGGAGTTTCTCTGAGATTTTAGATTTTAGGTAATCCACATCCTTTTTGGAAGGTACAAGCTGCAAGAATCAAAGCAACAAAAAATTATTCTGTGAATGGGAATATAGATATT
Organism: Opisthocomus hoazin; assembly: GCF_030867145.1. Classification (NCBI taxonomy): domain Eukaryota; kingdom Metazoa; phylum Chordata; class Aves; order Opisthocomiformes; family Opisthocomidae; genus Opisthocomus; species Opisthocomus hoazin. Next base: position 67,422,831 of record NC_134416.1, on the reverse strand, counting down.
CCCCTGAAACTTGACTCCTGTAGTTACATATAAAATTTCTTGCTGATTAAAAATTTCTTATCTGAAACAGAAATTCAGGGAGCACCACAGCAGCAACCAGAGACTTTATCTCTTAAATATAGAGATGGTTATTGTAAGAAATGCTATTGGCAGGAACACTACAGTCTGGGATCAATTTAACCTGAAGCAGAACTAAAGGCAGTGAGGCAAGAATTTGCATGTATCCCCCTGGATCTGTGAGAAGTCACTCAGGAAAACTGAATGACACTCTCATGGAAATGCTATTATCAACTAAACAATAGCTCTGTGTTCACACTGACCTTACGAAGCCTGTGGGCTAGAAACACCTGAACCAAAAATAACCACTTGTTAATAACTTGTGACTGACCTTTATAGGTGCTGATGCATTTTCAGTCATCCCCCACCAATTGTGCTAAAAACACATTTGAAAAATACTATACAGAAACTTTGAGAACGACCCTGTTTGTAAACACTACAGTACATGATAGGCTTTGAAATTTTTTATTTCTGTATTATGGTTGGAAAAGGGGAGACATTTTGGCTTAAATCCACTTGTTCCGATCTAACTGTACAGGACTTAATGAAAGTCCTGGTTTTTTTAAGATGATAGGTCAAAAACTATGGGTTTTATGGTGAAAATTTGTGTTATGCAATCTGACAGGTGATGAGAGCGGTCTAAAAATATGTCTGTAAGACACTTTGAAAGCTGGGACACTTCGGCTTTATTCATGCTGCCACTGAACTTGTAGCTTTTACAGAATGGATTAGCTTTCATAGGAAGAGATTGAGCTCATCCCGCCTTCGCCAAGACACTCTTTTGGGCAGTCGAAAAGTGTGAGCTTTGAATCCTTCAACCCTCAGGCTGAGCAGTAAATAGGATCTTTGTCTCCCGTACCCTGGTGTAGAGCTATAATTTCTGAGCCATTAATTGCTACTTCATTTGACAAAACAATGCTAAAAAATATGTTTGGTTTTTTTCTATCCAGTATCTTGTGATGTGTCAAATTGGCTGTACTTTTGCAAATTCACTGTCCTGCCCCATGCTTTTTTACTGGGCTGCAGTTTGAGAAGTGTTGGGTTTTTTTCTTGCCAGTCTCTGGTACCAGAATCTTTCTGTACTAATACTAGGCAAAAAATGTCGTATCACTTTTTGTCAGGGACTAGCTGAGGTCCAGATCTATGACTGGTGCAGTTAGTGAGTCACGGGTTGAACAATTTCTGTGGTTCCTTCCCCAACACCTGTATCTGTTGTGGACCCATATGTGAGGAAAAGGCCATTGGTGTTATGCTACTCCATTAAAATAAGATAAGGGGTTAAAGACATTTTATATAGTCGGATATTAGTCGTTGTACAATGTCTGATGTAATAAGATAGCATAGAAGCTCTATTTATGAGAAAGTTACTGCACTTTTCTCTGTCACAATAGTAAATGTGGGCAGGCCTGTAAGCTATGCAGAGCTCAGCCTCTGACTGCCTGGGCCACTGTCCGCTACACGTCATGGGCTGTATCTCAGTGTCTCTGTTATTCTTCGCAAACAATTTGTGCATCTTCAGAGATTTAGTTTAATGTTCTGAATGGATGTTTTGAGACTGGTTAAAAAAAAAAGATTACAGCATCTGATTTAGTTGAATGTTAGTTTGTTTAAAAAAACCCACGTTTGTAGGGAAAAGTTTTCTATTTTCCATATTCATGGAAATTAGATGCTGAGCTCCTGTCATACTGATAAAAATTCAGCTTCAGTATTTTTCCTAGCTTACCTCTGAAATTGCATCTCTCTGTGTCTCTCTCTGTTGCTGATGCTTCCTCCTCCCACAGATAGATCCAATTAGAAAAGCTATCACATTGATATAGTATGGGCAGACATAGATTTGCAATGTCAACAAAAGCATAAGAATTGCCACTATTTTCAACATTCTTAAGAGGGAAAAATTGAAATCGGTGGATGCCATTTGTAAGACTAAAAATGTAGACCTCTGACAATAATTGGTATCACTGGGATTCTACAAGAAGATAGGAGGATTATCTGCTACTTTAGTTATTGCAGGTACGCTGCTGAGTACACCACTGAAAAACAGAAAAAACACATTATCATTAGTTCACAGCTCTCAGCAATCACCTCTTATCTGACTTTTGTTTAATGGTTTCCTTATTTGTTTGACTGTGTGCTGTGTATGCAGCAATGAAACAACTTCAACAGATACTTAAAAGAAAATACAGGGCCACAGTAAAAGTTTGACCTTGCTCTGCCCCATGATGGAAAGTTCTAGTCACGTACACAGAATATTCCTGTAATTGGCAAATATAGGATATGATTTACCAGACTTGATCAAATTTACCTGTAGTATGTATTAGCAGCCTTGCTAGAATGCAGTGCTAGCTTTAGTGCTGGTTACATGGCCACAGGGTAGAACACTAAGTCGAGAATGATATGTGGTGATTTCAGTTGAAGTAGATGTTTTGTGACCCAGTTTTCTTTAACACCTGTGTCATGACTTCCTGTGATTTTGGAGGACCATGAAAGGATGCTTTACGTCTATTACAGAAAGGCAGTCACTAAAAAGTGCTAATGGCTTCAGTAAGTGATTTTTATTTTTACAGGTAGTCTTACTCTATGGAATGTATTTAATGTATAGAATTGAGTCCGAAATAAAGAAATAAATTACAAGATTGGTTGAGGGAGGGAGAAAGGATAGTGGGGAGCTCTGAAAGATTTTTTCTGGCATTATTTTTGGAGTCAATACTAAAATGAAATGTACAGAAAGATTTCTGACTCATTAAATACAAGCTGCTGTACAGATTACGAAACTTTTTTTGCAAGTTGAACTGCTTAATAAAATAAGTGTGTGTCTTCACTGCAGAAGAATGCTTCCTTTGAGAAAGCCAGTTCAACATAGTTATCAAAGTACAAAATTCAGCTGAAGAAAAAATGGTGGTGAATTTTCATCTTAGTCTTATTTGTTAAGATTAGCGTATGCCTCCTGCCTTTACTAGTTGTACTGAAATAAAAATGCGCCCTTGGTCCAATGAATAGGATTAAATGGGATGATTTGTGTTATCCAAATGTAAGCACTTATTTTTGAACAAGCAGTGAAACTGTTGAACTTGAAACCTTCCAGAAGTTATTTAAGTAGTTACGTGAGTGAAAGAAAAAAAACCACCAAACCTTGTGTTATTCTTTATTCTAAAAAATTGAGGAAAATTCTGTTGGATTTCCATAATAGTAACTTACTGAAAAATCTATTACACCTTAAAGTCAATCAACATTCAACTGATGACAAAATGTGAACTATATTCCAAAAATTAAAAGTGTCATGTCACTTATAAATGTGGTGTTTCATCAAGCTTTCTATTTAGGAGCTAGGTATAAGATCAAATAGCTTATCTTTCAGAGTTTCACCTTTGTAGAGAAAAATTACTTATAAACATCCTTAAACAGAACCTGTTTGAGAACCAAAATCAATTAAAGCTGATAAAGATGTGACTTCCATGTATAATATTACTTTGACAGCTTGTCTTGATTGTCTATGCACATTTTTATGAGAAGCTTGGATTTGTAGCATACATTCTCCATGAGGGTTCATAAGAAGGCTGCCCAGAGATGGAAAAAGTGCTGAGTGAAGTAATTTCATTTTATCATTTCCCCGTATTTGCCTTTGAAATTCCCTTTTCTGTATTCCCCAACTTTATTTTGCTTGGTTCATCTTTGACTTTATAATCTTCATGGCAAACTCGCTGCTTGTTGGTTTGAAATATTATTTTCTAGGAGAAAGGAACTGATTTTTGGAAGAGGGGTGATGGAGGGGAGCAAGATGGAGAATCAAGGTTTTTATATTTAAATATTAATATACTTTTGAGTTGTATACACCTATATTTGTTTATGTCTAGCTTAGTTACTGAATTAACATAGCCAATATTTAATCTAAATATTTTAATACAATTTGTTACTGAAGTAAAAATAGCTTGTGTCAATATGTCCTAGGTTGTGTTATTATTCTATTTGCATTGCCTTTCCTTTTGACCCAGTTTAAGTTGCTTAGCCACAGTACAGCCAGCTCATTTTACGTATTTAACATCCTTTGTTCTCCCACTCTTTTTGTGGATTATTTTTTCTCAATTTTATGGCTATTTTTTTTCTTTAGACATTCAACCCAGTCAGGGATTAAGGGTTCTTTTACTATTATTGTACCATTCACATTACTGCTAAATCATACACAGTTTGCCACTCTGTGGATAGTGCTAATGAGGAGTAAGGGGAAGCAGACCATGACCTTATTCCTGTTCTTCAATAGCACGTGTTTTTCATTTGTGCGGCTAAGACCTCCATTGCCCCACATCCTCAGTAGACTATCTAGACATGCTGAATCTGGTCTTGAAGTTTCGCCTGCATTATTCATACCATCAAGTGGTTGGTTGTTCATATTGTAATTTACTATAAGCAATTTTCTGGGTCTTACAGATCAAAGAGTTTTTTAATTATGAAATACAAGGTTATGCATGGACTCATCTCTCAGAGGAATGTTAACCCACACTAACTTCTGTAAATTCCCTTAGAAGCTGTTAAACCTATGAACTGGATTAAGCAGTAGCTCTTCAACTATCAGCATATATTACAAACATTTTTTATTGCTTTCTCCTGAGTAGTAATTCCTTCTCTAGCTGTGCTTTTCCAAAAAGGTGAGAGGCTCCCTCTCCCTTGCCTTTCTTTCTTAGGTTTGTGAAATGCCAGAACAGATGCTTACCTGTGCTGCCACTGCCCTCACCACTGCTGGTCCAAAGCTGTGGGATAATCCCCATATTTCCTTTGCAGCTTTAACTGCACAGTGCATTTGTTCTAAGCACTTGAGTGTAACCGACTGTCAGACTCCTGAACTCAGTCAGAAACCATTTTTCCTCCCGTATGGAAGGAGGTGGCTAGAACATGAATGCAACGCTTAGGGGTGAGTTTGCTTTCTTTGCTGTAGCGCTGGTCTGGATTTCTGAACTTAGTCAGGAGCCATTATCTGACAGGGAACAATGCTTGCTTACTGTTTATTACTTATCACAGTGAAGCTAGTGGTAATATCAGCATTCACAATCAGTAAAGCATCCTTTGGCAGCTTGTTGTTCTTCCTTGATGATTTATGCTTTAACCCATTGATGCTTTCTCATTCCTTCCTCGGTTACTAGCTTTTTCCTTCACAGAGTAGACCTTACATCCACTACTCCTTCAGCTCCTCTCCAGCTTCTCTCAGGCAACCCCAGCTTCAGCCCTGACAACAGTATGCAAGACTCTGCTGGCTTTGCTAAAGGTTAATGCAGACAGGAAAGGGAAAAGTGAAGCTTTTGAGAAAGGGATGATCCTGTACAACCCCGAAATTGCCTGGCAAAGAAGAGTTCCCCATGTTTGATTTCCAAAGGGAAAGCATTCTCAAATACAGCATGGTTGTCATGTATGTTATCATTAAAATCTTTTGTGGAATCCACTGATATTCTTAATTGAAAACATGCATTTGACAGACCTGAGTGTGATCAGTTACCCACTGTAAAGTAACATCACCAAAAACTACTGTCAATTTTTGTGCAATCAGAGAAGTCTAGCTGTGGTAGTTTGACAGACCGCCCTCAGCTAAGAGCTACCATCTCTCTGGTAGGAGTAGCTGAAGTAATATGTACCCAGTTTTCATCTGCTCCAATGTAGAGCCTGCAGTGGTTGCCTGGTTGTGCTGACCTCATATCAGGTGGCAATGTGCTCTAGATGCTGGAGGCAACTGAGGCATCGATGTGATCCCTCGTGCAGCTTCTGCAAGAGACTGGTTGTAATTTCAAGAGAAGCCATACGTTTTGAACAGCTGAGCCATATGTTTTGAATAGCTGCAGCTGGAGCCTCCAGAACTGACAGTGCGCAGTTTATAACTGGGACCTATCAAAACAGGAGTCAGAGGTCAGTTCAGTATCTGTCCAAGTCACTACAGTCATTCTTATCTTTTGCTTTTAGGATTACTAAATAACAAAATGTGAATACACTCCACTCAGATTTGACCTTCCCATTATATATTATGGGATGCCTTGGCTATTTTAATATTCTTTTGATAAGCCTTGAAAGCTGGCACCATAGTCTATTAACTGAGTTGTCTTTTCAGTCCATAAGCACATACATGCACATATGTAGACACAGACGTGTATAAGTCAATAAAAACAGATACAAATACTTGGTTAGAAAATAAATGACGCTGTAACTTGAAGAAGTAACAAGCAGAATACTTGTAATTCCTTTTGCCCAGTGAAGATTATGTAAAATTACTTTTCAGGGACTGGTGGTGGAGTGATTAGCAGCAAAGTGCAGTGGGAGGTCATAGAGGTTGAGTCCCCTCCCAGAAATCACTCAGTCTTGGAGGAAGTTTGAATGACTTGAGCACTAATGCTGCAAAATCTCTAGGCTGGCCACCTGTCTGGGAAAGGGAAAGAACTGGTACTTGTCTGAGACTGGCCTGAAAATGGGATTGAGACCCAGTGTTCTGCTCCGGAAAGGAGGCAAAAATAAATTTTGAATCAGGGGCAAGGCAGAAATAAATTTAGTTGCTTAAAATTCCACTTCTTTTAAAATATGTTTTGGTTATGGAAAAAGGAAGATGGTAGTGGGAATTGATTAAAACGGCAACAACCCACCAAACATCCACATGTATTTAAAGCAAAGGAATCAAAAGGAAAGAAATGTTCACAGTGGAGTCATGTGGTATCAAAAGTTGTAGCACCTGCTTTGACTTGCCTCCCAGTGAAATTCCTCATGGTTTGGAGATAATCAGAAGCACAACACTAGGGCAGATAACTTGAAGTGTCTCTACTGAGGTCACTCAAAGGGCAGTGGGGTTACTTGTGAAAATGTGTACTAGAGGAAAATAACCTCAAGAATCCTACAACAGGGTTTTTGAAAATACCTATGAGATTTACGGGGACAAATCTCATGGATCTTTAAGCTCTCATTTGCATACCTCTTGGCTGCCTCAGTAAATGTGACTGAGATTATTCCCTTGCCAGAGAAGAGTTCCTAAGGCAAAGCAGGATAAAAATGCTCCTGAAAACATACTTTCAGATAGAGATGGAGTGTACCTTCCTGCACCTACTCAGTGAGTTTACTGGCAATCACAACAACAAAAAATCTAAAATAAAAGTAAAGTAGCAATATTCCATAAGGCATGGAACAGAGAGGATGGGATGACTTTGTGTGCAGTTCAACTCAAGTAACATTTTGCTGCCTTCAGTAGGAGGAGTCTTGCTCCTGTTTCTTCTCTCCCAGTTGTGGCATCACACTCTTATATGAGATCTGACCTCAGTGGTCCCTTTTGGGACCTGGTCTAACTCATTAAGACAGTAAGATACAGTTCAGGGTTTTTTAATAGTTTTTAGACATTCTGGTAAGTTAAATTATCTTGGAGGAAGGAGGGGAGGGAGGTTTAGGGATTGGACCAGATGACCTCAAGAGGTCCCTTCCAACCATTCTGTGATTCTGGGAGTGAGAAGAAAACTTGATGCAGGAGATGTGTTTGGGTGTAAGGATGGGAGGCAAAAACTTTGGGGATAGGGTAGAGAAGGATTTTTTTTCTTTCAACAGCACTGAAGTGGTATGTGGGCTTCTCCTGTTTCTTGAAAATGGTACTTAATGAAAATGTGTACCTTCACACCTCCTTGTTGTTCCACTTCCATGTCTTTGTTTGTATAACTGTCAGCTGAGTCTGGAGGCTCTTCACAGCACAGATCTTGTTATTCAGTCTGTCTGTAAACTGCCAGCCATGGTGCTGGGGCTACAGAACTATTTATGAACAGTAATAATATACCTGTCACACGCTCCAGTAAGTGCTGGTTTTATCTCCTGGCGTGATTTGCTGGTGATTTTTCTTTTGTAGACTGTTATTCAAACTTGCCTTTTTTGGCCACAACTGTACTTTGAAATAGTTAAGATTTTGATACAGTATTATTTTAATCCTTATCTATGTTATAACTGTTAAATATTTCCTCATAGCTTCTGCATCTCAGCATACAGAGTGATTTGATCTCTGAGCCTTTTCAACTTTGCAGTGGTTGGCAGAAAGCTGACCTCTATACACTGACAATGTTCTCTTGGGTATTTACACTGACCATGTTCTTTGGGTATATGAATTCAATAACACTGAATTTCAAAGAGAGTTTGTTCACTTCCTTTCCCTGTCCTACCTTCAAAATTGTGCTGCCAGTGTTTTACCGTGAACGACTTCAGATAGGCAAGGTTACCTGCCTCACTTTCATCTAGTCACTTGAATAAAATGACCCTCCGTTTACCCTTTGCTATATCTGGCAACTGTAAGGTACTTTGGGAAAAGGCATACTGCATAATACATAGCACACTTTTATGTTCGGTTATCCCTGGTGTGTCCTAGAAACTTTGCTGAATTTGTGAGACTCTCTGTACCGTCTTTATTGCAGTGAGGTTCTTTGTTTTCTGCCTTCAGTCATGTAGTAAAGAGACTTCAGAGTGCATTTTCCTGCCCCATACTGAGAGATTTTAAGTACAGAATTAATAACCATCTTAAAAGCCTGCCTGGCCAGTACTTGCCCAGCACAGCCTTAAGTCATGGAAGCTATTGTGGTGCAAATCAAGGAACATTCCTCTTGCCACACAACCCCAAAGCTCCACCCCCTTCGTTAAAAGATTAGAGAGAAGGGAAGTGAGAATGAAGTAGTGGCTTCATTTTGTCCTTACATCCTTGAGGAATATGGACAGAAAGGTCCTTAAGGTATGGAAGGGTACATCAGCTGAATTTGGCATCCTATCTGTGAACCCCAGGGGTAAGCTTTATGTTTTGGGTATGTCCTTTTTCTATGCATGTACGTTTCCTATATTCATAGGGGTAAGAGCAAAGCAACCATAATCCACCAAGTCTTCCCCACAGGCAACGCTAATGGTGATGTGTTGCTATATCCCATCCTCTTGCCTTTCTTTACATCTTTCCTTTGGTGTTAGTATCCTAAAATCAGAGCTAAGGTGATTTTTAACTGCTGATTCTTCTAGAAAGAAAGAGCAGGATAAAACACACCTGGAGTGTGAGTGGATACAAGTTAGGTAACTGGTGACCTGAGATTACATGCACAGCATGATATGCTTTTTTAAGTATACACACAACCATTCTTACTTTGTCTTTGTATAACAGTAACATCTGTGAGGGCTTATGAAAATATTAAAAGCTGACTAGAAGAAAAAGCATAGGAAATTCTCCTTTCTCCTCCCTTCTCAGTAGTCTACAGGACTATGTGAGTAGTGTCTCGGTTGAATCCCTTATGACAATAACAAAATAGGACAAATGTGTACAACAAAATGCTGAAAATATACTTTCTTTAACAAAAAAAAGGGCATGTGTTTGTACAGTTACTTGCATACCAGCATTCAGTAGTGTTGTACATTTCACTAACATGAGTTTTTGTACAAATATTACACACAAAACCAATGACACATTACTAACTCAAGAGATGAAATCTGTATCAAGGTAGGAAAGGCTGATGTGGAGCTGATGGACTCTCTCTCAAGTGTTCCCTGATCCAGAATTCCTCAGCTAGAGGTGTAAATATGTTCTTTGCAGGCATGCCTGGCAGAGTGCCTGTACAAAAAAGCTCATTAGAGATAGATGTTGGGAGTAAGATGCATATAGGTCACGTGAGAGGAAAGTGAAATTTCTAGTTGTGAAGAAACAGGCAGAGAAAGCACTCCCCATAAGAGTGTTCCCAAAACATCCTGCTTAAATATTTATACTACCTAAAGGTGAATCCATACCACAGTGCAGGAGTGACTGTTGTACAGGTAGCTTTGCAGCCAATAGCTTTTTCTGGTTACAGAGGCTGGTGACTGCAGTGACAGCAGTGTGGGCTTCTAAATATAAGATTACGGAAATGTTTGGATGTATGATGGGAGAGGCAGGAGAAAGCCCATGGGGCTCAATCCTCACTGAAGTTATTGATTGAACATACCAGCTCAAAATCAGCCTGGGTGCATCCCCAGGTTGCAATCAGACTTTCCAGTAGCTGCAATGTCCGATGGTACAAAACTCTCAAGCATGAGTGGCTAGTGAAACTGTCCACAAGTGTACAGTCCTTAGTTAAGAGAAAAAATTAATCATAAATACAAATTGAGTTTAAACAAGAGAAGCTTAATAAAGGAGGATTATTACAGGGAAAAAAAAAATCCATCTACAAAAAGGAGCGAAAAAAGCACTGACATGTACAAGAGCAGCAATAGGTCTCACATGTCCTCCTTTGTTGGAATGGAAAGGGCTATGCATATGAACAGGTAATTGTCTCCTGCTATAAGCTAATGCACACACATTAAGTAAAACCTGGAGATTTTGTAGTTGTTTGTTTTTAAATGGCTTTGTTCTGTTCCAGTCAGTCAATGAATACTGTGTACTGTTTGAGCCATGATGTACTGAATAGGGTGGAATAATGGCAAACAGCAAATTAGTTTTATAAAAGTAAGAGCTCAGATTACCAATGTAAATTCCACCTCTGCCCCTGGGCTGGGAATTTTGTTAGCCAGGTGTGCCCAAACACCTCCTACCTATCCAGAGCAGCTACCAGGACAGGGACACAAGTGGAATGGACTATGAGGCTTCTAACCAGTTCTGGCAGATAACATACTTCGAGTCTATTACACAGTTTCAATTATGTTATTCTGTCTTAAAATGTTGTATTGTTCATGAATACTTAGATGAGAAATAGATTATGCTGCTGACAAGTGTATTTCTGTAACGAAAAATAACAACTGAATGTATTTTTTTAATCTGGTGTAAATGTTAATTTGATTTTACACCTAATGTTTAGAAGTAAATACTAATTTGGTTTAGAAAAAGCTAGCAGGTAACAGGATAAAGGTGTTTTGAGCAGCTCAGAGCACTTCCTAGAAATGCTTGTAAACAAGTCTTCAGGAGGTATGTGGTCTTCTTAAAAATGACATCAGATCTCTGATGAATTAACACTGTCTTGCTCTGACAGAAAGACTCTTGTGAATAGTATTCAGAAAAATGGTAAGTGTAATAGAAGTAGGTCAGCTTGGCAAATAAATAGCCTGACTTACCCATAGGCCTTGATTTGCTGGCATTTTGAGATTCTGGGCCAGCTTTGTACCAAATCTGTTCATCCCATATCATATTTAATCCATACCCTTCTTTGTAGCTTGTCAAAGATTTATTTGATATACTGTGCATATAAAAACTAATATTCCAGTGCTGAATTTTTTTAGTAGCTAGTTTAACTTGATTCACTGTGACATCCCTGTGTGTAATGACATCTTAGCTACCAGTTTCACATCATTAATTATGATATTGCTCTGTACTGTGACAACAGGCCTAAAGTAAAACTTGTTTTAAAATGTATAAACTGACATTTCTCAGGGTCATTTGTTTCATGAAGTAATAGATATTACAGGCAGGAATGAAATATCACTCCAGCTTCTGTATTTTGCTAACAATCTTTCTGGAGCAATAGCTGTTGGATTGACATGAGGACCTCTTTTTATTTTTCCTGTCCACCCCTACCATTCTGTGATTCTGTGAAACCAACATTTCAAAAGCATTAAGAGTTGTGATAAGATTTTTTATCTTTCACTGAAGAATTCTACTAAATGTGACCTTACATCATCCACTTAAGCAGATGGCTATAAAGTGTGTTCCAAAAATCTTTCCACAAGAATTTAAGCAGACACAGGCTTAGGAATTTAATCTAAATTGTTTAGGATTAACTACAAAAAATAATCATGATCATTTTATCCAGTGAATAATGGATTTCCTTAATCTGATTTGAAAACTGGATGCAACAGCAGTCCTTGCTGTATTTTTACATACTGCAAAAATGGATTGTAAGAAAAAAGTACTCAGATTGTGTGATTTCACCTTTGCTATGTCGGTTTCACCGTTTACTGTATTATTTCGGGCACACATTTTTCTGCGAGAAACAATTTCCTACTCCCTTTATATTTCAAAAGTGCAGGTATCTAACAGCTCTTTCTCCTTTTTTGCAAAGGGACATGCGTTCTGTTTGTTAGCAGATGGTCTTTTTTCTCTACAGTGCTAATCAAACTTTGATACATTTGGATTTGCACAGGGGAAAATCTGACAAGGCTGACTGAGCACATCTGCTTAGCTGTTTCTTGCAGTTCCTGAGAAATGACTCAATATTCACTTAAGGCTGAAATGCTGGAACTGGAGAGTCAATATCGTGGCATAAATGTCAGCTTCTGTAATCAACTAGAGCAGAGCGGCTGCTCATGCATCTCAAAATAACACTCAGGTTGACGGCACCAACTCTTTTTAATTGGTGAATTGCAAAATTACTGTTTAGTGGCATCTGAGCAGCATCCTGTTTGTGAAAAACCCATGTAACCAACAAATTCTACTTGGCTTTTCTGAACTGGGTTATTTCACAAACAAGGCAGTCTTCAAACCTTGTTTATCTCTTCAAACTATGTTTTGGTGTGTGTGGAAGTTCTGCATATAGAGAGCTTTCAAAGTCAGATTGGACTATTAATACAGGACTTCTTTCATCAAGAATGGGCAGGAAGGCTGCTCCAGTAGTCTTTCCATGTGAACTAATGCTGGGGTTTTTGTTTTGGCTTTTTTTGTTTAAACCTCTCCCTGGAAGGGACAAAAACCCAAAGTTATCTTAGTTTTCTGCTATGCTCCTCTTGGTGCCCCTGCCTGTAATGTATATGATATCTGAGCTGCTACCAGCAGCTTTCTCTTTTGCTGGCTAGACTCCTCACTGCATCCTGATGTTATTCTTTCTGGTTACTTATACTGAGGAAAGTCAATCTATTCTCTTTTCACTTTTTTTTTCTTTCTACCCTGTGTATCAATATGTGAGAGACAATGAGTTCCAAATATTTATACTAAATGTACAGAAACGTGTGATGCAACTCTAGCTTTTCACCTGTGGAAACAGAAGCTCAGACTTGTCTGTCGTAAAATGGCTCAAATGATCTCTTCAATGGCCGTGTTCTTACCTAGCACTACTTGTTATAAATGCACACCCTTCCACAGGAGAAGGTCAGCATTGCAATAGGGAAGTTTAGTTCAGTTCAGCATTGAATAACAGTTTGCGAACACAGTGCTGAAAACTGTTCCCTTAGTCCCTGTGGGGCATCCATCATATGGGGGCTTCCTTAACATGTATTTTCTGAATGTTCCAGAAAAGAAGCTTGTAAGAGGACACGTGTTAATAAATAACACCTATTCTTTTTTTTAACTGAAGACTTCCAAGAGCTTTTCTGGCTCATTTTCATCTCTAGATTCTGCCCTACAAGTGAGGAGCTCTGCTTACAAAGTTGTTTATGACCAGGGAATATTTTAATACTCTAATGATTAGAGAGAACATACAAAGAATCTGAACAGAAGAGGCAAGATGTGAAAAGGGTGAAGGAGAGCACAAGAAAAGACAGCATCTGAGTGTATGATGGGTGTAAAGGGTCTCTTCTTTCCAGTGAAAGGAGTTCAAAGTCATTCATGTCTTCAGGTTCATCTTACATAAATATTTCGTTGTGTTCAAACTTATCCCGCTAAATTAACAATTTAAAAATAAATTTAAATGTGTGGCACCAGATAATAAAAGTTTTATTTTTAGATCAGGGAAGTTAACTGGGTAATTCTGGAGTGTACTACTTGTTTGATTTAGGAAAGTGGAATTTGGCTGGTTTACTTGGTTCAATTTTTTCCTTCTTAAATTATGTTCTCTACAAACAGATAACTTTAATCAACTAGGTGAAAAAGGGTAAGTATTTTGCAGGACAGAAAAAATTCAAAGATCATCATCAAATTATTACAAAGCGTTCTTCATATAACAATACTAAAGAAGGACAGTAACAGGGCTGTCTTGGTATTTCTCTGTATGATTATGTAGCCCGTGCATAGGCAACAGTCTCAAAACTGCAGTTTTAGCTGAAGTTTCTAGAATATGAGGGAAGGCTAGGAAGACTGACTTTTGAGACAATTTTTGTTTCCCTTGCTCAACTGTTTTTTTTAGAGTAAGATTTGAGGAACATTTGGGTTGCGGTTAAAAAAAAGTCAACATTGGCAGGAAACTGTCATTGTTATTTGAATGATTTTGCTCCACCTTTTTTCCATTAAGTTCTGATTTCAGCACAGCAGTGTTACATGTAAGTATTATTGGAATATTCTATATATATCACTTTAGCAAGATGGCTATATTTATACTAATAAGTGAAAATAAAGCATGGTAAATTTTTAGTAAGGCATTTTCTTTCCCTTTCAATATCAAGTCATCCTAACATCCTAAAATTCATTTAATATACTGTATTATTTGTTTGGTAGAGACTGATTCTGCAACCACTTCAGATAAACAAGGTATTCTTCACTTCTTAGTATATACACATTTCAGTAATACATTTTTATTGGACTGGTACAGTTTACCTAATAATCCAATGTATGTTTTTTACTTGAAGTGCTACAGAGGAAAACAGTTAAATGGAGAAACTGTTGCTATTTCAGGCAATATATTTTCTTTATTGCACACTGGTACCTTTACTTAAGATGGCATTTTTTGGAAAATAGTGTACTTTAATCCCTCACCACTAATCAGAGATTCAGGAGCTTCGTATCTGCAAGGGAGAATAATCCTTTCTACATATTGTATTTGTGATGTTTCTCTTTTATCAATTATGACACATCACTTTGTGTCTCATATAAAGTCATGATAAAATCCAACTTTCTTCATAGTGATTGTACACATTGCTGTATCTAAAGCTACTGGATTTGGGTTATGGAATAGCCCAAAATTACCAGTGGAAAAATAAAACTAAATAATTTTGCTTTTTGCTAGCATGAAATATAAAAATGAAGTTAAGGGATGGAGGTAAACCAGCTATGTTATCTAGAACCTATGGCAAACCAGAATTCCCTTGCTGCTTGAATTCAAGCATTTCATCATTTGGTTATTGTATGTCCAAAGCTGACACATCATTTTCCATGATATACTGTTTTTTTAATATAAGCCATAATATCTGTGTCGAGCTGTCAGATATGAACTAATTTTATGATGCATGTATATCTCTCCTTCCGTATAAATGTCCAGACAGATCCATATTTCCACACTAGAGAAAATTGGAAAGTTCACTGATCAAAAAACAATTAAAGTTTGAGCAAAGTGGACTTCTCTTTTGAAACAGAGCAGACAATGGCAAGTTTTGTCACATCACTGTAGAATTGTGCTATACAGTGAGGGTCCCTTAGATGATGTAAAACTGATGCTTTTTCCTTCTCAGGGCATTATTTATTGATACTGATGCCATGCATAACTGGTTCTCTCTGCAGTTGCAGTTTGTTCTAGAGATTTTCTTTAGCTCAGACCAAATTTATGTGCAGAGATGTACTGTGTGTTGTCTAAACAGCTATTGTTCAACCACAGAGGTGACTGTGCACCAGGGCCTGGGAAATAATTTCACTTTTTTTAGTCCTTAACACACAAAAGAGTAGGAAGAGCAATAAGTGTGCAAAACCTGCAGATGGGTTTGTTATGAGTAGTAACATAATAAGCAGTAAATTCAACCAAATATTGAAAGAAAGATGCCCAACATCTAAGGGATGTGGTCTTTAAACAGTAAAGGAGAAATGGGATGGGAAGGAAGAGCATCCAGCCTCCTCCTTTATAGCAGCTTAACATGGACGCTCTGTAATGTACAAGCTTGTGCAAGTACTGGGTGTGAGTGATTCCTGCCTTCAGCAAAGCAAATCCTGTTGTGTGATATTATTACTCTGACTATGGGTTAGTAGACTTTTCCTTGGCTAACTTCGGATTTCAACCATAGTTTTGCTTGCTCTGCTGCAGGAGTGGAAGACACAATGGTGCATGTGATCTTTCCTGGTATATTCCTGTAGCAAATGTCTGTTTGTGGTCTATTATAAATTTTATGTTTATTTTTACGTGGCAGAAATTGTTATGGTGATGAAACAGGTCCTCCATAGCCTGTCAGTGCTAAAAATCAGTTCCACGCATGCAGTTTTGGAGGACTGAGCCTGATGGCCCGTGTCTTTCTTCTCTGTTGTTCCTTTGCTTTGGATTAATGGACACCATAACAAACAGAAGGGGTGTACATGGATAGCTCAGATGTGAATCTGCTACAGAAACAGTTTATAATGTCCCCCTATAAAGGGAAGAGAGACTTGGGAAGTACATTTTTGAATGCTTATCTTTAAATAATGTTGCCGGGACGTCTGAAATGTGAGATTAAACCTGTGATATACTACTTGGTCATGTTTTAGAAGCTGAAGATCTCCTTAGTTCACAATTAGTATATAAGCCAGAAAGGAATGAACTCACTTGCACTGTCACAGATTTTCCTCACAAGCTTAGCTGATGTCAAAATCTGATATGAAGCTACCTCCTTGCTTCTCACTCACTGGGATAATTTGAGACAATAACATAATTCATGTACGTGTATTATGTATACACACCCCTTTGACATACCTATAAACTCTATGTATCTGTGTATGTGAATTCATATTTGTAGATGTGGCAAAGGTGCTAGTCCAAATGCAGTCTAGATTCATACCTGTTGTAAGAACATGTCACGCCCAAGCATTTCAGTGTTCAAATTCTCCTGCAGAGTCTAGCAGAATACTTGCATTTTAAGAACTTTAGTGGATTCTGAGATAGGATGAGAAGAACAAGTGAGCCTTAAAAGCACCTACCCATAGCTTTTCAAAAGGCTAATAGTGTGAAGACTCATGTTCCTTCCTGGAAATATGCTTTTATTTATGAAGAAACTATGAGACCATATTGGCTAGAATCCAGTTATCTATATGACAATAATCTTCTGAATGCAAGTGGGGTGCAGCAGTCTTAAAGGGCATGGAAATAACCCATATATCCTCAGCTTTGCTAAAGAAACATGAAATGACCATATAAACAAGAACTAGCCTTGAAAAAATCGCCTTTGCAACTCTCTGTAAACAAATTATGTTGCCTCATTTAACAGATGAGGGAAACTGATATGAAGCCTCATGCACGAAGATGCTAGAGCAAACACCTGTCTTTAAGCAGTTTTCTGAGCTTATCTTTCAAGAGCTTAGACTGTAATTGAAAATCTATACCATTGTTGCCTGTTGAAGCACATTTCGTGATTCCATTCATACTCTATATTGACAGGACTTTCCTATCTTAGTAGAAACTCGGTTGTCTCCATATGTGCAATTACTGAAGGTAGTCTGACTAACCCTGAGGCATATGGAGCCAAAAGTGAAGTGGGTATGAAGATCAACCATAAAAACCTTTATGAAGTGTATTTCAGCTGCCTGTGCCATATGTAACACCTCCAGTATTTGAACAGAACCTTAGACCAGAATTTCAGAGAGTGTAAGAAAGGTCCAATAGGATAAAGACAAGATGTGTTGTCTGTTTAGTTCTGTATCTTTTCAGGCCAGCAGAGAGAAAAAAAATCTTTTTGACTGAAACATCGACCTATCAAGCAAACTAGGACTTTGAGGGTCAGGAAAACTTTGCCTTATCTGGACTTTGGCAGCTACATATGTATTTTATTGTTTCTGATATTAAATTAGAAGCTATGTGAAAGGGCAAAAGTGGTCTTATGTAAAAGGGTCAGAGACAGTGGTCTGCTCAATGAGCTTGTTTTTTACAGTAACACATCTCATAAATTTGCAAAATGCCAAATGATGTAAATTATCTATAGTATAGTGTAAGTGGATTTATAACAAAACATTTTAAAATTTGAGGAACATGCTACAATTAAAACCACAGCGAATATATTTATGATCATGAATATGTAATCAGCAGCTGAAATGGGGCTTCAGAAATACTGTTGTGAATGTTCAAAAGCATTGGTGTCACATAAAAATATATGTATCTTTCTATATTAATCTTTCATTCCAGTATGCAGCTTTGAAGTGCTGGGGCCTAGGGGAAAGGCAGCAGTTGTGTATGACTGTCAACAGTCTGCTATTGCCCAGAGGCAGAGTGTGAAGAAAGAGTGGATCTGAAAAGCAACAACAGAGAGCTCACTAGCAATAAGGATCAGCTCCCTAAAACACCTTTTCTTACCCCCCTTCACGTAAATGACTGGGGCAGAGGGATGGCTTTCCTCTCTTAACTAGAGGTTGTCAAGACCCGATGTGTTAGAAACTTCATAGCTCTTAAAGCACTGAAGCTGGAATGCAAACCAAGGCTCTCATCGAGGCTTGTGCACACAAACCCACAATGATGACATTTCTTTTTGACAAGGAGCACCTGAAGTTCAGGTCAGATGTATCCCACTTTTAATTGCTTACCCTGATTTTATTCAGTTCATACTTTGGGGTATTAAGCAGTTAATTACATCTTATGCCTCAAGCTGGGCATCCATAAAAAATGTGCTGTTCCTGACCATGTGGGAAAACCCCAGAAGAAGTGACCTCCCTGTTAGCTTTGTCGTAAATGCAAGCATGCAATCCAGTCCTTCCTTGCACTCTCTCACTTTGGGCTTGCCACCTTTATCTGCAACACCTTTCCTTACTGTCTTCATACCTCTATACAACGGTAGGATAAATGTCCTACTTTCATCTGGAAAGGCTAGTCCTTCCACCTAGAAAGCCTACAACAATTTGTCGTATTGATTCATTCCCAAAACCGAGCAGGAAAAGCACTCCTGTCATCACATGGTCAAAAGCTGGTAAGTTAGTACAGGATGGATTTTTCTGCCAGTCTCTTTCTCCAATACAAGAGAAAGCATATTTGGGGGATGTGTTAGCTTAGTGTGGGAGAGGAATCCAGGAGCACTTTCAAACTCCAGATTTGGAGGGTGGTTCAACCACAGTAAACTTCACGAGGCCTGAAGTGCTCCAGCATGTGTTTTTCTCTATCCACTGGCAAAACTTTCATCTTGTCCTTCAGATGGACATCTTTTGTCCATGACTTGATCTGACCTTGGCACCGATAGTGCTGCATGGGGAGGAATAGTGGGGAATCTCTATGCGAATACTGCAGGATCTAAAGTCCCTGCCATCTGGGCTGTTTCCCTCATGGTAACGTGTAACTCTGTTTGTACTTTCCAAAGCCATTCTACATTTAATGTCCCACTCCCGTACACACCTTTCTCATACAAAGAGTTTCTCACTGTAGCAGAAGAAACTTAGTTTTGATTGAATAATTTGATTACCTCCCTGCAGCTGTCACAGGCCATTTGGAGCATGACATTTAAAAGAAGCAATGGCAGGATAATTCTTATGGCAGCTTTCTTAGGTGATTCCCCTCCCTTGTCTGGTAATTTGAGCTTGTGCATTCTCCACTTGGCTGCATGCATGTATGGCTTTTAGTATACATAGGTGTTAGCTCAATGAGATGTGACTAGTTTTTAAATACATAAAATGTTTAGGTATGTGTATTTTGTGCTGAAATCCTGCTTAATCCTCTGTAATGATTTTAAGAGACTGACAGGGAAGTGCTACCAGCTTTCAATTCAAGAGAACATTTTAGCATTTGATAAACTCTGTACATGCGTGAGTGCTGGCATGAATAGGAACGGAAGCAAGCAGTTTAATGAAATAGAAACATGTAAGAAAATGGCAATGGTGTGACTGCTGCTATGTTCAGCTAATTGGTGTGTGCTTTGCTACTGATACAGAACGAAATACTGCCTCATTGATGTATGTGAAAACGTAAATATGTTGGGGGCTGCACTTTGACTCATTTAGGTGAATTACTTGGAATAATATTTTTTTACCTTCAAACTCTGCATCTAAGTGTTTATCTTTTTTTTTCAGCAAGTGTTTAGATTGTACTTCTGTGTACTTATTGATAATGTTTGCTTATAAATATTTCTCTGATCTATGAATTAATTTAGATTATAACTTTTATATTCCTGTAGCTCCAGATTCCTTGCACTGTTCTTGGGAAAAATCTTTTCTTGGTTACAATACTTTTACATAGTAATGACACTGATTATCTGTATTTTAAACATTTTTATTAATGTGTTCTGATATAGGAGATTTTAGGGTTTACATGTCTTGCTTCTAAATAAAAAGGATATTGTGTTTTAGAAAGGATCCTATAATTGAAGTAAAACAAATGTTTTAAAAAGCCTCTAAACTTAAATGGTATTTGTACTACTACATGTTAATGTTTTAAGGTTTTCGATTTTTCGTCACTTATATTTTCAATCACACTGTTACATTATGTAATACACAAATCACTATCTTTTACATTTGGTTCATTCTGTTTTACTCCTACAGAGAATTTTATTTAAAAAAAACTCATCTGTTTGCTTTTTGGTTGTTGTTCCCAATGTATGAGGAATGAATTTGCAGTATTAGGCAATGGAATACCCCCCTGGAATCAGCTCCATAAACAACAGTTTATCTGTGGCATTATCTGTCGAGTGTGTTTATCTTGAATAAGAGCTTTGAGGAACTAGTAGCATTTTGTTTTATCGAGTATCATTTTTCCTGTTTTGAACCTGAACTCTTTCGAGGAATTTTACTTAAAAACATGTAAAGCTTAATACATAGGAAACACCTGTTCTGTTCTGGGTACTGCTGAACTTACTAAATGTAGAGAGGGAGACAGAACCGATGTCCCAGTTCATTGAAAAGAGGGAGGTTAAGGAGACAGGGCACTTATAGTCCTTATTTCAACAGCTGTGCTCCACCAGGCTCCAACTGTGTTGTTCTGAGCTAACGCAAAGCAGTAGTAGCCAGTGCATTTTCCTGTTTCACAAACCAAGGACAAGGGCTTGAGCTGCAATCTCGCCTATTTGGAGGCAGCAGCAATGATTGCGTTTGTAACTGTGTTTTGATTAGAGCTTCTAGAAGCTCTTTGAGCTTGATTTGATTTACTGTTTTTTCTTTATTTCTCTATGTGAAGGTCTTTTAAGATGAATGAAAAGGCCCTCAGAAAACACACTCTCTGCAAGAGGTGTTGCTGGTGAGTTCACTGCTAGCTGAAGGTATGTACAGCTGAGCTAAGCTAATGACTCTTTGCTGCCAAAAGGGGCAACCACACTCCCTCCCCAGTGACAACTCACTGACTCTTCTCTGAACCAGTTCAGCTTGCTGTCCCAGTAGGATACAGTTTCCTTTCCCTCTGGGCAAATGAGTTTTCTGCTACTTTAATTAATGAAATCAACTTGGCCATGGACAGTATGTCCAATGAGTGAGTGGCAAGAGAACTGTCAGCAGCACAAGATACAGGGAGGGGCAGATGTCAGGTAATGGGGGAAATCATTGCATGGAAAGCTGTCTGAAGTCGCTGGTTAGTAGGAGCGTACTGAGTCCTGAACAGGCCTATCAAATGTAGCACAGAGCTGACTTAGAGCTCTTTTACTCCTTTCCATACACAGCCTCCTCTGTAGTGATAGAGTATAAAAAAATCAATTGTATGAATTTAATTTATAATATTAGTCAGGGCTGATTCAGACAAACACATCTGCTTCTTTAACCTCCCCTTTTCCACAAGAGGATTCAAACTTGTTTCACACCCTCCTCCTCATAAAAAAACCCTTCTTTTATTCTCTTCCATGGATTAGAGCTTTGGCCATGGGGGCGTGATAGGTGTTGCAGTTTGTGTGTCACTTGGGTCACAGAAGAAGCAGTATTTTGGTTTTTTATAGCTGGAATCCACAGTGGCTGTTTTGTTTCATTCTCATTCAGCTCTATTTTACACTTTTCTTTCCCATTTTCCAATGCACATCATTGGGCTTTACTGGCATGACTTACTTTCACATCAACTGGAATTAGGAAACTCAACCTGAATCCCTGAAACTGTCCATAGAAATTACTTTTCTTATTGCATCCTATATGAAATAAAGCAACACTGCCTTTTAAAGAAGAATTCTCTGACCTAGGGACGGGCTCTTGGCAAAGAAATAACATTGTCTTGTTTTCCTTCTCTGCTCCCTCTTTTTCTTGCAGATATTTGAGAGAAATCAGGTCTTTGAAAGAACCAAATAAATTTGAACTCTCCAGGTCAGTCATTTTATGCTTGGCTTCAGTGCACTTGACTGAACAAGTAAAGAATGTAAAATCAAAACAAGAAATCCAGTATTATCTATATATCCTATTACATTTTTCATCATAGCAAAAGCTGTCAGGGCTAGCGGGAGTTGATGGGAAGATACACTGCTGCCTGTGTTTCTCCTCTTTGTGGTTAGTATCTGCTTTCCCAGTGGAACACAAACATCCTGATAGAAATTGCACAAAATATAATTTGCCAAAATAAAAGCTTTAAAAGTGGAGTCCTTTATTTTCCTCAAAAACAGCAGGTCACAGAACCATTCTTAATATCACCCACACATTAAATAGAGAAGGATCTAATTAAAGATATTGTCTATTGTCTATTTTATGGTGCACAGTACTCATATCCTCTCTAAAGATAACCAGAAATATCTGCCTTTATACTGCAAAACATTGGAGACAGGATATCATGAAAACAGGATTTGTATAATTGTGAACCATATGATTTAGAAACAGAAGAGCTGTTTGGACTACACCTAGATCTTGCCAAGACTGAATTTTCTAATTAGATTGTTTTCCTCAGGGAACATACTATGAACATTTCTGAAATTTATACTGTGCTACTATAAAGCACATATTGTATCCATTTTCTTCTCTAATCAAACTACTTTTAATTACCTGTGATCTAGGAAATTAATTTCATTCTCTAACTTATGTTCCTGTAATTGTAAGCAAGTGACTTTCTCCTTGATCATTACACCTGAAAAACAAGGACCTATCTTAATGTTCTCTGCTGATTTGGATCTTTTTTGTTCTTTCTTTTTGTTTGCCTCTAGTTCAGAGTCTTTACATTATGCATGGCAGTAAATACCTAAGGACTTTGCTCACCCCTGAAGTACTAACTGGCCAATCTGAGTCTCCCTGGCTGGTGCATCCCAGATGAGGTAGGAAAACAGATGCTTTTCCCAATCAAGCTAGAACCCTGTTTCAGGAAGTCAGGAACACAAGATCAGCAGGGTGTTAGCAGGTTTGCTGGGTGATGGAGGAAGGAAAAATAACAGGTTAACAGCAGGAGGCCTTCCTCTACCAGTGATAAAACGTTCCTCTTTGCCTAACTGGCTTGATTGCAGCATCTTCTTGGGCAATATTTATTGCTAGCTGTTAAAAGGATCTTCTTCCCTTTGATTCTGATGTGTAATGTCTTTTAGATAACAGTCTATACCTGCATTTCCTTCCTCTAGCTTCCTCATTATGTCAAGTTCTAAATGTGTATAAATTACTGTCAATGCTATTTCTTCCCAACATTTCTCCTCCTTTCCCTATACAAATAATTTTGCGCTGACTTTCATTTCCCAGTGACATTTCACTTGACTATCTCCTCAGTACATTTCTGACGTTCTAACCTTTACAGTTTCCTTCTTATTGATATCTCTTTCCTCTCTTATGTTTACATCAGTGTTCTATCTAACACAAACTAAATACCTGCAATTAAGGTGATAGTTTCACACCTGTCAGATAACTGAATTAGCTCTGCTTAGAAATAAGAAATCCACTGGGTTCTGATTTCATAAATTGATATGTTTTGATTGCAGTTTCTCAGTCAGTTTCTGAGGCTGATATGTCAACTGCACTTTTTTTCCTTTAAACAAAACAAGTATTAATGCTTTTCTCTTTTCTAGTGCATGTTGTGACCCCTTGTCTGTTTCTTTTCAGGAAAAGAAAGTGATTTGTAACCTACTGTTACAAATTACTGTTGTAATTTCTTTTCATATACCTAAGAGTTTTTTCCACCCCAAAAAATAGTAATATCAGTTTTAGGACAAACTCTGGGGTTTAAGGGATATCATGAGAATGGGTCAGAGCTGTTTGCTGTGCCTCTTTGCTTATCACATGCCGTGCGAGAGAGTTTGACAATCACCATCCCACTGGCATGTGAAAGCCCCCAGGAGTGTCTCAGCAGACAGGCAACTGCACTGTCTCAGCTTTGCCAGCATCCAGGGGGCTGCTCAGCGCATCAGAGAAGATACAGCGTTACCTGCAACAGAGGGAGGCAAAAGTAGTGCCACAAGCTAGGCTCTGTTTTTTCACAGTCAGTGTTCATGTGTCGCAATGCTGACAAAGCTTCTCTTGCTGGTAGTGTGATGGCACTGTGGGTGCTGTGAGCTGTGATAGTTTTAGTAGTTGCAAATCTGGCTAATTTTATGAACACACAAAGAAAAACATGGATATAGATGAAGGTCTAATGATGAAGTATACAGGCAATAGTTCAATTTGTATGATAAACTAAATCAAATTAAATTTATTATTCCCCTCTGTTATGCTTGTCATGAAAATAAACCCCCAATTTTCTTGTTGTCTCTAGTTATCTTACAAATAAGACATTACAGCTAAAATAGAAGGCAGAAGGGGAAAGTAGAAAACATTGTTTACAAATATATGAACAGCTGTTTTGAAGCAGAGAATGCTGTAGATTCCCATCATTAGTTCTATATTCTCTTGCTGAGTGAACGCTTGACAATTGCCTTGTCCTAACAATACAGTCATCAGTATGTTTCTCCTGCTGATCAGTTTATAGCTCAACTTATTGATACTGGAGACTGTTTTGGCAGGACAATGTACCTCATGCAGGACATATTTAATAATATTTTAAAAGCTGGGTTTAGTGAGGTAGCATCAGCTGTTTATAAACTGATATTTAAAGAAAATAGGACAGTTCTTTTGCTTCACTGTTTAGCTGGATATTAAATGTTGAATACTGTACATACGATGAATAGTCCATTCAGATGTTTTAGTAAATTGACTTTGTTTGTTAGAAAAGGGCATCAGAATCCCCAGAGAGGCAAAATTATCATGCATAGTATTTGCAGTGTATTGGTTGTCCAGTTCTATTAGTTTTTACTTGCATTTTACTACTGATGAATGTTCCAATCCTTTATATGGGGAAGAGGGCTAACGTACTTCATGAGGCTGGAAAATGTGAATGACTTTCATCTACGGCTAAAACTGAAGGGAATACAAAGTACATGAGGAATGAAAGACTTGGAGATAACAGAAGGAACTAGAATTTTTAAAATGGCCTAAAATGCTAATGAGTTAGACATTGCCCACACTTACCTATTTTTTCCTGAAAGGCAAAGGAAGAACACAATCTAAAGGCAGGAACCCAGGCTCATAAACAGCACTGTGATATTAGAATGGCTCAGAAAAGCAAGTAGAAAACCCTGAACGCTGGTGAAAAAAACAGATAAAATGCAATGCATAGAAGTATGTCTCAAATCTTACTCCTCTCCAGATGTCAGAAACTTACCTGCTTCCAGGCATGGAGACTGAAAGCCTTCCCAAGACAAATACACCTTGGCATTTGGTTTGAAATAATGGAGCAGATCTTCCTTCTTTCTGTCAAGACAGAGGTAAACAATACAGCACTTCTGCCAAGCAATGTGTTTTATTTAATGATCTGCATTAAGTGAAGAATGGAGAAGAGTAAGAAAGGCTGTGTACTCCATCAATTGGGATCCTTACCTTGCTGGGGAGTAAGGGAGGGGAATCTTGCCTTCCAGTCTGGCTTCCACAACCGTTTATGGATTTTAGGTTCAGCAGCCATTGAGAAGAACCTGAAGATTGTCATGTAAGCATGAACTATAGTCTAGATTTCCCTGCCCTGTGTTGGTGTCACTGTTGGTGTTCCAACCACGAAAATATGGACTCGGGTTACTCCTACTTTCTTCCTCTTGCACCTATTATTCTTCAATTATTTTTTTGCTCTGTGAGGGGCACAGTTTTAAATGGAAAGCAAATTCACCTATCTTAAACTGCTGACCTGTAGGCTGGTGACTTCTTTCTAAGAGATGGAAGAAGAGCAGGACATTAAAACCAATTTTTATAATTCCTGGGTAAGCATTTGAATGTCCAAGGTACTAACTACAAGGCAGGCATCGTTTAAAATCAATAAACAAGTAAAACATTTTCTGAAGAGCCTGTTTTTTTTACCTCTGTAAGGGACATGTCAGATCAATCACTGTGCCCCACCCTGCCTGGCTTTCCTTGTTGGCCGTGTCCCAGCCCTGTGGACACCATTACCCTGGTCTCCCAGGTGCTTCCTGACAGGCCCTGCCTGCAGCTCCCCAGTCAAACTCTCCAAGCATATGTCACCACAGGAGATCAACAGCTGAGGCAGTCAGTGGATGTCTGAGCAGAAATCTCACCCACAATGTGGCAGGCCAAAAAGAAACAGTTGCAGGCAACGCAGAGAGCTATGCTGGCTGAAAGACATCTTTAAAACTACAAAGAAGGGTGATTTCCTAGGTGCTTCATTGCTCAAGAAACAAAACTTTCTCTGTGTTCTTCCATATAAGACATTATTGATATGATCCTGTTTGCACCATGAAGTTATCTTCCTGGCTTCATGAGTGTAAGGTATCAGGCCAGGAGACAAAATGGTCTCAGTGAGTTCTGTTCTTGTTATGTATAAGGTGTGATTTAATTTTGTAATTGACAATTGTTTGTTTCGTATACAGGTATTTTATATATGTTATGCTGTGCACATACAGTTATAGAGTGATGACAGCAGAACTTCCATATCAGACTATGAAAATGCGGGTGTCCTGGTACACCTCTGCTCACCCTGTTTCCAGAGAAGATGCTAGTGGGTGTACTCAAAAATGCAGCTATGGTTTGCTGCAGTATCTACCATTCCATGTGCAACATGTTTTTCTATGTTATGTTGCCTTGTTAGACAAGTGTATTGTGTATTTATTTGCTTCGATTTGTCCAGTCCCTTATTCTACCTGCATCATTTAACTCAGTCTGATTTCTTTATAGCTTCTAAAGAATTTTGGTGATGGGATGACACTTAAGACTACCTTGTAATGTATGTTTAAACACTTTGCTGAATCTAGAGCCTGACTGTATTAGTAAGTACATTAGATTAATCATTTCTCCTTAGTCTTTTTACATAATAATACTGGCGGTTACCATGCTACTCTAAGTTCCTCAAGAGTTTCAATAAGCTGGTAATTTGGCTTATAATTAACAATATATGTTTTTGCCATGAAAGAAAAAATTAAGTGAGTAAGATTCTTTAATCTGATACGGTCATTACTGCTAAAACTTTTCTCAGGGCTTAATACTTCAAATAAAAGCATTTGAGATGTAAAAAGTGAAAAATATTGTGTAAGTCAGCACACAACCAGCAAACACACATCTCAAAATCAGATTATGTCAGTTCAGTCAGCTTCAGATGCATTCAAAGAGTGAAATTGTCCATCCCAAATGTTTCTTTTGCTTCTGAAACACACAGATTCTAAATGGCAAAATGCGTCTTTTTCGCATTCATCTGAGAGATATTTTTCTCCATAGCTGCAATGTGTCTGAATGGGAATTTCATTCCAGGTCAACATTCTTACCTGCTGACTTCTTGTCTTCTGCACACACACACACAAAAATTGCCTGCCTGCAAAACGATGGTTTCTAGAATAGTATTGATATTGGGTTTTAATGGATTGAATTTTTTCTTTTTTTTTTTTTTTTTTTCAACTGAGCTAGCATAGGTCATTAAAGAGTTGTTATACCTTACCAACCTTTACTTTACAGGGATAATCTAAAATTTCTTAACATCTGATATGAGGTTAATTTCTTATTGTTGATTCAACCACTCTTTCCTCTAGTTTTCCATTGTTTTTAGATTAGTAATTTATCTGCCTTAGGTTCTTCTGGGGTAATTTTAATCCTTGATTTGCCTTTGCTGATGCATTTTGAATTGAGACACATAGTGTATTTTTAATGGCACATGTTAGAATTTTCTATAAATTGGGAAATATGTTTATCTTTGTATGACCAAAATGTAAGCAAAAGAAGTCTTTCTTATTCCTATGCAAGTCATCATAGACTTGCACAAATAAATGGTTTCTAAGTTTAGGTAAACAAGTAAAATAGGGAAACTACCCTGGAAAAAAAGGAGAAATTTCCAGACCCTGCAAATGAAAAGATTCAGAGCATGTGAGCAGAAGCTCTTCAGCCACCTCTGTCTGATCACTTCCCTATTATCTATCATTGCTCTTTTACTTTTTCTAGTGCCTCTCAGGTTCACCGGTACACATGACAGGATGTATTTACAGCTGAAGATCAAAAGACTTTAATAAGAACTTTCCAAATGTGTCTGAGTTTCACAACTGACTTTGTTTTCTGTTTTACTACATTTTTTTTCTGCCAACCAATTAATCAAACTCAACCTTGCTGACGGAGGTTCAAAACACCGACAGTAACTAACCAGACTGAGTTGGTCTTCTGTCCTAGTTGCGCTCACAGCTGATAAGCAGGAACCTTACACATGGGAGCACCAGTTTCTCTGACAAAGGCGAGAGGGCTTGGCTGCAGGCAGCTCATAAAATCTCCTGCTGGAGTGGATTCATGAAATTTACCGTTTATTGATGAATTTCAGAGACGGAGAATCATCAGGTCAGTAATGCATTAATACTATGCAATGTCATCTCCTTGTTCTACGTAACATTCCCTTCCTTTATAGACCAAAAATGTCATGTTTAGCCTCTAAGCTACAGTCTCACACTCGCGGCTTGTTTCCTCTTGGTTTTGTAGCATTATGGTCAATCTGATCTCATTATCTACCACTGCTTTGTATTGTGTCTGTACTGTAGATTTCTACAACTGTACTGTAGATCTCTACAAGTGTACTGTATAACTGTAGCTTGTTGTTCATTTCATGGTGCCTGGCTTTGTACTTTGGGAGTTCTGAAGTGCATGTTGTTCAAGTGAACCTCTCTTACAGGGAATCTGGGCCGGCCAGTTTGAGCACCACCAGCTACAGTGTTCTCAGCATTCTTAGCTTTACAGTGAGCTTTGGCATCATTTGCAACATTTATCTAATCTTGTCTTTTCATATTTTCTTCAGAAAAACAATGAATACAATTAGGTTTTAATATAAGTTTTAATTAAACAGTCTTATCTGGGTTTTGTTTTTTGTTTGTTTGTTTAATAGGACCAGTGTGTTGTTTAGCATAAAAGATGAACGGTGTTCACCACTCATGAGCAGCTATTTAATTTTTCACTTTTATCTTCTTCATTCAGTATTTGGCCTTATATTTTATTTAATTCAAATTATAAGATCATGCACTGAAGCTGGAATTATTAATTTCCTCACAGACTTTACTGCAGTACTCAGTACAGTGTGTCACGCTTTTCTCAGTGCTTCTGAGGCACTTACTTGAATACATTTCCAATGAACTCCTCTGAGGTACAATGTTATGAATATTCCTGTTTTACTGAGAAGGAACTGAGATACATGGAAACTAAGATTGCAGTTTCACAAGAAATTAAGAAGATGCACTGTGTTTTTTTCTTTCTTTTCATTTGTTAGGCCATTTCATGAGTCATTTCAGTCTGTTACATAGGAAACTTCTTTTTTCTTGATCCCTGGGGAAACTTCCTTCTGCATTAAAGTGTTGTACAGGCTCATGGGATGGTTTCATGAGGAGATGGGATGGTGGAATTGGGGTTCTCTACCTGTCAAGAAAGATGGGCAGTTAGGTATGTTTACCTGTATCTCTTCCAAGGTCATAACAAGACTAAAAGCAGCATGGAAGGAGCTGTGTTTATAGCCATCAGTTAGCTTAAAGGCCAGTTGTTTCCACAAGCTATTGCTACATGTTTCAACAATTAAAAGTGCATATAGTCATGTGGTCCTGTTTAGATGTCTTGGTACATTATGTAACCTCATGTAGTCTTCATGTTGTCATGTACCTATCTGTGGTGCTGTGTTCTGAATTAGTTTTTTGAATTTTCACATTTCAAACTTTTGAATGATGCTTTTGAATTAGCAGTTTTTTTCTTCATAGGCCTCTGCAGCAGCTGAGGAGAGCAAAATGAACAGAAAGCAGTACACATACGAAGGAGTACATGGACTCTTCATTAGCATGCAGGACATATACTAGAGTTAAGAAGACTTCTTTTCAGTATTATGAACCTTGCCTAGTTACCACGCAAGAGACATGGTTTCAGCTACCTCATACAAAAGTCACAAGAACAGAAGTTTTTTAACACTGGACAGGTGCTTATTGATAAAAAGAGAGAGTCAGGCAATGTTTGAACTGAGATACTGCCAAGAGAGAAGATGCTGATCACAGCATATTGATGAACCCCAAATCCTCAGCTCCCCTGCCATGTATTCTCATTATAACTTGCTCTTGTATCATCTGAGGATACATGACTTGTTTACTTAGAAGTAAGATTTCTATCAGTAACTTGATGCCTTTGCTTGCTGATAATCTATTGGCTAAAGAATGGAAGAATCTCTTACTGTCCTTTTGACTCCCAATCTCTATCAGAACTAAAGGTTCGTGCCTGACCTGGTACTGATGTTGCCTTGGCTGATGGTGAGGTATGGGCATGTAGACAGCCGGTAGCTTCGAGCCCCACAACCCCTGTGACATACAGAAGTCTCAAGTGTTTCTAGACTACATTTAGTTATGTCTTTTTTTCCTCTGGCTGATGTTGGTGATGAAGGGGTGAAGCTGAGTCTCCTGTGACAGCAACATTACTTTGAGGATCATAGTTTACCTCTGTTTCCATCAGATGGGAGAAATGTTTCAAGTGTCTCTTTTGTGAGACTGAGCACAGTAACATGGTTAATAACATTTTCAAGGCTCTCTGAGGAGCCATGCTGTGCTGTTGAAAGTGCCCAATTAGAATAGCCCAATATTCTGTCTTCCAAAACATAGCAACTCTTCATAGTTATTTCACAAAATCAGTCAACAGTGTGCTCTAACTGTGGATGACTTCTTTGAGATAGGTAAGCTGTGAATATCACAGTTGAGTGGAAAGTGCATGGTGAAAATGATTACCACTAGTGAAAAGTGAAATTGCCATAATGAAAGCTGAAACGAGCTTAAGTGATTTTCTTTGTACGACCCTGGATCTTTTTGGTAGATGCTAGGATGTGATCTACTTCTCCAGAGGGCACAAAGTTACAGGAATTCTATGTTAATTCTTCCAGTTTCTCCTTGTTCACTTTCATACTTTCTAACTCTTGTAAAGTAACAGGAACTCCACAGACAGAACATTTTTTTTCTGTGATCCTTACTTATACTGACAATGCACTTATCTCATGCTCTGAGAGAGGGTCGTTTGGAGAAAAATAGCCTGCAATCATAATGAAAGCTGTATTTGTTGTTGTCCCTATCCTGCTAAGGTAGGTAGATGTTATCTTGAGTGCTTGGTTTATCGCATCTCATTTTACACAGTGAAAGAGGACAGTTTCTAAGGGAGTTGCCAGCCAACCAGAAAATCTCTGTATAAAAGATCCTGGACAACCCAATGCATTTCTGTACACTGAAAGTCTGGTTATTTATTTCCTACATGAGTAAAACTTAATGAAAGTGAAAATGTTTTAGAAAATATCTGTCATTTTTGAATGGTTGTAAGGTTTAGCTTTATATAAAAAATTTTTGCACTGTTTCAAAAAGCTGGTGATAGCTGCTCTCAGATTGGAAAGAGGAACTTTCTAGCTCTGTGCAAATGGTAACCAAAATTTTTGGCAGCTTCTGTTTCTTCAGTGTTCAGGAACCAAAAAGAATTTAGCAAGACTGCCAAAGAGTGTAGCAGGCAAATGTGTTTAATCCACGACACAAAAATTGCATAAACATGGCTGCTCTCCCAAAGTCCTTCTTCTTGTGCCTGTACCATTTTTTAGGCTGAGTTTCCAGTGCAGTGTTTGGGAATACTGACAGAGTTGCCTCTATTGTGCTCAACACAAGCAGACATGACTAAGAAATTACTTTTCCTCCATTAAGTGCAATTTGGCTAGCTAATGATGGGAAATGAAGTGAAGTACTTTTGTTCAGTCCCTTTAGCCCTACATCCTCCCTGGCCATGAAGGATCCTTTTAACCAGTGGTGTCTGTAAATGCTTTTTAGCTGCTTGGGATCTCAACAGAAAATTCTGTAGTACTCTTGCAACACCGTTTTAAGAGGACAACATTATATAGGATAAGAACACTATACGCTATTCATTGTCAAAATCATATGAACAAGATGGAAAGCAGACAAATTGGCTGTTAGCTGGTGCAGGACAATTTCATTTTCTGTTAAGCTCCCCTACTTTAACCTAAGGAAGGTTTAACCTAAGGAAGGTTAAAAAAAACTTGTCCCCCAGATGAACAAGAATGACAACCTCGTATCAACCGACAAGGAGAAGACTGAGGTATTCAACAACTTCTTTGGCTCATTATTCACTGGCAACCTCTCTCCTCACCAATCCTGAGTCGATGGATGGCAAGATGGGGACCACGGAGATAAAGTTCCTCAGGTTCATGACCACCTGAGGAAACTGAACATAGATAAGCCTATGGCACCTGATGAGATCAATCCCAGACTCCTGATGGTGTTAGGTGATGTCATTGCCAAGTCACTCTTCACAATATTTGAAAGGTCATGGCAGTCAGGAGAAGTCCCTGATGACTGGTAGAAGGAAAATATTGCACCCATTTTTAAAAAGGATAGAAAGGAGGACCCTGGGAACTACCGACCCATCCACCTCACCTCTGTGCCTGGGAAGATCATGGAACAGATCCTCCTAGAAGCTATGCGAAAGCACATAGAGGACGGGGAGGTGATTTGAGACAGCCAGCATGGCTTCACCAAAGGCGAGTCCTGCCTGACCAACCTCGTGGCTTTCTATGATGGAGTGACTATGTCACTCCATGAGCCAGCAGTGTGCCCTGGCTGCCAAGAAGGCCAATGGGATCCTGGGGTGCATCAGGAAGAGTGTGGCCAGCAGGACGAGGGAGGTTCTCCTTCCCCTCTACACTGCCCTGGTGAGGCCTCATCTGGAGTACTGTGTCCAGTTCTGGGCTCCCCAGTTCAAGAAAGATGAAGAGCTACTGGAGAGAGTCCAGCGGAGGGCTACAAGGATGGTGAGGGGACTGGAGCATCTCCCCTACGAGGAGAGGTTGAGGGAGCTGGCCTTGTTCAGCCTGAAGAAGAGAAGGCTGCGAGGGGACCTTATAAATGCCTACAAATATCTGAAGGGTGGGTGTCAGGAGGATGGGACCAAGCTCTTTTCAATGGTGCCCAGTGACAGGACAAGGGGCAATGGGCACAAACTGAGGCACAGGAAGTTCCGTCTGAACATGAGGAAGAACTTCTTCCCTCTGAGGGTGACGGAGCACTGGAATAGGCTGCCCAGGGAGGTTGTGGAGTCTCCTTCTCTGGAGATATTCAAGACCCGCCTGGACAAGATCCTGTGCAGCCTGCTGTAGGTGACCCTGCTTCGGCAGGAGGGTTGGACTAGATGACCCACAGAGGTCCCTTCCAACCCCTACTATTCTGTGATTCTGTGATTCTGTGATGTCAGTGGACAAGGTAAAAGCAATGGATATCATCTAGCAGGAATTCTGTAAGGCCTTTGACATGGTTCCCCACAACATCCTTCTCTCTAAATTGGGAAGATATGGATTTGATGGGTGGACTGTTTGGTAGATAAAGAATTTGTTGGATGGTCTCATCCAGAGGGTAGTTATCAATGGTTCAATGTCCAGATGGACACCGGTGACAAGCGGTGTCCCTCAGGGGTCTGTACTGGGACCAGTGCTGTTTAATATTTTCATCAATGACATAGACGGCAAGATGGAGTGCACCCTCAGCAAGTTTGCAGATGACACCAAGCTGAGTGGTGCAGTTGACATGTCAGAAGGATGGGATGCCATCCAGAGGGATCTGATGGAATTTCATATTTGTCTCTCTTTCTTATTAAGTACCCCACAGAGCATACTTTTCAGAATAATGAAAAGGCTTGAATAAGGTTTGAAAAAATCAGAAGTAAAAAATACAGGACCCTTTCTAGGAAGCTTTACATGCACTTTCAGGTTGCTCAGTCCTTAAAGGAGAGATTTCTGTAAAGAGTCATGTTAGGTAAATAACTAAACTCAAATCAGTTGATTTGCTTCGTGTAAAATGCGTGTAAATTGGCAGAGTTGAAAAAGAAAAAAAAGGAGTGGAGGAGTGATGTAGAAGCCATGTGTTTTAGATTCAGACTGTGAATTTTTTCTCATGTTTCATAACTAAATTTAGACCCATCTATAAATGTGGCCTGATGACTGGATGTTTATTGGCTGCAGTAGGTGTGCGGAGTCCACAAATGACAAAAGTAGACATACTCTGCAATCATATGCATGCACAGAAAGAGAGGCTACATTTTGGTTTATAAACCACCAAGGGGTAGCTTGCATATATTAACAATTTTGGGTAAAGGTGATGAAAGCAAAACCACAAGTTTTTTTGGTCTATTTGGCCATTAAAATGGTGCACATGTTGTTTCTCTGTAATTTAGTTTAGTGGGATTGTGACAAAGAGGAAATGCATTGTGGAGTCCTGGCTGGATGAGAGGGGACATAGCTTGGTGCCGTTGAGCAACCCAGGTTCCGATCCAGAGGTGAGCCTTGGGAGCGGCGGACACGGAACCCTGTTGGGAAGATAGAGCGACGAGCTCGGGACAATGGAGCAGGGGGACAGTCATGTCGCCGTTTCCTGCTGCACTGTCACTCCCTTCCTGCCACGCTGTCGTTTCCTGCCACAGCACTGCTTCCACATCAAGATGCAGCTCTGTACCAATCACGACAAGTTGCAGTAGTTTTGCCTATATATGGATTAGGGGGTCTAACCAATCAGATGCTGTAATTGCTTTGCTATATAAACCTTGTTTTGCAGACTAATAAAGGTGAACAATCTATACTCATATTGGGGTGACATCGTTACAACGGATCCGTAACCCACGCC
This sequence comes from Opisthocomus hoazin, assembly GCF_030867145.1. Lineage (NCBI taxonomy): Eukaryota > Metazoa > Chordata > Aves > Opisthocomiformes > Opisthocomidae > Opisthocomus > Opisthocomus hoazin. The sequence continues at coordinate 67,388,076 of NC_134416.1, read as the reverse complement.
AACATTTGGTAGCAGAGGATGGACGGTTTTCCCTGCAGGAATCCCTGAGACTGTGGTGAGCAGCTAGAGAGGGGGCGTGGGAACAACAGCTGGGAGGGTCCTGCCTGTGCGCAGAGGCGCAGGGCAGCCACGGACGGCAGCCTCCCAGGAATTAATCGAGCCCCACTGGGGCTGCCTGGCGCAGCTAAAATTGAACGTGGAGGCCGTGGTCGCAGGCATGGAGGTAGATGCTGCGGCAACGTTACTTGTCGGTATACTCTCTAAGAGAGGAATAGACGCAACGGCAAAGCAACTCATGAAGTTGATTAAACTGGGGCAACGATGGGGTCATTTTGCGGATACCCCTCTACTGTTTTCCGTCTGGAATGGCAAGAGTTAGGAGAGACAATGTGGGAAAGGACAATAACCGGGGAGGAAAAGGAAGAAAAGGAAATAAAAGCCATCCGCGAGCTCTGGCGAACAGTATTACAGACCTTAAAAAGCCATGAAAGCTGAACGAGAGGTGGCGTGTGCTGCAGCTCAGATGATAGCTCCGGAGCCCGGGAAAGATCATGCACCTAAGCCTGGGACATTAGCACGGGTTTTTGGGCTACCTACCGTTAGAGGGATGACTGGGATCACCTGTAACAAAATTGCCGAGATTCGGGCATGTGCGGAGCATGATTCCGGTCCGGGCAAAGAGGGGGGGGGCCCACCGGAAGTTACCGCTAAAGAAATCAAGTGGAAATGTGAGCCGGACGCGGTGGTACGACTGCCCCTGGGGAGAGGGGAGGAGTCGGGCGCGGAAGTACGACTGTCTTCCGGAAGAGGGGAGGAGCGACTGCGTTCCAGAAGAGAGGAGGAGCGGCTAGTACCACTCCCAGAGGGGGAGGGAGAAGGGGTGCGGCTTACAACATCGGTCCCTCCTGGGGCGCGGCTTGCAACATCGGCCCCTCCTCTCTATCCTCCGTTGCCGCCCTCCAGCGAGGCGTCTCCACTCCCGACTCCCTCTGATGGTGACCAGAGCGAATTGCAAGGAAAAACAGCGTGCGATCTTTTGCAGTCAGTGTTGCAGCGTCTTCAAGACATGAGCTCGCAGTTCCAGCATATGTCAATCATTGTCAACCCCCCCCACCGGGAAAATGAGGCTTCCTCTCCGAAATGTTTAGCTGGGCCTCCGGCATCGATCACACCTGCCCGCTGGAGAGGTATTATAAGGGATGCCATCCTAGATGGACAGTGGAACGTTGCCACCACTATGGGAGGTACACAGGCGTTAGCCTGTCCTGTTGTACAGGTTAATGGTCAAAGCAAATGGGAACCACATGACTGGAAAATTTTACAACAGGCCCATAGTACTGTATCTCAATATGGGGTGAGATCTGAGGCCACTCGACAAATTGTTACCTGGATTTACTCCACTGACCTGATGTGTCCACATGACTGTCGAAGTTTAATGCGATTGTTACTCACCCCTACTCAGTTCTTGTGGTGGGGAGCAGCGTGAGCACAACAGGCTATGGATGAGGCAATGCGACATCAGGACCAGCAAGATCCTTATCATGGAGTAACAGTGGACATACTTACTGGACAAGGAGTTTATGCTAACCTGGAGCGGCAATTGACCTTCCCCGCCCATGTGCTTCAATTGTCAGCACGTCTTGCCCTGGAAGCTTTCTTTGCACTGCCTGGTTTGTCTGCTTCACCTTTTGGAACTGTAGTGCAAGGAGCCACTGAAACTTACAGCAATTTCATCGACCGGCTGTATGATGCGTTAATGAATCATCCAGATTTAAATGAGGAAAGCAAGCAGCAAATGTTTCATGTGGTAGCCTTTGACAATGCCAACAAGGCTACAAAACAGCTTCTGGAAGGTCTGCCGAGAGGGGCAGGAGTTGAAGACATGCTGTCCAGGGTTGAGAGGGCTGGAGCACAAAAGCAACAGGCGGCGGTCCCTGCTGCCGTGCAAGGCGCGGTCAGAGAAGTTGTCCAGCCACTTGCAGCTGCAGTGCAACAAAACAGTCCTCTGCAGGTGCAATCGTCAGACCATCGTATTTGTTATCGGTATGGGGCAAAGGGGCACATCAGACGTTGCTGCCGTAGCGTTGTCTGGTGTGAGAAATGTCAAAAGGATACCCACGCCACAAAAGTATGTTTGGGAAACGAGAGGAGGAGTGCGGACAGAGGCCGCATGTGGAAATAAATGAATCCTCCTGGCAAAGTAAGAGTTTTTCACAACAGCCTCAAACTGCAACCAGAGGCATCTTGGGAATCGACTTGGAAACCACAACAGACGTCATCCTTAACGACACGACCGTACATGAGATCCCTAGCAATGTGGTCGAGCCAAGTATTAATTCAAACGGCAGAATGAAAGGACTTCTAGTGGGACGTTCTTCTGCCGGCGTTAAGGGACTACTAATTGTTCCTAGGGTTATCGATGCAGACTATGCGGACCAGATTCATATTATGGTCCATACCCTTTGTTCTCCTTTGTTTGTTCCAAAAGGCAGTAAGATAGCGCAGGTCCTCAATCGACCATTCTTTACCAAAGACTTCCCATGAAAACCGAAGTCTTGATTCCACAGACCCTACAGTTTTTTTTTACTACGAAGATGGACCATCGGCCTAATATGCGCATTGTGTTGAGTCAGAAAAATGCATCAGTACAAATCTATGCCATGCTAGACACCGGAGCTGACATTACAATCGTAAGTACGGGTGTTTGGCCGGAGGAGTGGCCACTAAGTGTTCCCACAATGGCTATTGCAGGTGTGGGGGGACACTCCACTCCCATGATGAGCCAATACCCTGTACAAATAAACTTTCCTGAAGGGCAGGAGGTCAGTTTAAAGGTCTGTGTCATGCAGCTGCCCAAAACTCTTCCAGCCCTAATTGGGCGCGACGTTTTGAGTCAAATTGGAGTTGTACTAACTACTGCCCCTTTTTAGTTATGGGCACTGGCGAGCAGTCGCCCAACCCACCGCTAACCTGGCTTTCCAACGAACCCATGTGGGTTGACCAGTGGCCCATGGTAGAAGAGTGACTGCAAATAACAAGGCAATTGGTAGCAGAGCAACTCGCTGCAGGCCACATCAAGCCTTCAGTCAGCCCATGGAATACCCCCATTTTTGTCATTCCAAAAAAGAGCGGCAAATGGTGCCTCTTACACGACCTACGTAAGACTAATGAGCAAATGCAACCCATGGGAGCCATACAACCTGGAATGCCATCACCTGCTATGCTTCCGTCGGGTTGGCACGTGGTCATTGTTGACCTAAAAGACTGCTTTTTCACTATACCTTTACATCCCCGAGACACTCAATGGTTCGCCTTTTCGATACCGGTAACCAACAAAGCAGCACCTTCAGAGCGATATGAGTGGGTTGTCTTGCCACAAGGCATGAGAAACTCACCCACGCTGTGTCAACTTTATGTGGCTTGGGCCTTAGCTCCACTCGGGGAGCAATGGCTGAATACAATCATTTATCATTATATGGATGACATCCTCTGCTGTCAACAGGAAGTGTTCAATGACAATTCCTTGACACAGCTGAGTACTGTTTTAGCCAGCAAGGGCCTTGTTATTGCTCCAGAAAAGGTTCAGCGATCTGTACCATGGAAGTATTTGGGGTGGCGCATCTCTGACGCTAAGATCCAACCACAAAAGTTGGAGTTAGCGACAAATTTGCGCACATTGACTGATGTACAGACCTTGCTTGGAGATATCCAGTGGGTGTGCAACTGTGCTGGTATTTCCAATGCTGACATTGCACCATTGACATCACTACTACGTGGCTCGCATCCCAGCACAGCAGTCACCCTATCACAGACGCAGCAAACAGCTTTGCAACACATCGTACAGAAGCTTCAAACAGCCTGGACTGCTAGGCGATTGCTGACTCTACCTGTTTCCTTGCTTATTTTTAATCCTGCCGAGTCGAGTCACCATATGCCCTTGTTTGTCAGTGGCAAAACAAGAAGGGGGAGACTCATTCCTGTACAGCATCGTTGAATAGTCCTGATTTTGCCACTGACAAGCCTATTAGGGGCGATGATCCATTTTACATACTAGAATGGGTGTTTTTAAGTGTGCAGCCGAAAACTAGTACACAGACACGATCAGAATCTGTGGGAGAACTAACCAGAAAAGGTAGGACGAGGATAGTGGAAATAGCAGGGGAAGATCCGCAGGACATCAGTATACCTGTCAAAGCAGCAGATTTGGAATGGTGGTTGAGGCATGCTCTACCCGTACAGGAAGCTCTGTTAGGCTATGGTAGGAGGATACATTCCCGACAGCCGAAAGGGAGATTGTGGCAGTTCTTGAAGTGTAATCTATGGCTTGAGAAGTACAGAGTTCAGGAGAAGCAGCTGGACGAAGGAATCACAGTGTATATAGATGCAGGCAGGAGGCTGCATAAGGCAGTTTGTGTTTGGCAAGAATGGGGCCAGTGGTGTCATTGTATGATACAGGGACAGGATGGAGATTTGCTGCAAATTTTAGAGCTGACTGCCGTGGTCTGGGCTTTAACTAATTGGTTAAATGAGCCTTTAAATGTTGTAACTGACTCCCTTTATGTAGCCGGGATAGTGCCTCGAATACCGGATGCCTTGCTTAGGGAGGCAGTCAACCCTAGATTAGGCAAGCTGTTTATCCAGTTGCGGACCGTGCTGTCTCAACGGGCCGTACCTTGTTGCGTCATTCATGTATGTAGCCACCAATGGGATCTGGGACTAGGGCACGGCAATCAGATTGCTGACAACTTAGTCAGTCCCGCATGCCCTAGGCCTCCAGTAGACAAGTTTCAGCAGGCCAGACAGAGTCATGAGAATTTTCACCAAAATGCAAGAGGTCTGCGAAGTCAATTTGAACTGACAGAGAATGAGGCTCGTTATATTGTTCGGGCTTGTCCTAAGAGTGTAAACCAAGGACCAGGTATAGGCCAAGGGGTAAATCCAAAAGGGCTGCAGGCACTTGCACTGTGGCAGATGGACGTCACACACTTCTCCGAATTTGGGCGACTGAAGTATGTGCATGTCACAATAGACACCTTTTCGAAAATGATATGGGCCTCTGCTTTACCTGGGGAGAAAGTGCAACATGTTTGTAAACATCTGCTTTCGTGTTTCGCAGTACTGGGGGGCCCTGAAGAAATTAAGACCGATAATGGACCTGCCTATGTCAGTCAAAAGCTGAGATCATTTTTGTTGACGTGGGGAATTAAGCACACCACGGGAATTGCGCATTCTCCGACAGGGCAAGGCCTCATAGAGCGCACTCATTGCGTGCTGAAAGACTACTTAGATAAACAGTGAGGGGTTGAAACAGAAGCGCAATCAAGGTTGCATTGAGTTCTTTTTACTTTAAACTATTTGTGCCTTGTGGGTGATCAGGAGGCACCGAGGCACCGCCTGTTGTGGTGCATCACCAGAACTTAAAATTCAATAGTGCAATGACTTTACCGCGGTTTAAAGTGATCTATAGAGACTCGACTACTGGAGAGTGGGCTGGACCCGTACCAGTGATATTTAACGGTCGAGGGTATATGTGTGTTTCCACAGATCGCGGTCCAGTCTGGGTGCCTAGCCGAGCCGTGAAGCCTGCTTTGAATCAGCAAGACAAGTTAGCCGAGGAGCAACAAGCAGACTCTCACGAACTGAGCAATCAAGTAGAAATAACCTGAATAGAGGGAAGAGTATATGAGTGGTTACCAGGAGGTACTTGTCACCGATACCAACTGTGATGTTTTGTAAGATCTGTAAGCCTCTGGTTTTTCGTAGTTGTTACACTTGCTAAACATAGCGGTGGCGGCGAATATCGCTTGCGAAGCATCGGTGTGATCAGTGCCTTTAATAGGGCGCAGCATAGCTCGCGCTTTAATTGTTACAAAGCTCAAGACAAAAGGAAGCAATGCTTATCTCTGTAGCCGCTTGAAGTGGGTAAGGTTAGCAAACCGGAGAGCTAAAACCGTATGGGTAAGTAGTTCTTTTAATATAGCCAAAGTAAGTTAGTGCTTGCTGTTTGGACTGTCCCCAAAGTGGAGGGGGAGCGACGAGAGTGCGATGCTTACATCAGTTTTGAAGGGAATGGCAGGAAGACGAGTGGTTACCCTGTTAACTGTACTCTTTACATGTTGTCAGATTGTAGTAGGCGAAGAAACCCTTTACCGCATTGAGCCCTGACAAAATCTGTGGGTTACCTAGGCAAACACAACGGGCCAATCAGCATTTTGTTTGTCTCTTGCTTCTGCAACAGAACCTTTTCGCACCTGTCTAATAGGAGTACCTAGCTACAATGTTACTCATTTTGCTAATTATAGCACAGGCAAATGTACAAAGGAGATTCAAGTGAGTAGTTGCAGTGCCAAACTCATACAAGGTTTGAATCGCACATTGCCTCAAGAGTTGAACTTGCTAGGGTCGATGAGGATTGGTAACACAACCAAAAACTGGACTCAAACTTTTTTTGTATTTGCAGGGCCTGCTATTGCTTGGCCTAACCATTGCCATTTCTTCAACCGGTCAGGGTGGACCAATGTCACTCCAATTGCTTCTCATTATGACTATCAGGGCCACTCTAGAGCTGTCACCTTCTGTGGTACCAATGACATGAACAAAAGAAGCCCCCAAAGTCTGGGTGCCTACAGGATGGAAGGTGGCTCTCCCTTGTGGAATAGTGCTACGCCTAAAGCCTTGCCTCCTGACGTGTTTTTAATCTGTGGCAACAGGGCATGGCAAGGAATTCCTCGTAACATCTCTGGCGGCCCGTGTTACTTAGGTCAGCTGACATTGCTAGCTCCAGATCGACAGTGGTGGAAGAAGGTAACAACTCGTCCCGAACGAGGTGTTACGGGTCTTCCTCCTGACTGTGATGATCGAACCACTCTCCCAAGTACCACCGAGCGAGTATTTATGGCATTACTGGTGCCCGGTGCTGCCGGCGGCGCAGCGTTACATCAGCTAGGGAAATTGATGTGCTGGGCAGAGAAACAAGCCAGTGTTACCACAAAAGTTTTGCAATCCCTGCTAGAAGATCAGAGTAGTCTATGACATGTGGTATTGCAAAATAGAGCCGTAATTGATTTTTTACTGCTGGCCCAGGGACATGGTTGTGAGGATTTCGAAGGCAAGTGCTGTATGAACTTGTCCGATCATAGTAAGTCCATCCACAAGCAATTACAATGGCTCGAACAGCACGCCAATCAAATACAACAAAACCAGGGATTTTTTGATGGATTGCTCATCTCGCTCTTTGGTAATCTGCCCGCTTTGTTTAATAGTTTAATTATAGAAATTTTGCGCTTATGTATCATGTTACTTGCTGTTGGAATTATAATATGTATTTGCTTAAGCTGTCTTAAAAAGGCTCTCTCCAAGATGACGAAGCATACCTGGCTTGCTCAAAAACAAGACGGGGGAATTGTGGAGTCCTGGCTGGATGAGAGGGGACATAGCTTGGTGCCGTTGAGCAACCCAGGTTCCGATCCAGAGGTGAGCCTTGGGCGCGGCGGACACGGAACCCTGTTGGGAAGGTAGAGCGATGAGCTCGGGACAATGGAGCAGGGGGACAGTCATGTCGCCGTTTCCTGCCACACTGTCACTCCCTTCCTGCCACGCTGTCGTTTCCTGCCACAGCACTGCTTCCACATCAAGATGCAGCTCTGCACCAATCACAACGAGTTGCAGTAGTTTTGCCTATATATGGATTAGGGGTCTAACCAATCAGATGCTGTAATTGCTTTGCTATATAAACCTTGTTTTGCAGACTAATAAAGGTGAACGATCTATATTCATATTGGGGTGACATCGTTACAACGGATCCGTAACCCACGCCAACAATGCATATTCCTGCACATTTATCGCATTGCTAGTATTTATTTTGTTGCAAAGGATTAGATGTGCTATCACTAAATTCTATTCCAAGAAGCAATGACATGACTTTCTTGGTATGATGAAGAGAAAAATTGCTCTGTTAGAAGACTGTAGTGATTGCTGCTAATCTGTAGACACCCTAGTTTTCTCAAAGCTGCAAATACAGTGAAGAGTATCTGCTTAATTTTTGAAATGGTAAATTAATCTCTTCATTATAACTTTCAGTGTTATTGATCATATTTGTAGCTGAATTTTATTGCTCTGTTTACCATCTTAATTTCTTCTCTGTGTCTCTCTCTTTCTATGTCTTTCTGTTTCTATGCCTCCTCCCTCACCACCTCCCCCCCATCCCAATTCAAGTGCCAGTTCTTCGTACTGATTCTTGGATTGTCGTAGTGTGTAAAGACTTACCTATGAATTATGAGTCAGATTTTTGTGTGACTCATTAAAAGGCCAGAAGTTCAGAGTGCTTCTGTTCATTCATCTAGTCCCCATATGCAATGCATTGTGCAACACAATGTGTGCCAAATGGTCTGGATTAAATCCCTAGGTTTCCATTTAATTTCCTGCTATCACTGGGCTTCCTCTATAGCCTTTAGGCATATTTTTGGTTATCAGCTCCAACTAAAAATTGCATGTCTTCTGTTGTTTCTGATTAGTTCATAAGCCAGCAAAACAGTAAAGGGTAAGAAACTTTTCTGAAAATTAGTTTTAGCAATTATTCCAAAAGAAAGCATCACTAGCCTTGTGCATCAAGCTTAAGATAACTTTGTTAGCAATACCGAGTGGATATGAAATGTAGCCATCAAACTCTCAAATTCGTAAGTCATTCAACAGGTGTGCATGCTGGAAGATAATGAACTAAAAAAGCACTTAACACTACTCAACCTCCTTTACGTTGTAGGATATGGGCTTTAGTTCTGCTGCCTTTAGCAGAACATGTGCCCAGAATTAAGCGTATGTTTGGGTTCCTTGTTCAGTGAAAGTCTATTTCTGTATGTGCTTAAGTATGATGAGAAGTTTATTATCATTAGTGAAACAATAGTATGACTATCTGAAGAGTCCTGTTTCTAGGCTCTTTACTAAACCAAATAATGGCATTCATTTGTTTAGTGCTGTTTTACAGTGAGAAAACTTGTCTTTTCAGGAGCTGCATGGATTCTGTGGGGTAGTGGTGAAGGGCTGCTGTTTTTTTATTTCTTCTGTCTGTTCCTGAGAAATGCATGTTGGTCTTTTCTCCAGTGGAAAACTCTAGAGAAATTTTCACTAGGGTATTGATGCAGCTATGTAACCTAGATATTAATTAAAGCCTGATAAATATAAGGTAAGTGTTCTCAGTTATACTGCTTTTCAGAATTTCTTTCTTTGATTTTTTTTCCACGTTCCCTCTAAGTCTATTTGTCCCAATTGTACATATCATATTTTAGTTTTGTATTTTCCCCTCTATTTTTATGACTTTCATTTAGGCTTCATTTTTCCCATTCTTCCTTGTTTCCAAATGTATGTTTAGGTTTTTTGGTTTTTATTTTGTTTTGGCTTTTTTTGGTGTGGTGTTGTTTGGTGGTTGGTTTTTTTTAACTAAATCAAAGGGTGCTGAAACATAATCAAAAGAGCACTTTCTTTGCCACCTCCTCTCGATATGTGCATGGCTTTGACAAGTAGGAGGGAAAACCTACTGAATGGCCATGACATGTAAAATGATGTAGCATAGAATGAATCATTTTCAGCAGCCTTGACGAAGTGGGAGATGTTCTGATTCAAACTGGAACCATCCACCTACTTCTGTTCATTACATCAACGCTACTCTGTTCTCTGCTCTGGACTCGGAGACCTACTTATCCACCCACATGGTTAATCTACAGAAACTGTTCTGAAAGGTTTGTTCCTTACCCTATAATCTATGATACTTTCTACCCATTTTGTGCTGTCAGTTATTTTAGATTTTTTTTAAATGAAGTAATTTATGTCAAATCAGATCAATATATGGTTTGTCTTGAAGCTGTAAAATTCTAAAAATTCATATTTAAGTAAATCCCCACTTTAAAATATGGATTGATATACTTTCATGTCCAAGATTATAATTAGGTTTTAAATGGCACTTTTCATGTTTCAATTATTTGAAAAATTGTCTTCTTAATTCATTTTAGGAACAAATAGTTAATCGTCTTTAATCTTCTTTTCTCTGGGGTGTTTCTTCCCATTTTGTAAAGGCAATGAAAAGAAGTGTTATTAACAATTTCAGAACAGAAGAACATGAAATGTGGTTTTGAGAAACAAGTGTGAAATTTCGTGTATGTGACCTTTTATGCATTGACTTTTTGGTGAGTATCCATAGATGTCTTTCATAACATTTTCCCTCCTCTCTCTTCGTTTTTAAAACAACTTTCCACTTAGAAAGGATTGCAGCCTGTAACATGTTCACACACTCTCACTTGCATCAAATCTGGTAGTTGCAGGCTTCACAGCTGACAGTTGCTGGGAATTACATGTGTTACCCATCTCTGCTGTACTCTCCTGCGGTGTCTGTGCTGCTGTCCCTGCTGTCTATCCAGAGAATGCATCCATTCCTCAGGGCTAGCTCATTCTGCCTAGAGCTGTTTCATCACAGCAGGCAGTCCAAAGTGTTGTAAGCCCAAACCCCCACCCCCAAAAAACTACATAAAACAAGCCTATCCAAATAGCAAGAGGGGAAGCTTATCCTGAGCTCTGTGCAATGATGGCTCTACTGCTCATATTCCTTATTTAGCAAATTGGGTGTTTCTGCATGAACACAGTCAGAGCAGTTACTGAGACGGAGATTGTTCTCAACATAGGATGTGAAGGAGGTTAAAAGCCTCTAGCCTAATTTAGCCATTGATGTCCTACACACATTTCTTGCAAAGGGCCCCTTGAACACCAGTTTTCCCCAGTGCCTGGGCTGAAGGATGTATCTTACTCCGATGAACACAGATCTTTTAGGGCACTCTTGTACTATTTCAGCCCTTTGATGCAGTGTGAAAGTGTGAGAGCATGGATGACTGTTTACCCCCTGCTTTCTAATTCACGAATTTTTCAGAGAGAAAATGTACCTAAATGAGTTCCCCTTAGGCATCTAAATAAGCAGTTTGACAATAAAAGTTGTGGACTGCTGAGCACATCTGAAAGATAAATGCATAAATTGTAAAACCAATCCTACAACTGCATTTCATGTGTCCTAAATATGTGCCAAAGTCTTCCCTCTTCCCATGCTAATACTTTCATAATTAAGGGCTGTAATTCACCTGGGGGTCGCTGGTGCTCTGTCAAAATTTAATTGTTCTAATTTCTTAATTATCTGCTCTGGTGAAGTGGTAAAGCCTTGACATTTCATGTTTTCCCTAGGAATATGCATCTGTGGGATATATCAATCTCTGTATTTGGTAAATACAGAGAAGAATAATTTAGTTAATCCAGTCTTTCAGTGGCAACGTCTGCATTGTTACTGATTCCTTATACTGGGCCACTGGGTCACTTACTTTCTTAGCATGTAGATCTTTGTGAGAGATATTGTCTTTAAAATAAATCTACTTTGTTTTGAATTTGCTGGTGAAATGAGAAGGTTAAAATTGATGAGGTGAGCGATATTTTTTCAGGTTAGTCCAATGAAACTGGAAAGTTGCTTTACAGTGGGTTCCTTTGAATGACAGATGAGAAGGATGGCCTCATCAAGGAAGAAAGCTCTTTTGCATACAGACTATTATTTTTGAGATTATAGCAGTCACTGGTGACTGGCACGTTAAAAAGAACTTTGATTAAATTTTTATATTTCAGAAAAATGGCAAAAACTGTATATTTCTGCAATAAGTAAGCTTTTGTTTGCACGTTATGGATTTTCCTTGCAAAGGCAGGGAAAGTAGATTTCAGACAGGTTAAACTTTGGTGTAATAAATGTTATTGTGGTAAAGAAAAATGGAAGAGATGAAGATCCTAAAAGCTATTTACTGCTAAGAATTATTTCTTAAAAGTATCTTTTGTTTTTCTTTTTCTTCTCTGAGGCTGGAAAAGACAATGTTCCATGTTTGCTTAAATGTTCTTCATAACTGGGGATGCCAGTTTTTAAATGAAAGGTACTAGAGAGAAATGTTTTATGAGGTAGTTACTCCTTCAGCTTTTTAAATTAAAATTACTCTTGGAAAGCTACAGAAGATGTGTTAAGTTTGACTGTAGAAACAAAAAGACAGGTAGAAGATAGAACAGTTCTACTAATAGTAAAGTAATGCCTGTGCACTTACTGTAATTGAAACATGTACTGCTTATTTTCTGTTTTCTTTCACTGTAGGCAAAGGAAGAGGATCGTTTTGTTCCATCAAGAAGATTTACTTGGATGATACCATTAAGTGGAGGGAGTGCACAAAGCATTGCTTTAGAAGAAAAATAATGTACAAGTTCTATTCGGTTCCTTGGAGAATTTCAGTAGTTGTAGTTGTAATTACCAGCATTCGTGAAATGAAGTCAATAGGCTCCTGAAGATCTACTTCCCTCTCTCCATCCTCCCTCCTCTCTGTATGTACATAGACAGTGTGCCTGTTGTAATGCTAATTATACACTTTTGCCTCATGTTAGCACCCTGTGTCATCAGAGAGAGAGCAGTAATTCTTTTACTGATGACCGGTGTACAGTAATAAAGCTACAGGAGCAGTCAGAAAGCTTCTTATTGTGAGGGCTTAGTGTAGAAAATCTACTGATTATTTGGACAAGAGAAATCAGATACAAAGAGAATAGCTAATGCCAGAGAAGAAGCCAGAAAACACAAAGTCCTTCAGCATTCACCGATACTGTTGCGATTTAGGCTGAAAGAGCACATTTCTTGATGTTGATCTTAATTTTCTAACTCTCACTAAGCAAGTGTGCTCTCTTGATAAAGGTCTGGACTGGGATTGGTAAATGTGTACCTGAAGCTGATCTCAGCCACAGAAAGATTTGCTGAGGGGTCCTCAGAAAGTCACTTCCCCAGTGTATACAATTTTTTCTTTTTTTCAATTTGTTAGGGCATTGTGTATTGATGTGTAAGTTACCTTTTAAAGATGGTCAATATTTACAGATGAAAAGTCTACTTGAAGATTTGGATATTGCTATTTCCACAATTTATTACATTTTAAAGAGTACTTTTTTAAAAAAATTCAACTATTGCAAATTCTACAGGCTAGATGTGTTCTTGAAGTAAAACTGGGGTCTGTTGTGAGACAGAGGACAAAGTTAATTTTGCTGTTATTACATCTGGGCTAGTGAACCTAGAAATAATTATGAGCGCTCAGGTCTGACTACAGCTTGATCAGAGCAAGTCTTAATGGACACCAGCCCCAATCTTCTCTTCACTTTCATTTGTGTGGAGAAATGGCTCATGTGCTTCCTTCATGGCTTCCGCACCCTGCTTAGAGTAGACGTAACTGGAGGTTGTGGTTTCGTGACACAGTCAAGCCAAAGAGACTCCTCGTGACTTCCGAAGCAGGCGGTCTTACCTTACTGCCCTCCTGCTACAGCCATTGTGTGAATACAGACTCTTGTCTGATCCTGTAATAAGTCAGTTCAGGGAGTTACACCACACAAAGCTATTCATGTTTTGTTGCACGGTTATGTTTTCTCCTGGTTAATCTTCTCATACTGATTTATCCTTGGAATCTGTTACAAACTGTATCCTGCCAAGAAAATAAATGCAGAGAAAAGCAGTGAGCTCCATTTCTACATTCATTTTATAGCAAGATCTGTAAAAGATAATAATAATAATAATAGAACTAAGACGATATTGAGTACTGTTCAATTTTTTAAATAAAAGAAAAACTTGACAATTTTTTTCATGTTTATTCTTGCCCTTTAAAGTAAAACCTATGTATGAATCATTTTTTAAATAACCTAGAGTGAAACTGTAGATTAGGAAAAAATGCTATTGAGAGTGTAGTAGGCCATGCACAAGCTTTAGAATGCATTTTTCCAACAAGTTTTTTACTAAGGCACTATTGCTTTGAGCTGCTTTAATTTAGTCCAGTCATTTCACAGGCTGGAAATGGCTTAGAAGGATCCAAAGCCATTGGTTCTTCCTGATTCTGTGTTGCAGTAGGTAAACTGAGGAATATCAACGTACATACCTGCATCTGATAAAGCAGTGTCAGTAATGACACTAATGACAGCATTGTGTTCCTTGCATCCTTCCCACCTGCCAGGTGTAGGAGAGGAGGAGGAGAAGATGGCCTGTCATAGGTGGGTTTATGCAAAAGAAGAGACTGAAAGAAAAATGGTAGGCTTCCTACGCAAGCTGGTCTGTTTTCTCAGGTTTCCTACTCCCACACCTCCTGGTGTGTTCTTGTTAGGAGCTGTCTGCTTATTTCCATTATCTGTCTAGTTCCTTAGGGGACCCTATTAAGATGCACGGATCATGCAAGGGCAAAACTTAGTAATATGCTAAAAATGGGATGAGTGCTAGAGGGAAGGATCCTTTTCATATGATGTATGCCTGGTAAACTCAAACTACTGCATAGCAAAATAGTTTTCTGAAAGAGCCAGAAATAGGTTTCTCTGAGCCTAGTAACACTATAGTCCCTGAAAGAATCTCACCAAAATCTACAGAATTTTTTTGTGAATTATTTTTTTCTTTTAGGAAAAAAGATAAAGTCCTTGATCCCTACTTACAGTCACAGTTTAATAGACTCCATCCTCTCACTTGGCCCAGCTTTGTTTTAATTTGTGCTTTACAGGAAATATAATTCCCTGAGAATTCCCTGAGTTTTCTTGCAACAGTTGGACTAATAAACTAGCCAACCAAAAAATGTTACTTGATAATAGGACTAATTTTAGAAAAAAGGTTAATATTTTAAAATTCTGTGACTTACGGAGATCTGTGAACTATTGTCAATGTGTATAATTTTTTTTTCTTATGAGCTGAGTGCAGTAGTAATTCATTTCACTGTTGGTTAAAAGTCCGTTTTATATGTCTCTGTAAGACATTTATATATAAACTACCAGGATCCAACATAACATCTTGGATATGGTTGTGACTTAGGAGTTTGTTTTATAAATTATGAAGTGTGTCAGCCTTCACCTGCCTGTACTCAGCAAGGCCACCCTAGCAAATGGGTCAAAGGAAAATCCCAGCTTAGGGTATCCCTTATACATGCCTTCTCTCTCTGCTGTACAAATCCTGAATGGAAGTACTGCAAGTGGACTAGTTTTAAAAAGAGGAAGAAAAACAAACTGAAGCCCCAAATCAGTAGTATGTTCTTATACTCATGTAACTGTGCTGATTTTTGTCATGTATGTAGTTGTATCTTGGTAGACTAGAAGGAAATTATTTCAATAAACAGGTTGATTTTATTATGAGTTTTCCTGCTTTCCCTCAACATGCCGAGTTACAGGTACTTTATTTTTTTTGAGAAAGGACAATTGTTTTGTTAGTTTTCATCCAAATTTGTTATCTTCCCAATTCCTTTCACTCTGCCAAAAGAAAAAATAGTTCTGGATTTTCATTATAGATGCAAACGAATCTGTGAGAAAGCAAATGCTTTGAAATAAAGCCTAATTGTTATGTCTTCATCTTGCAAATGAAAGATGTGACTTCAAACTCTTCTTTCAAAGCTGAGATTGGCAGAGAAGATGCAACTGCTTAGATTTCTGGGCTTTTAGGAAAAAGGCTCCTCTTCCTTTCGGTCTTATGGATGAAAGAGGTTAATGCTGCTGAACACAGAACTGTTAAGGCCACTCTAAGTGTGTGTGCAGCTAGGGAATTTTGCAGTGCTGTCACACAGTCTAAGAATTCCTCATGGCAGTGGTTGGGGACCAGACACTGAGATATGTGTCCCTCCAGCAAGGCGGCCACGCTTCCAGGAAGAGACACGAGTGGCTCTTTGAGTGACTCTATCAGGAAAGAAAGCAGCTTTGGAAGACCTCCTAGATGCATGGGACAAGAGGGAACATAATTTTCTCAGATATATGCAGGCAAACTGTGGTTAGGCTTCATTTTAGGCACTTTGTGTGCTGTTCTTGAGTCCTGATGTAGCAGTCTATAAATTGTAGCTAGAGATCTGTTCTAGATTATAAAGCATGAAAGAGCTGATACAAGGCAGAAGGAGTGTTTTTCGGTATTGTTAAGAGAACCTAACACCTTTCTCTGCTTCTGATACTCGATCAGACTAATTAAATCAATTCAACTTTGCAGCTTCTGATAATGTTTATAAGGATTTCATTTGCTTATCTCCTATTTGTTTTGAAGTTGTGTTGTCACCACTGGATACTTCTTTCATTGATTTCAGTTACAGAACTTCATATTCAGTGAAGATATTGAATGTGTGGTGAAAATTACTCTTTTCTACCCAGCATTTTTAATGACCTGCTTGTCTGAGAATCATTCATTTTCTTTATTAAGAAAAACAAAGCAGATTCTTGCTTTTCCTTTAGTTGGATGTCCTTCTCTGTTTCATTTTAATAGATCGCCTCTGCTGAATTTCTTTAACTGATCCAAATGAAAGATGAGAGGAAATTAAAGGATTGTTAGCATGCAACCAGTCACTGGAACTGAAGATACTTTGCAATCATTTCCTTGATTGTCCCTTTGGGAAAGAATCGTATCTGTTTGTTTACCTAGCATGCTCTTAGCTCAGACCTCTTAGGATTTAGTGGATATTGAAAACAGCAATGTGTGGAGGCCAGATATATGCTAGAAGGATAAGAATGCCTGCATTTTGCCCTGGGAAGTGGAGTTATATCTCAATCCTGTGCACAACAACCTATTTATCATGCTCAGAAAACAGCAGTAGGTAACAAACATGAAACCTTTGCAGCTAGGAGACTGTTTATATCTCTCCAAAAATTATTTTTGTGAAGAAATGATTCTCACCATCGTGTCATGTTGTGTTGCAGTTTACTGCGAAGTGCTTCAGTCATTTTGTATTATATCTTGTTGCATTTAATCTAGGGTAACTGATGTATATTTGGTATGCCAACCAAAATGATACAGGTCTGAACTCTTCAGTTTCTGTTTCCTTTAGTCTGTTTAAGATGGTCTCATGTTTGTTATGAAATTACTGGCCCTTTTAGGGAAAAGAAATCCAGCCAGATTGGGGATCAAGTGATTTTTTTAAAGGTTTGTAAATAGATCGCTATACGTAGTGTGAGTAGAGGGGGAGGACTGGGGTCTTCTGGACAGCCAGGTATGAGGCAATTATTGGAAGTTGCTCTGACTCAAAGTGAAGAGATTCTGATTTAAAATACCTGTGTGAAACTCTGAAACAAGGTATGTCTTTCAGGAAAAAGATCTCTAGATTGGAAACCTACTTCGGGGATATTTGAGCTCTTGAAGAGGATCACAGGTTAGGCATGCATTATTTCAGTCTAGTACGACAGAATTGAATGCAAAGTTCTGGGGAAAGGGCTTGAATCCAGCTGTGTGTATGATGCCACAAAAGTTCTGGGCCGGTAAAGAAAGCCAGGTACTACAAGGTCACTTAAAATAATGTTGCAAATATGTTTAAAAAGCAAAGCAGTTTCTTCCATGGGACGGGTTGTTTCTAAATTAAAAAAAATCAACCCCACCACAAAAAGCCCTTGCTAATGATTTAGAAGATGTCATGAAATAAGTAATTAAATTTTCCATGTATATTAAACAGCGAAAGCCAAAATAACAGTGATGGGAGCAGATGGGAGTCTTGAGAGATCTGAAGTATGGGCAGGAAACCAATGAGACTGAATATGGAAAAATGTAAGTCTATTGCACCTGTGACATTATTTATAATAGGACACAGATTTTAAAAATAAAAACGAGGGAAACAACTCAAAACCTCTAACGGACAGGACAGTAGTAGTCCCAAAAATTTTGGCTGAAAAGTGATAGTATTGGATGATAAAGGAAAATAACGTTATGTAAGAAATGATGCCAATGATGTCTGTCTTGTCATGAGGAAGCCTTAAGATTTTCATCACTGATACAACTGTAGCACATGGGCACAGAAAAGGAATATATCTTTAGATGATGAAGGTTTTCTTGCCTGAAGAAAGTGTTAAAGGCATTAGTTTTGTTAAGTGATAGTGCAGGGATCAATATATTTCTAAAAATATTGAAATATGAGTATCTTTTGTTTTGCCTGGATTCTGTAGAGGATGTTAAAGTTGCATTTAGGTAGACTGTTAAGAAGAGGTTCCTAACTGCAGATTTTATTAATGTGTGTAATAATCTACAAAGGCAAGTCAGTTATTGAAAAACAACTTGATGGTAGCCTGGAAAACATCATGGATTATAAGACGTATAGAACTATTTTTTATTTGAAGAATTGGGAAATGCAAGTCTTGCATTTCACAGAGTCATAGAATAACTTAGATTGGAAAGGGTCTAGTTGAGAAGGTCCATTTCAACTTCCACTTCAAATCATGGCAGCTTCAAAACTGATGTATGTTTTAAAAAATTAATAACTTCTTCCTGAACCCCTTCCTCAGAAAATCTCCAAGGATGACATTCCCATCACCTTTCTGGGAAAGTTGTTCTATTACATAACCATGCACTGTGAAAATGCCCCTAATACCATGCTTTAACTTTTGCTCAGCCCTGAAGTGGTCAGGCAGTTAGACCAGATGATCTTTGTAGGTCCCTTCTAACTGAAATATGCTATTATGTTCTAAAATTTGCCTTCTACCTAGTTAAATATTTTCCTTGTTGTAATATGTATTCATCACCTTGTCCTATTGTTGTGTGTACATGATCATGAATTATAAGAAGCTAACTGTCTAATAACCAGCTAGGTAGCTGAAGGCCACAACTGTTTCCCCACTCTGTCTTCTGTCCTTGAGAGTAGGAAACACAGTTCCCTAATCTCACCATATAGTCATATCACAGAATCATAGAATCATAGAAAGTTTTGGGTTGGAAGGGACCCCTAGAGGTCATCTAGTCCAACCCCCCCGCAGCGAGCAGGGACACCACTAACTAGATCAGGTTGCTCAGAGCCCTGTCCAACCTGACCTTGAATGTTTCCAGGGATGGGGCCTCCACTACCTCTCTGGGCAACCCGTTCCAGTGTTTCACCACCCTCATTGTAAAGAATTTCTTCCTTATATCCAGCCTAAATCTACCCTGTTTTAGTTTAAAACCATTACCCCTCGTTCTGTCACTGCTGTCTCTACTAAAAAGATTGTCCCCATCTTTCCTATAGTGTCCCTTTAAGTACTGAAAGGCTACAATCAGGTCTCCCCGCAGCCTTCTCTTCTCCAGGTTGAACAAGCCCAGCTCTCTCAGCCTGTCCTCATAGGACAGGTGCTCCAGCCCTCGGATCATTTTTGTAGCCCTCCTTTGGACCCGCTCCACCAGTTCCATATCCTTCTTGTGCTGAGGGCTCCAGAGCTGAACGCAGTACTCCAGGTGAGGTCTCACCAGAGCAGAGTAGAGGGGCAGAATTACCTCTCTCAACTTGCTGGCCACGCTTCTCTTGATGCAGCCCAGGACACAGTTGGCCCTCTGGGCTGCCAGCGCACATTGCCGGCTCATGTCCTGCCTTTCGTCTATCAGTACCCCCAAGTCCCTCTCAGCAGAGCTGCTCTCGATCCTTTCATCCCCCAGCCTGTATTGATAGCGGGGATTACCCCGACCCAAGTGTAGGACCTTGCACTTGGCTGTGTTGAACCTCATGAGATTCACACAGGCCCACCTCTCCAGCTTGTCCAGGTCTCTCTGGATGGCATCCCGTCCTTCTGGTGTCTCAACCGTACCACTCAGCTTGGTGTCATCTGCAAACTTGCTGAGGGTACACTCGATGTCGCTGTCCATGTCATTGATAAATATATTGAACAGCACCGGTCCCATTACGGACCCCTGAGGGACTCCACTCA
Source organism: Opisthocomus hoazin (assembly GCF_030867145.1). NCBI lineage: Eukaryota > Metazoa > Chordata > Aves > Opisthocomiformes > Opisthocomidae > Opisthocomus > Opisthocomus hoazin. The sequence goes on along the minus strand of NC_134416.1, from coordinate 67,368,402 downwards.
TCACAGGTCTCCATCTGGACATTGAGCCGTTGACCACTACCCTTTGGCTGTGACCATCCAACCAATTCCTTATCCACCGAATGGTCCGCCCATCAAATCCATGGCTCTCCAATTTAGAGAGAAGGATGTTGTGGGGGACCGTGTCAAAGGCTTTACAAAAATCCAGATAAATGACATCCATTGGTTTTCCCTTGTCCACCGTTGTTGTTACACCACCATAGAAAGCCACTAGGTTGGTGAGGCAGGACTTGCCCTTGGTGAAGCCATGCTGGGTGTCTTGAATCACCTCTCTGTCCTCCATGTGCCTTAGCATAGCTTCTAGGAGTATCTGTTCCATGATCTTCCCAGGCACAGAGGTGAGGCTGACAGGTCGGTAGTTCCCAGGGTCTTCCTTTCTACCCTTTTTGAAAAGGGGCACAGTGTTTCTCTTTTTCCAGTCACTGGGGACTTCCCCTGACTGCCATGACTTTTCAAATATCATGGAGAGTGGCTTGGCAACTACGTCAGCCAGTTCCCTCAGGACTCTGGGACGCATCTCATTAGGTCCCATGGACTTCTGTACATTTAGGTTCTGCAGGAGGTCCCAAACCTGGTCTTCACTTACAGCTGGAGGGATTTTACCCTCCTGGTCTCCTTTATGCCATTCATCGACTTGGGAGGGGTGAGGAGAGAGGTTGCCAGTGAAGACTGAGGCAAAAAAATTGTTGAGTACCTCAGCTTTCTCCTCATCTGCTGTTGCCAGTTCGCTGGTCTCGCTCATGAGTGGGGGTACGCTTTCTTTGACCATCTTTTTGTGGCTGACATACCTGTAGAAGCCCTTCTTGTTATTTTTCACATCCCTTGCCAAGTTCAGCTCCAGCTGTGCCTTGGCCTTCCTGACCCCATCCCTACACAACCTGGCAGCTTCCCTATACTCTTCCCAGGAAGCCAGTCCCTGCTTCCACTGCCTGTGCAGTTCCCTCTTCTTCCTTAGTTTGACCAGCATCTCTTGCCTCAGCCATGCCGGTCTCTTCCCTTCTCTGCCCGACTTCTTACACTTGGGGATCGAGAGTTTTTGCACTCTGTGGAATACATCCTTAAAGACCTGCCAGCTCTGTTCTGTTCCCCTGTCCCTGAGGACTGTTTCCCAGGGAGTCCTTCTGACTATCTCCTTGAAGAGCTGGAAGTTTGCCCTCCTAAAATTTAGGGTCCTGACTATCCTCTTCGTTATTCCCATTTCCTCCATAGCATTAGTTCCACCAGAGCGTGGTCACTGCAGCCCAGGCTACCTCCGATCTTGACATCCCCAACGAGGTCACTCGCATTGGTGACCACCAGGTCTAGTATCACATCCCCTCGGGTAGGGGTGCTTATTACCTGGCTTAAGAAGTTGTCTTCAATGCATTCTAGGAACCTGCTGGATTGCCTACAGCTTGCTGTGTTGCTTTTCCAGCAGATGTCGGGGTGGTTGAAGTCCCCCAGTAGGACGAGAGCCTGCGAGCGCGAAGCCTCCTGGAGTTGGAGGAAGAACGCTTCGTCTATCAGCTCCTTTTGATCTGGCGGCCTGTAGTAGAAACTAACCACTAGGTTCCCTTTGTTGCCTCTCTCTCCGATTCTTACCCATAAGCTTTCGACCTGCTCGTGGCTATTCTTCAGGGACAGCTCTTCACTCTGTAGTGTTTTCTTGATGTAAAGGGCAACGCCCCCGCCCCTCCTTCCTCGCCTGTCCCTTCTGAACAGCCTGTAGCCATCAAGAGCCACATTCCAGTCGTGGGATTCATCCCACCAAGTTTCCGTGATGGCAATCAGGTCGTAACTTTCCAGCAGCACGACTGCTTCCAACTCCTCCTGTTTGTTTCCCATGCTGCGTGTGTTTGTATAGAGGCATTTCATCTGAGCTGTCGGCCTTGTTACCTTCATAGCAGAGCACTCCTTTTTTCCCTTGAGGTGCTTCATGGGTATTTTCTTGTTGGCATCTGATACCTCAGGCGCCTCCAGCTACCCTCGGCAAGACTTCCACATTGCTGCAGAGTCCCTCACCTGCTGCTGGGCAACGGGTTGAGGGCTCCTACTAGCCCCCCATCCCTCTAACCATTGTGTATCCTCCCCTAGCCTGTCGCTGGCAAGCCTGATAGGTTCCCCTTCCCGCTTCACCTCTAGTTTAATATGGAACAGCCTCCTAAGCATCTGCCAGACTATGCCAGGTGTGGCCTCAGAAGTGCTATAAGGAGGAAAAGAGTAATTTCCTTTGTCCAGCTTACCATTTTCTTGTGAAAGTAGCCTAGTATGCAGTTAGCCTTCATTGCCAAAAAGCTGAAGATGTGTTGTTGTCCAACGAGATCCTTGCTTTTTTTTTTCCTCTGCTTTTTTTTTATCTCCACAGAGCTGCTTCCTAGTCACCACCGACATCGGACTGTTTCTTGGGGTTATTCTATCCCAAGTGCAGGGTTTCATTAAACTTTATGAGGTTTTTATGGGCCTGTACTTCCAGCTTATCATTGTCACTCTTAATAACAACACTGACCTCCAGTGTATCGACTGTTCCCCTGGTTCGATATCATCCACAGACTTGACAATGCATGTCTGTCTTTCCACAACAAGGTATCATATTTTTTTAAACTTAGCTGGTTTAACTTACCTGCCAGTGACTCATACTGGGTTCCATACTAAGATATTATCCAGTTTATGTTGCTGAACTTCAAAATCTTATTCATATGTTGTCCTTTATTTGGACTGTTATTAGTCAGTGCTCCTAGACTTTAAGACAGAATAGAAGAGAATAGTTCAGTTGGAAGGGACCTACAATGATCATCTAGTTGAACTGCCTGACCACTTCAGGGCTGACCAAAAGTTAAAGCATGTTATTAAGGGCATTGGCCAAATGCTGCTTAAACACTGACAGGCTTGGGACATTGACCACCTCTCTAGGAAGCCTTTTCTCAGTGATCAACCACCTTCTTGATGAAGAAGTGTTTTCTAATGTCAGTTCTGAACCTCCTCTGATGAAGCATTGAACCATTCCCACACATGTCCTGGGGAAGCTGTAGCAAGCAGTGAGGTCAGACCTCAGCCTCCTTTGCTCTTAAACTAGACAAACCCAGAGTCCTCAGCTGCTCCTCAACGGACATGTCTTCCAGGCCTTTCACCAGCTTTGATGCCCTTCTCTGGATGCATTCAAGTTTCTTAGCATCCTTCTTAAATTGTGGGGCCCAGAACTGCACATGGTGCTCAAGGTGAATCTGCACCAATGCTAAATACAGTGGGATAATCACATCTTCTGACCAGCTGGTTATACTGTGTTTGATACACCCCAGGACGCGATTTGCTCTCCTGGTTGCCAGGGCATGCTGCGGACTCACACTGAACCTGCTGACCGGCTACCAGAACACTTTCTTCCAAACATCCATCCATTCTATGAAGTTCTCCTTTGCTTCTTACTTTGTTATTCCATAAATATACTACTGATATGTGTCTAAAATATAGGATTCCACCTCAGCTCTTTCCTGCCAAAAGCCAAGAAAAGTGTCTTGCTGTGTAATATTGTGATCTTAGGGATACTGGTCACTTTACAGCTCTGAGTTGCTGCATATAGTAACTTCTTGCTTTCTTTTTAACATTGCATTTTCAGAGTAACGTCACTGTTGTGTGATAGATTATATCAGATAATAATGCTGTGACCAAAGTATATGGGAAATTAAAGGAAGTATTTGGCATAAACATGAGTCATACAAATTATTTAAGATTTGTTTAGCATGTGCCAACATTATTTTTTTTCATAATTACCCTCTACAAGATTATCTTCATATTCATATCACTGTTTTTCCATATTCTTATCACTCTTTTTCATATAATAAAATTCCTGGTGTTTCTATCTCTAAGTTTTACAAGAGAAGAAACAGCATATCTTAGATATGTTTCAAAGCAACACTGTCAATGGGCAGGGGAGTTTTAAAGAAGTCCAAAGTACTTTATTGGTTCCCCTCAGTCAGAAGCACAAAACTTACAGTTTGTGGAATGAGTAGATCTTTAAAGAAAACTGTATCTTAGTATTTTTAACAGTTTGTGAAAGCAATATGATTACTAGCAATGAGGAAGTCCTCTTTTCCTATATGTATTTACAGTGATTAACTTGTTCTGAATAAGTGCTTGTGGAAGCTGCTAAAGGGACAGCTTGTACAAGCTGAAAATCGTTTTGGTTATCCTATGTCTTCTGTGCTACCGAAGAACTGGCGTTGCATATGGCAAGTTTTTAGCTATTTATAGCAGTAGTCCACATTCAGTAATAACACATTTAGTGCATGTTTTTATTAATAATTTGCCTGCAGGAGACTGCAGTTACATGTCAGTTGTCAGGATTAAATCTTACAGTGTCTCCATCCACAGAATTGGCTATAGCTGTGCTAATGGAGTATTATTTTCTAGCAACTTTTTAATGGAGGCACTGGTAGCTTTATTTGAAGTGAGTAAAAAAAGAACAAATGGGTCCATTTTTTTCCTGACATAGTTGTTTTGGCCAGCTCAAGAGACAGGAAGATTTATTAGGCAATATAAAGTCTGATTCTAGTAAGCTGAGAAAATTTCCATTGGTTTTGATTCATCCTAAGTTTATGTTAGTATTTTATTAATTCTTGCAATCATTGGGGTTTTTTTGTAAATATTTCAGTCAAAACTCCTCATTGTTTTTCTTGAAGACAATTACTTTTTACAGTGTTATGTAACTTTTGTGGACATCTAAAAGTTTAAATTTCTCTCTGTGTGTATGTTGTTTTTTCTTTTTAAAGGGGTGCTTTGTACTCCAGCAACCTCATTCTTTCCATCCAGCTCTATCTTTCCTTGACAACTGCAGGAGTGATGTTCCAAGAAAGAAGAAAAATGGAAAGTTAGTTGGATTTTGACAAGAATGGACCAACAAATAGCAAAAATAATTTACTTTCTTTTGACATAAATGTGTCAAATTTTGAGAAGTATTTGACTGCTGCCAAAGCTAGACTGGTATTAAAAACTTTATATTAACTTGCACTTTCAGAAAGAAGTTCAAGTGAACTTTTATTCTAGGTTTGTCTAAACAGTGCTTGCATTCTAGGTCTTTTATACTAATGAATTATTTTACACTATGTTTATAGTTGTTTGTAATTTTTAATTCAAAAACAGTTTTCTGTTAAATCTTAAAAGATATTTCCCTACTTGAGTTGCATTGTTATGGTTTTTTTTTAACCTTTCTTTTTCCATTTCTTTCCTAGGGAATTTTTCACAAGCAGGAAAAAAACAATTAAATGCTGTTTTTCATGTCAAAGTTTGATTAATTTGCTTCAATGTGAACAATTAGCTTTGCTTCTGGAATCTAAGACTGAAAAATTAAAAGACTCTTTAGATCTTCTGGATTCAGTTCATAAATGCATTGGAGGTCATGATCTGTGGTGTGTTTGCCATTTTTAGTGCTTCCACTTGAAGTGTTCATAGAGTGAGCACTACTGTGGATTCCCTACAGAAACATTTATGCAGATGGATATCTCACTGTCTAAAATCTTTCAGCTGCACATTTTTCTATATTCTTTCCTGCTGTTTTTAGCTGTAGTTTCACACAGAATTATAAAGAATGTCAACTAGACTCATCACGGGCCAAATTACATTTTATTTACCTGAACTAATGTAAATAGGTAGATGTTCGCACAATCTTTTGAAATATGTCTGCAGTGTATGTTTTACCATAGTCTCAGTACACATACACAAACAAATTTTGAATGAATTCAGATGGAAAAAATTCACCAACATTTCTAAGGTTTATAAGGCTGAAGTCTTCTTATTGTTGAAAGTAGATCGAAGTTTGGTCAGTATCCAAAGGGTAGTTCTGCCACTTCTATCACTTTTCTTCATGAGGTTGCATAGAGAATTAGATCAAGGAACACAAGAAACATTTTGACCGGAACCAAAAAACATGTTAGGCTTTGGTTGGCAGAATGTGTCATTTTACCTGATCTGTAAACTGTATAAGGCACAAAGGACAGTGAGGAAAGCTGGGCAAAAACCAGCAGGGGGTCAGTGGGACTTTCTTATTTGTCAGCACTCAGGTAGGTTTAAAGCTTTCTTGAAACTACAGCCTTATCCTTGGATGCTTTGTACAACATGTGTCACCCATATGCTGGAACTAGCTTTTTCTTTGCCCACTTAAGTTGGAATGGTGCTTCAACAGTGAATGTAGCTTCATTTTTCTTTCCTTGTTTGTGTTTCTTGAAAAATGAAACTGAATTTTGATAATAGCAGCAGAGAGATTATTGGAGACTGACTTGGAACGATATGCCTAATGGTGGTATAGCCTTCCATCGTAAATGAAACAGCACTACATTTGGGGAATGCTATGGCCCAGGGAAAGATTATACGATGTTATTTAGGCAACAGAAATTCTTTGTCTATCTTAATCTTAAGTTAACTTTGGAACATGATTCCATAATATGTGGGAGATATAGTAACCTGTCAAAACAAAATATTCTGCAGAGCAACCCCATGATTACTGAGGCAATCTTTTGACACTTTTACTTCCTGTTTTTAAAGGAAAGCTTTCTGTGTTTTGTTTGTTTGTTTGTTTTAAATAGATAGATTAACGTTTATTTTTCTGCCTTAAATACAAATGTAACAATATGTAAGAATCCTCGTTGTACTCAACAAAAACATACCAGAAGTTATAGTGCTAAAAGTCTATCTTACATAATAGTCACTTTTTGTCTGAGGTGCCTTATCATTTGCCAGGAATCCATGCAGTCACAACAGACCATCACTGACAGAAGCAAAGCGCTGGCAATATCCATGAGCAGAGAGCAGGAATCTGTTGATACGGCTGCCAGTCATACTTTGTACAACAGTGACTTTGATTACCTTTCCCTCTCTTTCCCCACTCTGCAATCAACCTCAAATATCTTCTTCTTTTCTTTTTTTTCATCAGCAGTAATTTATGTTAAAATTTCCCCTTTATTAAATACACAGAAAGCCTTTGGGGAAACTTTCAGTCTCTCTTGAAGCAGGACCATATCCCTAGCATGTTGTAAGGCCAAGGGAGTATAGAGGAGCTATGAAAAGGCATGGAAGGCTGGGGTACCAGCTGGCAAATTGCAGTTCCAACTTCCAAGTTTAAGCTGCATGCAGCGCTGTGTCCCTACTCACAGTCCCTTTTTCAACACTGCGTCCTTGTGGGACAGACTCTCTAACTTTCCCAAAATGGCATGATCAGTGGATTTTGACAGCTGCTCCTTTAACAACCACTATGAAGCTGGCCGCTGATCTTCTGGATTCCTGTGTGTTCGTTGTTGGTCAAAAAGGTCAAGCTAAGCATATGGAGAACCTTACTTAATGTACTTTAATAACTGGCATTAATTAAGTCCTTCCAGTACAGTTGATCTAATACACACACGAACACACTCTTAGTTATTCTTGGTTTTAATTAACATTTTTATGAGTGATAGGTCATTGGATTTCTGTTATTAATTAGTTGAAGAGCATCTGTTGTGAAAGCTGCTATGTGTTTGGCAAAAGCAGAAAAATGTGCAGAGAGAGAGACATTCATGAGAGCAATCTAGGTAAACCAAGCATCTAGAGACCAAACTAAGTTTCTTTTCAAGTTTAATCTTTGGTGAATTTACCTGAGATACAGAAAAATATCCATCTGATTGTACTGACTGTACATGATAGTACGAAGTATTTATTGGATGAATACATAGGTCAAAGAAAACTTTTCTTAAAAATGAATGGATGTGTGGGTCTTCTTTCTTCTCATGTAAGCAGAATACCTTTTTGTCTGGTAGCCTAATGTTGCTGTGTTGGTCAGGCCATCCGATGTCACAGTGGCTGAGCTGAAGGGACAATGGATGGTGGAGTTCCTGGTGGATAAGACCCTTCCCCAAACTGTTCCTCTATTCTCAACTTGCTGATGCTACTATCCTCTTTCTTTTGGCATTTTAAAAAATTTGAGAAGCTGGTACATCAGGATGTCTTGCTACATTTTGTATTGAGAAGAACAGTAAAATGTGATAAGAAGCAATTACCTTCCTGTAGAATTCCTAGATTCCTCTCAACAGTTCGTGCAGTTTTCTGTGACTAGAAATTGCAATGTGCAGTGGTGGAGCACAGGACTTAGGGTGCCTTGTGTTGCTGTACTATGAGATCTGTATTCAGGTCATTGTCTTATTCCTAGGGGAAAAGGTGGGTAAGAAGCCTTGCCCTGCAAGTGACTTGTTCCCAAAGTACAGAAAAATGACCATACATGTAGGAAATGTTACCCCTACCTGCAGTTTTCTAGAGGTTTTCTGTTTGATTGGTTTGAGTTTTTAATGAACTGATATATCCTTGATCCTAAGAAGACTATAAGAATGGATTTCACAAGTGATAAGTTGGGTACTTAGCCTACCTTCTGTTTGAATCTCTTATTTAATCTTTAGTCTAACTCTTTTTTGGAAATCTTTCTAAGTAAATGTGAGGATTTAAGCCTTAATGAAACTATGCTCATATTTTCAGTTTGTTTATCTTTTTTTTTTCTTTTCTAATGGTCTTGAAGCAGTCTCCTTTGTGTTTCTGATTGAGTCTTATATGGAAAGGTTAAATATTAAATATTCAGAGGAACATGTAGAAAATGTGGCTGTAAGAGTTTTTTTTTTTTTGCCAGGGATTGATTTTTATTGAGAAATAATCCTTCCGTTTTTCCTCCGTATATATCAGGGCTTACTTTTAATCTTAGAATCCAAAGCCTCTAAAATTGCTTTAGATTTATTTTTTAATTTTGTTTTGCAGATTGGCATGGCTTTCTAACATCTGATTCAATATTACTTAAACTTAAGTTTTAACATTAAGCATCTGAGAAAGAGGAGTTGAGATGTTCAGAGTAATATTTATTCCTAAAAAATATTAGTGATGTTATTTTCATTCTCTGAATTTATTCCTCTGTCGTTATTTGCAGGTTTTGTTGCTACCACTGAGTAAGAAGGAGGGAACAAGGAGAAGCTGTATGAGATGAAATGGTGGATAACTGACATTTTTGCAATGTTGATTGTGTACTGTATTAATCTGGGAATGAGCCTAGTTAAACCCACAGAATTGTAATGGATACAAATTAAGAAGGGATCTCTGAATGAAATCCAAGTTTATGGTCCTTAAAACTGTAACAGCAGAGTTGACCATAGGCCTCCTGCTGTCTTAGACCCAGCAGACTCCTCTGCCTTGCATTTCCGTCCCTGTTCTGTCGCAGGTAGGACCTGTACTAACTTCTGTGTTCAAACTAAAGGATTTTCTTGTGTTCTGTTACTTTGGTGTTTTTTTTTTCTTCTCTCCCTCTAAATACATGAGCATCCCCGAATACTGAGCAGCAACCCAGAGCTGCAGTTTATATCATATAATTCTTTTTACAGCTTCCAAATAGGGCTGCAACAACACTGTACCTAAAGCTCTCTGGATGTGTAGGGTTTGAGTGTACTTATGGTTGAGTAGAATCCTACCTGTTGAGGAAGATGATATACTGTCTACCCAACTTTGATAGAAAAGTGTAAATACTACTAAACTGGAGTGAATGTGATGCTGCACGGTTTTGGCATCTTTTCCTTTAACGTATTCATTTCCAACTATGAGTTAAATCATGTCTGCTTGGTATTCACTGAGAATATTTCTTTTCTTTTTTTTTTGAAAGGAAAGTTTAGACACACAGTCCCAGTGATGTAAAATGCTTGTCAACAGGAGAACTGGTTAGATCCTGAATGGTCCTCACTTCAAACGCAAGGAAGCCTATGTAGAAAAACACTAAAGAAAAGGAAGACTTCTGAATCTTTAATTCAGCTTAATCTTAGTCAGTGTATTTTGTAAAACAATCTCAGAAGTTCCTTAGCCTCTTCAGCAATCTGCTAAATAATCTCAAGCTTTTCTTGGTTTCTGCAATTAATTACAAAAAATATATTTCTTCCTCATGAAGTCCAAGCTCGTGTATCTCCTTTTCCAAGCATCATGAAAGAACAAGATACAGCAGATGAGCAGACAGATGAAAATACGTAATATTTAGTGTTCCACTGTGCTGTGTTTCCTGAGTCAGGTCATAAATTAACTGCCTCTTTTTCATGTCCATAAAGCTAGGAAAGAATTAAAGACTAAATGATACCCTCATAGGATATTACACTGAATAATCTTTGGGTAATAAAGGTTTACAGAGAAATCATTAATTTTTTTGAGGATTGTCTCTTCCATTCTGTCTACGTTCTTGCAACATTCATGTTGGTGCTTTTAAATTTTCTGTAACTATGTAAAATTAAAGTCTAGAAGAGATTATAAAGATCTTCTACTCAATAATAAGATCAATATGTTTTTCTTCCTTTGGACAAAGGAAAAGACAACCAACTTGTCTAGTAAACGCCAATGGCCAGTGTTAGCCAATATCTGTTTTCTGACTTCTCACTATTTCGTGGTCTTGGCATAGAGAAAATGTTAGGTCAAACACATTCTTTTCTTCCTTTTAAAAAAATCTCTTTCCTTGATAGTTCCTGGTAGTCAAGAGGGGCTATAATTTCTTGTCAGGATTTGCTTGGCTATATTCAGTCATATGTCAGAGAGAGCTAAAAGTGCTTCCCTTGAAACCCGGGATCAATAGCTGGTGTCAGAACTGCTCAGGTGAATCTACCACACTGTTAAATTCACTTATGAAATTTGGCCTATAGAAAATACAGGAGTGCTAATGATGGGGAAGATATCTTACTGGCTTTGGCTGCAAACAAATGATAGAAGGCTCTTGTGTATTTTTCATGCTTGCTTAGAATTCTGTTACCTGAATTTTGCCAAGTAGCTTCCATATTCTGTCTCTGATTGCCAGTGCTTTTTCTGGCTCACGTAGCCAAACCTATCAGCTCAGGCAGGGGCTGCTCTCTCTCACTTCTAATCATTTTGCTTTAAAACTCTTGGTCTAATGAATTATTGTTATGCTCGTTTTAGTGCCATGAGGAAGATAAATGTGAAGCTGTGAACTTGCTATCCTTGGACTTTGTCCAATAACTTCCTCAAACTAGATCTAGCCCTTACAGAATTGATTTTTCTCACTTTGTCACACATGTTTTTACAGTTATGTTACTTGGGTTAAATGAATGCTATGTCTTCATGGCTACTGCATGCAGCTTTCAAACTTCCTTGTTGTCTTTCAAATCACTGAATTAATATCCATCTTATTCAGCTTTTGAGTGCTTGTCACTCTACTAAAGTCAGTTTTCTCTAGCTAGCGATAATTAGATAACTGGTTAATGTGCTCTGTGTATTTACACATTATTAGGATTTAATTCCGAAGCAACAATACTGTCTCCCCTGATAAGCAGGATGAAATCCCCATACATATTCTACTCCATTAGCTTTCTTAATCATTTTAAGCCAGTTTCTCCAGAGAATTCTGGGTGTAATTTACATAAGAAGTACCATTCCCTGCCCTCCATCCCCTTTTAAAAGGTGTGGTCTTTGTCTTTCTTTTGCAATCTTGGTCATTGCTGACTTGTACACTCCATATCCAGCTTACACTGCAGAAGTCTAGCTGGAAAGTTTCCAGTTCCCTTGGTCAACCACAGGGGATAGGCATGCTGGAGTAATGAGAAAGAAACTGCTGCTGGTCCCCATAGACACTGTAGCACCATCTGTGAAGAAATGTTATGGAAGAGGCTAGTGTATGCATTTTTAAGTTCTCCTTTGGTTGGATAGATAGGGCGAAAATAACTGTCATTTTTTATAAAGTTAGAGAAGACCAAAGACAGTCAGTAAGCCAGCCTCTGGAAATACTTCAGAAGCAAATGTAAGGGTTTGGGTTAGTTTCAGGTCAGAGGCAGTGCACAAAGCATTCTGGAAATACTTTGTTAATGTAAATATGGCTGTAACATTGATTAGCACATAAATACATGGTGAGCAGGAGATGCTTTTATTCACATCTTTAGTTATCACTTTTAAATATCTGTATCTATAAATCCGTCTCTGTGTTGTAGTAAACTGTGTGCCAAGACACTGATCTTTTGGCTCAATATTTACAGAGAGTTCAAAAAAAAAATGTAGAGACATTTCAAAGTGAAACTAGAGTGTTTTTGAGCAGGCTTCAGCGAGGAAGATGTATTAGTCATCTACATGTTGCTCAAACTGCTTTGATCTCCCTGTAAAGTTTAAACTTTAAATACTTACATACTGCACACTTTTGGGTTGCTCATATGCTTGTTCCTTTTAAAACTTGATTCCATTTTATCTCTAGCCACATGCAGTTGTTGGTTTCAGCTCTCAATGGATTTTTGCTAAAAAGTTACAGAGCTAAATTTAAAATAAATTAAATTCAAATTAAATAAAACATAGTGTAAATAAATTAAAACACTACAGCTGCAAGTCTGCCAACTGGAAAATCTATTTCAAATTTTCTACGCAGGTGTTTTCAGACCTTAAAGGAGCAATAAGCACTTCTTCATCATAGAATCACAGAATCACAGAATGGTAGGGGTTTCAAGGGACCTCTGTGGGTCATCTAGTCCAACCCTCCTGTCGAAGCAGGGTCACCTACAGCAGGCTGCACAGGACTTTGTCCAGGCGGGTCTTGAATATCTCCAGAGAAGGAGACTCCACAACCTCCCTGGGCAGCCTGTTCCAGTGCTCCGTCACCCTCAGAGGGAAGAAGTTCTTCCTCATGTTCAGGTGGAACTTCCTCTGCTTCAGTTTGTGCCCGTTGTCCCTTGTCCTGTCGCTGGGCACCGCTGAAAACAGTTTGGCCCCATCCTCCTGACACCCACCCTTAAGATATTTATAAGCATTTATTAGGTCCCCTCGCAGCCTTCTCTTCTTCAGGCTGAACAAGCCCAGCTCCCTCAGCCTCTCCTTGTAGGAGAGATGTTCCAGTCCCCTCATCATCCTTGTAGCCCTCCGCTGGACTCTCTCCAGTAGCTCTTCATCTTTCTTGAAGTGGGGAGCCCAGAACTGGACACAGTACTCCAGATGAGACCTCACTAGGGCAGTGGAGAGGGGAAGGAGAACCTCCCTCGACCTGCTGGCCACACTCTTCTTGATGAACCCCAGGATCCCATTGGCTTTCTTGGCAGCCAGGGCACACTGCTGGCGCATGGTTAACCTGTCGTCCACCAGGACGCCCAGGTCCCTCTCCGCAGAGCTGCTCTCCAGCAGGTCCACCCCAAGCCTGTATGGTGTATGGGGTTGTTCCTCCCCAGGTGCAGGACCCTGCATTTGCCTTTGTTGAACCTCATCAGGTTCCTCTCTGCCCAACTTTCCAGCCTATCCAGGTCATGCTGAATGGCAGTACAGCCTTCTGGTGTGTCTACCACACCTCCCAGTTTGGTGTCATCAGCAAACTTGCTGAGGGTACATTCTAACTCTTCATCCAGGTCGTTGATGAAGGAGTTGAACAAGACTGGGCCCAGTACTGACCCCTGGGGGACATCACTAGTTACCAGCCTCCAACTAGACTCAGCGCCGCTGATGACAACCCTCTGAGCTCTGCCATTCAGCCAGTTCTCAATCCACTTCACCGACCACTCATCCAGCGCACACTTCCTCAGCTTCCCCAGGAGGATATCATGGGAGACTGTGTCGAAAGCCTTGCTGAAGTCAAGGTAGACAACATCCACGGCTCTCCCTTCGTCTACCCAGCCAGTCATGTCATCGTAGAAAGCTATCAGATTGGTCAGGCATGATTTCCCCTAGGTGAATCCATGCTGACTACTCCTGATAACCTTCTTTTCTTCCACTTGCTTGATGATGGCCTCCAGGATAAGCTGCCCCATCACCTTTCCCGGGATGGAGGTGAGGCTGACCGGCCTGTAGTTCCCTGGGTCCTCCTTCTTGCCCTTTTTGAAGATTGGAGTGACATTGGCCTTTCTCCAGTCCTCGGGCACCTCTCCTGTCCTCCAGGACCTCTCAAAGATGATGGAGAGTGGCTCAGCAAAGACATCCGCCAGCTCCCTCAGCACTCGTGGGTGCATTCCATCGAGGCCCATGGATTTGTGGACGTTCAGATCGCTTAAGCGATCCCTCACACAGTCCTCCTCAACCAAGGGAAAGTCGTCCTCTTTGTAGGCTTCCTCTCTTACCTCCGGGGCCTGGGATTCCTGAGGGCCAGTCTTAGCACTGAAGACTGAAGCAAAGAAGACATTCAGTAGCTCTGCCTTCTCTGCATCCTCCGTCACCAGGACACCCGCCTCATTCAGCAGCGGCCCCACATTGTCCCTAGCCTTCCTTTTGCTGCTGATGTAGTTGAAGAAGCCCTTCTTGTTGTTTTTGACATCCCTTGCCAGCTTCAATTCCAGGTGGGCCTTGGCCTTCCTCGTTGCATCCCTGCATGCTCTCACCATGTTTCTGTACTCTTCCCAAGTGGCCTGCCCCTCTTTCCACATTCCATGGACCTTTCTCTTCTGCCTGATCTCTGCTAGAAGCTCCTTGTTTAACCATGCAGGTCTCCTGCCTCCTTTGCTCGATTTTTTTCTCAGGGGGATGCACCGCTCCTGTGCGTGGAATAAGTGTCTTTTAAAGACTGACCAGCACTCATGGACCCCCCTGCCTTCGAGAGCCCTGGCCCATGGGATTCCTCCCAGTAGCTCCTTGAAGAGGGCAAAGTCAGCCCTCCTGAGGTCCAAGGTTTTGATTCTGCTTATTGCAGTCCCTTATATGTGAAAGCTTTCGTACCATTCATTAATTTGCCCTGTAAATCATGCCTGTTAGCTTTCTGTAAACACAGCCTTGCAATGAGATATTTGGCTTCTCTCTATTGTTAGCATCGCATATCCTGAATTTGATTCCACTTTGTGATAATAAGTTACAATATGAAGGGATGATTTTGGGGACAAAGCCTCTCTGGAAATAAGTGCTTAGTTTAGAAATATCTCTAACTTTATAAAATGCTGTGAGATGCTTTTTATATTCTGCATTGCTTGTGCTCAAGAGCCTTTTATTAAAAGGGGTTTATCAGCAAATTGTTGCTCTGTACAGGAAGTATGCTGTGTGAATGTGTTTTTACTATGAAGTTTGCAAAAGTCCATTAGGTGCTGTAAATGTAGCATGCTTAGTTTTTCATTCATGCCAAACATACCAAGCATTTCAATCTGAAAACTTCAGTGGTGTTTACAGTGAAAATGAGGCATTTTGTTAGCACTTCAACATTAGCTAACTCCTGTATGTCTTTGGCATGGGAGGTGGTTGTATGTAAGGTCTTCTCCTTTCTCTTTTCTTGCTTTAACGAAGTACTGTAAGGGAGACGTACAAGCAGAATAATCTCATTAATATATGACTTTTGTAGTTATGAAGAATATAATAAGTTTTAAACCTTGTATTGCAAATGTTAAAATACTGCAGAGACTTGTTACTCACGGGCAGAACATTACCCATCTGAAAGGAACATTTGATGTGGAGATATTTACAATTATGCAGAATCAAGGTTTAAGAAACTTTAATAGAATTTTTTTAAAATGTTTTTTAAGCTCTTAAACAAGGTGCATCACAGCAAAAATTTCATAGAAAGGAATAATTGGTAATTTGAGACAGGTGCCAATTAACCAGCGAAGTGTTTTTTTTTTTTGATTAGCATATTGAATTAAGTAAAAAAGTATAGCAGCTCAGAGAAAGACTTCCCTTCATCCAAGAACCAAATCTGAATCCATCCGTAATACTACCAGAAGGAAGCATTTTTGAATAGATTTTTGCTGTAACATCTCTCTCTTCCTTTCACAGAAGAATTATTTTTTTTGCTCTTCTTTTTCAGCCAGCACAGAATCCTCAGCACTACTTCTAAGAGGTAATTGCACAGGAAAGGGAGATGGTAAAAGTAGTCTGGGATAGTAAAGCCCACCCCACACTCTTTCGGGCATTTTCCACTAGGTCTCCCTAGGCAGAATGGCTTTTTTCAAGTTGGCCCATTGAGCATTAGAGCCTTTAGATTTGAGTTTGTAGTATATGAGCTAGGAAATATACTGCTTAATTTGTTTGATATCAATTATTCCTTTATTAAATGTAGATATACACTTTTTGGAGGAAAGAATGAACCAATAGAAGTTTATATTGCAGGCCATGAACTTTGCTGGAAAATTGTTCTTCCCAACAGAATGTAGTTTATGGCAAGTTTCTTCTACGTGGAAGCAGGAGTTCCTCTGTTTGACCTATTTTCCTCAAATATTTTTTATTTCTAGGTACATAAAAGCTAATTGCCAAGTCTGAAATGTTCTCTTCTTTTTGGCAGTAAACCAGTCTGAACCAATGGCTGCATGCTGGAATGCTCTTCTGATTCACTTTGTGTTTGTTTTTTTTTAATACTACAATAAATATTCTATTTTTGTATGCCAGGATAGAAGAAAAGGTAACAAATATGTGAAATTCAGATCCTAATTCACAGTCTGAGGTTACTCAAATAATGACAAACAACCGTCTACCTTCTTGTCTTACAATGCAGTTCGAGTTCATGGTCAAGAGGTGCTGATATTACACTTTCTAGGGAACTTTGAGAACTGGACAGTCAAGAGCAATTAATGCCTTTGAGAAGATGGAAGAACTGCAGATATTGCTGGAAATTCTTCCAACAGAAGCTCTTACTAGGACATTTAGAGTGACATGTAATACATCATTTTTAGTAGAAGCACATTCTGGCCTGGCACTCTGAGGAAGCCGTGAGAAAGAAGTTCTGGAGAGAAGCATGCTGATGAGACAGAAGTCAACCACTAATCTATGGTCTGAAGGTCTGCATAATTTTCAACCCCAAAACATCTGATTTGAATTCCAAATAACAAGTCTATCCCTAATTTAATTTCCAGTGCTCCTAAGGTCCACAAAGTTTAATATGCTTTCTTCAGATGAAAACTGCAAAGTTTAACCCTTTTGGTGATAGACTGTTCTGCAGAAGGTGACAATTACCATGATTTGCAAATATCCTGTGGTAAATTATAAGAATGAGAGATAAAACATCTTTCTCTATAGGAACCTTGTTCTAAAGACAAAAAGCAACATTTTGGCAAGGTAGTTCCTTTGAGCTTCCTATGACGTGGTTTTGGAGAAGGTGGTTTTGGAGAAGGTGGCAGTGTTTGTCGGTGTGGGTGTTGTCACTATGTTTGAACTCTGATGATGATCTTCTGTTGACTCTTCAGTCAGTAAAATGTTTGCTCTGCATTATTTAAGAACAGAGTATCTTCCAATTGTGCAGCAAAAATACACAATGCAGGATCTTGCAAAACATTAAGCAATTATTTTTAAGTGACTGCTTTGATACATATTTCTTTTTAAAAATCAGTTGGGTATGTTTAACTTGTACAAAAGACTTGCTTATGTTCTTGGAGATTCACAGATAGATTAGTAGTGGTTTATTTTCTTCTTTCGTGACTCTCTCCAATTTACAATGGGCAAAGCAAAAAAGTGAAGAAGGGAGGAAAAGTTAAAACAAGTCAGCCAGGAGAAAGAAAAATTTCTTCCCTTGGACATTTACTTAATTGTTTCCTCAGCAACCATGTGCAAAGGTTAACACTGTCAGTGTTTAGTTCAGTAGTATTGAGCATTTTGAAAGAGGAGCCACTGTGCTGTGGCTCAGCAAAACTGTGAACCTTTGGGCTGGTGGACATCCAAAACCTCTATATTTACTGCTTCTTGTGATTTGGATCCATTTGCGGGTTTTAAGCTCAGCAAAGCAGCAAGTACTTATGTTCAGTTTCCAGAAATAATGTCCCACCTCAGAGACCTTGCTGAACTGGAGTTGGGTTTGAGATGACAGTGCAAGTTGTAAGATGACTGTACAGCTAGTGAAATACAATGTGAAGCCTTACTGGCTGTCATGAACTTATTGGTGAACTGAGGATGCTTCTTTCTTTAAATACCTGTGTTTGAACATGATACAGATAGGATATAAAAGGTGTACTCTAAAAGAGGAGAGGTAGCTAAGAGTTCCTACTGCTTTAATACAGAAGCAGATAGGTTTCAATTGATATCACCTGTTGCAAGGCCAATGAGTTTCCAGGGTGAAGGACTTCAAATTTCAGCAGTAGTACTTACCCTTGTTCATATCCCACAAGAAGATCCAAGACTTGTGAGAAAAATACTCTACTGAGAACTATCACAAAAACTTTAAAATATTTTTTCACAGTGTTGAAACTAAAATAACTCTGATTCTAGTCAATTTATTTTCCTTTTTCGGTTATTTCCAAACATTTTGTTTTAATTTTGTCTATTATAAAAGTAAAAACACTTGTCAATGTTGCTTTTTAATTTATCTAGGAGCTTAAGTGACATAGTTTTACTTTTACTCTTTTTTTACTCTTTGTTCTCAAAGTCGTATTCTGAAAACGCATTCACAGTCATGAAACTGAAAGTAACTGTTCTGTGGAGGACTGACACTGAAGAAAGAAAGGAAGCAGAATTGCTGCCTGCTACCTAAACTACCTTTGGTTATTAATCTGACATGACTTTTCTGTTTAGGCTTCGGATACTTTAGGAATTCAACTGTTTGCAATGTAGCACGCAAGGTTTCTTCCAAGGACCTAGCAATTTTTCTTTGCTGATGTGTTGTGTTTTGAAAAAGCAGGAGTTTCAGAAAATCAGGTACATTTAAGACTTTGCAAGTTTGAAAAGAGACAACTGAGGCTGCAAAACAAAATTCTTGCTTGGACAGTTGGAAACCACTATACTTGACAAATGGGAGCAAACCTTAATTTTTTCCCCCTTCACTGTAGGACAGTTAAACAAGTGCATACAGATCACTTAGTGAGGTAAGAGGCTCTTCTCATTCAAGTCAGTTTTTGGCTGCATACTGTCAAAGATCAAAGCAAGGGGAAAACTGTTTTTTTTTTACCACACTTTGACCACACATATTTTATCATGGGGACTGTTGTTTTCAAAGGCGCAAGGAGCAGAAAAAATCCTCTAGAGTTTAGTTGATCAGTCCACTGGTTTCTTAGGAAGTAACTTTCATGACCAGCTGGAGCAGGTGACACATTTTGCAATGCACCTGTCTTAGATAATGCTGACTTATCAAGACTAAAACTTATCAATTCTTGTTTTAGAATGAAAGCTTAGTTTAGAACAAATGGTTGTTTTAGAACAATTTGTAAATATTTCACATATTTGCTTTGAAATGAGAAAATAATTCTAGTAATAAAAATTTATGACATATGAAATTAAATACTTGAAAATAATGAAAGAGAAATTGTTGATTTGGATTGAAATAAATTGGAATTTAGGTTTAAAAAGAAGTTTTGACCTATTGTAAAATGAGGTTTTTCCAAGCTCCAGGCTTTTTCAGTTTTCTGGAAAACCAGTTTTGTTCTCTCACCTCTCTGTGTCATCCTTCCTACACCGAAATCTTTTTACTGTTTTATTGTTTTCAAATTATATAGTTTAGTGTTTTCCAAATTTAGTCTAAGAGTGCCTTGCTGATCTGACACAGTTTTGTACTGACAGAGGTTTAAGATGAACTAATGAGGGAGAAACCCACCCAGAACAGGATAGTCCCCTTTCTGAGTCTTTGACAAATACACACTGAAAAATGTATGGATTTTTTCTCATCTTCTTCTTTCTTAGGAGAAAATTGTCAATAACACTACCTGCAACTGCTATAGCCAATGCCTTTATTCCAAACTCAATCACTTCATGCCCCCTAATTTTTCTGGGAAAAATCCTGAATGCAAAGAAATCAGTGGCACAACTTTCACTGATGCCCCACCTGACCTTCTCTCCAGCTTTGCTTGCAATTTCATAGTACTTTTTTGGTTCAGCCTATTTGTATCTATATCAAAAGAACCTGTTTCTCATGCTATATATATCAGGATGATCATCTCATGTGTGGGCTTGGATTCCAGTCTCAGGGTCACTTACTGTGTAGTGGAAACTATTCCATCTTATTTAATAGTCCTTCAAAGTAATTGCACATTTTTATTTATCATAGAAATGTTGTCTGTAATTTATGACAAATCAGATACATGTATTTCTTTAAGATGATTCTGAGATTTTACTGGTAGCATCTTTGCACAAATCTGACACTGAGAACTTCAGGGAGCTTACATGAGGCATTGTTTTTTTTCTCTCAGCATTGCAATGTTGCAATCCTTTCTCTGCACTGAAGCTATGGTAGCGGGGATTTGCTGAGTGGAGGGATAGTCAAGAGAGATTGGTGTTTTCAAAATATCCCTTAGCTGACTTTAGCTGAAAATAAAGGTTGTAACTGAGAAACAGTTTTTCTGATGTTTGAGTGACCTGGCTGTTGTTTGACTGTGCCTAGTGTTTTACAGCTCTAGAGAGAGGTCTATTTGCCCTGGAAAAGTCTTCAATGCTGAAAGCCCATCTGCCAGTGCTCTGATATAAGTATACAAAATTAGACTTTTCTAGTCATTTGAAATATACCATGTACGCCATTGGTCTGTTATATTTCCTGTATGGGCTGGGAATCATTTCTAGTAGTTGCTGATACTGCAGTGCTGGTAAGTGATCAGATAAACACATTTCGTGTAATAAGTGTACAAACTAATGGTGAGAATGTACAGCAGTCAAAGCCAGGACTACGTAATCTTGTTTCTAAACTAGATAATCCGAGTGCTGTGGTGCGGTTGTGGTGGCACTGGGGTGAGCATGGCTGTGCAGCTACTAAACTTCAGTGCTAAAATACTCTAGCTCCTGGCCTAGGTATATGAAACTTCATCAGACAATCAGGCTATTTATATCAAACTGTCACACTCGTATATTATATGTGCACACACCCTTTATTAGACCTTTCTAATTCAACTGCAGCACATTGTCATATTAAGTATGAAATGGTGTAGGTTGTTTTACATGCTGAAGAGGAAGGCAAAAAAACTGATGACAGCAACAGCATTGACTGTCCTTCACATTTCTGTCACTCTGTAGAAGTGGATTGCTGACCACAGCAGCTGAGTCACGAGGGCTCGCTGTATGCAGAGCACTGCATTATACTGGAGCTTCCAGCATCCCAATGCATGAGATGTCTCAGTGACTGTCAGGGCCAACGCTGGAGTTGTTCATCAGACCACTGGATCAAACGTCCCTCCTTCGACGTCTACATAGAAGAAGGTATCTGTATCCACTGTCCTCTGTTTAAAGCCACCACTCAGTGTATGACTGTAGCTTGGGATACTGGTGGGAAGAGAAAGGGGGAAATGATGCAGAGGAAGGTTATTTATATAAAAACTTTGGCTTCTAATCAGCTTTCCCTTTTATACTTAGAGCACAGCTCATGGCTCCTGACTATGTTCAGGATCACAAAACTGAAAGAAAAGCTGGTTTATTTAGCCTTTGGGGCTTTTTTGCCCCCTGCTACTTACAAGCCAGTCACAATTTGGCCCATAAATTGCTCAGTGCTTTGCACTTTCAGAGGAATGATTGAAGACACTCTGCCTATGAATAAGCTATTTGTACTGCACAGTCATCAGCAAAACATTGTTAATGGATGCTGTAGTGTTTGGCTTTGACTTGCCCTTTGCAAAGTTCATATAGTCTGCTATGTGAATCATAGACAGCAGATGCGCTGAGGTCTGATCTCCCTGCTGTTTTCCAAAACTGAACAGATATTAAACACAGGACAACAGCATAGACATACCTGACACTACTGAGGGTAGGCCATGTCGTTTAGATTTGCTTCTCAAAGATTATCTTTTTGTGCATGACAATGTGAGGGTGAGGTGCTGTATGGCTGTGTTCTTAAGAACAAAACTTATCAAGCCATGAGTGTTCATGAGTGTCTTCTACACATTCTGTCAAATGCTTTTTGTCAAGCTGATAAATATCAAATATTGATTTGTGGTTTTTTCTTGGCACTCCTCTTGAATTTGTCAAGTTTAATAGATCTTCCCCATGATGTTTCATTTATCATGGAATCCATAGTCATTTTCAAGTGAAATGACAGCTCTTATGATTGAATAGCAGCTTTAGCATTAGTCTGGATAAAATTTGCCTGCTATTGATTGAAGTCAGGTGTCTTTATAATTACAAAAGAGTGATCTATCACCTTTCCTTTTTAAATCATATGTCAATAGTAATCTCAAAGAATAGTTTGTTCATCCTACATAAAAGAAAAGGTTTTATAACTATGCACTGGGGATTGAATTTACACAGCTTCGTATTGGTATATGTAACCACTTACCTCTTGGATACTGGTACTTGGCACAAGGTTAATAAACACTTTTCAGGAAGTTATATGAAAGGATTTTCTAGTTTCATTCAATGGAAGTCCTTCAGGAGGAAGAGACTGCATTTGGCACTGCTTAGCACCCAGATTACACACTTCATGGTTAGACTGAATAAGCAGGAGGAGCTCCTTCGCACGCTGAGAAATAAACCCTAGTCACTCTCAGCTTATAACTTTCAATATCAGGGTGAAATATTTCTCTTAAGATTCACTTTATTAAATGAAGGTCTGTATTTCTGACAGTCATCAGTGCATTATACTTAATGAACTCCAATTTCAAGGCAAATCACAGAATCACAGAATGTTCCGGATTGGAAGGGACCTCTGTGGGTCATTTAGTGCAGCCCCTCAAATACCTTAAGCATACTTATCTAGTCTGATTCCAAAATGAGAATGTGAAAGACAGAACAGTAGTAGTTTTGAGCAGACTTGCAAGGAGTAATCGGTTTCTTCTAAGGAAATTTTATGTAGTTTAGGGAGTGTATGCTGGAATATATTCCCCACCCTCCCAGCTTTTTTTAAATGTCAGGAATATTTAGCATAACTTAGTATGGTAGAATTTCGGGGTCTATATTTATAGAGGTTTTCTTTTTAGAGGGAGTGCTATCATTATTACTTATTTTGAAGTAGATATCTGAAGTAAATAATGGAGGTACATAATTTCTCAGTAGATTTTAGTTTTAATTTTTCCTATACACTGATGAGTCTAAAAGAGTCAACATTAATGCAGCTGTATTAATGTAACAGAGTGTAATGATAAATGTGTAAATGGTTAAGAGGAGCTGATTAACTTTCAGAAGTGTTTACTTTCTTTTTTATGTTACTCTATATTCTAGGTAGTCATCACTACAATGCACTTGCATTTCTTCTTTAGAGTCTTCAGCTGGTGATTGAGAGGTTTTGTTTTGTTGGTTGGTTGATTGGTTCAGATCAAATCAGTGGAGATTTTTATCAGTTTAAATTCTCTTTTTCAGGAGTTTAAAAATTTTGTATTAAATGATCTACCCAAGGATACCTTGGCTCTGGGAAATTTTATCTTTGCTTCTGTCTGTGGCCTCTCTCCTTTAGACTTACTCAAGTCTTGGCATGGAGGTGTGACAGTCATTGTATTGTCAGACAGAGAATATTACGGCAGAGTAAGTGGAACTAAAAGAGAACTGAATTCAGAGCTTTCAAGTGAAGTAAGAGTTTGCTGTTCAATCTTGTCAAGTTCTTTTGAAGTTAACTTCTTTTCTCTTCTCCTAGGTGTCTTTCTGCCATGTTACTTCTCATTTGGCTTCCTGACTTCCTTCTTCCCCTCTGTCCTCTTGTTGCCCTCCTATAACACCTGTTCTATCCAAAATGGCACAGGATTAACCTCTCTGTTAAATTGTGTGTCTCCTGGGAGGTTCACTTCAGGCTTCAGTAGCGGTCAAATTGAGTACGACAACATTCAAACGGAGTACTACTATACTCAGCCCTTTAACAATGGTTTGTCCCAGAGGAAGCACCATAAAATGGCATTCAGCCACTTGATGCAAGACAGCTGTGAGCAAGAAGTGGCTGTCATGTTAAGCCCAGCTATTTAACTTTATGATTCTGGTCTCCGAATATGACTATCTTTTAGTGGTACAGAAAACAATCATTTTAAACAAGCTGAGAATATTTAGATTCACCTCTACTGCATTAAGTTTTATTAAACATAAATGATGCTAGTTCTGCCCTTTGATTAAGTTATATGCTACTATTGTAAAAGTAACCAAGTTAGAATTTAACACCTATGTTCCATTCATATAAAAACTTCTGCAAAATATTCGTGATTGTAAAGAAGACAAAGACCAAAATGAATTATGTAATCATATGGACTTCCACTATTTTATTTTGCTGTCTTTAAGATGACTGTTCAATGATTTAAAATAGAAGCTTTCACTGACTGCCAGAAACATACCAGACAAGTTAAAAAAAATTAGTTTCACAGAGAAATGAAGGTCGTTGTGAGAAAGGCTGAAAACCAAGTTCAGTCAGGCACCAACGATATCCTTGCAGATGCCACAGGTCTGCACAAGCTACTCTCAGAAAAGCTTGCTCAGGTATGCATTATTCTAAAATGACACAATTTTTTGATTGCTCCATGACTGAAAATGCCCTTTTAAAACAGCCATGCTGTAGTCATTCTGCCAGCACTCAGAACCATCATCTGATTCTTTGTGACAGCTAGTGGAAAAGTAAATTTCTGATAAAGCATTTTTTGTTAAAAGGTCCGTTTCAGGGATTTGCCCTGACTTCACAATAGCAATGACAACTGAACACCAGAGAGAGGAAGGTTTTTGATACACATTGAATAGTTCAGTGCTTTCTTCTTACTATGTGAAATACCAACAGCAGAATGATTCATGATGTCCCATAAATAAGAGTCAATATTGCTACACTTCTTTTTTAAAATTTAGTTTTTCTCTCAAAATAAATACATTTTGTGGGTAAGAATCATACCAAGTCTAGAAAGATGAGAGAAGCACACAATTCAGAAATTACTGAAGTTTCATTTACAGTGAAGTTTCCTCTTTGATCTGTGTATATTTTTTGCACTGGCACTCAAACCATGACTAGGTCCAGAGTTGTTAAAAAGTAGACTCATTAACCTTGGCTAATACGCTGATAAATCTTGCTTAAGATTTGAGCTAGTAATGAAGCTGGAATTGAGGTATTGCATGGTGCAGCAGTAAGAAACATGTCTTCCTGTTTCACAAGGAGGTACAAGGTCCATAGAGGAATGAGAACGATATAGATCTCTAGTGAAAGAGATGAAGGGAAAGAAAATGCGAATATGGAGAGGATAACAGGGGGAATTCATGGAGGAAAATTTAACAGCTCATCCCTGTAAGTGTCTTTTCTAGTCTCTGAGGAACATTGATTCCTGTCTTCTTGTTAAACTTTCCAAATATTTGAATTGGTTTACTGTAGGGCTGAGACTGCTTGCTAACAGTGTGGGATTAACTCTTTCACAGGCTTTACCTGTGCTGTGCTCTCAGCTTACTTGTGTGTTATAAATACGTTACAAAATAAACATTGTTTTGATTTCCTGCTCTCTCAGGTAGTCTAAGCTTCACTTCTGTTTTGGGTTGTTTTTGGGAGGGAGGGGCGGGGGGGGGGAATAAAAAAAGGGGCTCTGTATCTGTGTATATTACTGCATACACAGTGATTTACAGAAACAATAGATTTAGGTATCCTTCACCTATTTATGGAGCAGGAAAGAAAATGAGTTATATACGTTTGAGATTTTTTTTGCCAGACTCATAATTCATTGTAGCTATATCTTGGGATCTCATAAACACATAGATCATGCTGGAGTGATCTTACAGAGATTTCAGCCTAATTTTGAACCAAGTTTTATAGTTCCCTTTCCAGTGTACGTCTTGGAGTATAAGATAATATATTTCTACACTACAAACTGTGGCTGCTTCCACCTTGTTAGTAGCAAGAAACACCCCAACAAACCTTTAAAATTTTTTTATGCTTTTGCGTTGGAGCTGAATATGCCCTAAAATTAAAATTGGTCAATTGCAGCCTAAGCATCAATGAGTTCTTAAAAAAATAGTGATGTCCTTACAAATATGAACAGTACAGAAACATTCAGAAGCGCACACATTTTCAGTGTCTTTTTGGACTAGAACCAGGAGCACTTCTAATAAGCCATGAATGATGTAGGGGCCACAGTGCAACGTTTGATGGACAAGATTCAAAGATTAATAACTAGAAGTAATGGAAAAGAAGGAAACTCTTAAAGGATGCCAAAAGTTGCACATTTGGCTAAGAAATTAATCTTTTCTGAACTGGATAAAATGTTCCTTGAAAACTTTCATCTAGGTAACAAAGTAATAGAGGTGTTTTCCATTCTGAGATACCAGTCTTAACTCCTCATAAATGTAAGAGTGGCAGAAAAACAGTTCTTCACTCATTTCCACTCTGTATTTGAGCAGGTGTGGGAAGGAACAGTTTAGAGACGCAGACACTGACAAAGGGCTGTGTTATGATTAAGCCCCTAGTAACTTTTTGCCAGTGATTTGGACATTATCAACCTTTATTTCTAGAAATGTCTTTTACATTAACTCTTTAAAAAATGAAATCAGAATGTTATTTTAATATTTCCTATTTCAATCAATATTCAGCATATTGACATGAATATTTCCTAGTTCATTTAAAGAAATCTTCAGCAGGAAAAAGAAAATGTTAGACCTATTTATATACATTAGAGATGATTTAACTGAGCAGTTTATCTTTGAAATATCCTTGTTGACACTTTGGGACAGGACGGTGAATTACCAAAAATCTCCAGTCTAGCTAATGCTAAATTATAGTTCTGAGATAGTTTAGGTTAATGGGGATAGGGGTGGACCTTGAACATAAAACACAGACACGTGAAGAAGTCAGAGTCACAAAAGGTAGGAACACACACTTTGCATATCTAAGAATTTCTATCTAAAAGATAGTCTAAGCCAGCTGCCCAGGTTTGCTTTACAGCAATGAGGGAACAGAAGGGCACTGCCGTAGGCTCTATCCAACATCTGTTAGACACAGAAATACCCCTGGAGATACCTGTCTCTCTCCACTGGGAAAGGGAACATGACCAACTATCCTTGCTTAGATAGCTTAGCTGTTTCATCCCAAGGGTGTTAAATACTCTTTCATCATACACTTGTGACTGGTCTTTTCATGGTGAAAGCTATTTTTATGTAGTATTATGCAAAGAACTGATTTGTAAAATATAACATGAGCTATTTTGAAAGTGTTTGCCCTGTTCAATTTCTCTGATACCTCGGATTTTTGTGGAGAGAAAAGGACAGATGAGGAGAGGGGTATTTTGTAATGGATAAAGAATTGTGTGAGATAAGTGATCTCCTGCAGAGAAGTACTGAAAAGTAACAGTGCAGTTGATAAAGACTTGATGTGCTTAAGGGTCTGTTTTTTACCCTGATGACTGATGCTTTCACTTGGCCAATGAATAAATTGGAAAAAATATTATCAAGGCACAGAGTAAGAATACCTGTTGATACACTGGACAAATCAAAAGTGTTATTATAAATGTTTTATTCTAGTGGTTTCTTGGAAAATTTGTCCTTTATGGAAATTATGGTGCTCCATTCTATACAAATCTAGATTAAAAATACATCATATACCAAAGTACCATTTAAGATGGGTGGTGGGTAATTTTGATTCTTTAGGAGGATTATGCTTGGAAACTGTGACCCTAATGGAGTATGGCACATGGTTATAGGTGTGGCTGGTAGGTTATTGATATAGAAATAGCAAGTAGTAATGCATATTTTATTTAAGTAACTCACCAAACTTTTTCCAAGGTGCTAGTTCTTTTGTTTCTATTTACCTAGGTTTACTTATTGTGCAAAGACCCTTGCTTTTTGCTGTTATTAACATGTAATGTACAAACTGTCCTATTCATGTTTAAACTGGTGGTATGTTACTGGAGCAGATCCAAACTGTTCCAAAACATATGCAAATACGTGTGTTAGACCTGAATCAGAGGATTGTCCACAACTTTCTTGTGTCTTGGCCAGTTTTTTATCAGGACCCTAGTGGCAAAGTTGGTCTATCTTTTATCAAGTGTCATTGAACCATGTCATTTTCTGCCATTTGCTGGTGCCATGAACCAAAGAGAGAAATTCAGCTGTGAATTTGTGGTAGAGGAATGAATTGCTTTCAGAACAAGAACAAAACAAAATGTGTTTTCTTTGCTGCTTTGTGCCAGTGGGCAAAAATGAGTACTATTGCTACTGTGATTGTCTCTCTAGAATGCCAGGCAATTTATGAAGAGCAGATCACGGGGGAAGAAAACGAAGTGTATTACTGCATTACAAAGCTCATCGTAAGTTTTGTAATGTGTAAGACTTCTAATTGGCAACTAAGTCTTTGAAGTATGGTATTTGTTAGAGAAGTCTGATGTCTGATCAGAACTCTGAAGGTTTATTAACTTTGTTTGATAGGTAGCCATTTTGCTGGTGAGTGTACACCCCCATTAAACTCTGACATGCCCAGCAGCAAAGGACAATGTTGTTGAACATTCCTGGAGAATGCCACATAAGCAACTTGATGTATGAATGTTTTCATAAACGGCAAACTAAGAAATGTATAAATGATACCTTTGTGTTGACTTCCAGCCTGCCTTCAAAAATATGGTTTAAGAGTAGTGTGGTCTGTGTGCGAACATTAACAGACACTAAACCTTTGTAGGTAAATAGGGAATGATAGCTGCTTTCTCAACAGAGACTGGTGGTTCCATTCACAATGGTGGAAACTTAAGAAGGGTAGGAACACAGAGAATCACTGAGCCCAACAGGGCCATCACCTGGATCGCTGTAGTACCTTGATCTAGAGTGATGAAGTGACATTACAGAGGCAACAGAAAGGATAGGGAGCTTGTCTTAATCTGGCTGTTGAAGTAGTGTAAGTACCAAGTGAAGTGTGTGCATTTCAGCTTCCTTGTGGTTGCTGTCAAACCTCAAGCACGCTTGAAGAGACCTTATAGGAGGCAGGAGAAAAAGGTTCTTGGAGGTTAACATGGAGGTTTTCTGTGGTTCACCCATGTTACTTCTTGCCCTCAGGTGTGGGGGGTGTCTAAGTAAGGCAGACAAAGAAATTACAGTTGATCAGAATTGAGGAATTTGACAGAAGTATGATTGTTTAGTTACAATATACTTACCTATACCCACTTGACACTGAGTAATAATCTCTTTGATATTAGTGAATCTGTGCACATTGTATGTATAAGGCAGCCCAGTTTCAGGTTCTGAACTACTAAATATGTTGGCATGCTCGTTTTCTGTCTGAATCAACCATCTTTCATTTTTTGTGGTCAAACTGACAAGGTAGTGGAAAATCCATTCTAGGTATTTACCTTTTTTACCTGATTTATAAGCACTCAGTAAATGATGGTGGGGCCCTGACTTTGAAGTATATGTTTTTTGCTAAACCTATTCCCAAAGAAATTTAAAATGTTACAGAAAAGAGGAGGCAGACAGAAAACTAGCCAGCTTGAGGGAAAAAAGTATCATTGGGTAGGAAAAATACGGGCATATATTGCTGACTTGGCATTACATTACTTTTTAAATGATTATGGAGAACTGTCTGTTCAGTGTTGTCAGCCTTTTTTATTAACTATTAGTAAAGCATCAATTCGCGTTCTCCGTAGCTTAGCTAGGTTCAAAAAAAAAAGAACTCCTCAGAGACTTTGCAGCATTCTTTCCTCTAACATTTACACTAATTCCTGGAAAGTGCCCTTGTGAATTACTTTGTAATTATAGCTTAAAGGGGTTGAAATATCAAACTGAGGTTAATCTTCTGTTAATCTCTTAGCTGCATATAAGCACTAGGAATCTAAATGTTGTGGGTATGGGGTTTTGTTTTGGGGGTTTTTGTTTGTTTGTTTAAAGTTCTCCATTTTAGTACTTTATGAAGGAAATAACTAAAAACCTCTCAACCAGGTGACAAAAATTGCAAATGAACTTGAGGAGTCTTGAAAATGCCATTGCTAATTAATTAGATTTGCCATAAACCATCCTGATACTATTCTCTGCCCTAGTTAAAAGCACTAATGAAACATGAAGACTGACAATTTCCAAGATAATGTTTGAAATGCAATCACAAGGTCTTCGTTCTCTGAGCTGTTCATGTACAGAGTTCCCCTCTGCTGTCATGTCTGTTCAATCCTTTATTCACATAGCTTTGACCTTAAGATCCAATTAACTTCTTGTAATAGGTGTTTGCTATATGTCAGGGGTACCCGGGAGGAGTAGCTCTTTAAAGTTGCTTTAATATGTTACTGCACAGAGAGAATAGGGAGGACCAACTGTCAGTTGATGAGCTATTTCTTGTCCTAAATATTTGACTCAATTTGCTTCTGCTGCTTTTCCATGTTCCTCCAGATAAGTCTCCAGAGCAGGGTGGCAAGTTAGCTTCCAACTTTCCTGATGTACCCATGGTTCCTCTGGATGATATGATGTATGCAGTTATTTTCCTGTGACTAGGGGTTTTCCCTTGCCAATGGTGCCATACAGAGGTGGGTTGTCACCGCTAGCACTATTCACCAGGATGCATCCTAGCCTTTTCCTGTGTCATCTGGGCCCTCAGGCAAGAGGACAACTGGGAGGTAGCTGTCATGTCCTGACAGCAGAGAAGATCTGCTCTCTGTGAGAAAAAGCTTCAGAGGCAATCGTAGTGCAGTTGGATCTGCATCCGTGCGGTTTTGTGATGCACTGAATATATATTTTATGTAGATTGACATATCCTATTTATGCAGTTTAATGTCTCTGTGGCAGAAACCTATGCTTTTTTAGCTGCTGTAGCCAGGAGGTTGGATCCCAGCGGTGCATCTTGATGGTGAAGTTACTTAGACTTCTTGTCACCCTTGTAACAGAGATGCCACTTGCTGAAGCAGTCTAGGGTGATTATAATGAAATGTAAAATAGGAAAAAGGACACACGGTGAAGGTGTATCATCTTTATACTTCAAAGGATGGCACAGCCTCTTCGGTTGTGGTAACAGTCACTGCAGTAAACTGCAGATTGTCCTAGGTAGATTTGATGCTTAAGTACGGCTTCACACCAAGTGTTCTGCATGAACCATAAGGTGGATAACCTTCGTGTTGCTTTATCTTACTCAATCAGCTGCCTTTACTGACACCTCCACCTCAGCCTTTTACTTCAGACGTCGGTGCTGCTCACCGACTGACAGTCTTCATACTCTAGGATTATACAGACTTCTACTTAATCGGGTGTTGGTTTATATCATGTCTGCAATTGAAAGTATTCTTTTGCAGTTAAAATGATTATCCCAGTTATGTGTGAGATTTGAGAAGCACACCCATAGAGCCGGTACTTTGTAGAGGATTAATTTCATCATAATACAGAGGACTTTCATGTATATGTCTGCGTTAAAACTAGTTTAAATTCCTTTTACAGTGAATGGAGAGAAATCAGCACTTAAAAATTGTTTGCTGTTTTAGATGAAAATTCTTGAGAATGTTCTATTTATTTTGTATCTGGTATTTAAAAAAAACCTAGTAGGAGTTGGGTAGTGAAGGACATAAATGTCTCTGATATATTTGATTATATGTGTCATTCCTCTCCCTAGCTGATCTCTGTTCTCTTACATTTTATGTTTATGAGAGCCAAGTCACACTGAAGAAAAACCTGACTTTGAATTCTCTAGTGTATGCTGGTATTCCGCAATTAAATTGTTAATTAAACATTGTATGTTACACATGTTTATTAACTGTGCTGCCACAAGCTTTTCTGTAAATAGCAGTAGTTATCAAACTTGGTTTGCTTGATCTGCATATGTTTACATACTATATTTGTATTTCATTAAAAATACTTAATCTAACCAGTTTAAACTTCTCATTGGGTGTGAATAAATCACTAACATGGTTTTCCAGTCTTTAACTATGAGTCACACAAGTGCAGCTAGAGGTAGAGAACTGTTCGATTAAGGAAAGTGAAGTGCTATGTCACTAATTTTTTTTTTCTCCACCATTATTTCAGCTGAAGTTTTCTTTCTGATATTATTTATACTTAAACCTGGAGTAATTAACTAAATCAATGTAATTGCTTATGGAATAAAGTACTACAAACATGAGTAAAGGTGGAAAAATATGGTTATTCTGGAACTGCAAGCTTCTCCACTTGATGTATTTAATGTCTTATCAAGATCTTGCCTTTCTTTTCAAACTTGTCCAAATATACCATGTTGCTGCTTAAACGTGAAAAGAAGTTCACCTGTTTGTCATACTTCTGTTTTTGAGAAGTTTAAATAGCTATCAAAAGAACAGATGTTCATGATGATGGTAGACTTCAGTTATTGAGGAAAAATGGTATGAGAGGTCACAGCAAGCCTGAATAGCATTGCAAAACCATACTGACATCTCTGCTTGTGTTTCAGAAGGTGGAGGAGGTACAGAATATAACTATTTTAGGTTATATTTTCACTCCATAGGGAGAACGCATGGAGAAGTTAAAGTGACCTTTTAGTGTGTTGGAAATGTTTGTGAAGTGACAGTGCTCACAATGCCACAGAAAGGAATAGAGTAGCAGAGTAAAGTTAATAAACTCAGGAAAAATATCAGTCTTTTGAAAATGACAGATAGTGTCTCTTGGGAAAATCCTCTAAGTAATAAAGCTCTCTCTTCATACCTTGTGTAACTATGTTATGAGGAAATGGAATATGCTAAAAAACCAGTAGCCAGCTATCCTAGTGCAAAAAAAGTGATTTGAAGCATATGGAGAAGTTGGGGGTTTTGTGGGTTTTGGTTGGGTTTGTTTTGTTTTTCTATTTTTTGTTTGGTTGCTTGTTTTTGCTTTTGGGTTTTTTTTTTTTTTTTCAATATTTCCACAGTGCTTCCTGTGGTCCTCATTTCTCAGTTATATTTTCAGTATATATTTTGTGCTCTTTTTTTAATTCCTGGTAGTTCACCTTTTCTTCCTCCATCATTTCTCAAATGTAGCCACTAATGTTTGAGAAGGTACTTCCATTACTTCTTATGTGCTCAAGGATATTTTTTCTGCATTAGGATTGTATTTGAGGGGCAGAAGAATGGCTAAAGACAACAACAAACAGGTAGTATAAGAAAACGGCTAACACAGCAAGGCAAAGTAACAAGTAAAAGACCTAATTGGCAAGGAAGATTAAAAGATTCTAATACAATCAAGGAAAATTGGAAGAAATATAGGAAAATCTCCATCACTCTTCAAACTGGATGAGTGAACTATACCATTAAAGCTTTTGTTTTGTCTTTCAGTGTAAAGATATATTGTATTTAGATTTCTAATGCATTAATTTTTAATACAGACTGAGAAAGAATAGGTTTAAGAGTCTTCCATTAACTTCAGTGTTTTTAATTGGCAAACTCTAGAGCATTTTTTTTCTCAAGGGCTTAAAAGAGGTGAGAGACACTTTTTAAATGATTAATTACTTTTGAGAAATGATGGAGGACAGGTTAGATCCTAGGGGACAGAAGAAGAACAAAGAGTATATACAAAATGTAGTTCAAGGGTGTGGAAAAAATAAGCACAATTTGCAGTATTAGGGGAAGAAAAACACTCTAAATGAATTATGAATCAATTTATAGGACCTAGATTATAATTAAATATGAAGAAATCAACCAAGTGAATTTGACAATAAATTGCGTCAAACAAATCCATTTACTTTCTTCCTTTCAAAATCATCATCCAGTGGACAAAGGGACAACAGCCTGTGATATTTTACCCTGGTAAGATGAGGAAACAAACTAGTGATACATTGACCGGGTGAAACTGCTATGCAGTATATGTCCAACTGGCTGATTCCCTACCCCCCACCCCACTTTCTGTGGTTTTCTCTCAAATGAAAAGGGCATTTAGTAGCGTCCGGCAAAAGCTTCCTTGGTGCAGCTCTGTCTAACGTTTTTATCTTTGGTTTTGGTGATATAGCAGAGAATATACTTAGAATGTCTTTGGATTTCACAGTGTTAGGAATATTTTAAATATTATGGGAAAATACCAGAATAAACTTTGAGAAATGATAAACTGGCTAATCACTGGTACTGCAGTGGAGGATCCCAGGGCTTGCAGCAGATGGCTAGCTACATGTCTAGAACAAGAAAAAGGTGAAATAAACTATTCTTCTTGTTGTAGGAGGGAAATCACAGATCTTAAACTGAAATGAAGTAGCAGGAGTTTTGCTTGCAACACATGGAGTTAAGTATTATTTTCTGACGTGGGTGAAACCCTCGACTAGAACAGTGTGTTAAGTTTTAAGCATCATACTTGAAGGACTGTGTAGTCAAAGTGAAGGATGTCCAGAAGAAAAGAAACCCAACAGGTTTGGAAAACATTGAAAACCTTGAATGAATTCAGTGCTGGTAAGTTTAAAAAAAGAAGAGTACTGTCTGTTTTGCAAGCTGCACAAATTCCTTATGAAAAGATGAGAGTTACTTCCCCACACGCCAATAGTACAAGAAGAAACTAGGAATAATTGGTAGATGTTAAAAAATGAGAAAACAATTTTTATATGGTGAGGTTAGTAAAAACGCTGGGATAGACTACTAGGAAAGTGTGTGGAACATCCTTCAGTTCATGATGGTCAGAGTCAATAAATGTGATATTGGTCAAAGATGATGTACGTGAGCTTCCTTTCCTGCTGGAGCACAGCCTTGTGGGTCTGGAGACCTCTTCTAGCCCTACCTGACTATATTTTGTCTTATTCAGAGCTCTACATGTACTTTTTCCCTTTCAGGATAAGCTTTGTTTAGATAAAAGTACTGACAGAACTTTTGTAATGAGAACACTGTGTTCAGTAATTCAGAACACAGAATGACTTGTGTGGGATGACTACAGGTACATTGCCATTGCAGTCAGCATTTATGCTGGAAGATAACTTGTGTTACCAAATACTTGGTGGAGATTTGGTAAGAAGTTAATAACCAGCTATGTAACTTTACCTAAATATGAAAGACAGATAAATATCAATGGAAAAGACAATGCAAAAAATATTTATTAAATTTTGATCTGACCTTTTCTCTGCATGATTATTGCAAAGGGTTAGCGTGAAAACTTGGTCAAAAGTTTTAATCTATATTTTGCTATCTATTGCTGATACTGAGTATTTCCACCTGAATTTAGGGCAGATGAGTATAAAGAAGGAAATAGACCTTAATCTTATTAAAAAATATTGCTACTATGTTTTGCATAATTTGTTTTGGGTTTACCTTTCTGCTGTAGCAGTCTTCAATGAAAATGAAAACTTCAGGGATATATTAATCTATTGTGCTAGCCAGCTAGATATAAATCCTGAAATAATGGGCTATATGTGTTAATCTTTCTTCTTCCCCTTGATATTCTAATTGCTTTGGAGTGTGCTGACTTCAAACAAAAAAACAATACAGAAAAGAAAGCACCTTTGTGAAGATTCTAATGAAATTTATGAGAGCTACTAGTTTAGAAAAAAAGCTAGAGAAATACCAGAGAATTACACATAAGCACATATTAAAATTTCAAACACATCTACAATTCCTGAAATAAATTGAAGAATTGCCTTTTTTGTTAAGATGGTGATTTTATACAGCAGATAATATTCTAGGCAACTATTGCAAATGTTAGGTATTTCTCTTACATGAAGAAACTCTGAGGTATTTTGCAGTTTTCATGCTAATGATACACCCTGTGACAGTTTGCATATTTGGATTTTATATTACTTTACCATCTGGACTTGTAAATAATGTTTGTGTCTCTACAGGGATAAAGAATTCTCCCTTTCAAGGTGATTTCTTGTTAACCAGTATTTTTCAAAATGCTCTTTCGATATGAATTCAGTCAGTTCATACCACTTCACCCTGAGGCTGCCAAATCCTGCTGGCGATATCCACATTTTAGGGTCAGTTGTGAGGTATAAATCAATAAGAACTCAGTCCAGTTCATTTATCTTCTACGTTCCTTTTACTCATCAGCTTCAGGAAATTAAAAAGAAAGATATTCTCTCCTTTGCAATCTTCAGAAACAGTACCCTCTTCAAATTTGCCCAGGAGTCGAAGGTTTGGGCCATCACTCAATTGGCACTTCAATGATAACATATCTTTTGGGAACATGTTATTGCAAATTGGATTAGGACACTTTCCTCTTTAAAAATGTGTACCTAGTGAGCCAGAGTATATATTTCAGTTTCAGAAAAGTCTGAAACACCCATGTATTCAGTCCCATGGCTGCAACTTGCTCACCAGTAGATTGATGTAAGAGCTTAATAATGTAACTATAATCCTGTGTAAAATAGCTAACGGAAGCCCTTTTTCAATTGTGTTGTAGATGTTGTCTTCGGAAATGCCAAGTACTGTGTTATTATAGAAAGGGAGAGAACCCAAGGGAATGTAAAACTTGTATTGAATGTTGTGAGGGAGTGGATCCTACTCAGCAACTTTTCTTTGTGCTATGCAGCACTCACATCTCCTTGTGACCAAAAAGATTGTAAAAGTGTTGTCCAAAGTGCATAGAGCAGCAGGATTCTTAGCCTTGAACGATCCATTTGTAAGGAAGTTTTCTCTACAGAGTTGTTGCATTCATAGAATCGTAGAATCATAGAATTGTAAAATTATAGAATCATAGGTTGGAAAAGACCTCTAAGATCATTAAGTCCAATCATCCGCCTAACACCACCATGCCTACTAAACAATATCCTGACGTGCCACATCTACACATTTTTTAAACACCTCCAGGGATGGTGACTCAACCACCTCTCTGGACAGCCTGTTCCAATGTCTGACCACTCTTTCAGTAAAGAAATTTTTCCTAATATCTAATCTGAACCTCCCCTGATGCAATTTGATGTCAATTCCTCTCATCCTATGGTTAGCTACATGGGAAAAGAGACCAACACCTGCCTCACTACAACCTCCTTTCAGGTAGTTCTAGCGAGCAATAAGGTCTCCCCTCAGCCTTCTCTTCTCCAGACTAAACAGCCCCAGCTCCCTCAGTGGCTCCTCAGTAGATTTGTTCTCTAGACCCCTCACCAGCCTCATTGCCCTTCTCTGAACATTCTCCAGCACCTCAGTGTTCCGCTTGTAGTGAGTGACACAAAACCAAGCACAGTACTCGAGGTGCGGCCTCACCAGTGCCGAGTACAGGGGCACGATCACCTCCATACTCCAGCTGGCCACACTATTCCTGGTACAAGCCAGGATGCCGTTGTCCTTCTTGGCCACCTGGGCACACTGCTGGCTCATGTTTAGCCAGCTGTCAACCAACACCCCAAGGTCCTTTTCCGCCGAGCAGATACTAATATTGTACTAATATCTTTGTAAATTGAGGATTGGGTGGTGGTGGTGTTGGTGTAGAGTTGTTTTTCAATATTTATTAGGTGCTTCTAATCACAAAAACTTCAGAAAAAGCAAATGGATTTTACCCTGGAGGGCTGCAAGATGCAGCCCCTTCTCAGTCTTTCTGTTAGTGGCAGAGTCATATTTTTACTATAGTTACGTAAGTGGAGCATTTGACTACTAGTCTCTGTTATCCCATTAGTAATTTTTATTTTTTAAAACTTGTCTCAGAGAAGTAGTTTAGGAAGATGAATTCTGGTCTCCCAGATCCAATTATAAGATCTCAGTACTTTAAATTTCCCTTCACTTGACTTCTGCTACTGTTGTCTGTACGTACTTTTCAGACTTCATTTCTGTTTAGCCTCATATTTACAGGACTGATAAATACTCAATGCTTTAAGACCTTCTTCATCTGTTACTGTTCTGCGTGTTTCCCTACAATGTTATCTTTATATTTTTAATTTTCTTTTATTTTTTGAATGATTCCAAGCTTTTGGTGTTACTTTTTGGTCTTGGTTCTAACCCTGAAAGCAGCTAGTGACTCAGCCAATGTATATGAGAGAATTAATTTTGATTCTGAAGTTGCAGAATAATCATTCTTTTGGGAGATGTATGCTTACAGGCTTTTTTCAGGAGGCTACTCTGGTTCCCAAGCATTTTCACAGTACTTTGTGACACAAGTTTTCTTTAGTCCCATTAACCCCTTGCATTGTAATGGGCATTATGTAGTAACTGAGGAGTTTACACAAATGTCAGTTCAAGGCACATCTCACCCCCCTTTCCAACTCTGCGTAAGAATTAGTGCTACTTGGAACCCATTTTCAGGGAAGTTGTCCAATAACTAAGCAATTGTAACCGGAGTTGCAAAGGTATCATCTGTGGTGAAACAGTCCCATTCAGAACCCTGCCACCAGGCATCTACTCAGCACCAATTCATCACATAACAAACAGAGGTTTTTTGCGTAAAGTGAAATGCAGAGGGTTAAATTACTGAACAGATTTGTCATTAGATAGGTTGACCATTGGTTTAGACCACTAGCTGTGAAGCTTTCAAAAATATTGCATTCAGACCTTTGATGGAGGCACTTTGAACCTGTCTTTCAGTCTGATGTAAATTGTTGTAATCCGCCACAGAAGATGATCAGCAAAAAAATCCCCTACAAAATCTTTGCACAGAGGAAGATATCTACCATGTAAAAAACTGTTTGAAGAAGTTTTTCATTGCAGAGTAAGAGCTGTGTGCAAGAAGTTCTTAGCCAACCATATTTGTTTTGGCTGACACTGTGGCATATTAGTGTAAATGATTCATTGCATGCTGGCTTTTACAGAAACTCTATGAAAGTCTCATAGAAGTCTATTCAAACTCTCTGAGTTTTCATATTTGAGACTGTTTCTGTTAGCTATATTCAGAACTAGACTTCTTTTCTTGTTGTGTTGTTCCAGTTAGTGTTATTGCCTTCTGATTTGAAAACATAGCTTTGGTTAGTTTTCCTTCACACAGCAATATTCTATATTTGGTATTTATTTGCTCCAAGGGGACTCAGATTTGGTAAACGGCAGCTTTATGTATGGAAGTGCTTTGCTTTAAATTGCTCTTTCTGGATTTATGCCGTGATAGATTGTTTTCCTTAAAATACCTTTTTAATGTGTTTAAGATGGCTGAACACTATGGGCCATGTAGTCTCTGCAGAGGATGACTGCCCTGCTTTTGTGTAAAGTGGACTGGAGAAAGAGGAAGAGAAGAAGAAACATTTGGTTAGCATGGTTGGCAGCTGTGGGCTGGTTTCTGGATGTGCATTGTGATTTGATGGTAATTGTGGTCTTGTGTGCCTGCACCCTGTCGATCTCCGAGAGCCTTTAGGCAGCACTGCAGACTTCTCTGAAGTTCAGATCAATTCTTCCTGCCATCATCTCCAAATGGCTTTCGTTTGTCCTTTGTTTTAGACTGTCCTCTGTTTTCCTGTGCTGGGTGTTACTGAGAAACCATGTGCAGACTGAAGTGCTGAGATCTTCGTGATGGGCTGTGTCATCAAAACTTCCAGTACTTCAGCCCATTCTCTTCTTATTCCTTCTTGTGCTTCTATATCCATGCAATCTCCATTCCTAGCAATTTCAACACTTCTATCAGAAATCTCTGTGCAGAGTGAGAAGTAGTTGTCCATTTCCATGTATTTGCCTGATGCACTGTGCAGTGGAAGCTTGGTAGGGACAGCTTAGCAAAAGTAGAAGGGAAATTTCTGGGACAGATTAGTGTTCTTTGAATTTCTTAATTCGACAGCCACATAAGGAGCCACAGTCATTTAGCTATTGGATGTACAAGGTCCTAAGAGACAGATTTCTTTGCTGTACTTTTGGCAGTGTTCTTCCATCACCAGAGAGCATGTGGAGAGTGATACATGCAACTAGCACCCTGTGCGAGCAGAGAACTGCCAAGAGCTGCTGCAGACACAGGAAGCAGCTGCCAGCAGCCTTCTTTTTCTCTCTGTGAA
This sequence comes from Opisthocomus hoazin, assembly GCF_030867145.1. NCBI lineage: Eukaryota > Metazoa > Chordata > Aves > Opisthocomiformes > Opisthocomidae > Opisthocomus > Opisthocomus hoazin. Next base: position 67,328,966 of record NC_134416.1, on the reverse strand, counting down.
AGAGAGAAACCGTAAGGTACCAGGGAATAGACACCTTTGTCTTCTCAGCCTAAAATGCTTCAAATGCTGGAAGGCGGCAAGTCTAGCATTAGGATTTCCTCACTCCTGTTATTGCCTGAAGGCTCACTTACTAGGAAAGCAGGAAGCAAGCTCCATAAATAGAAAATGAGAAAGAAACCAGTAGCTGTCAACTGATCTGTGTTGCAGTGGTTAATGGGAATATAGATCTCAAGTGCTGCCTTCCTCTTGAAAAACACTATTGCTTTTGTGGGTCATGATCGCATACTCAGCCTCCTCCTCAGAAAGGCCAGAATGTGGAGAAGGCTAAAAACAGTAATAATAAAATGAATAAATTGATTTCAAAAAAGAACAGAACAGCAATGTGTTAACTGAACAGAGATACCAAAACAAGAGAAGGAAGACTGTGGATACAAGTCATAAAAGAGGAAAAATGTCAAATGTAATGGTGCAACCAGAAATTATAGGAAGACTGATATTACAAAAAAAGATAAAACCAAGTGTGTTTGATATAGGGATTAATCAATGGAAGCATTAGAGAGTATAATGCAAAGGCATTAGTGACAATGGGGAGTAACAGCCTAGAACAGCTATACCTATACAGCACAACACAGATGCTTCTCAGGCTTTGGAAGCATTATAGCCACATCAGCATATGCCTGGATTAATTAATGTAAGTGTGGTATGGTGCTGAGATGGCCGCAACACTTCCAGGCCTGAGGCAGCCTAACCAGCTGACGGCGTGTCTGCAGAGTGCTTTGAGTTTCATCTGGTGAGAGCAGAGCTTAAGGTTGCCTGACCCAATCTGAAACAAATATAAACAAGAAGACTTGGAAATTGCCTTTTTATAGAGTTTCTGGTGATAAGGAGGAAGAAAGTAGGGAACAGGAAGTAAAGGAAGGGGGAGGAATAGAAGAGTAAAGCTAGCTTGGGAGGCTGGGTCCCTGGAGTGAGAAGCAACCAAAGAACATGTTGCCTCCCACACATTAACCTCAACAACTCGCATCCTCCTGTCAATTCTTCCAATTTATGGTAATCTTTTGAACCTGCCTGCTTGTGAAGGGCTTTGTAGTAAATGTAAAAAACAGTGCAAAGGGATGGCAAATATTTAGCCTGGAATAGCTCACAGTGGCATTGCTCTTCCTTCTGTGTAATACAAACCACTGTTGCTGTTTTCAAGCTGAATATCACTCTCATGGCTGTTAGAAAGAACTATGAGAATACTGTGTGATATTTTTAAAATCCTTATAGTGTGGAGAGTTACTATGGCTCTCTTATCCTGTCTTTTAGAGAATAGAATCAAAACAAAGAAATATACAATTTGTTCAAGTTCAGAACAGAAGTCTGTCATAGAAAATATTTCATTCGAAACTTCCATGGTCTTACTCTGTTTTCTCCTCAGCAGACGTCCATCTGGGCAGTCTTCCTCCCACCAATTCCCCAACCTAGTAATGAAAAACCGCACACAGCTCCTGCTTTTGTGGGATATCCCACCTAGCACGGGGATTCTATGGCTTTCTCCTGCACTTGGATGATTGCTATGGAGGAGTGAAGTATGGTCCAAGGTAAATGTCACAGCAAATTGAAATTCATGTGGCAGAACCAACTAAGTTAGCAATATAGTTTTGGTGCTGAACTAAATATTAGAGTGAGTGAAACTGCTGCATACAGTTTGGACTGTCATGCATTTTAATATTTAATTCAGAGAGCCGCCTTTTTAAAATTTCTTCAGTTAATCTTGGGGACATAAAAGACAAAATCAAATGCTGACCTGCTACAGAAATTTAGGTAATAGCTTGATTCCGTTTCTTTCAATCCTGTTGTAAAGAACTTGGATTCTAAGCTGCCATTAAAAAAGACTTTTTTCCCCTGAAGCCTCAATCTGGGTGAATGGATAAAAGCTGAGATATCTTTTATTTATTACTTTTTTATTTTTCACTTTTAATTCATAGTTAGTTTATTTTTCCAATGATAGCTATGTCCAGAAGTTTCCATAAATCACTCCAAGGAGTCCTTTTTAAAAATGAACAAAGAGTTCAATATTGTGTATGAAATATGTAGTATTATAGTTTTTGTAACTGAATGGCTGATTAAAAGTAAAAAGCATTTAATCTGTACATGTGGAGAAAATGAAGTGCATTTTTCATGAATAAAATGGAAAAATTCCATTTATTTCTAGATGAATATTTATTAGAAAATGTAAATTATTATACATGGGTACTTATGTACCTATGGCATTTGAAAGAATGGTGCTTTGGTTACAGGATCAAATGACAAAATTTGAGGCGTACTAAATGTACAGCTGTGATCTTTTGCTGTTTTTTAATCCATACCCTATATACTGAAAGAGGTGGGAATGCAGAGGATATTTTATGTGATTTTGTATCTGAAGATTGCATGTCAGTGTGTCTATGCAATGGGTAAAATATTTGTGGAAGCATGAGGAATTATGAAAAGAAAGAAGAAACATGTTTTAAGATCAATTCTGCAGTATTTATCCGAATTTATAAGAGCCTTTCATGAGATCAGATCAAAAGTTTTCAACTGAATCTATTCTTTTTCTGGTTCTGAATTTTGTGAGACAGAATAACAAAGAGTTACAGCACGAAAAAATAATATAGAAAACCTTTTCAGTGGGAACTCTACTATATTTTTTCCATCACAGTCCTTAGCATTAATCTGTCCCTGACTTTCAGTTCTGTCTTGTTGTTTCACTTTAGAGAATGGTGCCTTATCTACAAACTTTTTTGTGGAAAACAACTATCGACAGCAATGTGTGTATGGGATGTTGCAAGATAGGGTTAGAAACATTTCACTTATCTAGTCTTTTGCTGTGTGAAATATTTTTTTTTGTCTCAAGCTTTTATCATATTTACAAAGCAAAATTTTAGAAGGACAATAATTTGAATCAATGTCCTTCTCATGCTTTTGGTTCCTGATCCTTTTATTCTCAGTGTGGAAGGAACATAGCCAAAGGATCAACAATTTGACACATATAAAGTAACATAAAATAATGTCTTGAAAATTGCACCCTGAATGGAATCCTTGTAGCATTTTACATACACAGAGATGCCACCAATATTTAAATCTTTTTAATTGGATAAGCATGCAGTCTAGCTGCATTTGAAACATATGCTTGAGTAAAACATTGCTGATTATCCCAGCTTGAAATGTATGAAGAGGTGAACCCCCGTGTATCTGAAAATTCAAATTCAACTTTCCTTGTTCAGCCTTGAGAAACTACATTAAACACATTGGAGATGTAAAAAGTCTGCAGCATAGCAAACGCAGGCAGAATTTGGCCCACAGAAAATTGGACAGAAAGTAAGGAAGCAAAATTTTTCAAGCAAGGCAAGAACAGTGGTGAATACTAGATTTAAAGGCAGTTTATAATGTCCGTCCTTTTGCAACACACAGCAGGGAGTTATCAACTAGAGAGGGCAATTCACATCTTTTTGTTAATGAGGAACAGTTGAAAAAAAGGACTTCCATCTAAAACAGGTAGAATGTAAGGACTTGAGTCTTAAACTGTGCTCGGAAAGGCCTGTGGCCTGCTGCCTGATTGAGAGAGCACTTCAAACTCATGAAGTTTCTCCTGAGAAGTCCCTCCCTCTGATTCTGCTCTATACATGCAGAAATGTTCTGGTTTGAGGATCATCAAGGTTATGCCTGTGAAAATTGCCTAAGACATCTGGCCTGAATGGAGGAGTTAGAGCTGATACAACACAACAAGAAGTTATAAGTTACTATATTAAAAAAAAAAAAAGAGAACAAAGTGAGTTTGTGACACTTGATGCCAACTGCCTTTTATGTAAAGATGGTTAGGTCATCTGCCCAGCAAGTGAGACCCCTTGGTTGCATGTCTTCCTCTGCTTGTGGGTGTTTGGATCCATGTTTTTAAAATCTCATTAAGCAGTCAATATCTTAACTGTAAGGCTATTGACCAATAGTCTTATGTTCTACCTAGGCAATAACTTTCAGTCCCAATGTTCAATGTGAAGATGGGTTGTTATGCAGGGGAAAGTGCTAAATTCTGGGGTTAAGAGAGACACTGAGCAAGCAGCAGATCATTCTTCTTGAATAAACAGAGTTGTTAGTGCAGAGTTACCTAGGAGATGGGCATATTCCTGATTTGTCTCCCACTTCTTGCTCTATTCTCTCACAGAATATAGGCAGACACTGACAGACAATATTAGTCTCTGACTACAGTCTCAGTCAAGGTTCTTGGACACAAAGGTAATTGGGTTTCTCTCTCACTAGTGTGTTAACCATTTCTTACCATTTAAATACCGATTACAGTCTTTTTTGAGGTTATCAGTTTCAGTATAGGGTGCTGTGAATTTTGAACTCCCAGGGATGAGCTATTCCAGCTCGCTGATACCTCAGAATGCTCAAATCTATAAAAATCTCTCTTTTTAAAGCCAATGCTGTTCCAAAGCTTAAGTTGTCTAGACTACCACTTCTGTACAAGACAGTCAAGAGGCACCTAAGAAGTCTGGGTCTGCAATTGTCTAATTTGTAAGCATCTTAGTCTTCTTAAATCTAGACTTGTTGACAGGAAAAATATTATTTATCCATATGGGTTTGATTGAACAGAAGATTAATGTTCAAGCAGAACATTGAGGAATCCTTTTAACTTTCTCATTTTTGTAAAGGGACTTTCTTCCTGTGATCTGCTGCATGTCTGTGTCTTACTGGGAAGAGAAATCCTTAGTTATCACCATTGTTTCTCCATGTGCCCAGAGGGCTTGGGGTAAAAAATAAATTAAAGAATATATTCTCCATAGGTTTTACTTAGAGTAGTGATGATGCATCAGTTCTTGAGCCACAGAAGAGACAAATGAAAGGCTTGTCTAATTTGTTTTCTTTACAAATCTGCCTATCCGCTGACTCTATATAGTTAATAGTGTTCTTAAACTGCAGCCTGTAGGGACATTGAAGGTAATTATGACTGATATAAATGTCTGTCCATTTATCTGTCTATATGAAGTAACAATAACATGATGGTGTTTCCAATTAAATTGTAATGAGATCCAAGAGTCTTGATCATTATCAGGGGTCTTAAAAAATTCAGAAACATGTCTATAGGATTTCATAGATTAAAGAATTTCAGATGTCCTCAAGAATCTGATGGTTAAACTTACGGGAAATTAAGGTTGGCCATCCCATCAGAAAGAAAGGGAAAGGCAGACCTGCCTGGAAAAGGCAATGAAGGGTTTTTTTCCCCTTGAGGGTCTGCCAGCCTATGTTCTTGCTCACACACTGCCTTCCAGCTGTCTTCCAAATGTGATGTATTACTGAAGTGCTCCACTGCTTTGAGTATTTTCCCAGTCTTTCGCAGGTAGCATCTCTAAGCCTTTTTATTTTTTCTGGACTCTCCCTTTTCAGCCTTTTCCTACCCTTCATGTGCTCTTAAATGCCCTGCCTTTGCAGACTGTTGACTAACCTGGCCCCCCGGTGCAACTAAGTCATGTCTAAAGTGAATGCTGCAACTTTCTTCAACTATTGCAAGTCTTAAACTGGCCTTTTTTCTGCCCACCCTACCCTGTCTCAGGACACATGTGGAAGGCAGAATTCCTTCTCTCTTCAGACAGTAAGACCTTTTATTCCTGCCACAAATTGGCATGACAGGGAAATGAAGGGGAAATGCTAAATGAGTTACATGTGCAGGTACTCAACTCAGAGCAATGATCTGTAGCGGGAAATCAATGGTTTGACTGCAGCAGCTATGGTACCCTGATCCAGGTGTATGAATGGAAAGAGACAGACCATTAGATCTTGGTGATGTTCATCATGTCCGATCCACATTTTGTAACCAAGTATGAGTTTTGGCACTGGTGGTGACTGACAGTCTGTTTATCTTCAGTTATAAATTTAAGGCTCAGTTTGTGAACCGTTTATGTGGCTGTTAAAAACTTGGTAGTCTGATAGGATTCAATAAGGGATAAAGAAGCATAGTTATTTTGCAGATTCATCCTGCCAGCCAGACTGATATAATCCCCTGGATCCACACCAGGAATGTAAAAATGACTGAATTTCTCTCTGGCAAAGATGACTCCATATGCTTTATGGACAGTAAAGTTCAGGGAAAAGATTATGTCAAGATTTACATCTGCTGTTATTTAAGTTAATGAGGGAAATCTATCTAGGGGGAATGCATGCAAGAGATCCAGTTGAATTAACTGTTTTAAGAGCAGGATGGAAACCTACAAGGTTGCTTATATTACTAGACTTTTTCTTGTACTGCTTGCAGCGAAAAGCAAACTTCTATCATTTCATTTTTGTCTTCCCAATCATATTTTTACTGAAGAAAAGAGAATTTTGGAGGTTACGGGATTATGAAAAATTCCTTTTGCTTTAAGATTTTAAAATTAATAACTTAAATAACTCAGTTATTACAAGAAGGAATGTGAAAGTCAGCGGAAGATGTCAATTTACTAGGAAAAATCAGATTAAAAAATGGAGCTACAAAGTCAGTGTACTTTTATAATAGTGATAAATTAATTATATTAGTGCAGCCCATTAAACATTCCATTTCTACATCAAAACCTTGGCAGGTGGAAGAGTTCTTAATCTGATGGTTTAATATTTTTCTTATTTATTTATTTTTTGGTATCAGTTTACATTTAACAGTGCATCTGTTCTGGGACTCTGTACAGATGCTTGCCTGCTGTCTCTCTGCCAAACAGTGTAAGTACGGGGAGTGAAAACCATCAAGAAAAACTTCTGTTCTCCCACTCATGAGCAGGTACAAAGGCAATCACTGAGCTAGCCTGAGGTCTTGTCAAATAGAAAATAACATTTAATATCTTGGGAAGGAGAAGAATAAATTTTTAATAACTTACTGTAGTGAAGTAGTGCATGGTTTCTTCTCTGAAATCAAAAAGGCAATAATTAAATATCATTCAGTCAATAAATGTGTGTGACAATTTCAGAATAACTAAAGCCACCAAAAGGATAATATTATGACAACAGCACAGAGTTGCATGCAGGTATTGTGCCAGAAAGTTCCATGTTAAACTCTGCATGGTAACCGACTGTGCTAGTAGAGCTATAGCACTGAAAGTAACAACCAAGATCAGGAATTCTCTGTTCTGGGCACTGTGCATTTCTGTCTTTAGAATTTGCAGCAGTTGTCATTTATACCAATAGTGAGATTAAGCATATAACTCTTTGCTAGATTGTGACTTCTGTAGTGAGACATTTGTTATTCCAGAGTATAGCTGATGTAAATTGATGAGATGGACAAAGGTGTAAATCGATGAGATGGACAAAAAAATGTTCTCGTTCAACGTGTAGAGAAGGCGGTTATGCATATCGTCCAACTGTGGCCATCTCAGTGTAGTCTCCCTAGCCTACATTTCTTGGGCTTTCTATAGTTAACAGAGTAGGAGAGGGATACGTTCTCAATTACTGTCTGAAACAGCCTATTTCTGTTCAGGTTCAGCAGATGGATAAAGTGGATTTCACAAGTCATATGTTATGTCAGACCCAGGGCTAATGACTAAAATTAGAGCTCTTGGGTAGAAGTGGATACATTCTGTGTAATGACTTCCGACTGAGGAGTGTAGGTTTTTTATCCAGGAATCTATTGCTTTTTCTCTTGAAGTTCTCCAAAAATAATGCAAACCTAAACAAACCCCAAACAAATTGTGCATATTTCTGAAAACGTAGAGATGACAGCACACTCCAATTTTTATCTGAATGTGTTGAATAGAAGTGAAAGTTTCTTGGGTGAAGACGTAAAGGTCACTAGATTGCTCTTCGTTTTAAGATATCTATATTAAAGTTTAAAAATAAAAAGGAAATTCTTCAGCATTTCCAAAACATTTCCAAAAGTTTCTCAGCTTCCCTTAGAAACAGGGTTTATGTAAATTTTTATTCAAGCTGAATTTTAAAATTTTGGAATTTTACTGCGATGAGACTTCAAAAAATAATATTTGTCTTATTAATTTGCTCTATTCTCATGTTCTAGTCCCACAGTCAGAAATGCCCCCCTTCCCCTGAACATACCACCTTAAAAAGCAAAAGCAAAAACCTCATTTCTTTCATTGCTTTTTCTTGAACTGAATCACATAGACATTTTGTTAGCTGTGGTCATCTTAGCTTAAATATTCTGCTCAGAACCTAGCATAAAAAGTAATAATCAGAACTCAGTGAACTAGTTTTTGTTTTCAGCATGTTTGTTGCTAATGTTACCTTCATTAACTTTCCATTTAATTGGAAAAGTAAACTTCTCAGTGAATTGGTAGTGTGTCTGTGTTCTGAACCCCTTTTAAAGCTGATACTACATAAACCTCTGCTCCTTGCGGTCAAACAGGCAGTTGGTTCTTGCTGCTGTCATGTGTGTGTGTATTTCAAGACAAGCTGATAACACTTGCTTGAAGCAGGATGAGTGAGACCTGAGAGCACTGGAATCAACATGGGAAGACAAAGAAAAGTAAGAGGAGAAGGAGGAGGCTGAGAGGAAGAAGATGTAAAAGGATCAGAGGGAAAGAAAACATTGAAAAGTTGGTCAGAAAATTACTGTCTTCAGAGAAATTGGTACCTGCAGATGCTGAGGACAAGAAAGATGTAGGAAACCTTCAGAGTGAAGTGTCTTCTTAGAAATAGTGGTACTATGTTCACATTGGTTTGCTGACGGCTTGTCTAGTAGCAGTAAGATCAGAGAGTGAAGATCATTTCCTTCAGCTCCTGGTTAAGGGAGCATGCATGTCACTCCAATCTTCAAAAGGGCAAGAAGGAGGACCCAGGGAACTACAGGCCGGTCAGCCTCACTTCCATCCTGAGAAAGGTGATGGAGCAGCTTATCCTGGAGGTCATCAACAAGCAAGTGGAGGAAAAGAAGGTTATCAGGAGTAGTCAGCATGGATTCACCTAGGGGAAATCATGCCTGACTAAACTGATAGCTTTCTACGATGGCATGACTGGCTGGGTAGATGAAGGGAGAGCCATGGATGTTGTCTACCTAGACTTCAACAAGGCTTTTGACACAGTTTCCCATAACATCCTCCTAGGGAAGCTGAGGAAGTGTGCGCTGGATGAGTGGTCGGTGAGGTGGATTGAGAACTGGCTGAATGGCAGAACTCAGAGGGCTGTCATCAGTGGCGCTGAGTCTAGTTGGAGGCCGGTAAATAGTGGTGTCCCCCAGGGGTCAGTACTAGGCCCAGTCTTGTTTAACTTCTTCATCAACGACCTGGATGAAGAGTTAGAATGTACCCTCAGCAAGTCTGCTGATGACACCAAACTGGGAGGAGTGGTAGATACACCAGAAAGCTGTGCTACCATTCAGCGAGACCTGGACAGGCTGGAAAGTTGGGCAGAGAGGAACCTGATGAGGTTCAACAAAGGCAAATGCAGGTCCTGCACCTGGGGAGGAACAACCCCATGTATCAGTACAGGCTTGGGGTGGACCTGCTGGAGAGCAGCTCTGCAGAGAGGGACCTGGGTGTCCTGGTGGACGACAGGTTAACCATGCGCCAGCAGTGTGCCCTGGCTGCCAAGAAGGCCAATGGCATTCTGGGGTGCATTAGGAGGAGTGTGGCCAGCAGGTCGAGGGAGGTTCTCTTTCCCCTAGTGAGGCCTCATCTGGAGTATTGTGTCCAGTTCTGGGCTCCCCACTTCAAGAAAGATGAAGAGCTACTGGAGAGAGTCTAGCGGAGGGCTACGAGAATTGTGGGGGGAACTGGAGCATCTCTCCTACGAGGAGAGGCTGAAGGAGCTGGGCTTGTTCAACCTGAAGAAGAGAAGGCTGCGAGGGGACCTTATAAATGCTTACAAATATCTGAAGGGTGGGTGTCAGGAGGATGGGGCCAAACTCATTTCAGCAGTGCCCAGTGACAGGACAAGGGGCAATGGGCACAAACTGAAGCAGAGGAAGTTCCGTCTGAACATGAGGAAGAACTTCTTCCCTCTGAGGGTGACGGAGCCCTGGAACAGGCTGCCCAGGGAGGTTGTGGAGTCTCCTTCTCTGGAGATATTCAAGACCCGCCTGCACAAGGTCCTGTGCAGCCTGCTGTAGGTGACCCTGCATCAGCAGGAGCGTTGGACTAGATGACCCACAGAGGTCCCTTTCAACCCCTACCATTCTGTGATTTCTGTGATTTCTGTGATGTGGCAGGATAAGGGCCCGGCTTCTCAGGCCTTTCATTGTCAGCATCCCTGATGGTACTTCTGGGTAGCTGTGTTCCCTTGCTCTTCTTGCCATGATCTCATTCAGTTACTTATTATTTATTTTTCCTGTCTTTTTTCTATTTTATGTCCCTTTACACTTTATTTTTAAATTAATTTTATACTTTTCACTCATCTAGCTTCTGCAGTTTGATTTCCCTTTTATGTCCAATAGAAAACTCTGTTAGTTGAGGTACAGGCACCTATTGATTAATGTTTTCTTCTGTAATTTGACTTATTAAAGTAATGACAACATGTTAGGGCAACACAAACACTTCTGTGCAGAGGTGTGATCCCACTTGGGATGGCAGTAGTGCCTTGTAGAGTAATAGCTAATCTGAAAGAGGAAGGGGTGGGTCTGAACTAGCTTCTCTCATATTCCTTGAATATGCCAATCCTCTGTGCTTTTTGCCATTTTGACTGCATGTCCTTCAGGACTTCCAAGTTGAACAACACTCCAGGTAACAGTCCTTGAGGGAACTGAATAACTTGTCTCTGGAAGCATGTAACTGAACACTGATCTACATATCCAGATGACCATTTATTCTGCAGATGTCTGAATATGAAAAAGATATTGAAAGTTGTAGGGATTAGAGCTGGCGTTTGTTGTTGTTTTGCCTTTCTTGGTAAGGTTCTCTTCAGAGTTATTTCCAGTTTACCTGATGAAAGAGAAAATCTTATGATAAGCAGTGACTAGTCTGTTGTAGCTCAGTACATACATATGTATCTCTCCTCTCCTTGAGAAGGGTTATCTAGACAGTCAAGAAGACCAGCTGCTAGTGAAAATTTATTTTCATACAGTTTTTTTTCAGAAAGGAATTATTTTCACACAGTGTAGAGACCTTTTAGAGCTGCCAATGGAAAACCTGATTCTACTTTAAAAAATTTTACATCTGTCATGTTAAAGGTTGTGAGGTGACAGCTTGTTGACTGCCACAAATCAGAACATTTATGTTTTAAATTGTTCAGTCACATATGAAGTACAGGGCAAGTGAGAAAAATAAAAACAAAAGTAAATTGGCCAAAACCAAGGAGAACGAAGAACAGACTAGCAGCAGGCTCATGGCTGTGGGCAATATGTAGCTGATGAATGATGACAGATGAAGTTTTATTCCCATTCCGAATTCAATGTATGTGTTAAATAAATTAGTAATCTCATCAATATTCCCTTGACTTAATATACTTTGTACAGCAGGAGCACTCCTGATTCTTTCTCTTTTCAGCTCTGTTTGCACAGTGCTCTGACAAGGAACCACTTACTGGCAGAGTGGCAGAGAGGAGGTTCACAGGGGAGCACCTCCAGGGACTTCAGAAAAATGTTGACCTCTGGACAAGAGTTAGAGGACATCCAACATCCATAGTTGCTGTTTTGGTGTTCCAACTTCTTAATCTGTGAATTCGGTATGTAACTGAAACAACAGTAAATTATTTCACCCTGTCCTTGGCAGCTGAATTTCTGCCTTGTTGAGGCCTTGTAGTGAGATTTCTGACACATTGTTTTCACTGTGCAATGGAAAATGTGAGCTTTAAGCTGGGTTTCATTACTCATTTAAAAAAAGATGGCAGAAGTAGTTTTGAGTCAATATCTGTGAGGATGTAGCCATATTGCATTGTGTCTTCATCCACCAGACAGAAAGAAAATAAATAAAAATGACTTATTTTTGTATGTATCTGAGCCCTGAGTGTTCTCTAACAAGTTTTTATGAGTACCTAGGAGCTTAAAAAGTCAAGAACAGAAAACGTATCTTACTCCTCTGCATTGCAAATGCATGCAATGACATGTCTAGAGGGAGCCACAGTCCAATATGCTTTGGTGCTGTAGTATGGTTCTGTGGTACTTTCTATAAAGAATCCTCAGTAAAACAAACAAAAATTTGAGGACAAACAGTAATCCTTAAAGCAAAACAAAACGTAATCAAGTATTACGGATGGCTAGAATAAACTGACAGAAACTTTGCAGTCAGGAAGAAATTCACAAGCACTATGGATTAATATATTATTTGAAATTTCCTGAAAAAAACCTAGAAGTTCTTTTCAGGAACTTTTCTTATAATAGTCCTTATTCACTAAAAAAATAATTGTTGAAGGAGACAATAATGAAATAGTGGGCTACTTCATAAATGTGGATAGTCATATCTACCTTCTTAAAAAAAAAACAACCACCCAAAACTTGTAGCAGAAGCAGAAAAATATTAGCCTAAGGAAGCAAAAAACCAGTATCTGTTATATTAAATATGATCGTATTCAAATAGTCCAGGGTCACTGAACAGAACAAATAATTCCAAAAAGATTTTTTGCCCTGTTCATTCAAGCAGGAGTAGAGAGCATTTGGTCCGTTTAAACAAAAAGGTAATCTTAATGTATTAATTGGTGACTTTGAGAAAAATCTGCTGGAATGGAAAAGAGCAGAAGCAGTTGGATGGATTTAGGACATGTATATACTGAAAAAGAGGTGTGGAAGGAGGAGGTAAAACAGTCGAGTGCAGGCCAAGCAGAAGAAATGTTAATTTCAATGCACAGCTTTATATGACATCTATGTGAAATTGGCAACATTTAATATGGAAAAGACACAGATGGAGGATGAAGTGTTCAGTAATAGGTCTAGTATAATAAGTCTTACTAAAATGAAAATGGCAGAATGATTTGTCAACTGTCCCCCAAAAAAGCTTTTTTTATAGCATGAATTACAACACTAATGGAACAGAAAAGTACCAAAGTCACTCTTTATCTTTCTAGAGACATGGTTCAGCAAGTAGCAGTTTCTTGGAATAAAGACTAGAAATTTGACCTGAGCAAAAGTAACAGTAGTTCAGAGTAGTCAAGTGTAATAACATCAAACAAATAATAAGAACAGATTGCACCAGCTGGAGCAGCACCTTGAAAAACTAACCAGTTTTCATCCAACCTGGGTTTATGCAGAGCACATAGAAACAAAGGAGTGGATTATCTACCATAAAGTAAGCGTGCAAGGTCGCACAGTGAACTGTGAGGATATTCCCCCAGAACCCAAAGACTCTGCAGTACTCATCTTGGTCTCTTCCCTTTGAAGCAGTGCTGACACCTCTCTTTAGGCTTCTTGTCAATTATACCACACACTGCGTCCATATGTTCCTCCCTTCCTATCAAGTTGTCTCCTCCTCTTCCTGTAGAATTATTTTTTTTACTGGCTGTATGTTTTTGGACTCTAGCTGCAGTTGTCTTAGCTGCTTTCACCTCCCAGATGCTCATCTACCTCCGGTAACTGCCCGGTTAGTTTTAGATGTGCTGGTACTGGGATTTCCAGTCTGAGCAGAAGTATAACCATGATGGTGTGTTACAGAATACTTCTGATTTTGTAGGATTCACCTTCTGTTGAGGAATTTAGCAAGGCATTTCTTACCCTGCCCTCCATTTTTTATTAGACCTTCTTTCCACCTTGTATCAAATCCATTAGCACACCGTGCTGCGGTTCAAATTGACAAATATGGACTTCAGCCCACCCTGCTGAGTATTCTTTTCACCATGTTGAACTCCACTGGATAAAGCCTGGTCCAACCTATCTCTCGGTTTTTAATTTCGAGCCTGATGCTGCTTTGGCCTCTGAGTGGCTGAGTAGGCTGAGCAGCTGCAGAGTGTCTGCTTCTGCTGTTCAACCGTAGTGGAAAGGTCAGGTCTGAGGACAGAAACCTAAGAGCAGTAACATCCTACATGGCTGTAACAAAATCTGACCATCTGGTAGTGCCCTGGCATTAGATATTGCTTGTGCTTTATGAAAGTTAGATTATAAATTTATTCATTATTACATACATTAAGAATGAAATGTTTTCAACTACAGTGCACAGCAGAAGTAAAATTTCGTGACATGGGTACTGAATGCTAGCTAGCAGTGGGAGGTGTCAGTGTCAGTACAGCAATGCAAATATCTGGCTTAGGGTGGCTTGTGGAAGCATTCTGTGTGCTGAGCCCAGTTTGCATATGTAAGGTATTCGGCAGACTGCGTCGTGAATGGTTTTCATTAGTAGTGAAACTCTGCAGCCATCTTTTTAATGAGTTGACTTTATGTGAATAACCACATTTACAAAAAGAAGTTTAATTCCATTTGCTAAGGAGCTGACATGAAGACCTCCTTTTTTCAGAGAATTGCTTCAGTATAAGAAAGTAACAAAATACCATAATGACCTTTTGAGGAAAAATATACTTCTTTCTTGTCTCTTCTGTTTTGTTCTTCATTGCTTTTCTATTCTGAGTAAAATTGTAAAAGAAAAGCCCTAACACTAGAAGTATTTTATGTCTTAGCTCAAAGCCCTAACACTAGAAGTATTTTATGTCTTAGCTCTTTTTAAAGTATGTATTAAAATATTCTTTTGGTTCCATCACTCCGTAAGTTGTATTTTGAAAATATTTAGCATGGTTGCTTTATACAGTAACTCAGCTCATTAATTTCAGCTTTAAGAAGCTTGAAGGCAGGAAGGTTGATTTTCCCTCCCTTTCATAACTTTTCTTTTGATCACTGCTACAATTTTTAATTGCACAAGGACTATGTCATACACCTGTTAGTTGTTTAAAAATTAAGCTATACTGTTGGTGGTTTTTAGAAGAAATATTAGTTCTGGAAAGCTAAATCAAAGCTATATTGAGCTGTGCTGTTTGGCAGGTACAAGAGAGATAATGCCGTGAGGAACCATGGAGGGATTCAAGGATCCTTTCTCTCCCGATGTTACTTCTTTCAGTGAGGAAAATGATCTATTCTATCTGTAACAGATTCAGTGAGACACTATGGTACTTCATGCTCATCTTCATCATTTCTGGCTCTGCTGCTGCTGCTTTATTATAGAAATGAATGAAACTTTAAAAAAAAACATCACGACTTGATGCGGTCTGCTCAGGTTCCCCTGGGGCTTTCATCTCTGTCTTTTTTTCCTGGGATCATCCAGCCACATTTTGCCTATGCGTACTGTTCTCTTGGATTCTAATGTCTTACTCAGTCTTCTGTCTCATCCAAATCCTACTGTGTTGTTCCTTGTCACGTGCCTAAATATCACAACTTTTGTGATGTTTCAGAGATTCCTGAAGTCTCTTCAGACTACCCCGTTCACCTGAAGCAGTTGTCAGATAGGTGGAGTTACAAAGGTGAAGGAGCACTGCTGACTTGAGACAGATTAAGGACTGTATTCTTTTTTGTGTGTTCTAGAAAATGTGTAATAGACTAACTGCACAACTGTTGCTACTTTTACTAACAATACTAAGCCGGAACATGAGTTTTTCCTGCACATACGTAGAAATACTGAGTGAAAATCACAGGCTACATTAGTACATGCAAAGAAATGAGATACATATTTCTCCAAGCCAGTTTTGTGTTCTTACACCTCTTGTGTAGCAACAAGCCTTGTCTGCCTCAAGACACCACACGGTGTTTGAGTGCAGCATCAGAAGATACAAATCTAACATGTTTCACAACTCTGTCTTTCCTCCATGTCTGAGGCTGAATCTCTGCTGAAACAACACAAGAGCTCTGCTGAACAGGGAACACATGCTCTCCCCTGCATGCAGATTGGCAGCCCAGGCCAGACTCGGCATGATTCATCACCGGCACTTGAAGTGAAACCTTTTATATTCCCTCAAGCTTAGTAGCTCGTAATCAATCATGCACTATTCTGCCTGCATTTTTACAGTCATTTCATTTTTTGTAACTCCACAGAACTGACTTTTTTGCAGTGTATCTGATCTCTGCTCCAGCAGCAAGGTCAGCACATGAGGCTGCCAGTTAGTTGTGTGTTCCACTGCTCCATTATCAGAAGTCCTGATTCCTCATTGGCTTCCACCACAAGAAATTATTTATATCACTTAGGTGTTAAAAGTAACTAAGTCAGCACTGGCATCCATACGAATATTTCCATTGTAAGTGTTTGAGGTGATTGCATTGCCTTTCATGAACTGGCTTGCTTACCGGCTGTAAGCTTTACTAAACAAGAGAGGAACAGCCATCAGGTTTGACTTACCATTTTTTATAGTCTTTTGATTACTTATTCAGCTACTTCTGTCATATCATGACCTGGAGGAAATTTGGGATTTAGCCAATGAAAAAGAATGGATTATCTGTAACACTGCAGATTCCACTTGTCAGTGTTTTTTTTGCCTCCCAGACAGCTCTGTTGTTCCTGTGTTTAAGCAACATGGATGTGAACCAACATAAAATAATGGATTACTTTCAAATTTTGTAATTTTTTTGTCTGCATGAACATGACTTTGGCTACCCTTTTTATTCTAAACATAAAGCATCAATAGTTTAACTAAATACAGGATATCAGACAGAATGTATAAAGCCAGCATAATGTCTTATGTGAGCACTTGTACATAAACGCGATTTATTTTGATTTAGTTTGTGTTCCCAAATACAAGTGTAAAATAAATTGCTGAATCCCTATCTAAAATATAAATTACTTTAACTCTTTATATGTATATAGCTATATATATATATATATATGTATAAATATATTATAGGTAGGGGTTTTTTCCCTTAGTTAATGACTGACTTTGTAAACAAGAAAAAAAAAAATAGATAAGCCTGAACTAGCTAATGTGGTGACCTGGTTTTGGCTAGGGTAGAGCTAGTATTCTCCCCAGTCGCTGCAGTGTTTTGGAGTTAGTACGAGAAGACTGTTGATAACATTGATCTTTTCATTTGTTGCTATGAAATCAAAGACTTCTTCCAGTTTCTCATATTCAGCTACTGGGAGTGGGTGTGTAGGAGCTGGGAGAGAGCATAGCCAGACAGCTAGCCCAAGCTGGCCAATGGAAATATTTCATACCACAGATGTCATGCTCACTTTATGAAGTGGGGTTGTTTGGGGGGCAGGACACTATTTGCTCTTCTTGTTATCCATGAGATCAAATCCTCTCTTGTCTGGGAGTCCAAACTTTTTTGGAAATTTCGTGATATTCATGATTTGGCATTCTATGATCACTACAGGGGGATTGACTGCAAACTGGTCATTGAATTGGTAAGAATACTTGTATATAGTTTGTTGTGCATATTCATTATTATGATTTTTGTTATCATTATTAGTACTACTAGTATTTCCTTTGTTGCCATATTAAACCATCTTTATCTCAATCCACGAGTTTTACCTGTTGTCCGTTTCTCCTCCCCATTCCACTGGGGAATAAGGGGAGGGGTGAGCAGGTGACTGTCTAGTGCTTAATTGCTGGCTGCCAGATTAAACTATGACATTTGATTTTCTATACCCCCTGAGAGAAGTCAGAAGTCTTTTTGGCTTAACTCTTCTTATAACCAACATAGCCTTTCTCAGCATAAGTGTTATAATGTCATATGTAGTTGTGGTATTTTGGATGGGCTGTGTGCCAAATGCTGAGAGGTTGATGAATCCTGTAGATCTCAAGGCCTTAGATTCAAATTCACTGGGGTCTTGGGCAGTGTATTTTGTATGCTTCTTAAAAGAGTTGGTAGTATTGGAAAATGTGTAGTCAGAGAATCAGAAAATCACAGAATGGTAGGAGTTGGAAGGGACCTCTGGACATATCTAGTCCAAACCCCCTGCCAAAGCAAGGTCACCTACAGCAGGCTGCACAGGACCTCGTCCAGGCAGTTTTTGAACACCTCTAGAGATGGAGACTCCACAACCCCTCTGGGCAGCCCGTTCCAGTACTCTGTCACCCTCAGAGTAAAGAAGTTCTTCCTCATGTTCAGATGGAACTTCCTATGCTTCAGTTTGTGCCTGTTGCCCCTTGTCCTGTTGCTGGGCACCACTGAAGAGAGTCTGGCCCCATCCTCTTGACACCCACCCTTAAGATAATTATCTAGTGGAACATGTCCCTGCTCATGGCAGGGGGTTTGGAACCAGATGATATTTAAGGTCCCTTCCAACCCTTACCATTCTATGATTCTATGATTAATTCTTATCCATAAGCTCTTGACTCTTTCTTCATCTACCCCTAGGAAGAACTTGATACATTCCAGTTTCTCCCTCATATAAAGAGCAATTCCACCACCTCGCCTTTCTGACCTGTCTTTCCTAAAAAGTATGTAGCCATCTGTGACATCATTCCAGTCATGTGAGCCGTAATCATGTAAAGTTTTAAACCTCTCCATGATAAATGAGTTTTATTAACAAGAAACTTGTGAAAAGACTGAGTTAATTGGGGAAGTTTGAGATTAAATTAGAGGAACATGCATGGTTATTTGTAAAACGTGCTGTCAGACTGAAATTACAGTTTATCTGAATGTTCTGAACGTTCATGCTTCTTGTGATGTGATTGTGATGACAAAGATCTAAAGGCCTAAATCCTAATTTTTTTTTAAATTTTTTTTTTCCGTAGGGTACATCTTGCTATTTTTGATTCTTCATAGTTTCTGTAATGGTAGGAGTAACATGTACATGTAAACATCCTTTTTGCCCTTTTACCCTCAGGGTGGTCAAATACTGGAACAGGCCTCCTAGAGAGGTGGTCAATGCCCCAAACCTGTCAGTGTTTAAGAGACATTTGGACAATGCCCTTAATAATGTACTTTGACTTGGTCAGCCCTGAAGTGGTCAGGCAGTTGAACTAGTTGATCATTGTAGGTGCCTTCCAATTGAAAAGGTTTATTCTATTCTATCTTGTATAAAATCCGACAAATACATAATTCTTCTGAACTGACGTAGCAGGAGTAGTGAGACTCAGAGACAGAGACAAACTGAAGAGCACTTAGTGGGTGTTTGAGCACTCTGTCTATTACTGAAATTCACTAACTATAAATACATTGGGATGATGTCTTAACTTCTCCAGATGCTTATATTTTGTAGGAGTTTTAAAGACAGTGGTGAAAATTGAAAGTAATTTATTTCAACAGTTTTTGTAAGTAGTATGGTTCTGTACATCTCTGGTGTAAACATCAAAATTTCAGCAGGTATATGTCCGGCTCATACAAGAAGATCCCATTAGGAGTGATTTCTGCTTTTGCACTTCTATATCCTTTCCTTCCTGTGGTCAGTAATTTCAGCTTGTGCAGTTAAAAAGGACAGTATTTAACGTTTCCGCCCGAGATTTTCTGTGTTTATTTGCTTTCATTTTTTATTAGAATCTATTCGACTTTTTACTTTTCAGTTCCGAGGTGTAACAATTTATGGTTAATTTGTTCTCTCAGCTTTTATTTCTGCATGTACTGAAGCTGCTTAGCACCAAAACAAATAGAGAGGGTCAACTTTTATTGCACTGATGCAAGATGCATGTGTCCTGTTTGATAAATGTGTCACTCCACACAAGGAAACACGATTCGTTGAGAGGCTGCCAAATACCTCATACGAAGTCTGGACCATCAGATTGTTTGAGACCTTTGCCAGGCTTTTCAATTAAAGTTTATGCATCCAGTGCAAAATTCGTTTCATATCAGTAAAGGTACTTAAGCAGTGATAAAATAGTCCTAGGAGGTCGATTCAATTTTCCAGATGACAGATCGCAGATATGATGTAATATTCAAAGTAGATTTCCCCAGATGCAACTAATTCTTTATACTTTTGTTAAGACTTCTGCAATTTATTAAATTGTCCTACAGTGTAATAATTTACATATTCACTTAAATGCTCAAATTCAAGGGTTTATTTCCTCCTCCTTCTGTCACTTTTTCTCAGGTATGTGGTATATGAAGGAAACATGGCTGAACTGTAAACTCTTACAGATAGTACTTGCAAACTGGTCTGTGTAAAGCCCATTTAAAGCTGCAGGTTTTTCCGGTGTCCTGGGATCAGGGAACAGTTTCACTGTTTATACCATCTGAAAAGACTTTGATCACGCTTTAGCCACTGTTAATAGCAATGCAGCTTGTGATTTCACTAGCATTTTAGTGAGTAGAACTAAATCAGTTAGGAATAATGTAAAACAATAAAAAACTGTGTGTTGTGTGAACATCTGAAAACATTTTGTACATAGCCTGAGTTTTTCCTTCTGACCTAATGTATTTGAGAGGGGATACTAATTAATTTTAATAGGATTGGCTTTGACAGGCTGTTCTTTGCATTTTGGTATGTGCAAAGGTTGTATTATAAAACTCTTGTACATATAATTATATTGGGTTTTCTGAAATCACAGATTTCAATTTGGCAATTACAGGTAATTTTTGTCTCTGTAAGACAATTTTTTGGATATATGTAGAGTTGTGTTTTGTCTGAGGGTTGTTCCTAAAGTTTACATCTATGAATTAGGTTTATATTTTGGATGCAACACACTTGTTCTGGCAGTTCCGGGAAAATCAAGGTACTGACAGCATTCTGGGAGCAGAATTATACTATTGCTGGGTAACTGAGATCTTAGCCTTTAGATGCAATGTGGAAGCAGCACAGATATTGGTGCTATTTGTGCAAATCACTATGTTTCTTGGTAAAGAAAGGAAGGGAACCAGACTGGATAATCAGCTCTGAGGCCACACAAAACACTGAAGTGATATTTGTTACTGTGTAAGTGCTATCTTATTAATATAAAATAATCAGAATATTGCAGTCGTCGAGCTCTAAGCTTCCTGGTAATGTCATTGCCTTTGATCTTCCACTTGAGTAGCGGAAGAGGGGCATAGGTTATTTGGTGTGAGGTCAGCTCTAGCACCAGCATCTGTGCTTTTTTAGTGTCTTATTTTGTCGGTTATTTACATGACCAGAGTTTTCACCCCTTATTTTTCTGCTGTAAAATTATATTTATTTTCCTTTGAGACTAAGAAATGTGAAAATGAAACTCTGAGCCTGAACTCTGCCCATGTTAATATCAAGTAGTTAAATGTATTTTTTCAGCAACATAACTTGTATTAGCTTTCTCATGACAGTCCAATAAGACTCAGTCTTTTATCTTTTAATTTTTTAGCTACATAAGTAGTCCCAGAGAAATAAATTCCATTAGTCACATGCTTAAAGCAAAGCAAGTATGAATGTACTCACTGAGGCAGGATATAAATGGAGGCAGGGTATAAATGAGGATACCAAATAGCTTGCTGTGAGGAAAAATAATATTTTTTAAAAAGGTCATGGATGATGTATTTAAAACGAAGCATATAAACAAGAACGTCTCCCTTCTTCTCCACCCTCCAATAAAAATGGAGCAGGTTCCTTGAAAATGAGGGTGTCATATACAAAGAGATTTGTTTAATTCTGTAAGTGTAATTGTCCATATTTTTTCTAACACTTTCACTTATTTTTGATTGACATTCCTAGAAAAGCATATTTGGACCACAATAAAATCTCCTTTTCTCATTTTACATGTATTTTAGGAGTTGTTCTGTAATGAGGGGAACAATGATGTGTAAGAATTAAAAACAAAGAAAAAAAGAGTATCTGCAGCCATCCTCCTAGGTATATGTACTTTGCAATATACCTTGAGTGGATAAAGCATATTTAATAGATCCATGATTGCGCACAACTGAGCCAGCAAATTATTTATGAATGACAGACACTGGTAGGAACTGATTTTTTGTAATTAATCATAAACTTTTGCCTTATACTGCTCTGGTTTTGCTTCATAGTTTTAGGTACCAGAAGTGTTGTATAAATCATATAAGTATGGACAAGTGGTGTTACATCAAGTTTCCCAAGCAGATATTTATGATATAGGTAACAAATCATTTTCTGGCCATTAAAAGGGATTTATTTGATAACAGTTGCTCAATATTTTCACAGCTCTGTGATCATGAAAATTCTGCAAAACGCTCAGCATTTTTATGCGACTAAGTAGCTCATAAATATTTGTTAAAATTGAATATGCATAAATCTAAACTCAGTGCTTGAACAGTTGTGTATTTATTTAAAAATATATTACATTTGCGGTGAAGTTTTAGCATCCACATTGTAAAATTGCATTCACACTTATCAGATGATGTAAATATAGATGATGTTTATGAAGAGGGTGGTCCTCTTTACTTTATCTTGGATTTACAGCCTGATGAAGAAAGCTTATTCTTTAAGATCTTATTCTTTGGAGTTAGTACGAAACCTGTTCCATGTTATGCTGCCTTCCAGACGTTGTAAGTTTCATGTCAATCAGCTAGCCATGTTCTTCCAAATACATTATCATGTCTTTAACACATTATTTATGTCTTTCAAGTCAAACTTGTGGTATAGGATAGAAATGGCTAAAGCGGAAATTTTATTGGATGTAGATGTCTATGTCCAAAACCACATTCCAGAAAGAGTTTTCTCAGCTGGCATTTAATGCTGGATGCAAGTAGTTTCCCAGATGCCAAGTGCTGTTTCTGTAAACATTTGCAGAACAACACTAATCTTAGCAGTGATGCATAGTTAAGCTGATGGCTTGCTTATGCCTTTGTCTAACTGAGATCCAGAAACCGTAGTTTTCTTTGAAGTTTATCATGGGATGCAAAACATGACCAACATGCCATGCACAGCAGAACCAGATAAAGCGATTGTAGTCACGTTAAGGAGAGGAAGATGGCAATACATTCCTTCTAAATAACGGTTTACTACACAGAGTAGGAGAAGTGAGATGTGTCATGGCCTTTGTATGAAAAATTTCAGCTCTGTTACCTCAATGATGTACAAAGCAGCTTGGACATGGAGGAGGTGGAGGTCTTTCACGTTTAATTTGTCTGGGGCTATTTAGGAGTCATATTTAATCACTCTGTTGGTCTTGTATCTGAAATTAAGAGGGCATTTGGAGAGGATTTTCCAGTGAAGTGTAGAAGAGGTTTTGGTACTGTGACCAGTGTTATCTGGAACTTGTTTCTATTTTCTGGGAACACAGAATGACAGAATCAGAGAATCACAGAATGGTAGGGGTTGGAAGGGACCTCTGTGGGTCATCTAGTCCAACCCTCCTACCGAAGCAGGGTCACCTACAGGAGGCTGCACAGGACCTTGTGCAGGCGGGTCTTGAATATCTCCAGAGAAGGAGACTCCACAACCTCCCTGGGCAGCCTGTTCCAGTGCTCCGTCACCCTCAGAGGGAAGAAGTTCTTCCTCATGTTCAGACGGAACTTCCTGTGCTTCAGTTTGTGCCCATTGCCCCTTGTCCTGTCGCTGGGCACTGCTGAAAAGAGTTTGGCCCCATCCTCCTGACACCCACCCTTCAGATATTTGTAAGCATTTATAAGGTCCCCTCGCAGCCTTCTCTTCTTCAGGCTCAACAAGCCCAGCTCCCTCATTCTCTCCTCGTAGGAGAGATGCTCCAGTCCCCCCACCATCCTCGTAGCCCTCTGCTGGACTCTCTCCAGCAGCTCTTCATCTTTCTTGAAGTGGGAAGCCCAGAACTGGACAGAGTACTCCAGATGAGGCCTCACCAGCAGGTCCGCCCCAAGCCTGTACTGATACATGGGGTTGTTCCTCCCCAGGTGCAGGACCCTGCATTTGCCTTTGTTGAACTTCATCAGGTTCCTCTCTGCCCAACTTTCCAGCCTGTCCAGGTTACACTGAATGGTAGCACAGCTTTCTGGTGTATCTACCACTCCTCCCAGTTTGGTGTCATCAGCAGACTTGCTGAGGGTACATCCTAACTCTTCATCCAGTTCGTTGATGAAGAAGTTAAACAAGACTGGGCCTAGTACTGACCCCTGGGGGACACCACTCTTTACCGGCCTCCAACTAGACTCAGCGCCACTGATGACAGCCCTCTGAGTTCTGCCATTCAGCCAGTTCTCAATCCACCTCACCAACCACTCATCCAGCCCACGCTTCCTCAGCTTCCCTAGGAAGATGTTATGGGAAACTGTGTCAAAAGCCTTGTTGAAGTCTAGGTAGACAACATCCATGGCTCTCCCTTCATCTACCCAGCCAGTCATGCCATCGTAGAAAGCTATCAGTTTAGTCAGGCATGATTTCCCCTAGGTGAATCCATGCTGACTACTCCTGATAACCTTCTTTTCCTCCACTTGCTTGTTGATGACCTCCAGTATAAGCTGCTCCATCACCTTTCCTGGGATGGAAGTGAGGCTGACCGGCCTGTAGTTCCCTGGGTCCTCTCTCTTGCCCTTTTTGAAGATTGGAGTGACATTGGCCTTTCTCCAGTCCTCGGGCACCTCTCCTGTCCTCCCTGACATCTCAAAGATGATGGAGAGTGGCTCAGCAATGACATCCGCCAGCTCCCTCAGCACTCGTGGGTGCATTCCATCGAGGCCCATGGATCTGTGAACGTCCAGATCGCTTAAGTGATCCCTCACACAGTCCTACTCGACCAAGGGAAAGTCATTCTCTCTGTGGGCTTCTTCTCTTACCTCCAGGGCCTGGGATCCCTGAGGGCCTGCCTTGGCACTGAAGACTGAAGCAAAGAGGGCATTCAGTAGCTCTGCCTTCTCTGCATCCTCCGTCACCAGGACACTCGCCTCATTCAGCAGCGGCCCCACATTGTCCCTAGCCTTCCTTTTACTACTGATGTAGTTGAAGAACCCCTTCTTGTTGTTTTTGACATCCCTGCCATCTTCAATTTCAGGTGGGTTTTGGCCTTCCTTGTAGCATCCCTGCATGCTCTGACCACATTCCTGTACTCTTCCCAAGTGGCCTGTCACTCTTTCCACATTCCATGGACCGTTCTCTTCTGCCTGATCTCTGCTAGAAGCTCCTTGTTCACCCATGCAGGTCTCCTGCCTCCTTTGCTCGATTTTTTTCTCAGGGGGATGCACCGCTCCTGAGCATGGAGGAAGTGACGTTTAAACAGCGACCAGCACTCATGGACCCCCCTGCCTTTGAGAGCCCTGGCCCACGGGAATCCTCCCAGTAGCTCCTTGAAGAGGCCAAATTTAGCCCTCCTGAGGTCCAAGGTTTTGATCCTGCTTATCGCCCTGCTTCCTCCACGCAGGATCCTGAACTCCACCATTTCATGGTCACTGCAGCCAAGTCTACCTCCAACCTTTACATCCTCCACCGGTCCCTCCTTGTTTGTTAATACAAGGTCCAGCAGAGCACCTTTCCTTTTTGGTTCCTCCACCACTTGCATCAGAAAGTTATCATCGATGCTCTGTAGCAACCTCCTGGATTGCGAATGCCTAGCTGTATGGTCTTCCCAGCTGATGTCAGAGTGATTGAAATCCCCCATGAACATGAAAGAGTTGAATGTGGAGAAAGGTAAGTGCATTTTGGTGGCTGAGACCAACCTTACTGTGAGATATGAGCAGCAGTTATCTGTGTGTTACAGAAGGACAAAATGTATAAAGCTATGGCTAGATCTGAGTGGTCCCAGCAGTAAGCCACCCTTTTATAGACAGCAGTATATGGTTTATAACGACAAATAAGAGCACTGCTTTCTTAAAAAGGACTCTCTTGAAAAAGACTGTAAATACGGTTTGTAGGATATGCTATCAAAGAGCTATTATTGAGGGGGTGGAGTTTAACTAAAATAAAATATTTTCTAATTTTAAGTACATTATGCCCCAACAAACATAACAAGATATTACATGCATTTGTAGAATAATTCAGAGGGTGAACATTGGGAACACCGCATTATATCATGTTTTTTCAACAGAGGGCCATTAAACTTTAGTTATTCAAAAAAGGTCCACGTTTTTTTATTACATTTAGGTATACTGGCTCCAAATTTTTATACTTTTTCGGCATTTAAGCCCCTCTTATGTTTCTGGGAAAGATACTTATGAAGCTTAAAGGCTTGGAAAATTGTGACTGAAAAGAGGATGGTGTGAATGGGTAAGTTTTTAGTCTTTAGAAGGCTATGGGAAGCTGTCACCGACGACATGACGGCCAAGAAACACTGAATCTTTTTGTCCAGAGTAAGAATTATTTTTTCAGAATGTTACCAGGATGCAGGATGTCTGGATTTCTTTTCTATTGTGTCAACAGCTTCTGGAAACAACTACTTTTTGTTTTCACCATGGATAGGCATGTGTGGCAGTTTTCTGGACAATTTAAATCCAGTTTTAATCTAGCTATTTTGCTTATAGTAGACAGGAAAGACATGGAACTCAGTTGAACATAGCCTGTGTGTCTGAATATAAATTGAATGTTTCATTACGATTTTATATACTGTTAAACTCATAAGAATAAAGTCCACTTGGACAGTTATGTAATAATACCTCTAATTTCAGAGCAGGTATGCGCTGTTGGCAAAAAGCAAGAATGGGCCAGAGAGCAAGATAAGCTATGAGGTATTAAGCGTAGCTTTTGATGAGAATTTTAAAAGCCCTTCATATTGGTCTAATGCTACTTCAGCTGAAATTAACACTTGTAAAGATGGAGCAACTCACAGAAACCCAGCACTTGTCTGCAATGCGTAGCAGGATTTTGCAACAGTTGTCATTCTGCAGCAAGGTACATGTAATCACGTGACATGTAATCACCTTATTGCGGGGCCCTTGACTTGGCCATTGACAATAAGAGGTATGTGTCACTGTTGGTTTTCTTTGGCAGTAATTTCAGAGATGGAAGCCTCCTGACAGGTGAACTCTCTTGATTTGTTCTTCAAATTTTTAGAGCAACAAAAGTTTGTGAAAGTAGGCTTCACTTGTTTTGCACAGATGAGCTCTTAGGAGACTGTGCGATAGGAATAGTTTGTTAAAGTACCAAAGCACGATGTTCAGTTTCTCCAAGAAAGCAATCTGCTGGTGGTCATAGAACATTATTAAATTCTTTGTATTTTGACGAGACTTCTTTTGAATCAGGGTATTTGCCTCAACTTCTGTAAGCTTTTGTTTTCCCTCGGCTGAACAGAATGGGCTACTGCTGTTTTTAAAGCCTGCTTGTCAGGCTACACTGCTTAAAAAAAATTGTCTGCTTGGGATTAATTTTCCTTTATCTCCCACCTATGCAATTTGACAAAAATCTGAGAATTCAAACCTTTTTTTTTTTTCTATTTCTGCATAATTTTCTATTTCCAGTGATGGAATAGCCCCAGAAAGCACGATCTTTGTGCTGGTGGCTTGAGAATTTATATCTCTGCATTCCAGGACTGCACTCCTCTCTTTTTTTTGCTTTTTTAATTTCTAAATCTGTCTATTTTCATGCAATTTTTCATTGCTGGGCAGCCTTATACTCTTTCTTGAATGCCTTTAACCATTTTTTATCCCATTAGCTGTTCTGCAGGATACAATCCCGCTTTCACATTTTTACAAGATAAACCAATAAAGGTAATTATAGATCTCAATAAATTGCCTGGTTATTTTTGATTAGGTTTATTTGAAGGCATCACTATGTCTTATATTTTGAGTGAAAAATGGCCCATTCAGTGCTCTTTTGCACTTTATATAATTTCTGTAGTCCCCAACTCTGAATGGACAAAAGCATTATGAATGTCTCTGAATATCCATTCTACTAGTGTGGGTTTATTCCTGTGTGGGTGACGCTGTTATTAAGAGCTCTCCATCCCTCACACAGTCTTCCCTCTTCCCTCTAATTTTTTATTCTATATGAACAAATTTATTTGACTAGAATGAGTATACCAGAAAACTTTAGTCTTTGGCTTGTATCTAATGGCTGTGACAGATATTTTCTATCCTTAGAAGTGAGATTCCACCTCAAATACTGCTACTAATGAACTGGAGATTCGCACTTGCAACCAGAATAGTTTACCAAATGCAAGGAAATATTTATATAGTAATTGACTCCTCCCCATTGTAGATTAGAAATGAGGACAGGTGACTGGGAGGAGAGGGAAGAGAAGAACACCTATAAGCAACATGAAGAAAATAATTTTTTCTCCCAAGTCAAATTAATCCTTTCCTTCTAGGAGTCCATATAGCCATAATCTTTGTTATTTTTATCCTACTCTTCGTATTTATAGTAGTGGCTGGATCTCAAGTCAGGAGGGGAAAAAAAAATGTGTAAATTGCTGTTTCTTGTTCTGAAAAACTAGCCAGAACCACAGATTGCAGAGGTAGCTATGGAAATACAGTAAGCATGACTACACGAAAGGCAAATTCTACAAAAAGTCAGACTGGCTAGAACCTATGGGTTTCTGCTAATGCAGAGCCCTGTCGTGGAGCCTGTAGATTTATTTTAGATTTTGTCTGGCATTTCAGTAATCTTAAAAGAAGGCTTGCTCATTTGAACAACAGGCATGGTAGTTATTCTTAAAGGGAAAAGGCTATTACAGTAAAGTGGTAATTTTCTTCTATCATTGCTTACATCCAGCATATATCCAAATCACGTTACTAATGCCCACAGTTTGATTTGATCTTCAAGGAAGGGACATGAGGGAAGATTTTTAGAAGCTTTCCATGTGTATAATGTCATTATCTTTTGAAGTCAGATGTGCCAAAAGCATAGATGCAAGTTATTGGAGTTAATGGCACTACAAAGGAGGACATGATCAACTGGGTTTGGTTTCCCATCTTTGAACAGCTAGAAAAGAGAAAATCAGAGAATTCTCAAAGCTATCAAAAGAGATACTTGCTTATCTCGTACAGCTATCATATGTACTCAGAAAGAGTAGCCACTATTTGGCTACTTTGACTGCACACGTTGCAATTAACTTTTAAGGGTAGAGGCTTAAATACACCCCATGTCAGGCTAAGTCTTCCTGGAGGTTAAACTGGATAAATATTGGAATCAAGTGATAAAGAGTTTCCATCCACAATTAGGTTTTGAAGAAACAAAAGTTCGGCTTTGTGACTGAATCACTAGGGAGGGCAGCATCATGCATCAGGGGAAGGATTTGTAATCAGTCTGAAAAAAGATCTAGATAAGAACACACAGTGTAGCAAAATGCGCTTAAGAAGTGGATTACAACAGGTTGTGCAAACATATGTAAAATGTCCTGAATATAAAATCAAGCTCTAGGAAGTTTCCACAATAAATAAAAAATACAATTTTGCTGCTGTATGTCTGTATTTCAGAAGTTATTTTCTCTTGCTTAATAAAAATATTGTTCTGCATGTGTCTATCCTATCAAAACAACGGTGTTTCTGCTCTCTGTTGTTTTTCCCTTTCCTATTCTACTCTTTTCTCTCCTTTGCGTATTCTTCTCTTGCCATTTTCTCTATTGCAGCAGTTTGTTTCCAGTTGCCACAGGCTTCATACTTCTACTCTTATTTATCCCACTAAAATAATAAGCACCAAAATGTCTGTGCTAAAGTAGACACTGTTGGAATACTACCATTAGATTTCAGAAACTATACCCCAAATTAGCTCAATGGTCCATACCTTTACTTTCCAATGAGACTGGTTAAGCTCTAGAGCAAATTCTGCGAAAAGGGTGTAGCATCTTTGTGTTTAGAGATCTTCAGAATTCAACAGGACAAGGTCTTCAGCAACCTGATCAATTTTTGAAGTTAGCCTTACTTTGCACAGGACATTGAGCACCCAGGTGTCCCTCCAACTTAAAATATTGTATGAGTTCAGTGTTTTTTCTTGTTTGGCTAAAAAATCAGAACTACAACAGTTGTATTGGCTGCAATCAGATCGAAAAGAGAAGCTTTGCTCTGCCAGAATCTGTCTGAATGGACGCTAGTAGACTGAAGAACCTGAAGGGTTCATGTGGCTTTTTTGCTATATATTTAGTACGTTAGCTATTTGCCACAATGCTTTGGCTTACCTTTTCTTCTTGTTTTGTATCTCTGAAATTGGAGAATGGCCTTATGTTCTAACAGATATTTACTATACTTACAATTAAAGGAGCTGTTTATTCCATTGTTATTATTTTAATTGACTGAACTATTAGAAATTTGCCTTTAACATAATAATATAGCAAAAGAGAGGGTCGGGGAGGGGAGAGAGTGAAGAAGAAGTCCAGAGCAACTTTTCCTTGGATATGAATATACATGGGGAAAAACCCTACTAAATTACGTTGATGAATTAGAGCAAAGATCAAAAACAAAACAGAACTGCACTGTTTGTCCTTACATGTCACACAGGGATAATAAGCAAAGTTATCCAAGCAAAGAAACTCTTCATGAAGAATTTTCCTATACAGAAATAATAAGTTAGGTGAAATCTTACTCCCATTTGGAAGACTTTAGAGGAATAAATTTATGGTAGCTTTCTGAAGTCGATTAAACCTTTTTGATGATATTGAAGTGGAGACAGTTATTCTCCTACAGAAGCCATACGGAGCTGGCTGATTTATTGGCTACAAGTTGGACATATTCTGCATTACTAGTGGAGAATGCACTACAACAAGATGTTTTCTAATACTACAGCCTCTTTTGTGGGAATAAGCAATTCAAAACAGAACAACATGAAGTGATTAAGGATCTAAATATTCCAGATACTTAAATTACTTTAACTGTCCATCTGTTCACCAATGTCATAATAATTTTTAGTAGGAAAGGTGTTTTTGTAGCAAAAGGGCCTGAATGAACATTAAAGTCACATTTACCAGCAGGGAGAGTTTTTATTACCAACTAATGTTTGGGGGGTTTTGAAAGTATTTTTAAAACATATAGTAGATATGTGCCTTTGTTTTACTGTAGGGTTTGGAAGCTTCTTGGTGACAACCAGGCTGGCTTGTATTTGGTTCAAGTAGAGTGACTTTTAGCAAATAGCTTGAATAATATTTCAGGTTTGGACATGAGTGTGTTACTGAGAGAGACTTTTGTGACCACTGTATGGTATCGTGCTAACTGATTCTCTCTCAGATGCATAAGTCTTCGTATAAATAAGTAAGATACGATCCTTTCTTAGTCACTGTGATAAAGTTTTGCTGTGAATAGACTTTGTGTCTGCATTTCAAAACAAGGTACAAACAGCATTATCTCATAGTAAGAGACTTGCTGACAGTTCCTTGGTGCCTGTCCCATCACAGATGAGACAAAGAGGATGTGCATATAGAAGAGAGAGGGACCTGACAGAAAGGTGGTGTAGGGGAAGAAGTGCTGACCCGCAATGCTCTGTGCTTTCTTACTTGCATGTGGAAAAGAGACATGGGGAGTATGTGACAAAACAGTCAGACTTTGTTGAACAATAACAAGCACACACCTGAGAGGAGAGAGGGGTGACACGGTCTCCCATAACATCCTCCTAGGTAGTGTGGGCTAGATGAGTGGACAGTGAGGTGGATTGAGAACTGCCTGAATGGCAGAACTCAGAGGTAGTGGTCAGTGGCGCTGAGTCTAGTTGGAGGCCTGTAGCTAGTGGGGTTTCCCAGGGGTCAGTACTGGGCCAAGTCTTGTTCAATTTCTTCATCAATGACCTGGATGAAGGGACAGAGTTTATCCTCAGCAAGTTTGCTGATCACACCAAACTGGGAGGAGTGGTGGATACACCAGAAGGCTGTGCTGCCATTCAGCGAGACCTGGACAGGCTGGAAAGTTGGGCAGAGAGGAATCTGATGAGGTTCAACAAGGGCAAGTGCAGGGTCCTGCACCTGGGGAGGAACAACCCCATGCATCAGTACCGGCTTGGGGTGGACCTGCTGGAGAGCAGCTCTGTGGAGAGGGACCTGGGAGTCCTGGTGGAGAGCAGGTTAACCACAATGCAGAAGTGTGCTCTTGTTGCCAAGAGGGCCAATGGCATCCTGGGGCGCATTGAGAGGAGTGTGGTCAGCAGGTCAAGGGAGATTATCTTGCAGTTCAAGAAAGATGAGGAGCTACTGGAGAGAGTCCAGCGGAGGGCTACGAGGATGATGAGGGGACTGGGGCTTCTCTCCTAGGAGGAGAGGCTGAGGGAGCTGGGCTTGTTCAGCCTGGAGAAGGCTGAGAGAGGACCTTATAAATGCCTATACATATCTTAAGGGTGGGTGTCAAGAGGATGGGGCCAGATTGTTTTCAGTGATGATGAGCAACAGGGCAAGGGGCAGTGGGCACGAACTGAAGCATAGGAAGTTACGTCTGAGGAACACTGGAACAGGTTGCCCAGAGAGATTGTGAAGTCTCCTTCTCTGGATATCTTGAAAACCCAGCGGGTCGAAGTCCTGTGCAATCTGCTCTAAGTGACCCTGCTTTGGCAGGAGTATTGGACCAGATGATCCACAGAGGTCCATTTCAACCCCTAACATTCTGTGATTCTGTGACAGCTTGAATGAAAAATATGGAAGGGTTGGTTAGGACATTTTCCTTGATTTCTCCTAGATGATGTTCTATGTTCTGCTCTTCTCTCTTTTAATGCCAGTAGAAAAGTTTTAATTGAAATAACCCTGTATTTGACTATAGAGTTCTTTATATTTAATATGCCTATGAAAATATGGTTCATAACCTTCCGATTTAAGATAACCCATTTTTACTGGTTTGATGCCAGTAACTGGTATAATTAATGGCGTAGACTGGAAAAGAAGCAGTGGTTTGGCTAAATTGTTCCTGAGATACTGTTTTCTTTGCATCAGCTGTAGACATGCAGCAAACTCTCTGTTAGTCTATCACAGGGGTTTCAAATGCAGTAGGAAATATTTTACAAAGACAATGACTTAATAAAAGTGTTAGCTATGTGTCTTGTGATTTGTCTGTATACTAATGAATTGATAGGCAGATAGCACATCGCAGTTTGTAAAATGTTCCCATTATTTTAAAACATGAAACTGGTGATTAGTCATTCAAATAAATTGTAATTAAATGGGAACATAATGATTATATTATGCTAATGATAGAAGTGTGTATTAAATGTTTGCAACTTATTCAAGAGAATGTATTATGCAATTAGAAAAAAATATTAGTGTTTGTTCACTCTGAAGCTATCAAATGACTTGATTTGCATCAGCAATTTTAAAGCTTTGTAGTCTCATTCATAATAAATTGCTGCTAAGTAGGAGATATTACACCAAATGGAGGTACAGAAAAGAAGAAGGAAAGGGCAGTATATCAATGTTTTAAGAGTAATATCACAAATTTTTATCCTTTTGAGGTAAACAGCAGTGAAGAGCAAACCAAATGATGCCAATAGAGATGTGTTTTGAATGTTATTCAAAGTGAGAATATGACTGTTGAACATGTGCAGGACTTCTTCAGTTAAATTGAAATTTGGTTCTAAGCCCTCTGTTTATAACATTTTTTCTCTAATACATGACTAAAATGAATTTTAAGAGAAAAGCACTGGTATTCTGTGTATATTCTGAAATTCCCATAGGCTACCTCTAATGTAATTATTTGTCTTTCTGCAGAAATTCTTTTGAAATTTTCTACCTATTAATTATCTATTATTAATGCTTCACAGATGTGAAGAAATAGAAATAATTTTTGATTTTCAGGCTGCAATATGTAATGCACATACAGTAGGAAGGTTCCCACCAGATTTTTCTTAATCCATAAACTTCCACATTCGTCTAAAATACAGTTAATTACTGGCAAACATGCCTTACTTCTGTATATGCAAAAGGACGGATTAATGATAATATCTGGGATAACAGTGCTGAACTGTTGGAACATGCGCGAAAGGAGTGAGCTTAGATTTGCAAAACTTCCTGGTTGATATTTAATGTGGTGTGGGAACTACTTCTTTTACTCATTCTAAAACTCTACAATGTATATTTCAGGGCTTGTTGCTCTCTTCTTCCTTCTTTGCTTGTTGTCACTCTTCAGTAATGTTATGTTGCGAAGAGTTAGTGGAAGTAAGGGCGTGCCGTGTTCTAGACTAAAGCTTGCAAGAACTGTATAGGATAACGTCTGAGCTAGTGAACGGTAATGTTAAACTTTTTTTTTTTAGTTTAAAAGCTTATTAATGAAATTCAGAAGAAATATGTCATTGGTGACAGTGGTTTTTGGAGTAGAGGATTAGATACAAGGTTAGTGTTGCTGCAAAAAACAAGGCTTTTGTGATTGGTAGCCTGAAAATCATTCAAGTCAATAGAAATACGATTATTCTACTTAAGAAGCCTTGGACATGCAAACCAGAAAATAGTGTATTATTTAGTCCCTAGTATCGTAGTACCACACTTTTCTGTGGTAACTTTGTTTGAGCAGATTAAATTCTTTACTGTGTTTGGTCTGAACTAATCTGAAATGGATATATTTAATGAGCCAAATTAGGCCTAACTGGTTGCTTGGGAATAATAATTAAAATTGTTAACACATTAATTTATATCTTAGGGTATTTTTGTTCAACTAATAGATCTAAGTAGGAAACACTTTCAATTAACTTTATTGAGGGGAAATAAAGTAATTTCAAAGTCTTTTTAGGACATGGGAGATACAGACTGAATTCCCTCTACTACCTGAATAAGATCATTTGTAAGAATGAAAGCTGTTGCTCTCCCATTAAATGTTGTGTAAATCAGTTATTAGCTTCCTGTTGGATTTTTACACTTTACATATTAATCTGAGCAAAATTTTGCATCTGGATCTTTTCCATCTCACTTGGGTCCCAATGACACTAGCCTCATATGTAAAATTTTCTTCATATAATCTAAATGTTTATATAAAAAAGAAAATATTTAAATATAATATACTAATCAAGGTACTGTAAAATACTCAGTGATAGATATCTCATGGTACTTTCAGTTAACCTGGGCCAGATATCTGTTTTGTTGATTTTATTTACAAGCTCTATTGTAAATCTGAAAACTTTGTGATACAAGTTGACCAGAAACTAGAACGTCTTGCAGCCGACCCATAATCCATCATGTGATCATTTCTAATTAGACATTTTTTAGGTGCAGCACACAGTTTGAAAGACACTAAAAAATAGTGAAAGTGGGTAAAATATGTGAATTTAGATCCTAATGTACTGACAACAAAGTTGTCTCACGTTAAACATTTACAGTGAGGTGTTCGTTCATGTAACACTATGTGTCTGCAGCTGGCTTCTTCAAAAAATGTGACTAATTTGTATCAACAAATCCAGACTACAAGAATTCCTAATAGAAATGATAAAACGCTTCATCAAGTAGCAGGCTTCATGCTGGAAAAGTTAATTTTCTCAATTACAGAACAAAGTACATTATTGACAAGAATGATGCAAACTTCTTTTCTGGTTTCTGCAATTGATTGCTATAGTTTTCTCTTACACTTCACATTATACACTGATAGTCTGGGAGAAAAAGTAGTTACAGTAAAGTTTCATGCAATGGGGAATATGTGAAAAGGACAACAATCTGATTTTAATTGTAATTTCGTAGGTATAACTATATAAACAACTTTTAAGCAATGCTGCAGGCAGATGCTGTGAGAGGATTCCTCAGACTTCTTTTGCACTGACAACTGTGATGCACCCCTGTGATTGCAGAACAGCTGACATAATGGCAAGAGAAACTACAAACTGAAGAACCACAGAATCTAGATAGATTGTATATCTTTCTGTAGGTCTCTTCAGACATGTACACAACCAGTGTTTATTAGATGTGAGGCTTTACCTTTCACGGTAGGCAGATATTAGTAACTTCTAAATTCATCCACAATGTTAATGACCCAGGGAATTTGACCCTAAACTGTAAGAGACGACTGTTCAGTTGCATTGTATTTTGACATACATGATTTATTAAGGTCAGTATTATAAATAATGTAGTACGTAAAAATGAAATGCACCATGCAGTCATAAGGTTAAAGTGACTTGCTTTTGTTGTAAACCTTTTAGCATCGAAAAAGACGTGCCCAGAATAAGTCAACAGAGTATCTACGATCTAGACCCTCCAAACTGTAGTGGATTGTCAGTGAAAGGGGCTGACTTTCAATGAGATTTGTGGTTCTGAAGTCTGCATAATGTTTTGAAAATTTTTAATTTGAGATCCACTTTTAGCCTTGCTACTAAAGTTGTCCTCATTATGTTTTGTGTTTATAAAGTAATGATTAAACCCCCAAAGTTTTTGAGGTGGAAACTGTGACGATTAATTAGTTCATTAATTCATTCGTGTGGTGTTCTGAAAATGCAAAATGATGCAATAAAATGCTGTCTGTATCTTATCGAACGCTGAATACTGCTGGGTCTCCCCAGAGAACTGCTTTTTCCCCAGGTAAAGAGTCCATCGCCTCTTTCCCCATCTGTTCTTTGTTAATGGACCTGTATGGACAAAATAGGTCCTTAAATTGTGTTTTCTTTATTTTGAGTGTGCTATAACTAGCCTACAACATGTTAAGGGAGATTTGCCACTCAGAGAAAATGATACTGAAGTATCTTGTAGTTTCCAAACAGCCTCAGAGACTGTATACTTATTATAGTGCTTGTTACTGTTTTTCAAGCATGGTAGGTTTCTGATTGAGTGCTCTAGAGACTTTTCAATGCTTGAAGACTTCTAATAGCATGTTTAAGAGAGCTTCTTTGGGGATTCAGCTGATTTTGTATGGAGCTCCCATACAATTATGCTACAATTTTATGGGATATTTCATGCCTCATACACTGAATCAATATTGTATGTATCTGATATTTAATATTCTGTAATCGAAATTAAAAATACAGGTTTTAGCTTTTTCTGTCTTCATATGAGAATGTTAATTTGGTAGAGGGAAAAATGTATTCTCTCTCTATATATTAAAGATTAACTGTTTCTCACTCCGAAAGAAGGTTTTAATTCCTTTTGTTGTTCCTAAATTGGTCTTCTGGGACAGTCATGAATTGTTGTTGCGCATTTCTTCATTTTCGTTTTAGATGTTTTAAATTTGCTAGACTGTATTATGTGCATCCTTCTATGCAGGTTTCATGAACTGCTTTCTCTTCCGTGGTGCTAAAACAAAATGTTCTCCAGGAAAAGCTGTTACAGTATACTGCTCTATGTCACTAGTGAAGGGGGGAAATTTCCATTCCAACTGTTTGGTTACATCTGGTTTAGTTGTGAAAGAGAATCTGGCATAATTTCTTTTTTAGATTGTCTTTTACCTTGGAATACTAAATATGTTGGATTGATTTCAGGTACCAGTTTCAGGAGCTGAACATATGAATCACCCTGCAGGATTCTAAGCCTGTTTTTCTTGCGTTTTGCTATGCCTTTTACCACTGTGCTGCCCTTTGTCTGGTTCATGTTTCCTCTATGTGCAGCGTCTCTGGGAAAGATGGACATGTGATTGGTATAGAACATGCAAAATATACATGATTTAATACTGTTTGCAGACCACTAAAAAATATTAAGAGCACTTTCAAACATGATTTGAGTTTACTAAAGCTGATGTTAGCATCCCACTACTTCAGGATTTAGCCTTTGAAACTAAGTGCTCTTATGAGTAAATTCAGATTCAGGCAACTGAATATTTTTCTCTAGGTATTACTTGAACTAAAGTATGAACTGAAGATCATATGAATTGTAAACTTAAAAGAAAGGTTAGTTCTGCATTTCGATAAGACAGAAACAACAGTGATATTTTGGTGCATGGCTATGGACTCATATTGAATGTCATGACCTTCAGTAATGGCTTTATGTCCCAAAGTAATGGCTGTAGAGCAGTCCTCATGATGGCTTTTGCAATTAAACAGCTGGGCTTTTCTTAAATTTTGAAGTAAATTTTGCTAAACAAAATTTTTTTTACTCATTTTATGCTATCTCCTTTTTACCTCTTCTTACTGGTTAACAGTCTTAAAGTAGTTTTAATAAGATGTTTTCTTCAGGCGGAACTTGCAGCAGGAATATTTTTTCTTCACTTTATGTCCTTCCCGCTTTTCCATGGACTCCTTCACTGATTGACTGTCCCCCAACTTCCATTTTCCCTGATCCATATAGTTCTTCACCATTAATCTCTAACAGGTTTGCAGAATTGCTATCTCATCACTGTTTAAACTCTGAGCCCTTCGGGTTCCTCAGGATCTTTAAAATTTTGTAAATGCCAAGCACTAAATTTGATTCAACAATTACTAGCACACAGCTAAAAAGCAGCTACAGGAGCTAGAATCAGGTGAATTCACATCCTTGTTGCACTGGAGCAGAAGGGAAAAAGTAACGTATATGTGATCTAATTACAACAGCTTTGAGCTAAATGTTGGGCCTTCTATATTCAAAAAGCCTTGTTCCCTGCATGCACTATACAGCAAACCATTAACCTAACAATGTTATTCTGGAATCCAATTTGAATTTTGCTATCTATATCACGGTTGTTAAATTGCTTCATTAGTCTTTTCCTGTGTTTTTCTGCTGAGAAGCTTTTGAAGTCCATGTAGATTTAACCATTCTACTCACTCCTCTGATCTCTTACTCTCATTTCTTTGAAGCTAATTAGTTTTATCTTGTATTATATCCCCTTCCAAAATCCCCACTGAAAATCTGAGCATTTTGTGTGCATGTGAGTGTCCTTTTCTTGGAATACTTTTTAGGACTAACACTGTACCCCCCCAAATCTTATTTCTTATTTCCTTTTGTATAACAGTGCTATATTAAGTTTTCCTGGTCACGTTGGGGAAAAATCCCATACATAAAACCGCACTGAGATTATGGAGAAATGTCTTCTCTCAGGAAAGCATTATGAAATTCTGTCATTATACCGAATGCACCACAAGATTATTGTCAGCTGTTACCAGCTCAGTACAGATCAAAATATCTTGGAGATCTTTCACCGAAAAAAAGAAGTGTGTTGTGTTTCTTGTTTATTTTTGTAGTCACTGATGGGTTTTTTTGGTTGCAGAGGGTAAGCAGCCCATAACCAACCTAGCAAAGACACCTGCTGCATATGTTGCATATTCCAGTACCCAAGATGATGCATAAGATAGATGGAACAATAAGTCATGAAGTGTAGAGAAGTCAGGACTGGGTGGGAAATGTTTTTGCTATCCTATACGCACCTACATGTTGCTGGAAACAACTCTATTAAGTTTATAAGTGTATTAGGTGCCTATATACTTAACGTCATCTCTTGTTCACTTGATGTGATTAGTGCTTTTCACACTTGCTAAAAATAACTTCTTAGAGAGTAAAGCTTTGGGAGATCTACTTTGAAGTTGACCTCAGAGACAGATGAATTAACACTGTAGAAACATCGAGCAAAATTTTTTCAGACACACAAGTATGCTTTTAGATTAGCTATAAAGAAAGACCTAGGTTTGCCCAAGAAAGCAGTGGGAGATAGCTTGCAGGACTCTTGTTCTTAGCGTGCTTGCTGACAGCCACTTTCTGTCTTTGTGGCTATTCTGGATCCTGGCTGTGCAAGGCCTTGAGGGAGCTGCTACCTTGCAATGAAAGAGCGTTTGCATAGCTACTCTTAAATGGGGCAGGCATCCAGATCAGGCCTTGGTTTCCTCCCTGCTCTGACTACTGTGGATTTAAAAACAGTATTCAGATGATCTTTCTGTGTATCTTCTCAGCCGCAGATGCTGACCTGAGTGATCACATCTCTTGAATTGCAAGATTCAATAATCTACTTTCCTGTTCAGTCCTTATTTTGAAACTGAGGCAGACTTCTAAAGACAGGTAGACCCCTTCTTAAAAAATTATTTATTTTTGTTCAATAATAAAACTCTCACATCATACTTTCCACGCAGCCTGATGGTATTTGTTTGCATTTAAATACTGATTCTGGAAAATCTGAATTGATAACTGATTTTATTGTCTGACTATAAATAAATTGGAATTGTTCATCAGTGAAAGGATCCCTTTATTTTCTGAAGTTCTTGCTTGTATTATTTCTAGGAAGAGGATTTTTTTTAATATGAAATTTCTCATTTCTCACCGATGTATGATGTCTTTTCCATAAATGTCTCCTTTTTTAAAATTTCTTCACTGCAGGCTTCCTGAAAATTTTGTGCAGTGATTTTAAAGTTCTTCTCAATTTCAAGGCCCTGAGTTGCTGTGGTATTTGACTATTTTTCTCTTCTGCATTTTCTAAGCTGCTAATTACAGTCTGAATCATAAGGTTACATTTTCTTTCTATACTGTAATTTGGTGAGTTCTGAGTCATGAAATTTTTGTAGCTCTACCCTTTTAGAGATATTGCAGGTTCTTTCCCTGCTACCCACTTCATGTTCTTGCTTAAAAATAAGATTGAAGAAGGAAGTTTTTGCTGCTACTTTTAACTCACTAGTGAGTTGTACATGTTCAGTGCTTCAGAACTTTT
Organism: Opisthocomus hoazin; assembly: GCF_030867145.1. Taxonomy (NCBI): domain Eukaryota; kingdom Metazoa; phylum Chordata; class Aves; order Opisthocomiformes; family Opisthocomidae; genus Opisthocomus; species Opisthocomus hoazin. The sequence goes on along the minus strand of NC_134416.1, from coordinate 67,289,038 downwards.
TTTTGGAAGGACAATATGCTTTTTTGTTGTTAGTGATTTCCCTAAGGTACTATATAATATGCAAAATGTGTAGAGTGATAACATGTATGTAGTGATACAGGAAAGATGGTTCCCTAAAATCTTTTTTTGACAGATTTTTCAGGTGGAATACTGTGCAGTAAAATAGCATTTTTTTTATTTCCTGTGATTGCTATAAATTTGCCAGTATATTTGTATATTATTAGCACAAAGAAAAAGCTGAGTGTTTGTGAAAAACATGGGTTCCTCATAATCCTTGTAACTATCTCTCTTAGACCACAAAATTTGTTATGATTATCATATTGAAGTTAAGCAAATGGTTGTCCTGAAAAAAAAGTAATGTCTCTTATTGGCATATCCAAATATTTGAGGTCCTGTCATTACTTCTTACTCAGAAAAATATTGCGATGTGTTTGCCATTACAAGAGGGTCATTCAGATAGAAAAGTGACAGTTTTGAGAAGCAATTGCGACAGAAATCTGAATTTCATATATTTAATTTTTTTCCCACTGAAAGAGAAAATAAGTTTAAATGCTGCTGGAGATTAAAGTAGACGGTCCAACTTATTTATGTGAAAGACTGTTGATTAAAAATGCTTTTAATCTAAAAAAAAGAAAAACCCCAGGTTTCTTAAATCATAATTCAAACTATACTTCCGTTCCAAGATTGACTTAAGAATATTTGATTTTAAACCTCTGGGAGAAGAGTTGCTTTCTGGAGATTTCCACTTGTTATGAACTGAAGGTTTTTTTACTTCTGAGAATGTTATCTTGGTTTTAGGAATGAGAGATTTCAAAACAGTCATAAATGTGTAAGACTTGTGATAACTGGTGACAGTGGAACATAAAAAACAATATGACGCATACATTTCTTACTTGCTGTAATCGCCTCCTTTACTCTTTTTCCACTGTTCTAAGCCTCCTAATAGCCATGTATTTAACTTGCCTAACATTTTCTTCTATGAAAAATGTTTCTGTTTCTCTTGAGTAGTTTTGAGGTTTCCATTATTAGCAGCAGGCATCTGTAATTTGGAGAGGTGAGATGTTGGGGGCTGGAGGTGCTGTCTTCCCAGGAAGTTCTGCTGAGCTTGACTAAGGGCTGGGGCATATAAACAACTTGTTACAGGTTATCAGGTTACGTGAGTCAGCTCATCCGCTGTAACTGTGCACGTGGAAGCTCTTAGCCCAGGGCAAACATCAAACAATATGAACTTTCTTCTGGAAAGTTAACTTAATAAACCATATACACTAATATGGCCGACAGTTTCAAATGGACTGTTGCACATGTTTGACTCATTTAGCTGTGTAAAACTATTTACCTGGGTTTGATTTTCAATCTTGTGTTCTCCTCTCAGAAGGACCAAATGTAGAAAATGTCTGAGGATGTTTTCTTGCACTGTGATTTAAATTGCAGAAGTATATGTAGTGTCAGGAATATTTGATAGCTGCTTTGTTGAAGAACAACTCTGTTGCTGAAGCTCTATAGAGGTCCGGCTACATCTGCCTCCCTTTGACAGCCATGTCTCTCAGTGACTCTTACACTCCTCCGGTGGCCACTCTTGTCCAATTAGAGACTCCTGCTGCTGCCAACGGACATGGGTCTTCTCTTCTGTTTTGGTACTGAATATCCATAGTTTGGAAGGGTGTACTCTTCACTGGAAAAAGATCTGGCTGAATGGCTGAGCACAGAAAATGGTGGTGAATAGGGTTAAATCCAGCTAGGGGCTGGTCACGAGTGGTGTTCCCCAGGACTCAGTTTTGGGTTTGGTCTTGTTTAACATCTTTATCAATGACCTGGATGAGGGGATTGAGAGCTCCCTCAGTAAGTTTGCAGATGACACCAGGTTGAGTGGGAGTGTTGATCTGCTTGAGGGTAGGAAGTCTCTGCAGAGGGATCTGGACAGTCTGGATCAATGGGCCAAGGCCAGCTGTACAAGTTTCAATAAGGCCAAATGCTGGGTCCTGCACTTGGGTCACAACAACCCCATGCAATGCTACAGGCTTGGGGAAGAGTGGCTGGAAAGCTGCCCGGCAGTAAAGGACCTTGGGGTGTTGGTCAACAGCCGGCTGAACATGAGCCAGCAGTGTACCCAGGTGGCCAAGAAGGCCAATGGCATTCTGGCTTGTGTCAGGAATAGTGTGGCCAGCAGCAGCAGGGAGGTGATCGTGCCCCTGTACTCAGCACTAGTGAGGCAGCACCTGGAGTACTGTGTTCAGTTTTGGGCCCCTCACTACAAGAAGGCCATGGAGATGCTGGAGCATGTCCAGAGAAGGGCAACGAGGCTGGTGAGGGGTCTGGAGAACAATTCTTATGGGGAGCGGCTGAGGAAGCTGGGGCTCTTTAGTCTGGAGAAGAGGAGGCTGAGGAAACACCTTATTGCTCTCTAGAACTACCTGAAAGGAGGTTGTAGTGAGGCAGGTGTTAGTCTTTTCTCCCAAGAAACTAGCGATAGGACAAGAGAGAATGGCATTAAGTTGCGTCAGGAGAGGTTTAGATTACAGAATCACAGAACCACAGAATGGTAGGGGTTGGAAGGGACCTCTGTGGGTCATCTAGTCCAACCCTCCTGCCCAGGCAGGGCCACCTACAGCAGGCTGCACAGGACCTTGACAAGGCGGGTCTTGAATATCTCCAGAGAAGGAGACTCCACAACCTCCCTGGGCAGCCTGTTCCAGGGCTCCGTCACCCTCAGAGGGAAGAAGTTCTTCCTCATATTCAGGTGGAACTTCCTCTGCTTCAGTTTGTGCCCGTTGCCCCTTGTCCTGTCGCTGGGCACCACTGAAAAGAGCTTGGCCCCATCCTCCTGACACCCACCCTTCAGTTATTTGCAAGCATTTATAAGGTCCCCTCGCAGCCTTCTCTTCTTCAGGCTCAACAAGTCCAGCTCCTTCAGCCTCTCCTCGTAGGGGAGATGTTCCAGTCCCCTCATCATCCTTGTAGCCCTCTGCTGGACTCTCTCCAGTAGCTCTTCATCTTTCTTGAAGTGGGAAGCCCAGAACTGGACAGAGTACTCCAGATGAGGCCTCACCAGGGCAGGGTAGAGGGGAAGGAGAACCTCCCTCGACCTGCTGGCCACACTCCTCCTAATGCACCCCAGAATGCCATTGGCCTTCTTGGCAGCCAGGGCACACTGCTGGCTCATGGTTAACCTGTCGTCCACCAGGACTCCCAGGTCCCTCTCCGCAGAGCTGCTCTCCAGCAGGTCCGTCCCAAGCCTGTACTGATACATGGGGTTGTTCCTCCCCAGGTGCAGGACCCTGCATTTTCTCTTGTTGAACCTCATCAGGTTCCTCTCTGCCCAACTTTCCAGCCTGTCCAGGTTACACTGAATGGCAGCACAGCTTTCTGGTGTATCTACCACTCCTCCCAGTTTGGTGTCGTCGGCAAACTTGCTGAGGATACATTCTAACTCTTCATCCAGGTCGTTGATGAAGAAGTTAGATTTGATATTAGGAAAAATTTCTTGACTGAAAGAGTGGTCAGACATTGGAACAGGCTGCCCAGGGACGTGGTTGAGTTGAAGGTGTTTAAAAAATATGCAGATGTGACACTTCGGGATATGGTTTAGTAGGCATGGTGGTGTAGGCTTGACAGTTGGACTTGATGATCTTAGAGGTCTTTTCCAACCTATGATTCTACGATTTAGAACTTGGACCCTGCAGAAACAGATGCTAGATGTTGTAGTTAAAATGTGTGAAGATGCTATTTTTTCCATTTTAAGATATAGATTATGAGAGCTAAGAAAGAATGCAACAGATTTTTGAAGAGATTTTAAATACCAAAAATTGATTCTAAGTGCATTCATATTTGAATTCAAATAATGTGTCAAAATGCAAAAAGCTAAAACGAGTAAATATTTATCAAGCAGACAACTAGTATGGCATTCTGGTAGAGTGACAGATAAATAAATGCCTGCATACTCTGATTCTGTGTAGTTGTGTTAAGGAAGAAACATATAAGTAGTGTGGCTAAAGGAAGGCAAGTGATTCCGGTAGCATGTTGTCTTATTCCATCTATAACATTTACAGCTTTGCTGATGTGAAGCATTGTTGATTTAAATTCTAGTGCAAGTCAGTGATTCTTAGGACCTATTGCACTCTTGTCTACTGTGAAATACTGAGAACGCGAAGTATTTTTTGACATTACTGAGACTTCACTTCATTCATCCCATGTTAGATGACAGAAACAAAAGCAGTAAGGTTTACATGCTTCCCTAAACAGGCCACCAAAAAAGAAGGAAAAACGCTTATTTAGGCGTAAGGCTAACCAGTGGAGGCTGATTTATATTATACGGCTAATGCTAGTAGAGGCTGACATAAAGTAATTCATCCAAAGTTACTTCCTATAGTTGATGGCTGGGATGAATAGCTGTGTGCAACCTTTTACCTAAGTCATCTTTGGAAGCTGTTGTCCAGAAGGTGGCAAATATAACTCTAATTTGGGAATTCCAGGTCTGTAAGTCTAATGTGTGTACCAGGCAAACTATTAGAAGTTATAGCAGAGACAATTAGTGAATATCTTGGTAAATATAAACTACTTGAAAAATCACTTCTGAAAAGTGAAATCATTTACAGCTTTCGTAGTTCTTTTAGAAGGCCAACAAGCTTATGTCTAGTGATGATCTGATTTATATAATCTTGGCTTTCCAAAAAAATTTGACAAAATCCTTCAAGTAAAGTTTGTAAGGTAGTAAAGTGGTCATGGCATAAGAAGGAATGCATGAACTGGATGAGAAACAAATTGAAAAATGGAGACAGGAGATTGTGAGCAAATAATGATTTTTTGCATTGGAGGAAGGACACTGGCAGTGGGAGGGCTCTGTTCTAGGGTATGTGTGTTCATAAGTCACCTGGAATAGTGTGTTAGCAAGAAGATGACAAGATCTGATGATGGTAAAAGATTTTTCAGGGCAGGTATAATGAAGATTGAAACCAAAGAATTGCAGAAAGACATTAGGAAACAGCATGTATGGGTGATAAAATGGCAGATTACATTTAGTGTAGATCTGTATAAAGTAAGGCACACTCAGAGAAAGAGCACTGTCTTCAGAGAGGGAGGCTCTGCTGGTCACTGTCACTAGAGGGTGATACCTGAAAAGTGTGATAGGAAGTGGTTCTTCCCACAGCCATTGCTTATCTGTGCAACACCTTTCCAAAACATGTCAGAGAGATGAGAAACTTCATGTGGGCTCAAGGGTGTGACTGTGCAAATACTTGGAATGAGAGATCCTTGTGAGTTACTAAACAGACAAACTGCAACGTGCTCAGGAAGTTTGAACTAAAACTGGTCAGAGGACAAGAACAAATAATAGGGTAACGCGTCACATAGTTTTGCTCTGCTCTTACTCTTCTCTAGAAACCTCCTTATGGCTACTTTTGGAGGCAGAATGGGCTAGATAAATCCCTAGGTCTGATCCAGATGGGCTGTTCTTTTCATATTATTTTGACTTTTTGAAGGCACTGAGAATACTTCAACAGAATAATTTAAGATAGGTTTACCTTGTACTGCCCTTTGGCTCAGGATGAACAGAGTACAACACACTTCAGTGCTGTACTCTCCCATGTTTACCATACTAACAGATACTTGCACAGACGTAGGTGGCTGGCACAGAATTTCTTCTGTCAAATCAATGCCACTCGGGATGCCTCAGTCTTGGAAAATGCTTGAGGGCAGGTCTTCGTTTCAAACAACATTGGCATTACATGAGGGGACAGATGAGTGGTCTTTTTTAGAAGCCTCTTGTGTTAAAATTCCTTTTCTTGCCTCCCACCAACTTTCAGAGAAAAAGTCATGTTGGCAATATCTGGAATATCTGAAAAATAGGAAAACCAAGACACTGCTGTGATTTGTTTTCTGAGGAAGTGTGGGATTCTCATTTGAGTCTTCTTTGTAAGAGAAGCTGTTGTCTATCTTAATTCTGGAGTATCTACTGTACTTCACAAAGCAGAAGCAAGTATATTATTTTTCATTGTGCTTACTTAAGCTTGAAAGCTAGAATCTAGATTATCTTTTTTATATCACTTCAGCTAGCAAAGCACTCCGTAGTTGATTATTATTCAGGTCTAACGGGCATCTTTCAAATCAGTTGCACATTTTCATTCTTTATAAATTATTTCACAAGGAGAATGAGATCAAGTATGAATCAGAATTTTTTATAACCACATAATAATTTATCAGTCTTATTGACATGCATTTTGCAAAACAATAGTTTTGTACACAGCTTTTGTATGAGCAAATAGAATTACTGCTAACATCTTTTTTAAAGGTTCTTGTCACACACTCTCCCCTCAGTCAAACACACTTAGCTCACTAATCAATCTACTTGTCAACAATACTCTTCTTTGGCAGAAGAGAGTGAGAAGTTTGACAAAGCATGTTAACTTCATGATGTTAATTAATGCTTTTCACTTAGTAACATTTTGTTGAACACTGTAAACTAAGAATTTTGATGACAGTTGGCTTTTCATAAACTACATACAAGAGAAGCTTATCATTGCAATGAAGTAATTTGTTTTTCCTCTAAAATTTCTCAAGAAAAAAACATTCTCTTTTTTCTTTCTTTTTTTTTTTCTTCTGTTAAAGCATATATGGCACAGTTTAAGGTCCATAAATCTCTTTGGCAAAAAAGAAAATGAAAGAAAGAAAGAGGGCAAAGAACCTTGATTATGAAAGTTTCTGGGTATTCCTCAGTTTCATTAAAGTCAAAGAACTGTAGGGAGAAAACTGAAGTTCCAAAATTTATAGACCTTTTGGGTATTTTTGCATGTCCCAAATGTTTGTCACCTTCCCTGAGAAATTAGGAATTGTGAAGAACTAACATACAAGCAGTGGAGTTTCTTTAAAGATTATTCCTTTACATGTAGGAGTTTTTCTTGCCTTTGACTGCGTTTGCATCAGTGTGCTCTTCAGCATTCTTGATAGAAATGACATCCCCAAGGTTCATAACAACAATTAGCCTCTAGAAATGCCTTATCCACAAAAAATACAAGACTTTCAGGACGTTTTCAGTACACATTTAAACAGACCTTGTCCAGGATGTGCTTTATACTGTATTTAGATATTGATAAACTTTCAGATAGTTGTTTCACAGCAGGAACCATGGACAATGTATTTATGGTTCTTCTTGACAAATACGATAGCTTAGCTTAAATGCCACCCAGAAATCTTGAATGCTTCTCTGAATTTCCCCTTCTTAGACTGCATAGGAATGAAGAAAACACTATTTGGGGGAAGGATCATAACTAAAAACTTGGAAAAACAAAGGCACAGAATGTATACAATAAAGTTTTCACCAAGTAAAAAATGCAGTACTATTCCCCACTTCTAACAAGAAGTATTCCAGAAGTAACCATGAGTTCCTTGACTTACTACATCTCACTCATCCAATATCACCACTTGCAGTTAAATCACTCGAAATAATTCAAATAATGCAGAGTTGCATCCAGTACGAACAGTTACTTCTTTCATGTCATTTGAAGACGCTGCCTTCTAACCATCTAACTTGGTGGGGTGTTTTTTGGTTTGTTTAGTTCAGTTTGGATTTTTCCCCCCTACCCTTTGAAATGCTTTTTTCCAAAGTCCCAATCTGTGCATACTTACAATGACTCTAGGAGAATTAGGTAGGTAGTCTGTACAGTAAGCCATGTGGAAACTCTACTTTCCTTTGAACTAAGAAGAGCAGGTAAATAATGTTTTCCTCCTAGAATTTCTGGAAATTTTAAGTTATGCTTGTTGAAAATAGAATTTTAGAATCATGGAATTCTTTGGGTTGGAAGGGACCTTAAAGATCATCTAGTTTTAGCCATGGGCAGGGACACCTTCCACTATACCAGGTTGCTCAAAGCCCCATCCAACTTGACCTTGAGTACTTCCAGGGAGAGGGCATCCACCTCTACTCTGGGCAACCTGTTCCAGTGTCTCACCACACTCACAATAAAGAATTTCTTCCTTACATCTAATCTAAACCTATCATCTTTCAGTTTAAAGCCGTTGTGCCTCGTCCTATTAATCCATGCCCTTGTAAAAAGTCCCTCTCCAGCTTTCTTGCAGGCCCCTTTCAGGTACTGAAAGGCTGCTCTAAGGTGTCCCTGAAGCCTTCTTTTCTACAGGCTGAACACCCACAACTCTCTCAGCCTTTCCTCACTTAGGAGAGGTGTTCCAGGTCTCTGATCATTTTCGTGGCCCTGCTTTGGACCTACTCCAACAGGTCCATGTCTTTCCTGTGCTGAGGAACCCGGAGCTGGACACAGGACTCCCAGTGGGGTCTCACCAGGGCGGAGCAGAGGGGCAGAATCATCTCCCTTGACCTGCTGGCCTGGAGCACCTCCTCTCCTTTCTTCCCCAACCTTGGTGTTTTCAGGGTTGTTTCTTATACTTTGTTTTCCCCTCCTTCTTCTTTCTAATATCTGGTATTTTTTTTCCCTTAAATATGTTTTCACAGAGGAGCCACCAGCTTAATCACTGGGCTTGGCTGTGTCCTGCAGTGGGTTTTTTGTGGAACTGGTAATGTCTGGCACAGGGCAACCCCTGTCCTCTTCTCCCACACACACTCCTGCAGGCTTTCGACACAGTCTCCCATAACATCTTCCTAGGGAAGCTCAGGAAGTATGGGCTGGATGAGTGGTTGGTGAGGTGGATTGAGAACTGGCTGAATGGCAGAACTCAGAGGGTTGTCATCAGCGGCGCTGAGTCTAGTTGGAGGCCGGTAAAGAGTGGTGTCCCCCAGGGGTCAGTACTAGGCCCAGCCTTGTTCAACTTCTTCATCAACGACCTGGATGAAGAGTTAGAATGTACCCTCAGCAAGTTTGCTGATGACACCAAATTGGGAGGTGTGGTGGATACACCGGAAGGCTGTGCTGCCATTCAGCATGACCTGGACAGGCTGGAAAGTTGGGCAGAGAGGAACCTGATGAGATTCAACAAAGGCAAATGCAGGGTCCTGCACCTGGGGAGGAACAACCCCATGTATCAGTACAGGCTTGGGACGGACCTGCTGGAGAGCAGCTCTGCGGAGAGGGACCTGGGTGTCCTGGTGGACAACAGGTTAACCATGAGCCAGCAGTGTGCCCTGGCTGCCAAGAAGGCCAATGGCATTCTGGGGTGCATTAGGAGGAGTGTGGCCAGAAGGTCGAGGGAGGTTCTCCTTCCCCTCTACCCTGCCCTAGTGAGGCCTCATCTGGAGTACTCTGTCCAGTTCTGGGCTCCCCACTTCAAGAAAGATGAAGAGCTACTGGAGAGAGTCTAGCGGAGGGCTACGAGAATGGTGAGGGGACTGGAGCATCTCCCCTACGAGGAGAGGCTGAGGGAGCTGGGCTTGTTGAGCCTGAAGAAGAGAAGGCTGCGAGGGGACCTTATAAATGCTTACAAATAACTGAAGGGTGGGTGTCAGGAGGATGGGGCCAAGCTCTTTTCAGTGGTGCCCAGCGACAGGACAAGGGGCAATGGGCACAAACTGAAGCACAGGAAGTTCCACCTGAATATGAGGAAGAACTTCTTCCCTCTGAGGTTGACGGAGCCCTGGAACAGGCTGCCCAGGGAGGTTGTGGAGTCTCCTTCTCTGGAGATATTCAAGACCCGCCTCGTCAAGGTCCTGTGCAGCCTGCTGTAGGTGGCCCTGCCTGGGCAGGAGGGTTGGACTAGATGACCCACAGAGGTCCCTTCCAACTCCTACCATTCTGTGATTCTGTGATTCTGTCTCACATTGCCAAAGGCAAAATATTACTACCCAAATAAGAGAATTCTAGCTGAGAATTTAACTGGCTTTCATATTGATCAAATTAAGGAACCATACACCTATTTTATTTACAGATCACCAGAACAATGGCTTCTGTGTGGCTTCATCTGTGGTCATTGCTATGAGCTCTGCTGTAGAACAGAAAACAAGAAATAGCTTATGTAACTGAAACTACTACAGGAGCTTTGTTAAGTAGAATTAAGTGGCTTGAATTGTAATTTTAAAAGAAAATTTGGGCTACCACTCCTAACTAAACTTTCATTTTGACAAATGGTAAGAGCTTCACTTTTCTAACTCATCTAGATTTTATAGTGTTTTATTCATAAACGGAGAAAGCAGACAATGGAGGAAAAAATGATAGTCAGTTTTCAGTGCTTCTGTAGTTTTACTGAACTGACCCATATAATGTTTTTCCATCTAAGTACTAATGAAGCCAGATACTGCTTTACTTCCAAATGGAGCAGCAGAGTTAAAAAAAACATGTATAATAATGTCTAAAACTATTACGGTAATCAGACATTTCTCCTGTTGAATAAGTGTGGTATAGTTGCTGTAAACCCACCACCAGTATATCTCAAGCAATGTGAACTTCAGCGTTTAGGCTTACGAAAAGCCTGCAGGTGATTTAGCATTTCTCATGAAGCAAAATTTGCTCTGTTGATGTTTGTCACTACTTTTCAATTTTTTTACTTGCTTTACCAGTTGTATAGTTTTGGATTTATATGCTTTATGTAGAAACGAATAATCATTCTTTGCTGTACCTTTTGTAGAAATAAATTGAACATATTGTTAAGAATAATGCAGTGCTTTTACCCCATGCACTTTGTCACCCTGACATTCGGATTTGTTTTCATTCCCAGACTGTAGTGTGTCTAGAATCTCCAAACAAAATCTCTTATGTGGTAGCATGCTGACTTTCACTCTGGCTGTAAGCAAAAATATTAATAAAAGTAGAACAAGAGGAGTAATTTTCTTTTCTTTACCACTCTCAATCTATACTTTTTCAACAGCTTGGCATTTGTAGAAATGAAAATTGACAGTACTTGAGACTGAAACTTCTTTGATTTTGCAGAGTGGAAACAGCTCGTATGAAGACAGTGAAAGCTTCTTTCTGCTCAGTAGCTGTGTATGTAAGCCATGATGCTTATTCCATGAGCTATACCATGATGGTATTGCTCAACTGAGAATCCAGTTAAGTCACTGATTTTCCTGTTGCATCTGTCATCTAGGCTGCTGATTTTTTAAAAATACTTTCTCAGAGGAACCAAACATATACTATTTTCTTACTTCACATTGAGTATCTTACAATGATTGCTATGAAGCTAGATCAAGCCCAGGTTTTTAGAGGTAAAAATCTGATTTACTGCCATTGGTTGAATTATGTCCACTTCCCTGGAATACTGTAATATCCTTTGACTGTCTTTAAAGTGCAGGGTGAAATGAAAAGGAATTAAGAGCAAGTGATACTTGTAATTAAGGTCCCATGTGAGTACATCTCTCATTACAGAATGAAGATACTAATGTAGATGTCCAAGTCTCAAAATTAGGCTATTAAGCTTTTTTCTTTTTTATTTAGCTACAAAAATAGTTTTGTTCTTTTGTTTTGTTGTTGTTGTAGCTTTAATTTTCTTTCTAAATGAATTGTTATTTTCCACATCTGTCCTAAGGGAACACCATTCTTGATTTCCATATCCTGAAAACTACAAATATCAGTAATTTCTTTGCAGTGCTATATATCACCCGAGTGAATTAACCCTATCAGGGTGCATTTGTGTAAAGAGTTTTCTTTTATTATACTGTGATCTTTTTAGGTAGCTAGTATTGAAGTGGGAATGATCCCGAAGGAACTAAATGGGCTTGTGATGATACCAAGAAAGTTATTAATATTTACACACATGTAAATCAGAAAGTAGACTCTCAAGGTGCTTTCTGCCTTGGCACAGTGTTAGAAACCTTCGGATCTGTCTATGAGGCTGTTTTGAGACTGTTCTGGTTTTGGCTGGGACAAAATGAATTTTCTTCACAGTGGTTACTATAGGGCTACGTTTCAGATTTGTGCGGAAAACAATGTTGATAACAAGGACGTTTTTGTTATTGCTGAGCAGTGCCTACTGAGAGTTAAGGCCTTGTTGGCTTCTCACACCACCCCACCAAAGAGTGGGCTGAGGGGAACTGTGAGTGGATACAGCTGGGACAGCTGACCACTACTGATCAAAGGGATACCCCCTATCACAACGATATCAGGCTTAGCATGTAAAGCTGGAAGAAGAAGAAGGAAAGGAGGGACTTTTGGAGTAATGCCTTTATCTTACCTGTCTTCTCAAGTAACCACTGCATGTGATGAAGCTGTGCTTTCCTGGAGAATACTGGACACCTGCCTACTCATGGGAGGTAGTGAATGAATTATTTGTTTTGCTTTGTCTGCATATGTAGCTTTTGCTTTGCCTGTTACACTGTCTTTATCTTAACCCACGAGTTTTCTCATGTTTACTCTTCTGATTCTCTCCCTCACCCCACCAGGGAGGAGTGAGTGAGCAGCTGCGTGGGCCTTAGTTGCCAGCTGGGGTTAAACCATAACAGTGACAACAGCTGGAAAGCTAATGTTTATGCTACTCCACAGCTTGACACCTCGGGATCACTAGATCCCACATAACTACTCATGAATCAGGTGTTCTGCGCAGGCTCTTTACATCAAAATGTGTTAGACAAAGCTAGTTATGTTTTAGCCTTTTCTAGCAGGCCCTCCACTGCACTTTTACGAGATCATTTGAAAGCAGGATGAACAGAGCCAGATAATACTGCACAGGATTTCAGAGATTCAGGTGGAGGTAAGCAATATGTACCAAAATGCCAGAGTTTTATTAGAAATAGCGTAAAAAGAAAAAAGAAAACATAGGTGCAGACCAGGAAAGAAGAGACTAGCTGAGCTCTAGTTAAGACTGAAGTGGAGATGACTAAAAAGCTTTGACCTGGGTATTGCAGATGCCCTGCCTCTTTTTGAAAGAGTATTGACACTGAAATAATGTACGGAGTAGCTCAGGGAAAAAGAATGGGGCATCTGAACATCAGCTGTGATAAAGATAACACTGAAAACCTCAGCGTTCATGAGCTTGAACTTGAGAGGTTACTCTTTAGAGCCACTGGTTTTTAGCTCTTTCAGGCTGTAACAGTCTTCATGATATCCCTGAGGTAGGTAGAATTTCTTTCATCTGAGGACAGATCCTCATGATGTCTATGAAATATTTAAGCAAAGTATTAACACAGAAGTAGTGGATATGCTCATTGTGCAGTATGGTAAAGTTCGTCTTAGTGAACACAGAGACAATACAGTGAACACCCTGATGATTTATGTCTAAACAAGTAAATTACAGAAAAAAGGCACAGAGAAACACAGAGCCACTAATTCCAAAGTGTGTTAGATATTTAAAATATGTGCTTTAGTTCCTGCCAGGTGGTCTTTGCACACTGTATGCACCGAATAACCCAGCAGCTATCCCTGCAGCACATAATTTATAATTATAATATCGTTGATTATTTTTGAATCTGTTATGTATTTTCTCTGTAGACCCACAGTCAATAAAAGAAATCCATGCATTTAATTAGTTCTCCAAAAGTATAGATCAGATGCTTTTATGATGTACTAAAACCATGAAACATTTTCATGAAAATAAAAGCATACTTTTAAAACCACAATGTGAATGCATGAATTTTGCTGAGAGAGTACCTACATAATTCTTTGACTAGACACATGCATAGTGTAGTGTTTTTCCCTTTTGTTTAAACTGAATTCTCTGATGATTCAGGAAAAGAATAAAAAATTATAGTAAATAAGAAAAATAATTTTTCAAAAGTTGATGCATGTTATGACGTCTTACTATGCAGTGTTCTTAGGGTATGTTAATATGCAAGATGAGATTAGTTATGCACTGAAATTTTTAATTGCTGAGGTTAATATTGTCCTGCATGTAGATTTAGTTCCTTTTCATGTTTTTAAGTATATGAAGAAATAGTTTTCCTATAGCTTAAAAATGATCCTTGGTAACAGAAGGTAGTCTGTGGGTTGAAGAATATTTTAGATATAACATCCATTATCTTTTCTTCTCTCTTTTGATAAAATATTTACTCTTCTAGAAATATTTAATATCACTTATTTCTTAGTAGCACAGTTACAAGCTCTGAAGATGTAAGTTTTGAATCCTTCTGTTGCACAAGGTTTGAACTATACCTGTGATCGTGTGCCGATACAGATTATTGACTAAACAAAAGTGTCATAGTAGTTTCCCAACTGAATCTGAAAGTGACCTCCAAAGTGAAGGGAGGGTGAGGGGGAAAATGGCTCTAAGAAACAGCTGAGTCTGCTTCAGGGAGCAGATTCCTGAGAATGCCACAGACTTTAACTTACCTGGAGATCAATCCAGATATTTTAAATAGTTTAATGAGGCCAAAGGGTTTAGATAACCAAGCTTGTTTTAGTATTACCAATCCACTGTAACTACAGGTTTCCCAGAAAAGCTTTATTGCATGGGAAAAGGCCAACAGGTACATTATAATCCTCTGAAGAAATTACAGTAATAGGAGGAGAGAGATTCATCATCAGTCATTATGGCTGTTAAACCAAGTTCTCTCTTACAAATGCATACAAAATAGATTTTTCCATATTCTCAATGGTCTTTTAAAACCGTATTACATATTAATGTTACAATAAAGCTACAACTATAGTTTAAAAACTGATGGAGTTTTTCCTCTTCACCCTTCCATCTCATCTGAAGGTATTTGGAGACCGCTTCAGATATTTCATGCACTGTCTCCACCTCATAGTCTCTGAGAGTTCAAGCTTTTTTGCACATGTTAAAAATATAGTTATTACTGACAGACCACTTCTAATTCCTACAGGTTCTGACTTAATTTAGGCTAATTTTATTTGCAAACGCCTGTACGTGCTACACTTTAATAAACTCATTCAGGTTAAATCTCTATCCATATGTGCAAATCTGCCTATCTGGCTTATTTGTACTCATACTTTTTCCTCTGCTTCTGAGCAACATGCTGCAAGATTTGTTATGTCATTGCATTTGAGAAATGGCAGTATGGAAAAGATATGGAACTTGCCCAAAATTACAAAGAAAGACTGTGTTGGAGGAGTGTATAGAATCTGCTTTCTCAAGTTTGTTTTCTCTGTCCATGCCCTTCTCTGTTGTACATTTTTATTGAAGAATGTGTATGTAAAAAGGGTTTTTTTCCCCTCTCTCCCTTCCCCTCCCTCTTTGCCTATGTTTTTATCTATCTGTGAAATCAGTAGTAGTACATTTTAAAGCATTTTTCTAAAGGTTTTCTTGAAGAAGTCTTGTACAGGAGACAATAGAAGGAAAAGAAGGATCGTCAATTTGTTACCAGGTAATAGGAAACTATTTTATGTCCTGTATGATGATATAGATGTGGAATGGGTATTCTGTGTTACTTTCTGAACTGAGAAGCAGTTAGATAATTAGCTGGGATGGAGTGTAAAGTCTTAGCAGAGCAGCACAGTATTTATTATCTACATACAAGGGAGACATAGAGCTTTATCCTTTGTCAAGCGATTACTGCTCTTATGCTAAGCAGAGCTGTGTGAAAATAATGAATACTTTTAAATAAACTATCTACTTATTTTTATTATAGAATTCCACTATAAGAATGGAAAAGCTGATTCAGAATAGCTGAGATTTAGATGTCAACTTGAGTGTGTATCTTACTGCATGGCTGCAACAAACTGTAGCAAAGTTCTTTCTCTTCACACTTCCCAGTTTATTTCCTATTTTTTTATATTTGGAAGGAATGGCAAGTTAGGTGAGTGTATTGGGCTTGCATTACAAGGTTTTGGTAGCGGACATGTGGGCTGCAAAGGTGGCTTCTGTGAGAAGCTGCTAGAAGCTGTGCCCATGTCTGACAGAGCCAATGCCGGCCGGCTCCAAGACAGACCCATCACTAGCCGAGTCTGAGCTCATAATTGGCAGTGCTAGTGCCTCTGGAATAACATATTTAAAAAGGGGGAAAAAACTGTTGTGAAAATGGCCATGGAGACAGTGAGATGTGCGCGAAAGGTCAGTGGAGAAGGAGGGGGAGGAGGTGCTGCAGGCGCCAGAGCAGAGATTACCCTACAGCCTGTGGAGAAAGACCATGGTGAGGCAGACTGTACCCCTGCAGCCCATGGAGGTCCACGGTGGAGCAGATATCCACCTGCAGCCTGTGAAGGACCCTAATCCAGAGCAGCTGGATGGGCCCACAAAAGGCTGTAATCCTGTGGAGAGGCCACACTGGAGCAGGCTCCTGGCGGAACCTGTGGACCCATGGAGAGAGGACCCCACGCTGGAGCAGGTTTTCTGGCAGGACTTGTGACCCCATGCGGAACTTATGCTGGAGCAGCCTGTTACTGAAGGACCGCACCCCATGGTAGGGACCCACTCTGGGGCAGTTTGTGGAGAACTGTCTCCAGTGAGAGGGACGCTGCGTTAGAGCAGTGGAAGACAATGAGGAGAAAGGAGTGGCAGAGACAATGTGTGATGAACTGATCACAACCCCCTTTCCCCATCCCCCTGTGTCGTTCAGGGGGAGCAGGTAGAGAAAATGGGGAGTGAAGTCAAGCCCAGGAAGAAGAGGGAGGGGAGGGGAGGAAGTTGTTTTTAAGATTTGGGTTTATTTCTCAGTATCCTACTCTGGTTTTGTTGATAATATATTCAACTAATTTCCCCAAGTAGAGTCTATTTTGCCTACAATGGTAATTGGTGAGTGATCTCTCCCTGTCTTTATTTTGACCCACAAGCCTTTCATCATATTTTCCTCCTCCTGTCCTGTCAAGGAGAGGGAGTGATAGAGAGTCTTTGCAGAACATCTGGCATCCAGCCAAGATCAGTTCACCACAAGGAGGATCCCCTTCTTCCCCATTTAGCTGGATAATGCATTGTCCAGATAGTGATACACATCCTTATCTTCCCACTTGCTGGGAGAGACGGAAGCTTCTGGTTTTATGCTTGCTGTTTCTGTGTGAAGCCATTGAGCTCTTGGCACAGCATTTCCTCTTTGAACTTGACATTTCTTGCCCTCCAGGGAAATGCTGTTGGGCTGACCTGGCTCAGCCAATGTACCTGACTGCTGTCTCAGTGCATCCCACGCAGAGTCTTTTACATCATTATTTGGTGAACTCTTAATTCCCCTTGCACTACCAGGTCTACTGCAGAATTCTCGCATTGATTTATAAAGCCTTCAGTTTCTTAGGCCATGTTATCTCCCTGATGAATCTTTTTCAAGTCTAACATTGATTATCTGACACTAGGTATTTCGAGTTTTCTCAAAAGTAAGTTATATTCTCTGGAAAATTTTCTCAAAGCAAGCTGGATGGGGTTTCATTTCAGCCCCTCACACATCCACTACAAAAGAAATTTCTTCTACGGCAGTAAATGTGAAGTAGTGTTTCACTGTTTTCTAAGAAATAACACCTCACAGATAAAGATAGAATTGTATATAAAGATGGCATATTGACCAAAATTGAGAACCTTATCTTAAATTTTTATGTAAGCTTACATAAACTTTACATCGTTAAAGTAGATCTATTTATTTTGTTCTCCTTATTGTTTGTTTATTTATTTAGTTTAGCTGTCAAGGAAAGCTCAGGAATGAAGAAATGGACATTTTAGAAATACAAATAGAGGTAGTCAGACTGAAATATCCATTAGAAACCTTCTCAAACGATCATGTGTTATGGACTCAGGAATGTGGAGTTTGACATGGAAAATATCTTCAGTTACTAGCAGACACCCAAAGTTGTTCATTGTGGGCAAATCTCCAAGTAAGAATGACTATAAAAATAGACATGCACAGCATCTGTGTAAGTAGAAACAAGGAGTGATGAGGGTTTGTTGAGGGATCACCATAATTATAAAATTGATGTGAAGGTGACATCAGGGCTAAGAAAACATCAAACAAAATCAGGTTTTCTGGGGATTTTAATTCCCTACAGGCCAGATCAAGGGATAAATATGTTTGAGTGATAATCTTTGTTCAACAGTAAATTTGGAACTAGACATTGAGGAAGAGTGTCACCATAAAATAGTAATGGGCCCTAACGCAGGATGAAATATTCAAGTTTATAAAACTAGAGCAAAAATTCAGTTCTATTATGCCAAAAGAGAAAAGCTGAGTTTTATGCTGCTGCAGTTTAGCCTTCATTGGTGTTTCAGTGTATGAACTATTACAAGGCTTGTACCAACTGCAGACATCATGGTTATTTACAGAAATTGTAATAATGGCTAAGAATTCCCTGTTGTGAATTAGGACACTGCTACTAGATGATAATACTGAACAGGAAGTTTATAATTTCTGTTGGCTAGGAACTCTTTGAGTGTAACATCTTTTCCACAAAGAACTAGAAGGAGCCACAGACATACATAGACTCATAGAATAGTTTGGGTTGAAAGGGATTTTTAAAATCATCTAGTCCAACCCCTCCCTGTCATGGGCAAGGACATCTTTCACTAGATCAGGTTGCTCAAAGCCCAGTCCAGCCTGACCTTGAAAAACTCCAATGATGGGGCATTCACAACTTCTCTGGGCAACCTGAGAAGTGGTAGATGAATAGAGAAAACAAATTGTTCCATGTGGTCATTGCAAGTGCCTGTTGTTGTACAGTAGAAGAAGTTCTTTCACAGGGAAAATATTTTCAGGTTATTTAGGATTGCTTTAAGAAAGGAAAAACAGATTCTTGGTATTCTTGGTGTTGGATACAAAATCTAGTTAAAGATATGATGAGAATAATGAAATTCCTTTTTCACTGCATATAACTTTTCTGTCTTTAACATTTGGATAAGTGTTTTCCAAACCAAGTCCCTTCATCGGTCTCTGGTTATTCCTTTCCCTGTTATTTTCACTACTTCAAAAATCTTCATCTGTGTCAGAGTATAAGATTAAACAAAAAATATATTTTGCCAGACATTTAAAAAAAAAAAACACCCCACCCCCCCCAGGCTTCACAATCCCTTCTATTTTGTTTGATTTATGAATTTTGTGTACTTAAATACTCTTTGATTGTTTTCTAACTTTTTTTGCTTTGAAAGCCTTTTTCCATTTTAATTTATTAGTCTTCATCTGAAGATGTTCTAAAAATATGCAATGCATACACACCACTTCATATTCATATATGCTGAAAAAAATAAAGCATAAAAAAATGTTCCCAACTTATTAGTAGTGTCTACTGATACATAGGAGTGAAAAGCATAAAATGGCCCTGTTGCTTACAAATGGTGCTGGGACAATAAGCTGCATCCTAGCAATAGCCATTTCTTCCAAGATAATAACCTCCAGTTTCCAATTTGTGTTAAAACCAGGATAGCTCATGCTTGTTCTGTGTGTGTATGTGCTTTTATCTTTATTGTGCCAGTACCATCTTGTTTGAAATTCATTTACTCATAGAAAAAAGGCAGCTAAATTAAATTATTTAAATTATTATATAATGAGGGAGATGATTAGGAGTTTCAAGGTGAGATACTTATTGTTACAGATACCCATCATTATATCTGTTGTTATAATGTATTTTAAGTGTATAAGCATATTTCATTTAGAAGTAACCTACTAAAAATTTTGCAGCGATCTTACTTGTTATCATCTTTCTTTATATATAAGTAAATATAAGCAATTTTACTGAGTTCTTATAGGAACTCTTGTTAAGCATGTGCAATCGATACAATTTTATTTCTTATGCCAGTGTGTTTCACTTTTACAGTTCAAAGAAAACCTTCTGTCTCTCAGCAGCAGTCTTAGAGAACTTGAGCCAGTATGTATGAGAAACAATGGAGCTGAATTTTCAAAGTGTACCTCAGAGCAGAAGTGCAACTACATGTTTGAAATACGCTGCCAAAGTTCTATGGATGTTCCTAATGCTGTGTGTTTTGTTCTGTGTGCTGTGCATCCCCAAGGAGTTTTGAGACTGATAAAACACAGAATGGAGAAAGGAAGTGATGGGAGAGCTAATGAACAGGTAATCCTGAGCACAGTATTTTGAGACAATTCCAGAGGTAAGCTGGTAAAGGAAATTTCAGTCAGGAGAATAAAATCCAGGGCATATATGTAAGGTCTGCAAAACAAGCAATTTTAAAATATGATAAAGACTTTAAGTAAAATTGAGTTATGCATCCTGCTTTTGTTTAGTACAATGCACAGTGACTATAAGGACTTACTGCATCTTAGAAGCTGAAAGCTAGAACTTTATGGATTCTTTATTTACCCAGAGACAGATAAATTAACGTATAAGAAAACACATTATCCATTTAAGAGATACTAATTTGTAACATTTTTCTTTAATCTGAATGGAGCTGGTATGAAAATATTTGCTTTCATAATCACCAGCACAGAGGTATGATGAAAGGGCATTCTTGACCAATAACACCAGTGAGGTTGGCACAATCTGAAGAAACAGTGCTTGCTAATGGACTAATTCTGCAGAGGCAGCAAAGAGCACAAAGCACTTCTTGTTTCTGTGAGCTCAACAGTATAAAGCAAGAAAGGCTTACTCGGTTTAAACAGTGCTGCAGTGGGTTAATTAAAAATAGATATGCCATATCCAGCCAATCCCTTCCATCTCATTCTCCCCTAAATTCAAAATGATGTTGAAATAATCAATTTCTTTATACAAACATGTTGGTTGAATGGCTTTATACTGCTGCCGAAAGCTAACTGGTACGAATAAGAAGTTAAGAAAAACAATAATGAAAAATTTCAACAATTGCTTCAGTGATGATCGCTGATTAGAGTTGTGTTTAGAAATAAAATACCTTTATTCTGTGAGTTTTGAAGAATACGAAAAGCAAAGGGACACTTCAAGTGCCTCCATTTTTAGTACCTCTCTTGAATCTTAGTTTAGAAAAACGAGAAGAAAAGGACATTTCAGAAAGCTGTGACCATGTTACCTCCTGAATACAAAAATCCAAGAAGGAATGACCTTCTCCGTCTCTGCTCTGTAATCATGGCTGAATTTTAAAATGTCTGATAAATTCTAATTCTGCCCTTTGGAATATCTATTCATTGTCACTGGTTCCTGAACCTGCAGAGCTGCAAACAAGCCCTTTCAGATTTGTACACAAGAATGACATTTGGCCCAATGTGTTCAAACCTTTGAAGGGAATTAGATGCAGGACTCTACACCAAGTTATCATCCTCTTAGGAAAAAAATCTCTGATATGCCACAATGATTGATAAAACACCACTCTGAGGTGCCTAACAATCAATGTAATTGATTCTTAATGGAAAAGGACATAAAAATATTCAGGAAACAGGACTACTAGGACAAAATATTATAAGTGATAAGTGCATTATTTACACAACACATATATAAGAGATGGTCTTCACAGTAGAACAGCTTAATGGAGAAGCAGCTTTCTTGTAGCCTAAAGTCAGATAGCCTCATTGGTTGGCAAGGTTATTTGGTAGTCCAGCAGCCCTACCATAACCTTTCTCTGTAATTCTTCTTAGCCTCCAAGGACGATAGCTGTTTTTCTTATCGGTTTTGGACACTGTTTCTCACGAAGAAGGGCAAAAAATGTGTGTTTCTAATGCAGCAGGCTGAACCTGCATGGTTTATGGCAATCTGGAGTGTTTGCTCCATCTGAGAAAGGTGTGAGCTGAATATTATCTGCCTTTTGAAGCGCACTCAATTCATTACTTGAAACGCAGGAGTTGGCAGTCTGATTCTCTCCTACCATATTATGATTGTTTTCCTCAGACCAAAATCGAGCTGCCAGTTCTAGGGAGACTCTCCTCACAGCAGGTAATGCCAATAAAAGAAGTACTGAGAAGTGACGGGAATAGCAGGTATGCCAGATCAGCCACATCATCATCTGAGGGTTGATGCTTTTCAGCTTTTGTCGCACTCTCCTTTATCTGACCTCTGATGTCAGAGGAGGTGGCTGGCATCTCTGCCTCACTAATCATCTCTGACGTGTGGCTGGCACTGGCAGATTTACTCAAAAGGATGTGTCTGCTGTGTTCTAGATTGGCTCACGGGAGGAGAATAAGTGCTGTATATTTTGATTCGGGGATCCAAAAATATAATGAGTGCTTCTTATACTGCTCTTCTTTCTAATTCTGTTTCACATAGGAGTCATTTCTTCTGCAGACCAGTATGCTGTTCACTCAAAGCACTACAGTAAGTCATAAATTCTTCAGGTTGCTCTTGCAACTGATACTTTTTCCTTTGTCAAGATAAACAAAACCACATGAGTTCGTTCAGAAAGCAACGTCATTTTGAAGTATCGTAACATTAAACAAATTTAATTTACCTTTTTATGAAATATTTGCATTTGGAGTACTGAGATGAAATCTGGAACCCTTCGATATCAAAATATTTCCCATAAATTTGAACAGAGTATGGAATTTTTCACTAATTTTTCTTCCTTTAACTATTCCTTTTCTGAGGAGTTGTGTGATTTTGAATGACACACCTATAGAGAGGACCAAGACAAAGGATTTGCATACATTCTTCTTCCTTCATGGTTGTGGTGACTTAAACCATCCCCCATCTAGTGAATTTAGTCAAAAGTGTATCTGTGTTTGTGCCCTGTTGGAGAAGCTTTTAACAAGCTTTAATAAATCAATAATCATGTGCATGCATCTTCATTCTTGCCTACTAAGACAAAACAGAGCTGTTTCTTAACTCCCTTTCTACTAGTGAATCACAGCAAGTACTTGAAGTGGTGAGGGGGTTTCTTTATTCTGCATGATATAATCATTGATTTCCATGATTAGTGTCTTCTATTTTATCAGTCAACACTTCTCTGAAATTCAATTAGGCATTTCCACTGAGAAAACTGTGAGAAAAAAGATTAAGTGTTTCAGTAATGAAGGTAGTCAAGTGAAATAATGCCTCCCAGGTTGAATGTCAAACACAGAAATATTTGCTGTAACAGCATGTTTAAATTTTTGAATATTTTGTTTATGTGAATTCATTTCCAAAAGTGTGAACATACATTGGCAGATGCCTAGTCTTTTTATGCCCAGTTATAAGCTTGGTAGGAAATTTAGGTACAAAAAATTGTTCAGAGGCTCCTTGGTTACAGAAGAATGGGATACTTCCATTGCTGCCTGCTGCCTCAGAGGCTGAAATGACTGCTTTTTTTCAGCTTGTTACCTCGCTTGGAAGAGAGACAGCTAATATGGAATCTTTTCATGGTGCAGACTTTTTAAAGTGTACATCCTCCTTTCCAACTAAAACTATGCAGGTTGAATCATTGGCACTGAGAATCTTCGAACAAAAAAGTTACTAGTACCACCTGCAGTTTTGATTAAAAGAGAAAAAAGTGCTGATTTGCATGATATCAAAGAAGAATTTAGTGGGGATAAGTTTAACTGGCAATACTGCATTTTTGTATTCATTATTTCCAGTTAAAACACAAATGATATGTACTTCTGTTGGGTAGAATGCAAAAGACTTTTTTTAACAGGTTTTGGATGAAATGACCTAAGATAATCACAGTGACATAAAGACTAAGGAGTGGGGAGGGATCGAACACGACAAATCACCGTGCTTCCTTGCCACTTCTAATGCCTCACAATGAACTACGACTTCTTGTTCTCTTTCGATGTGCTTCGGTCTTAAGATTTTGATTTAAATGGATCCATGTTAGGTTGACTGTTGACTGTGGCTCACTGTCTTTTCCAGCAGATAAACACGGTGGATGTTCAGCACAAATATTCAAGCTCATTCCTAACAAACCGGCTGGAATCTTAGAGAAAAGTCAGGCTTATTCACTGCTCTGCCTGAGCTGAATTGCCCTGCAGAAGCAGTGCTGCTGTTTCTGTCATGGAACACCGTAGTATGAAGAGACATGCTTGTTTTTATCAGTTTGAATTTGTAGATGTTTAAGTGACTGAATAACCTGCTGCCACTGAGCTGCTTTAACCCCTACCTTACACTGAAATTGAGACATTTATCCCAAAACTAGATCTTACCTAGAGAAGTCAATCTAAGAGGTATCTTCTATCACGTCTGGCCTCTCACTAGCTTTGAGAGTCAGTAAGCCACTAGTTAGAGGGCTCTCCTTTGACCTAATTTAGACATTATCTACTTTGACTTCGTCCCAAACTCTGAAGATATTGGAGATTGAATGAGTCTTTCTCAGCCTGTCTGGTTGAAACTGGTTTACTTTATATTAGTAATCATTCACTAGGGTACATAGACTAAAACCTACAAAAATGATTGCAGAACTTTATATTTAAGACATTCTTTTGAACAATAAAGTTCACTTTTTTATACATGTGAGCCAAGTTCAGTGGGAATTCCCTCTGCCGAAATGCCTGGTAGTTTTGTTGCTGTGGTGCTTTCCTGGGATATAAAAAAGCTGAGATCAAATGTTGTTTCCCATCAAGCAGTAAGGGGGCACTCAGCGTGATCATCTCCAAGGTAAGTGCTCTGTTGCCAGGTTCATAGTGTGGGCATGGGCATTTCTGTGACTTCTTTAGGGTAATGTTGACACCTTTTATTTTGGAGGGCGTGGGGGATGGGGGGGGAAGTACAAGTGGGATGCTCAAGCAAAGATCAAATACTTGCAGGCATTTCTTTCTTAGGTAGCAGAAGTAGTTCCTTGCCAGCTCACTGGGATCTGTGAACCCTCTAAGTGTTTCTGTGTGGGGCAATGAGTCCAGCTTCAGACTGTGAACTTTGGCTGGTGACAGGGACCCTTTGTGGATCTAGTTTTTAGTACTTTTCTTTACTTTCCAGGAGCAAAATAGAAGAAAACAACACTTTTCTGTTTTAGAACTGTTGTGAAAATAGATACATTAAAGCTTGTGTGGTATTCAGATATTATTGTAGTTATACATACCTAAATAAAGTAAGAGTGAGTCACCAACTATGAATCCTGTATGACTGTTATTTAGCTTTATGCATTCATACTAACCAGCTAGAGGAGAGTCCAAACCACTAATTTGCCGTCCGGGAATCATACATCTCTGAATCAAACATATTCTTTAGCCAACATAGGTGGGGATTTTTAGCTGGTAATGTTAATTATAACTCACTGGGACACAAGGAAAGTACAATTATTTTGCGCTGTAAAAAGATACAAGTGACTGTGAAAGTCCTACCACAAAATTAATGACAAAGTTAAATGATTACAACTTTACATGACCATTTCCATTAACTTCAGGTAATGTATTTTTTAGTCCATAATAACCTTCAGTATCTTGAAGGAATTTAGTATTTACACCTCAATAAGAGGGACCATATCCTGTTTCTTAAGTCTCCATTCTGATGAACCATATTATCAATTAAATCTGCTTTCCCTCCTTGTATGGTTAATTTTATTGACTTCAGTAGGTCAGTTTGATGAATCAGGCAAAAGACTTTGTATCATTTCTGTTGCTTAGCTACTAAGAGAGAAATATTGTCCTATTTCCACACATATAATTCTTCATCCGAAGTGGATGTATTTTCTCTTTATTAATGGCATAAACATACAGAACATATTTCAGGGGACAACTGGAGTTTTAAAGTGAGGGCAAAAGCAGAGAGGAAGGAATAGAATAAAAAGTATGTTCTTAATTTTAGGTAATGTGGTCCTAATACTGATTTTGCTTATACACTTATCACAGTAATATGACATTATCAATTTTAATAAGATAGCTCATAATTTGCCTTTCGTTGTGCGTATGTCTGTGTGTGTTTGAGTGGGAGGAGGTGGTCAGAGATCTACATAAAGCTCAGCTTTCATCCTAGCATTTCTTGATATTGTTAATATAAGCTCTGCCACCCAGTGATTGCCTAATCCTGTGTCATCCAGAAAGTCCACTAACGTCTCTGCCCCAGGTAAATGAAGAAATTCCCCATACCCGGTGTTTTCTTGAACATTGCATGTATTACGATCAGATAAACGCAGCAATTTTCTGTTGTCTTTCAGGTATTTCTTAATTAAAAAAACTATTTGTTTTTATGTATCCAAGGACTCCAGAATCATCTTCATTTATAATAAGAAAGTAAAATTTTATTGTACCGCTTTATCACTGACATAGTGAAGTTACATTTGCCACTGTGCCCTGATACAGTCCTGTATCAGAAGAATATACTGCAAGGTGGCAGAAAGAAGGTACAATTCTTTGTGCACTGTGGTTTGTTTACCTTATTCAGTTCAGTAATTTATGAAGCAGGTTTTGACATTAACTGTTTTTTCTTTGAAGACATGGAAATGTACATTGTTAAAACCATCCCACCCATAGTCTAATCTAGTATGCTGCTTGTTAAAATACCTATGATGGTAAAACTTTTCTGCTTTCTCCAGAGCGTTTAAAAATAGAAGTTCTCATCTAAATGAAAATGGTTCAAGAAATGTCAATGCGCAGAAATTACATGTAGTCACACCTAAATAAACTAGGGAGCATGAGGCCTAATAGTCCTACAGTAATTTAAGTTTCAAGTGAATTGGAGAATGGAGAGGTGTGTGTAGTAGGTAGTACAAAAAAACTTGTTATTAATTGCTAAAAAGTCTTTCAAGTTTGAACACTGTAAAGAGATTATGTATACTATGATTTTTCCATCTTTTGTATCTTTTAAAAAGACTGGTACCTCACAAAAAAAAGTTAACCCTCTTCTTCATGTATCTAGATCATGATCAGAGAGGATTTCACCTCGTTGAATGAGACATCTCCATCTTTTCTCTCCATACGTACTGCTTTCTTCAGTATGTTTTTTCTGAGCATAGCGAAAAATTGTTGGAGGTCTTCTGAGAAAACTGGACAGACAAATGACAAGTATCCATTAACAGCAGTGTTAACCTGAGGAGAGAGAAGGGAACCAGCAGAGAACAGCATTGTAATCAAAATCCAGGAGCATATCCAGCTGATGGCAGCTGACAGATAAAGATTAATGAAGGACAGAGTCTGAGGTTAAAATAGTTCATTTGAGAGTTTAAACAGTTTTTTAAGAGTGGAATGGAAAACTCAAATCCAAGAAAATAAAAAGAGTTGCCTGCAAAGAGCTATGATCAGTGTAAAGAAGTAGAACTTAACATTTGTTTTAGAAGGGATTGAAACATGTTGGATCTCTGGAAGCTACATAATATCCATTTTAAGGATTTCACATGTATAAAGGAGCAGATTCTATGTAGTCATTTGTTGAAAACATGTAGATGCTGGTTCTTAAATATGATTTATTTGTCTAGACCACCTTGAGTGAGTTTACCACCTATTTACTCACAGGTGCAAAATGTACATGAAGTCATTGCATTTTTGAGCTCAACAGACCAGTTTTGCTCATTTCAGTTTCAAATACCGTCTGCCTCCAAGTTTAACTTATGAAATAAGTCATGTTGCAAGACAAATATACCAAGAAAAGTAAAGAAATATGAAGATGGGTATAGACTGGAAAAAAGTCTGTTCAGGTAATCTGAGTGTACAGTATATTAGGCAAGGTTTAATGAGAAAATGAAAGTCTTTATTATGTATAAAGTGTGAAATTTTTTGGTCTCAGAAGACATTGAAGGTCTGAAAGTCTTCGATTTTAGTATGTTATACTGGAATTTCCCTGAACAAAGTATACACAGAAAATAAATAACAACCTATATATGGTAAAGCTCAACAGAGTAGATATGCATGACAAGCATGAATTTCATAAGCAATAAAACAGTAAAACAGCCCCTTAGAAGCAGCGCTAACATTTCTTATGGGAAACCTAATAGGAACAAATCTATATGAATGCAAGCATATGTTCTTGGGTACTTGACATCATGCAGTTAAAATATGCTCATGTATGTCTTAAGGATTTTTTCCATTGGAGACTTTTCTTTCAGCCTCACTAATGATTAGCAACATAACACAAAAAATATTCTTCCTTCCTGTCTTCCCCTGTCTCTGATCCTTTTCTGTTGTTTTATGATTTTGCTCTATTGAACAATGAATAATGTTTAGGAAATGCATCTGATTCTGTGGTTTAGACCCTACTCCAAGGAAGATGTTATAACACAACTTCATTTTAAAATTGTTCCTTTTTCTTGTTATTTTGAGGCATATCTTTCAATTCTGAACTGGGGCCTGGGACCTAGAGCTTTCTCGACTTTCTTAACAGCATAGATTTTTGTTCAATGAGAGGTCTCATATCTCTTTCATTTGCTTTCTATACAGTTTCAATGTCATTTTTAAAGGATGTTCCTTGGCGTAGGGGGCCCTGGTCACGAATCAGTTATGCTTTTAAAGAGCTGACATGTGTTAGACCAGACACACAATTTCATTGGCCAGAGAAGCCCCACAGAGCATACTACCACATGCTTGATCACTCAGAATTCTCTTCTGCCCCAGAGACTATTGCCAGGCTCCTTTATGTCTGCTTAGCCCATTTCTCCCCATGTGCCAATCCACTTCGTTGAGAGACCCATATGTGTATTGGTATGTTTACTCATTTACATTTATTGTGGCAAAACAGACCACATATTGTCTAGATTGCAGGGACAGTGATATTGTCCATTGCCTTAGGTGGTATATAGAAGTCCACCAATATGCTGGTGTACTAATTGCTTCTTTACAAGCTCCTTGTATCAGACTGGCTTTACGGAAGAGCATAAACAGGCTGTAGTAGCATTATCTTCCCTCCGCTGATCTGGCTGCCTTAAACACCCCTTCCCAGCCCTCTCTTAAACAATTTGAGATGCAAGATCCATGATCAGTAGGGTGTGCATTCAGGAATGGGCAGCATAATAAATCATTGGGTTAATAGACTTAGAAACTTTTCTGAAGCAAAAATTACATAAGCAAGTTAAAGGCTAAAGGCAAAAATTGTGACCGAATGTGAACTGTTGAGAAAATGACAGTGATTCTGGCAATGCAACACTCCTCATTCAGAAGAGCTGCTGTGTGGTCAAAGTGGGTTCCCTGAACAGCAAACTGATTGCTGTTCACCAGTCTTTCTGGTTCCAGTCATGGAGGACCTCTGGAATGAAAATATATGTAAAAATTGTGGGGGGGGGGGGGGGGGCCTGTGCGTGTTGTGTATGTGAATGTGTATTTTGCTGGGAACATTTCTTTGAAAAACATCTTATCCAGAACTGAACTGGAAGAAATATTTAATATTTTAACAACTTAATTCCTTCTTTCTTCCCTCTTTCTCTTTATTAGAGAAATGTAAAACTACCTGCACTAGCAGTATAATGAGGCCAAAATGTTACAGCAATGTTTTCATTGGGAGTATTTTTATCCTCACCAAGATGTAGAAAACCTTCAGATATCTAGTATGGATTCTATCACTGCACTTTTGCAAAACTCAAATATCTTGAAAGCCCAGGAGTGGAAAAATTCATGTGTGTATGTCTTGGTGTTATTCAGACCATGACAATACTCTTCTTCCTTACTTGCTCCGAGTTACATTCACAACAGAGCAGTGAGATAAGCAGTCTTAATTCTCACTGATTTACACTGAAATTGTGATAAACCAGTGCTCTCCACCATAAGGTACAAAAGTTTCACTTTTTAAATTCTGTTTTTTCAGGAAAGATTCCAGGATGAATTTGGATGATGTGATAGTGTAGCTAATTAGAAAGTTCTAAACTCAACACGATGAAATAAGTACTGTTTTATACTGAGACTAAAAATGCTATCAAGGAATACACCTTTTTATGGGGGGTATACTGCTGTCTTCAGGACACAAAGTAAATGTTTTCATCATTGGGCTTTGTGGATTAAATTGTCCTTAGTAGCAGTTGAATTTATGGATATTAAATCATGCAAACAGGAGAAAGCTCTTGTTCCTTAAAGGAAATAGAAAGCTATTGAATACACAACAAAGTGATTCCTCAACTGAATTAAAAATATTGAGCTTATGTAAAAAAATTATCACATAAAAAAAAATCTTTGATGCTGCATAGAAGATTTTGTACAAAAATATTCTGCATTGTACTGAATCATCAATAGGAATGCTTTCTTTGTTTTCAGTAGATGGGGAATGTAGTGGATGATAATAATTTATGTAAAAAATGCAATACTCTTATTTCAGTATGACAAAAGAAAAGAAACAAATTCTAATAAGACTGATTCAGGAGGGAATTCTGCTACAAAGAGGTGAAGAAAAAAGCAACAAAACCCCCAAACTTCTTTTCTTTTCAGTAGTCAGTCTATATAGACAATGATGCTCACTTCTGAGGAGTATTTTTATTATAATCACACATTTTCTGCTAATAGTTTAGAAAAGTCTCTCTGGGTATTTAATATAAACAGGAATAAAAGAGAATGTGCCTAGACTGAGGACACGTTAGTTTCATTGCTGATGGAATTTATTTGGAAGTATTAAACTTAAGCTGGAAAGCAATTAGGTCTGCCTGGGAACTTCTCTGGCAGTGTCCCTTTTACTGTAGGGCATCCCAGGCACCATGTCAAGCAGTGATCCAAGGACCCTGAACTGCTGTAACTGCAAGAAAGAAACTTGGTGAGACCCAAATTTAGGTGACTGTTAATTTTCCTTTGCTTGTGTAGAATTGCAAGTACGAATACAGTCTACTTTAATTTTCTGGGTAAAAAAAATTGCAGTTTTATATTAAGTCGCTGAACAAAGGAGTGAATAACAAGATGTTACAGTGTTATGAACTCCAACTATGATTTGAGCAAGGAAACATTAACAGTTGCTTGTGATGAACAGTAGACAATACTCTCATATCAGTATCAACGCTGAACAACAGATGGCAAGCAGGTGGGTGGGACTGGTGTTTCTCCATTGTCCAATATTACAACCCCGAAGTTTGTTTACCAAACTGAAAAATCATGTGATAATAATTTAGAAATTTTTAGACTTGATTTCAAGTAGGGTAAAACAAAATTTTCAAGTAAAATTAAATTATTTTATTTGACTGGGTAAGAAGTCTTTTAACATCAAATTATTTATTTTTTACTTAAAATATTACCAAAATGCTTTCTTAAAAATAAAGTTTTTTTCTTTACCACCAGAGTCTACTTAGTTGTATAGTGGACATTACAACCCGGTCTATTCTAGACTTGAAAAATATTTCGGTCAGTCTAAACTGAGAGGGGAAGGATTTTTGGCTGAAAAATTTCACTTTGAGGTTAAAGATGAATATACCTAGCTTTAAGACTGTGAGGTTCACCCTATGCTCAATGCTGACACACTTAGTTTACGGAGTAACTGTGCTTCAGCCAGCCCACAGAAACTGTTGGTAGTTATACAGGCTGTCTTGGAAATATGCATGGATGGTAAAGCAGTGACCTAAAAATTTTAGCATGTTCAGATATTTTTTCCATACTAATCTTATTTTTTAAAAAACTGAATCTAATTTACTTTCAGAAAGGCGGGATGACTCACATTAATTTAATCTCTTTCTTTTACCTGAAAATATGCAATGGCACTAATCAGCAGCACTGTGGTGATTTACATCATCAACATTATGGTAAGATTAGTAGAAGGAAGGGAGAAAACGAAAGAAATCAAAAGCAATTCTAAATCATGAAAGCAGATAAAAAATCTTCTAATAGGTCTGTAAAGACAGTTCCCATTATTATTATTATTATTGTTATTAAAACAAATCAGTTAAGTTGATATTGATGCATTGATGATTTAACGTGTGTGTTAAGGTCAAGAAAATTTTTCATCCTCTTTGCTTATTCAAGACATTATTGAAAGTGAGTCGATACTGAAGTTGAGGAAGGATTTCTTTTCTGATGCAGATTCACGTTCATGAGGGACATGCAAGCAATGCTTTTCACAGAAGCTACGGCAGAGCCACTGCTGGTGTTTTTATGGGTTTCTGCCCAGGATGAGGTTAGAGAAGCATATGCCATATATCATATGTTTATATGATCTATAAAGTGTCTGGGCATTGATTGTGAAACCTTTTTACCTACTGAAATAATAATGTGTGTGTAATGTAGTCTAATTTTATAAGGACTACTTATTGCTCATAGGAATAAACTTGGACTCCCCCTTTTTTACTATTTTAAAACATTTTTTAACATGCTGTAATGTGTTTATACATTACACTGTACGTATACGCTTTGGTATTAATTTGAAATACTCTTCATGTACATAAAATGAAAGGAATAGGAGGTAAGGAAAAGAATCATAGAATAGTTTGTCTTGGAAGGGACCTTTAAAAGCCATATAGTCAAACGCCCCTGCAATGAGCAGGGACACCTTCAACTAGATCAGCCTTCTCAGAGCCCCATCTAACCTGACCTTGCATGTTTCCAGGGATGGGCCATCTTCCACCTCTCCGGGCAACCAGTGCCAGTGTTTCACCACATTCATTGTAAATCTACTGTCTTTTAGTTTAAAACCATTACCCCTTGTCTTATTGCAACAGGCTCTGCTAGCAAGTTTGTCCTCATCTTTCATATACGCCTCCTTTAAGTACTGGAAGGCTGCTACGAGGTCTCCTCGGAGCCTTCTCTTCTCCAGACTGAACAGCCCCAACTCTCAGCCTTTCCTCACAGGAGAGGTTCTTCATCGCTCAGTTCGTTTTTGTGGCCCTCTGCTGGACCTGCTCCAGCAGTTCCATGTCTGTCTTGTGTTGAGGGCTCCAGAGTTACACTCAGGACACCAGATGAGATCTCACCAGAGCAGAGCAGAGGGGCAGAATTACTTCTGTCGACCCCCTGACCACGCTACTTTTGATGCGGCCCAGCATATGGTTGGCTTTCTGGGCTGTGAGTGCACATTGGTGATTCACGTCCACCTTTTCATCCACCAGAAACCCCAAGTCCTTCTCAGCAGAGTTGCTCTCAATCTCTTAATTCTCCAGCCTGTATTGATACTGTGGGTTGCCCTGACGCAGGTGCAGGACGCTGTACTTGCTAAACGTGATGAAGTTCACACAGGCCCATTTCTTGAGCTTGTCCGGGTCCCACTGGATGGCATCCCTTCCCCCAGGCGTGTCAACCTCACCACTCAGCTTGCTGTCATCTGCATACTCGCTGAGGGTGCACACAATCCTGATGTCTATGTCATTGATGAAGATATTAAATGGTACTTGTTCCACTATGGACCCCGAGGGACACCACTTGTCACTGATGTCCATCTGGACATTGAGCCATTGACCACTACCCTCTGGATGTGACCATCCAACCAATTCCTCATCCACCGAATGGTGCACCCATCAAATCCATATCTCCCCAATTTAGAGAGAAGGATGTTGTGGGGGACCATGTCAAAGGCCTTACAGAAATTCAGATCTCAGCCCACATTCTGGCTTAAGATCTTTGTACCATAGAACTTAACAGGAATTGTTATTATGCTACTAAACAGAGTAACAATAAATTCATAATTGCTGCTTTGTTTGTCTTCATGTTTTTATGCTGTACTTGTGACTGAGAACTGCTGTTTTGGTTTACTTTCAGTGTTAGTTATATTACAGGAGTTATGCAAGAGAGAAAGGACAAAAAAAATAGAAGCAAAATTTTCTGCAGCTGATGCTGCAGTTTTGGGACAATAGGGATCTGCAATTCCCTTTCCCACCCCACAGATTAATTAAAATCCTAGAATTCTATAAGACTTAAGTTTTAAAATTAGATTAATAATTTGGAGATTTGTTATGACCTTCACCTAAGTGATTCGTATTTATTTCTCTTTCTTTTGATGCAGTTATTTCTGGCTGTACAAATGCCAGGCAGCTTAACTTCTCTGGTAGTGGCTATGTCTACATCAGCAAGTCTGACAGAGGAGAATCAGATCAGCAGATCAAAGTACCTGGTGCTGAGGCCTCTACCACCATTCTGTGTACTGTTCTGGAGGTTTATTTTGAACTGAATTTGGTCTGGTTCCTTGATTCAAAGGTCCTTACCACACATGCCGCTTGAAGTCATCTTAAGCACTGATCTCTGATTAGGACGCTTATGAACCTGTTACTTGTTAGATTGCGTTTGTTGCATACTTGGCATGGAGTATTCTCTTCAGTTTTCTCCAAAAGGTATCTAGTTTACATAAATTAAAACTACCCTGTGAACCGAGCTAATGCATTGTAAGGGGGGATATGATCAGAAAATTCAGTTCAAAACTACAATGCTCTGAATCAAAGTGCTAATGTAGATCCAGTCCTTGAGTTTCGTAGATTTGTTTGGTTCAGATTTAGGAGGGATGTTTATATTGGCCACTAATGTGAATGAAGTTAGGCAATTTACTCCAGTATTTTCTGGAAGCTCCAAATTTCTGTTTTGAGTCCATACAC
The DNA here is from genome assembly GCF_030867145.1 of Opisthocomus hoazin. Classification (NCBI taxonomy): domain Eukaryota; kingdom Metazoa; phylum Chordata; class Aves; order Opisthocomiformes; family Opisthocomidae; genus Opisthocomus; species Opisthocomus hoazin. The sequence continues at coordinate 67,255,120 of NC_134416.1, read as the reverse complement.
TCATAGGATCATTCCAGCTGGAAGGGAGCACAAGAGGTCTCCAGTTCAACCTCCCATTTGCAACAGAGCCAGCTCTGAGATCAGACATGGTTGCCTGGGTCTTTGTTCAGTCAGGTCTTGAAAACCTCTATGGATGGAGACAGCACAGTCTCTCTGGGAAGCCTGTTCCACTCCTAGACTGTCCTCATGCTGAGAAAGTTTTTCCTTATATCCAGCCTGAATGTCTTGTATTTCAATTTATATCCACCGTTTCTTGTTTCCTTGCTTTGCACTGCTGTGAGCAGCCTGACTCTATCTTCTCAACAACTTCCCTGTAGGCACTAAGCGGCTGCTCTTAGAAGTCCCTGAAGCCATCCCTCCTCCATGCTGAAACCAGCCCTGGTCCTTCACCCTCTCCTACCAGAGCAAGTGCTCCAGCCCCCCCATCTTGGGGACCCTCTCATAGAGAGTTTCAATACCAAATTTTTATCTCTATTTTGACAGAAATTTACTGACTTTGAGTGCTGCTGTAATCTAAACAACTTTCCCTCTAAGCTCTGAAGAGGCTGTGAAGGTACCATATGAAACTTTTCATCTGAAGTGTGTAGTGCAAAGCTTATAAAGTAAGTAACTAAAAGGAAGAGTGAAAAGTGGTGTGGTTGCACCCATCCAGCAATGGAAAGCTTGTACAATAGCTTTTTTTTCACAGTAGTTGTAATGTCTATCATCTGCAACTGATGTCAATGTCAAGCATACTGTTTCGTGTCAAATATCAAGCCTTGGTGAAGTGCTGTTACTGCAGTTGCCTTCAACTGGTGAGATGCATATTTGTCCACATCTTGAATAGCACCTTTCCATTCTCTTCTTCCAAAAATAGAGTTAAAGATTTCATGTTTCGGACCAGTTCTTAATATAATATAGCTCTCTGTAGGTGAAAGAAACTTTAGTACTTTTTTGGAGTAAACGCACAGTTTAAACACCAGTAGCTGGAAGGCACAAAAGTTTCGATTGCCCACACTAATAATTTGTTGTTGATCTGAAACTTATGGTGAAAATTTCTACAACATAATTTTACAGATATAGCAACTAGAAGGTTTCTAATGAGAATAAGAAAATGATAAACAAGATAAAAGTAGACACAATATAACATTTTTTTTTTTTAATATTTGTCTGATATTATTGAGAAGAGTTTTCTGAGCTAAATACTGGATACTATAATAATTTGAAGTAAAAGTTACATATAGGAACTCTACACATATATATTGCAGTGAGGAAATACACATGATTGATAAGCAGGATAGAGTTTTGTTCTCCCACACAGCAGTGTTTAATGTATACTTAAATTTATGCAAGACAATCTCATCATATTTGCATCGGATGGCCCTGGTTTTATTACGTCAGGGCTTAAAAGCATGAAAAGCAAATTCCAGGCAGCTGAGTTCTGGTTTGTTACCTGTGACTTGGCTTCTGACACGAGCAGTGGCTGTCTCCCTGTCTCTCCGAGCCTTGCAATCTTCATCTACTTGATGGACTTTGAGATGTCTTCTTACTTCAGTGGATGTTGTAATCTGCTTTGATATCCATAAAGTTGGTGGACTTAATCTTGTTGAAAGCCGTTGAATTCGTTAGGTAGATACTCTTCTATACATCTATTCTTGTACACATGGATTAGCATCATTAGGCTCATGAAATGTGTTTTTAAAAACAACAAAAATCCTCTAATCACCTTAGCTTCGTAATGAGAACTGAGCAAGACAGAAATGCTACTCAGGAAATATTGATCTGAACAATATTTTTTTCCCATGCAGAAATGAAGACACTTGGAAAGAAAAGGAAGGACAATCTGAAGAGATGATGACTGAGTGTCCCAGAAATCAGGTATTTTGTAACAAAGCCTATATAAAAGCAGGGCATATGGTTCTCATAGTCTCTCATAGTACAAATGAGAGTTGTTCAAGGAAAGAGTTATGGATAGAACTGAATTATCCATGCATACTCTGCAGTTGACAGATAATTTACTTAAAATTCTGACTTTTAAACCAAATGATTGCTATTTCAATTACCATTAGATTAAGTATCCTTACAGGAAACTGAACTATGAGAAGTAACATCTCGTATAAATACTTAGATGGCATCTTGTTCAATACATGTCTACAACTGAAATTCATTATTCACATTATGGGTTTGTAATATAGAAGTACACAACTTTTTAATATTAACATAGAATTCAGTTCTTGCATGCTCTGGTAGCAGTAGAGTCTGTGTATAAGGTCATGTCCTCCTAACAGCTAATTAACAATGTATGTTAAAAAAGGGCACCTAGAATTTATAATTTACAAAGTACGAAAAAGCAGACATAAACATTAACACCAGGATTTGTTAATGTAGACAGTGTCATTTGTGCCAGTATATGAAACCATAGAGAGAGTGTGTGACCTGAAGTTTTACTTTCTAGCTTAACTCCATACCAGTGTGCATCACTTTTAAAGACAGCATTTTAAAACGTGATCAGTGTCTCTAATTCTGTATGCATAAGCACTTATACACGGTACTTCTGTAATCCATGAGAGGGGAAAACCGATTTCTAGGATTTATGCACATATACTACCTGGGTGTGTTTAGAATTAATGACCAGAGTGACAGTGTATTTTTCAACCCTATATGAGACATTTGTGCAAGCACAGATAGTGGCAAAAGGGAGGCCAGTATGAAGACACAATTCTAAATGGATCAAGCTGATGATGTTGAATGCCACTGATAACACTATATGTTTTTGAAAGTTTTACAGTCTTTATTTCTAATGACACATTAAGGACCTACTTACTGTTTTCCAGCTTCCAGATTTATTCTGAATACATATTTAAAGGCTACTCAACCTTAACTTTTATTGTGTGGGCACAGATTTATGCCCCATGAAATACTTAGCTGTTTAGTTTTGGCATCTATATGTCTTGTTTATTTGTTGAATGTGTATGAATATGATCCTTTTTGTTTATAGCTTACCCTTGCCTCATCGCAGGCATGTCAAGCAGCCACGTGTTTCAAAGGCTGCTGTTGGCAGGAAGGGCAAGGTAATTTCAGCCTGAAGCAAAGAATACTAGATGAGAAAGAGTGGATGAAATAAACTCTGTGTTGTGATACGAGAGAAATAACCTACCATTTGTAACATTTACTTGGAGGAATTTAGAAACTAGCAGGGAAGAAGATTAGAGAGCTTAGGAAGTATTAGAAGTCTGAGAAAAGATGTAAGAGGATGGACAATAGACCTCAGGTAGAATATGTCTATATCGTATATTCTAGGAAGACAAGCTTACATGGTACTTCATACAGATATGACGCATGCCCTAATCAGATGCAAGGTTTATCTGCTTGTATTCCAAGTCAGTTGAAAGCTCGTTTTTAGCACTGGATTAAACTGACCATGTTGCTTCCCAACTGGAGCTAGCTCTGATATGTCCTAAGGCACCAGTTTTATTAGCACATTTTTTGGGATAGCAAACTAGGAGTGACTTATGTTTTCGCTTAAAGCCAGCAATAATGAAATGCTTGATTATTTCCAATTCTTAAACTGTGATCATTCAAATATTTTGTAGAGCATTTCACTAATATTATGTATGTTGGTCTCACTGATGGGGAGACTTCATTGCCTAGCCCTGGTGTACTTATTTGAGAAAAGTTAGCACGGCTTCTGACAAGATTTTAAGGATGTAAAGAAAGAGGAAAAATAGGCAAGTAGACCATTTCCTTGTTTATTAAGCAAGCGGTGTATTTTCTGTGGGATGGTTTCATCTGGAATCACTCTGATAAGGATGCAAAGCTGCTATGTTTTTTGTCATTAACACAATGTAAAATTTTCAAGTGTTCATTTCAGACTGGCAGACAGGCAGTGAGGCTTCTGGCTTACATATTTGGCTGTGCTACCGATCTTTTCTATGAAATGCAACAAGAGGCTTGATATCCCTGTCCCTCTCCCAGCAAAATGAGGAAACCACTACCCTGTATCACTTGGGGGTGTTTAGAAATTGCTTTTTTAGTGTATTTGACCTAGCGGTTAAAAGAAAAGTGTGGATACAGAAAAGCCTAGTTACACTAGAGCAGTCAAGCAGCAGTCATTGTGGTTATCATTTTTAGCTACGTTAGTCCAGGAATCTGGGAAAGTTCCTCGTGCCTGGAAGTGGCATGAAGCTACCTGGCAGCAGCTCATGTGCTTTGACTTGCTTCTGCTGACAAGTTCACAGTTGTCTGACAAATTAAAGAGGCTTTTTGGTAAAATGTGAGTTTTGCTTTTCCCACTGAAATGGTGGGCAGCAGCTGGGAGATGCAGCCATCCCCACAGGTCTTGGGAACCAAGCGTGGAGTGCCCACATGTGGAGCCTTCCCATTAGCCTGCAAACCACTTTTACATGTACCAACATGATAAAAGATGTATTTCCTCACAGACCTCTCTTAGCTGCTGGGGTGGGTAAGAGATATGCGGGATTCCTGTCCCTCCTTCCTGTTCATGGGAAATCACCACATAATGTGTTTCACATGAGAGCCACCAGTCTCACTCTTACTGAGTACAACTTAATTTTGGCTCCAGGTTCAAACAGGTTACTGATTTCAGATTAGCAAATGCAAGACAAAACTAAACATAATATCTGTGTGAGAGCGCCTTTTTTTCCTCCAAAAACTGCAAGAACTGTAATGGGATTTGCTTTCCAGGCAGGCACTTCGTATTGATTATAAACCTGAAACCACAAAAAAACTATAAACTGTCAAACAAGAGAAAAACTAATAAGGAAATGAAAGCACACACACACATTCAACAACAATTTCTACTTAAAAAAATCTTCATATCTTAAATGCAAGTATTTTACAGCTACTAAATTTATAAGCGTATTTTAATTTATCAGCGTGACCTGGATAGGCTGGAAAGCTGGGCAGAGAGGAACCTGATGAGGTTCAACAAAGGCAAATGCAGGGTCCTGCACCTGGGGAGGAACAACCTCATGCACCAGTACAGGCTTGGGACGGACCTGCTGGAGGGCAGCTCTGCGAAGAGGGACCTGGGTGTCCTGGTGGACGACAGGTTAACCATGCGCCAGCAGTGTGCCCTGGCTGCCAAGAAAGCCAATGGAATCCTGGGGTGCATCAAGAGGAGTGTGGCCAGCAGGTCGAGGGAGATTCTCCTTCCCCTCTACACTGCCCTAGTGAGGCCTCATCTGGAGTATTGTGTCCAGTTCTGGGCTCCCCAGTTCAAGAAAGATGAAGAGCTACTGGAGAGAGTCCAGCGGAGGGCTACAAGGATGATGAGGGGACTGGAACATCTCCCCTACGAGGAGAGGCTGAGGGAACTGGGCTTGTTGAGCCTGAAGAAGAGAAGGCTGCGAGGGGACCTTATAAATGCTTACAAATATCTGAAGGGTGGGTGTCAGGAGGATGGGGCCAAGCTCTTTTCAGTGGTGCCCAGCGACAGGACAAGGGGCAATGGGCACAAACTGAAGCAGAGGAAGTTCCGTCTGAACATGAGGAAGAACTTCTTCCCTCTGAGGGTGACGGAGCACTGGAACAGGCTGCCCAGGGAGGTTGTGGAGTCTCCTTCTCTGGAGATATTCAAGACCCGCCTCGACAAGGTCCTGTGCAGCCTGCTGTAGGTGACTCTGCTTCGGCAGGAGGGTTGGACTAGATGACCCACAGAGGTCCCTTCCAACCCCTACGATTCTGTGATACTGTGATTCTGTGATAAGTGGTTTTATTTTATTTTGCTGACTTAGCTGTTCTGTGTATAACCTACTATATGATTCCACTATTAGAAAGATATGAAGAGACCTAAGAAGAAGTAAATAACCACTTTCATCACCAGCATAACTTAAAATATGCCTTAGAGACTGTCATTGTGAAACACTCATGAGTGGAGGCCCCATCCCTGGAAACATTCAAGACCAGGTTGGACAGGGCTCTGAGCAACCTGTTCTAGTTAGTGGTGTCCCTGCTTGCTGCGGGGGGGCTGGACTAGATGACCTCTAGGGATCCCTTCCAACCCAAAACTTTCTATGATTCTATGATTCTATCTATGGACTAGATGACTTTTAAAGTTCCCTTCCAACCTGAACTATTCTATGAGTCTACGATTCTATGATCTTTTTTTTCAGTCATGTATGAAATTGGGCAATATGATCAGGACACTGGAACAGGTCAGTGCTGGAATTTCCGTCTCTGAGTATGCTGCACAGTCCTGAACACAAAATCTAAGTCTGGTCTTTGGATAAGGTTGTCGTATTGAATAATGTGTTATGCTTTAATCCTTATTCAAGACTGAAAATTCAGTAACTAGTTCAGGATCACAAAATAATCAGAACTCTGAAGGAGGTATTAAATTAAAAAAAAAAGTTATTTGCCACATCCTTTCACTTAGGTTTATTTTTTTTAAATCCTCTTAAAAATGCTCATAATATGTCATGTTTTTTTAACCAGTTCTTGCAGTAAACATTTTGACTGATTGTCTGAGCTTGACTTTATGGAGTAGTACATAGAATTCCCTTTGCCATTTACAAAGTTGTAATGTTTTTAAGGTAGTCATCCTGTCCACAGTTCCTTCATTACTGGATTTATATGGCAAGCAGGTCTTATTTCCAATGCAGTTAATCAGACTGAAGGACACTGTTTATGCCTAAAAAATTAGAAGTGTTCTTCATTCTTTGTTACTAGTGTTTGTCAGTTTCTTCCTATGAAGGATGGCAGCAAGGGTTCTCCATCTTATGAGCACTACTGATGCCTATTCTATGTAATACCTGGATTTCACACACACAAAAATTTATATCCAATTGGCATATGCCAAAATCAACACTACAAAATATGAATACTTCTACTGGTATGGCCCTACCGTAGTTCAGAGTGCAGCCACCACACAAGTGGAGCGGTAGCACATATGTAAGCTGTGATCTGTCTTAGGAGAAACACTGTCTTAACGGCACGACTGTGACTTTCAGCACAATTTGAGTAAAATAATTGTATCTTTTAATTACAAAAGGACTTTATGACTGCTTTACAATTTTCTGTCACATTAATTTTTCAGAAAAAAAGGACAGATGTTTACAAGGTAGCACATTTTTCATAGGGCACATTTCCTTCAAATTTTATGCTGACAAACATTATAGAAGTATTTCATTTCAGAGGGTTTGGGGGACTACAGGGGCATGATCACCTCCCTACTCCTGCTGGCCACACTATTCCTGAGACAAGCCAGGATGCCGTTGGCCTTCTTTGCCATCTGGGTACACTGCTGGCTCATGTTCAGCTGGCTGTCAAACAACACCCCAAGGTCCTTTTCCGCTGGGCAGCTTTCCAGCCACTCCTCCCCAAGCCTGTAGTGTTGCATGGGGTTATTGTGACCCAAGTGCAGGACCTGGCATTTGGCCTTGTTGAACCTCTTACAGTTGGCCATGGCCCATTGATCCAGTCTGTCCAGATCCCTCAGTAGAGCCTTCCTACCCTCAAGCAGATCAACACTCCCACTCAGCCTGGTGTCATCTTCAAAATTCCTGAGGGAGCACTCAATCCCCTCATCCAGATCATTGATAAAAGATGTTAAACAGGACTGGCCCCAAAACCGAGCCCTGGGAACACCACTTGTGACCAGCCCCCAGCTGGATTTAACTCCATTCACCACCACTCTCTGCGCTCGACCATTCAGCCAGTCCTTTATCCCAGTGAAGAGTACACCCATCCAAAGCACTGGCAGCTAGTTTCTCCAGGAGGATACTGTGGGGAGCAACTCAAAACATAACATCTGGGTCTCTGCCGGATGTCTGCCACAGCCCTGCTCCCAAAGGGGGAGATCTGTTCTGGACAGGAAAAATAGTCCATTAGTGTTATTAAAAAATACAGGCATTGTAATGCGGATATGAACGCTTCTAAGCGGTTCAGTAAGACAAAATGAAAACACAATGTGCACACTAACAATTTTAACAGATAGGCATATTTTGCTTCAGTACAAAAATCCAAACCAAAATATCTTAATCTCTGTTTTACTTTCTTTCACATAGCTTTTAGTCCCCATATTATTTTTTTCACCCTTTCCTTACTGTGTTAACTGCCAATCTATCTTAAAATAAATCTTCCTATTTTCAACTGTGTAACACAATAAGAATTCTTTTTTTCCCCTGGCTCTAAACTGGAACTTTTGAAGAGTCTGATCTTACCCTTCAACCAGAAAAAGGAGGAGAGATCAAAGAACTCAGTTCATCACCTTCAGGTACGCCACTTCTATAATTACGAAACATTCCATGTGTAGGTGCCGATATCTCAAAAGACATGTCTCTGAAAGTATGACTAAATATCCAGTTTCTTAACATTTCTGTAGTGCTGCAGTAAACTCTATAGAGTTAAACCATAGAAGTGAGATAAAAATTGAATTCAGTATTTTGGAAAATGTGATATCTGTTCATGCTAACTGGTTAAGAAATAATTTAATTATTTTAACAGCCTGCAAGCACTTGTATGTTCAAGAGCAAGTGATATGGCATTCACACAAAACCTTCCAATAGTAAGAAAATCTTTTCTGACCTGTCAGAGCAGAGACATTTTCACAAGACTTGAAATATAAAAAATGACATAACTTTATAAAGCGTATCTGGGAAGCTGCTTATAAATTCTATAATGAATTATTCTCCCTTTGCTCTAATGAAATATATAAATTTTCAAGATCAGTCTGATTATTGTAATTGTTATGAGAGAAAATTCTGCTTTCAAAAAAGTGATGACTTTATAGACTTCTTCACACTTATGGCTGTTTTCAGAAGCGGAAAAATAATTCTGAGGTTTTTAAGAAGTTATTCTTTTTATTCTATACTGGCGTGTTTTCACAGGCATTTATTTCAAATATCTATGCATCCAATGTTTATTTGGTGTATGGTGGATTTGCGTATCACATAACCATTTAGTATACAATTAAAGCAGCAGCAACTAATCTGTTCAGATAAGTTTACCTTCGATTTCCAGATTTCTCTATTTCCGTTAGAACAAGATTAATGCAAAATACAATAAATATAATAACATATTAATAAATAGATTTGGTATTATAATGCCAACGAAAGGTAACAGATAAAAATATTATTAGTAAAATAACAATGCTAGACACTTGGATTGTAGGAAAGCCTACTGAAAATACTGATTAGAACCAGCACTAAATTACAGAAAACCCTATCACAGTTCCAGTATCAGTTGCATAAAACAAAAAGGAGGACATTTATGACATATATAGGAATAGAGGAAGAATGAGAAATTTGTCTCTCATAATGCTAACAAGATAAGATACTAGGCAAACATACTGAGGACGACATCTTTGACAGAGCATGTCAATATTTCCCCTCTTTGCTCTCTACCTCTGCATTCAGCAAGTAGTACTTTTTGAGTAACAGACAACAATGAAGCCTGTGGAGCTCCACCATTAGTTTTGCTAGAGATTCTCTGAAGTCCTGAAACAAATAGGTATTGAAGAAGGCAGAGAGGAGGTGATAAAAAGAATAATGTCTTTTTGTAGATGTATGGCAAAAGCTCCTGCAAAGCAGAGACAGCAAGGAGATACCATGAAAACATCTTTTTGACGACGTAAAATATGGATATTTTCACAAGTTAGCTGAGATAGAAAGTAGGGAGCCAGTGTAGAAAACTAAATATAAAAGTGACTTGGCCACAGCAACAGGATGCAGATTTCTTCCAATCTCTGTAATCTACAAATATTTGTGGAATAAATTTGTGTATGTTTAAGTCAGGGAAAAAGCTGCTGAAGTCAGGGCAAGTCAAAGCTGAGACCCATACTAAAGCTATGTATCTGATTGAAAGAGGATTTTAGCTAGGTGAGCTTCCTATCTGTTGCTGCTGTGTCTACATTCAATAATGCCTGTGTGTCTGTCCATACAGTTAAGGAGTGGCCTAGATTGAAATTGTAAAGATATATGCAATTGCAGAAGGAAGACTTTTGGGTGTATTTTTAGGAATTAGGTAATTTGAAAGGTAATTCTATTTCAAAAGACGATATTTCAGTACTTGTAACTACGGAGAAATTAGCTCTTTTTTTATTTTCCCTTTAACCGTAATCTGTTACTTGTTCTCCTCTCCAATTGTATGAGCCTGGTAGGACAGAAAGGTGAACAACTCCATTTCATACCTCTGATCCTTGACCTTCTCATTACCTTTTCTGCTTTTAATCTACCCTTTCTGAGTGGAGAGAGTCACATGAGAGTCACATGAGACCCAAGAGACAAGATAAAAAAGGTCATTTTTGTTGTAGATAGGAATACAGACTCTCTTCTAATTGCTGAATTTCAAAAGATTTTAAGCCATCAGTTTGAGGGAGCTTTGAGGGGTTAATAGTGTAGAAAACATCCCATGAACAATGGCACAAACTTTGTCACAGTGGTGGGGATAAGTAACCTCAGCAGCAAAACGTATGCTTTTTTTCTCCACCATGGGAAAAGCTGTATGGTTGTGCTGTCTACAGTGGTCAGAAAGATAGTGGGGAAGGTCTGAAGGAGAGGAAGGAGCTCTGGTTTTGGCAGCCTGATATTGAGGGGATGCTTTCTTTGTCAAATGATGTCTTATTCAGATAAGACAACTCATGTCTAGATGGAAAAGCAGAAGTGGTATTGTAGAACTTAATTGGTATTTGTTGGTAATTTTCTCAGAAATAAAACATACAAGAGGAGAGAATGGGACCAGGTAAGGGGTCCTACGGAGAGCCACAGAGCAGAGAGGGGAGAGAGGTGAAGTGTGGGAGGCTGTGAGGACAACCTTCTAAACAGGCTATGGATGAACACTTTGAGAAAAGAAGATATTGGAGAACAAGCAACCATATGTGCAAACGATTAGACAATTTTGCGTGCAGGTATTTGTATATGTATATCAGTGACCTGACAGTAATGTTGCTATGTGAGTGGTAAGCCTTCCATTGATTGTTACGATCAACCATCAATTCATCGCCCATATGTGCACTTATTGGATTTTGTACCTTTAACATGCATAAACATAACTGCATGGATTTTAAAAAATCTAGCTCTGCTTGTTATGTATTTTGTTTTCTACTCATGAACCACAATAAATGACAGAGACATTTATACAGTTCCAAAAAGCAGGCATGCTGGCAATTCCTTACTTGGACAACAATGATAAACACTCTCTACTTCATATAAGATCAGGAAATCACTTGCCTTTAAGCCATCCAATCTAAGGGTATTAATTATGTATTACATCTCATGAACCTTCTAAATTTAGATAGCCTTGCAGGGACTGGTGTGATTTATTAATATACTGACAAATTATTAACTGAGGAATGTATCATGTATATTTCATCTGTAGCTTGAAACTTCAGCCTCTGCCACTTGGGAACATGAAAAAATCTAAGAGTTTGCCTATCACTTTTCTGGTTATTGAAGAAGCACTTTTTTGCCGTTTTGGATAGCGGAAGTACAACGTGAAATGCTGATGTTGTTCAAAAGCGATGTTTCAGCACCCTTAAACTGATGGTGTAAGTAATGTTATGTAAGAGTGAAAGGTGCTTCGCAATCAATGCAATTAAAGGCTGTTAATGAATGGAAGGCTCTAATAAACACCTGGTTATGGTTCTTGGCAGCTAATGCACTTGAACCCATGATGCAGCTGGTTGAACTGCTGTTGTCGGAACAAAAGAAGTTGTGCTCAGTACTATAGCCTAACTCCTTGTGACTATTTTTACTGTAACAACTGTTAAAAGGGTTGCAACTCCACTTCATTAGCAAATAGATTGTTTTTTAGCAAAGATTACAGGGGACAGAAATTGAAGATAGGATTGTCAAAGTCATTTCTGTAGTGCAGAAGGAATCCTGGAGTAGAAATGCCTAGCCACTCTGCATGATACTAGAGACACCTGCATCTACAAAACTTCATGTGTATCAATACTGCATAAACAATGAATCTTTTAAATTCCTATTTTAGAAGACTATGAACACCACAAAGTTGATCATAGCAAATCAGAAAATGTGGAGCTATCATTGCTTTTGTGGTCTGCCAAAATGTGTGTTCCACTGTTAAAATCGTGATACCTTCCTTTCTATTTTTCTTACAATTCACATTTCTCGTAGTATATTGTTCTTCCTAGAACTTGTTCTATCTGCACCTGTCTTGTCTGACTCAGCCCTGTGCCTTGTCTCTTACCACTCTAGCTTTCCTGTTCACTGTTTCGCTTCCAGTTGCTTCTCTTAGAGGCAACTGCATCGAAAGCCGTACTCAGTCTTTCATCACCAAATTACAGCATACTGGTTCCCTCTGCAGGGATGCAGATTCTTGATGTCTAGGAGCTCTAAGTACATGCAACATCCTCAGTACAGCTTGGAGCTTCATCTCAGTTCTCTGCCAAACTCTTGACAGTCCCTCCAGAGCACGTATGTAAAGTGAGGTTTTTCAAGATGATGACTTGAGCTTGAAGCATTAGCTGAATCTCAGGGGTGTATTTACTTTAAACAGTATATTTATAAAAACAGATCTCTTGGAAGGCTCATGTAGATTCAGGAAAGAATGACAGTACAACCTTGGAAAAAAAGGCAAACCCCAAGAGACTAGTATGAAGTATTACTCTAAGTGGTTAGCAAAATGGCAAAGGGCAGGGTAAAGACTTTCACTGACAGTCTGCTTTCATCACTCAAACAGTAACCTCACTCTTCAATCTAGAACTCCCTTAGTTCTAATGCTCTCAGTAATTGCTGGTGACCTTCCTCCACTGTCATTCTCCAAGCTACAAATTTCCTATAGTTGACTGCAGCAGTTATGAATCCAGATGCAAGGTTTTAAAGTGTTCTTTCCTGTTTGCATTGAAACAAAATAATTAGCAACCCCTTGCAGCAAAATGCAGTAAATAAAATAAAATTTCTCTCTTCACTCTATGTCAGCTGTTGTTGCCCAGCCAATATCACTGTCATTAAGTACTCAGACCTTCACAGAACCATAGAGGGGAAAAAACAGAAAGGCAATTTGTTGTTTTCAAACCAAAGTCACAAGGCTCTGATGAACTTCCTCACAGAAACAGTTGCAAAAAAAGTACTCTAAATACTCTAACCACTGAAAATCGCATCCATGCTGTGGTTAATGGTGATGAGTAACAGAGATTATTTCCTAAAGAACAGGAAAAACTCTTTTAGTGGAAGTTCTAGAGAATTTTGCTGTAGAAGGACATCATTCTTCTGTAAAACAGATGAACATGTTTGGAATATGACAGTAATGTATCTTGTCTTTTCTTTAGAGTTCTTCAGACAAATAAATTCTAGGCTGATTAAAGTCCTCAGTTTTATTTTGCTGTTGGTGCAGTTTTCCTGTCCATTCACTACTTCTTACGCTGAAAACAAACGAAAAAAAAGATTCATATGGTAAACAAATTCCACTGAAATGTGCAAATTGTGTGGCTTATTTGTGAGGATGACTAGTATTCAATAACTTACTAATGGAGACACATTAATACAGTTGTATCTTATGATAAGGCCAGTGGAAGTTAATTTTCTTTCACTATTTGTTATCTAAAACAAATTAACAGCGTTGCACAACCTTCTACATAGCAGCAGAGGCTATAACATTCTGTGTTCAGTATTATGTGTACTAATAGGACTATTGCTAGGCCAGAGAACCTGCCAGCACTTTATAACCTTCTCTTCTTTAACGACTCTTCTTAAAACAAGTCCAAAAGTGCTGCAGATAAGGTCATCAGTAGTAAGACACGTTCAGTGAAATGGGAAGTCCACATTCACTGAGTCTGTGTCACAGGTGGATGCGGCTGCTGAGCAGACACTGTTGTAAAACTCTGTGCGTGTTTCAACTGCTCCTTAAGAACCTGAGGAGTGTGTGTGCTCGCACATATCTGACAAAGCCTCCGAAACTTTGGCTTTCAGCTAAAGGTGAAGTGCCACTGTTCTCTTACTAGAAATGCTGCTGCTTGCTTTGCTTGGAGTGACTCTCGCTGCCACAGAGAGACATGCATGATTTCTGCCATTAGATGGGATTTTTGCAACTACCTTCGGTCCAAAGTTGTGCTTAACTCTTCAGCTGCAAATCTACACAGTCCATGTTGCCTGCTCTAAACTATCATTGGAATTTACTCTCTGCACTTACTGTATACCCATTTATTAACTACCAGCCTTAGGCTAGGCTATACACTACCATCAATTACCACTTTGAATATAATACAAAAACTAAAAAACTGTTGCCCGAAATTAGAACATTGTTGTTCCCTGAATATTTCGGGCTAAACTATGTTTAACTCAGTTTACCCATAGAATCAGGATAGTTTAGAGAAATAATACAAAATTACTTTCTTTTAAAGGCAGTGATGGCATTTCGTTTCTCTTTGGGTCAAGCTGGGAGGCTGCAGGAGAGGGAAGAGGCATGGACGTGTGGAAAGACTTATGAGTCCTGGGAGGCAGTAGTATCAGTAGAAAATTTCTTTTGGATTCTTATTCCAACAGTTTGTAATGGATGACTGCTTAATAGTCTAGAAATAGTCTTTGATGGAGAATCCAGGAATAGAATATAGACCTTAGAAATCAATGAAGCAGAAAGGTGCCCATCATCTGCAAAAGGTGGGAAGGGAACAAAGCAGTCCACCAGTTCTATGTTGCTCCGTATCCAACAAGTTGCTAGATGAAACTGATGTCAGAAGTTTCTAAAGCAGGGAATGCCTTGCATGAGGAAAGAACTGTGTTAGGCAGTATTCTGTGGTGTACTGGAGTTATGAGTTTGGATAGGAAATCTGGCTTTGAGATTATGCCCTTTATGACTCCATGTTATCAAGTAAGGCTTTACCTGACTTCTCAGGCTTTTATATGCATTTCCTAGGATGAAGCTGCTTTATTTTTAATGCTTGAGCTGATAGTTCTACAGGTAAAACTCTTGTCAACTGGTGTCTTAATTTCCAGTACTTCCATGTCTTAGGAAGTCATTGTTTCACTTGATAAATTTTATCTTTTCTACTTCGATTTTGTCATTCCTACCTGTCTTGTAATCCCCTGGCTCTTTTCTATTGCATGAAACTTAAGATGACAGGGTTTATTTATCATTCTCCTACTTATTTCTCACTACCTGCATAGATATCAATCTCCCTTCTGATCAGCCCTCAACCTCAGCCCTATCAACCAAGACATAATTGTGTTTAACTAATAACTTTTCTCTCTGCTGCCTTTCATAGGACTTTGCCAGAAGCACCCCTAAAGCTGCTTCCTTTATATTTCTTATTGAATTTGACCTCCCTTTAATACACCCATGAATTTTGAAACACTGTTCGCCATTGGACTAATAATTACTGTCGTCTTATTTCGCTGCAATCACCTGGCAGTCTATATCCATCTGCTGTGTCCCATCCGAAAGCCAGCTTGTAAACTTCTTTGTAAAGTTCTAGGTAAGCAACATCTTGTTCTGTGTTTTTACAGTGTTACTTACAAGGGGATCATAGCTTGTGACGGAAGCTGCAGGAAGGAATATAATACAAATAAATAATAATTAATGCTGGACTGGTGTTGTATTTCTGCAAGGAAGGCTGAAGTTGGATATGCAAAATGAAATGTGTCATGTTGATTAACAAGCAACAATTAGCTGAAATTCTGATTAGAGTGAACACTAGATGAAAGTCTTTCAGAGGTCATTACTGCACAGTGAGTCTACATAGTGTGAGACTGGTATTCCCTTTTGAAAGAACAAAGATGGACTCCACATTTTTGTAGTTTGCTATAATGCATTCTTAAAAACTGAAGGGCTAAGGAGCCGGTATCTAACGACCTGATGTCTAACTTTCCTGCTTTTATTCTTGTGTGACATTATCTTCCTTCTCTTTCAAACCATGTTTCTCATTTTCTCCTGGCACTGCCCCTGTTCAGTAGGAAGGACATGAATATTAGCAGTTCTTTGGGTGTGACGTAGGATCTTGTTGAAAAAGAGTTGCCAATAACAAAACCGTTAACCACATGAAGGTGACAGTTGGGTTAGTTGTTTTGCCTTAAGAAAGCTGCGAAAATGTAAGAGTAAAATATTATTGAGACCCAGTAAAAAGTTTTAGATCCCTTACTGTTTCCACAGTAGTAGTAAGTAATATGTTTTGTGATGATGAAGACAAATAATTAACAAAGGAAACAGTAATTCAGATTATGATCATGATTGTCCTTATTATGGATCTATAGTACTGAAATTTGACTATTTAAGAAGGCTGGTAGGAAAAAAAAGAAAGAATTCTAACAAAAATAACAACATAAATGAAATTTCAAACCCTGAATTGTTGGCTGTTGTATTCAGGCTTATAGTAGAAACTATAATAATGACAATCAATTTTGTTTTAAAACATCAAAGCATTTAGGAGTTATTTATTTGTAAAATTTTATTTCAAATACTTTGAAGATGCATTGGGTGTAGTTTTTATTATAGTGGCAGTGAAATCATGCTCATAGCATTGTCCAAAATCTTTCACTGTAAGTCTTGTCTTTCAGTTTCTTCTGATAAGGTTAAACTTCAACCACCTGCCTGAAACTTTTCACACTTGCACCTTATAGTTGACTGAAATTCTTGGAAATTTTTCATAAAATAATTGAACTGTAATTGAAAATGAGGATAGGAGAAGTGTAAATATTATGGCTAAACAATATGTTCGGCCTTTCGGTTATATTCCACAGGCAAAAGAGAGAACAAAATTTGACTCCAAAGTCAGGTTTGCTGAAGAGACTCTGAAAACAATATCCATATTTCATAATGCAAGAACAGACAGAGCCTGCCTGCCTTTCTTCTCCTTTCTTGTTGCTTTAGTGAGTTGACATGTCATTATAATCCTAATTGATGGTACATGGACTCTCTTCTTTCATGGTACCACAAAAAAAACTTTAAAGGAAAATGAAGGAAAAGTTCTGTACCAATATAACTGGTACATTTTTCTTTTTGTTTTAAAAAAATTCCTTTTCAAGTTAAAGGAAAAACCACCATGATCTACTGTAACTTTTTGAAAGGCATAAAGATTTTCTGAATTGATATCTTTTTTAAGTCTGGGACCTGAGACTTAACTGGAAGCTACCTTTTTGAAAAATATTTATTCTTTATTTTAAGTTTCTTAGTGATTGGTAATCCAATTTATCAATGATATTTTTTCCACGCTGTTAATAATTATATTCATATGAACAACGGACGTGTTAATTTTGTTTTTGTACTAAAGATGAGAATTGGAAAAATTTATTTATTTATTTGTGGATCCAATCAATGTGGCAAATTTCAGTAGGTCTAGAGAAGATTGTCTTTTGACAGCCTTTGATTTTACGTTGGATCCTTAAAGTTGGTAAACACAAATAACCAAAATAAAAGACCAGAAGCAACTTGTTTTGATGTTATGTGAATTAACTAATTTGTCTTTTTTTTTTTCTTTTTAATGTAGTGAAATCAATGTGTCTAACTAATCAATTTACTGGAGCAAGATATCTTTTTTTTTACCAAGATGATTGTTTCTTACCACTGTAAAAAACTTCATCTGTCATCACTACTAAGATCAATGTGTTATCAATTCAGTATGCATCATATATGTATGTATATATAAATGCACATGCTGGTATATAAACTGTAAACAAGGCAACACAAATGATTCTTTTTTCAGCAGAGCATTCTAGTCTATTAGTCATTCTCCAGTTATTATTGAGTTTCGAACATTGAAGCCGGATGCAGCATTTTAGTAACTTTCACCTTTAAGCAAATACAAAGGTAGTAATATCTTTCTGTACCATGAGTTTTAATCCTTCTCCAGAGTCACTGCTTACCAGCATTCTCCATTCTGTAAGAGCTTCCTACATTAATGTTAAACTTTGCCATAATGCTGTGCAAGGTTTGTTTTTAGCCACCTGATGGGAAAACGAAGACCACTCTTTATTTGATTACCTATTCTCTTCTGTATTTTGTGTTTGTGCAATTTGCAGACTTATCCAGTAAGGATTTAAATATGTTTTGGTTGCTAACAAGCTTGTAAACAGAGTAGGATCAAGAACAGATCCCTGTGGGATCTCTAAGATGCACACCTGCTCATGGAGAAGTCTTCACTCTAGAATTAAATATACTTTGAGACTTGCAGGCTGTTCAGAGCTGAATGCATGTGACGTGCACCATGGTGATTTTCTGGTCTTCTGGTTTCCTAGCAATGTGTCATGCAGTACCTAGTCAAGCACGTTACTGAAGTCTAAATGCATTACACTTCACCAAATTTTTCTTTTCATTAGCTATTATCAAGTCAACTAGCGAAGTTTCATTTTTTAATATTTTTTTACGTCCCCATTTTGTTAAGCTTTGAAAAGGGAAGAGACTGCCTCAGATACAGACAATCTCAATGTATTCCTTCTACAATTAGAAATTGCTAAAAGCACCAAATATTGGCATTTCATATAAAACTGCCTGATTACAGCTGTAGACATCTGTTATGCACCTGGCATTTCCTTTCAGCATGCAGAGGTACATGAGCAAATAAGTTGATATCATCCCACTTTAAAATTCTAATCTACTGTCAATAAATAAAATTTAGCTAGCTTCTCATCTGCTTCTACATCCATCCTTTGTAAGGAGAAGTTCTGTGTCAGAGAATGGGGACAGTACATCAGGACTGTGTCTTCTGTGCGTTAGAATTTCACTACTGAAACTCACATACACTAAAAGATTCAGGGGAATGCTCTGGAGATCTGTTCCTGTGTATGAGCTCTGAATAGAGGAAACAGTAAATAGCACAGCTGCTGAAAGCTGAATCAGTTTTTGAAGCTCACCTATGATAAATTCAAATTGTTAAAAATATTCTTCAAACTCTGCTCCCCACGTTCCATTGCATATCTTTGAAATTACATACACTCTTTCAGCCTTACTATCTCTGTGCATTTTATCAGAAAACAACTTTTTGACTTGCAGACTGTTTTATTATATTTCAAGTTCCCATATCAGTCACTTAATATTAAAGCTTGTCTTAGAAGGAATGTCAGTGCTCAGGATAATATTTTTATTCTATCCTGTATTTCTTCCCATATAGAATGCACTATAAGACATATCTGTGATGGGATAATAATTAATCTCCTTCCCCGCAGTTCCAGTATTTATCATTACTTTTACTATCCACTGTTTTGGTTTTTTGACTGTTGTCTAGAAAACCCCAGAAGTGGTCTTCTGCTGTGTAACTTCTAACTTAAGTTACCATTTGGATTTACCCTTTTACCCTAGCTGGTAGCATACACACAAGGTAAAAGAATGGCCTTCTGTCCTCCACTGCCGGCAGCTGCTTGATGAATAACTCCATAGTGAATAGGAGGGCTGAGATATGAGAATCAGTGGAACTGAATCACACAGCTATTTCTGGATTTGGCTGTTTTGGAGAAATCAGCAAGGGTTTTTTGATCTAAGCTCCCAAGATGCAGCCAGAGTTAGTTTTCTGTTTTATCTGAATTTGAGAAGTAACAAGGTAAGCTGGTGAAATACATTGATTTTATAACATGAGAATTTACACTATCTACTTCTGCCACCCTATCTTTGACCAGAGAAAATTGTCTTCTACTTCCATATCCTAATAAAATTACTGAGGTCTCCTTCATACTGACTAATCTTTCCATTCTCCCAACTAAAGTTGCTTGGAACATCAAAGAAAATACAATTTATTCTTAATTTATTTACATAACAACTATTTCTAATCAGGTATCTTCCAATTTTTTTGGCTTAACAATGACTGTAAGATATGCTGCATGCTGGTTTTGATGTAGTTTGTGCTGGTTCAGTCTATTGCCTCGAATGGTTTCAAACTGTTTGAGACTCACCGTTGCCAAAATATGAATTAGACTTACAACACTGGGACTAGTTTGTACATTGCTAAATAAGGTGAGAAGAGATTCATATTATGGCAGCAGATAGCTCCTCTACTATGAAGATGTTTTCTGGAAAGAGGAGAAAAAGCTACAATGGATGGACTTACCTTGTTGACAGCGTTATTTGAAAATCTAGTTATGGGCAAGAGTTGAACACAACTTATGTGTGGAGTCAACAGAACATTTATGTGGGGTCTTATTTTAATGGCAACAGCTCAGACTTTTCAGGGGCCTATTCAAGGCGCATAGCCTCCTCTTTTACAGTAATGTTTTTGAGAACAAATAATCCTGTTATTTTGTGGAAACAGGTGCTTCCACTAGACTTGGTGCTTTTACTGTCCCCGTGTCCTGGAATATTTATTTATTTATTTATTTATTTATAAAGGAAAGAATTTGTTTTGTGTTTGAATAAAATGTTCATAATTTTTAGAAGTCTAAGTACTTGTTCATCTGAACCTTGTCCTCACATGGTAAATGTGTTTGACTAACCATATGTAAGAATTAAGAGACAGGAGGCCTAATTATGTTCAAGCATGGTAAACATGCTACCACTTGCAGCAGTTTTCAAGATGATTGATTCCCTATGATTTTGTTCTTGCACCTTGGATACCACTTCAAGAAGCTGCGTCTCTTCCAGAAGGCAAATAATCCATGTGCTTGCATTCATTCCAAAGAAACAGCTTAATGACATTCTATCCCACTGGCTAGACTATAAAAAAAAACCCAAGAGACTGTAAATGCTTATCTTTGTAAACAGCAGTAGAAACAGAAGGGAACATGACTTTGAAGTATTTTTCCCTGAGTTATGGAAAACATTATATGAATTCTTTATGAATTAAAAATAATTAATTTTATCCTCCAATGTATTTTTCCATGGAACATTAGAAGAATAAATACCAGCTTCACATTAATGGATAAATGTTTATAAATATCTCTTTCTGAGAATAATGAATACTCAATGTAATATTCTGTATTAACTATTTGCATCTGTAGTGATACTGACCTCTATATCTCTAAAACCTTCAGCACAAGAGAAATTTATTGACTGACTATTTGTTCAAGGAGAGAATAGACCATCTGTTATGCGCCCTGTCTGTGTTTTTTGTTGAGGTGAAAACCACATTTGGGATTACTATTAATATACAAAACCACATTTTTCTTCTAATTTTGTCCTCTCCTCATCCTTATGATGTCAGCTGGTCTGAAGAGAATGGAAGGTTAGATCCCTTAGTTGTCTAATTTTCACAAGGGAAGTTTTGACAATGTCACCAGCTTCATATTTTGTCTTTTGGGCATGAGAGAATTCATGACTTTTCCTGACATTTTGAGGTAAGGAAGTCTTGAACTGTGTGGTGTGTGCAATATCCTTTGCAAGGTAAATTTTAGGATTGCTAAATTAATATAATTTCATATTATAGAGGGGGAAAGAAAACTGTCCTTCTTCAAACAACATCAGTCTTTATTGACTTCTTTTGAGGTGCCTCCAGGTAGCAAATAAACAGGTTATTTTCCATTGGGCAGTGGTGGGCTGGAGCACATTCACAACTGTAGACTGACTAATATGATTTTGCCATTACTAAAAACATGCCTTAAACTTTGTGTTGATTTGGGAGTATAGGATCTCAGGATTTGTGTAGGTCTGCCTTGGCCAGAGTTGATTTTAGCAGTTTTTAACAATGGCATGGTGGTCAAATGACCGTAGCCTCACCTGGTTTAGTGTAAGATCTGTGAATCCATTTTAAAAAGGTCTGATAAAACTAGGTTTCTCACTGTGTATCTAACAACAGCTCATTGGGGTTGGGGGAATGTGTTGTGCAAGTTGTAGCTGGGAATCAACAAGAAGGAAGCAAACTGTGATAAGTAAACATGTAAGAATAACCCAAATGGTCACCAACACTGAAGAGAAAAGGACCCCACCACCATCACCATGATCAAACTACTCCTAGTTCAGACCTCAGGACAATAATAACTCCTTTTAAGCCTTCCCTATTCTAGAGGGAGAATGAAAATACCAAAGTCAGGATCCAGAGTGAGCATAACATTTAGGAAGAGAAAACTTTATGCAGATATTAAATGGTGTTATTAAAGAGAATTTTCTTTATTAATCAGAGAATTTGCTTGATTGGATGGTAAAAACATTAACTGGACTAACAATAAATTCTTATCCTTATGCATAATGTGTGTTCCCTTGCACAAGATTTTGTGTGTAACATGATATATCATAGAATCACAGGTTGGAAATGACCTCTAAGATCATCAAATCGAACCGTCAACCCAACACCACCATGCCTACTGAACCAATTCCCAAAGTGCCACATCTACACGTTTTTTGAACACCTCCAGGGACGGTGACTCCACCACCTCCTTGGGCAGCCTGTTCCAATGCCTGATTTTTAACCCACATGATTCCGGTAAAAATGTACTCTGCCATGGCTTTTCTTGAGTGTCTTGTCTGACACATGCAGTCATGGAGAAGAACATCCAGAAGATTTAACATAGGTTCTATAAGCACCAAAATCATTACAAGAGGAAAGCAGAAAAACAGATGCTTGTGTTGCTAATGTAGGAGAACTGTGGAGGATATTTTTATTGTTTTTTAAAACCCATAGGAGTCAGACCAGTGCAGAAGGGAAACTCTTAGAAAGTTTGTGGAGGACTTGATTAGATATCCTTTGAGGATTCAGGACTACTAGATCCTAACAGATCGTGCTCTTTTTTTAGAAAGATACTGTTTTATCGGTGTCTGAGATAAAATGTAACTGTACTTGTATGAGAACTCTGCCTTCGCTTGAATAACATTGTTGACAGCATTTTACTTTTGTTTGCTTGGTCTTTAAAAATTGAAAGGGCTTGTACATCTAAGATTCTAACAACACCTGCTATTGGGCCAAATAGAAAAAGCTATATGTTGGCTCCAGGAAAAAAGTTATCTTTTATAAAAATAATTAGTATAATCTTGCATAATGAAAAAGAGATGATATATTATAGTTCAAATTTCTCAGCCTCCTCTTTAGCACGTGCGCAACACAATACGCACAAAATAGTAACAAGTAATTTAAAAGAATAACAGTAGAAATTGTTTAATTGCAGAGTCCTGGACAGTATTTATATTTTAAGTCATTCATTGTGCACCTAAAATTCACATTGCTGGCAGAATGTGCAGATAAAATAATCTCATTTATTGCTGATTGCTGTTTATTTCTGATAGCATTATTGGTATTTGATGCAGGATAATGTTAATTAAGTTTCAGCTTGTATGTTTTCAATATGTAGGTAATTAAAATGAGAAATTGTTTAAGTATTGGGCTCAATATACAATGACTACTTGATGGAGAACTCTAGTATGGTAGACCTTGGGACTGCCCCTGTTTCTTCTGATGTTAGAGGCAAGACTCCACTGGGTCTTTCAGAATGTAAATGATCAGGCGCCCATACTCAGAACTCCCCTCACTCTGTTGCAAGGAGATGTATGTGACCTTATCTCAACTGTTGGCAATTACTTCAAGTATTTCTTACTGAAGAAAAAAAAAGCTGTATGTGGAGAACAGTTTGTACCAGTGCAAAAGGTGCCTGCCATAATGATGTATAACTTCAGAAATAAACATTTTTCCTCACTGTTAGCCTGCTTTATTGTAAATGTAATTAGAGGAGCTTTAGATTGATATTCCATTACAAGTCTTTCTGTTATTTTGTTCCTTCACTGCAGATAAATTTTAAGTTAATGATGTTGTTGACTTTATATCCCTCAGCATTAGCTGATGCCATTATTCGTGTCCACGTTATATGTGGAAAGATGTTGTTTTAAGTATTTGATTATTTTCATTTTAATTTGCTGATCATGTCAGACTGACAAATTCACTAAAGAGTAATGAATGTTAGTGACCACTACTGTGACACAATATATGATTTTCATGGTCTTGACACAGGAAAGAGCCCTAAACATTCTTGTTCTAAGCAAAATCGTGATAATAATTGGGAAACTATAAAGCAGTACAGATGCATCTAACGGGAGACTAATTCACATGCTAAACAGCTGCCATAGCTCAGTATTAAAATAAAATGACTGCTCTGTTGATTAAATATACCTGTGAGGGATAAAATATGTTCTTTTTCATGTGGCAATACAAAACTATAACAATTATTTCCCATCAGGAATGCAAAAGTAATGGGAAATGATCTTTTTCTGCTTTACCTCTCTTTAGCATCATCAGGGCTCGGTTCAAGTATACCTTTCCTTGCATATTTTTCAGTTGTTACCAGCAAGGATAAGGTAGGAGATCTTCCTCTGAATCAGGAGCATCAGGGAAGTGTCATCCAAGGAAAAATCAAAGTAAGGCTGCCTGAAAATATTGTGGGAGATGGTTTGACTTTCATCACAGACATTGGTTTCTATTAACACAGTATTATCAGCTTCATATCACTGGTATTTGAGGATTTGAACAATGGGTTCATTGTTTCCATTTGTGATTAGTTCCATTTGATGTAGAAAGTCAGCAAGCAGGTGAGCATAATTTTGTAGTAGCAGTGCCTTTTAGTGGATAAAGAAATAATAAGTAACGAAAATGATTAAAGGTGCACAGATATAATGGTAAAGTAACAAGATCTAATGGCTATCTAATAATAACTTCTGTCACGATAAATGTAGGGCTTATTGAACAGATCTTCAGCTAACAACCTCAGTATTCCTTGTATCATCTGAATGTGATATTCATTTGACTAAGCATTAGGTTTTATTTTTAGCATTAATCTCATTAGAATGCTGTTATCTGGTACTTTCATTTGCTTTTGACAAATTTTAATTAACAGTCTCTTGGGATATTGAGAATGTTTAAGAGTTGTGTGTTCATCTTTGTAAACATTCTGAAATTTCAATATTACAAATCTTCATATTATTTTGAAAAAAATAGTTCTTGCTGCTCAAAGGATTTCATGGAGCGACTTTCACACTCCTTGCAGTTCTACTGTTCTTGATATTTGGCTTTAAATTGACAGACTCTGCCAAAGAACTTTTTTCTGCTTCTAACTCAGGGTAGTTGTACTGGATCAAGAAAAGAGTTCTGTCATATTTTTACTGCTAATTTTCCAGAACTTCATTTTGCCGACTTTTAAGGAGTTCATCAAATGCTGATGCTATACTTATTTTTTTACATGGTTGGAAGGCCCTGTGCATCTGTTGGGGAAAGGTTTTGTGGTTTAGATATGTCAAAAGGAATTGGTGAAAGAGACATCTTAAATATCTATTTTTTTTTCCTGAAGATGAAATTAATATTTGCTTTGAAAAGCCATTTCGGTATACAGAAAGAGGACATTAAGAATATTTGCCCTGTTTAATTTCTCCTAACCTGTGAATCAAATAAATATTTTCCTGGTTAAACATGTGGCTCATCCTTGATTCAATAATTATATTTTGGCAATACCAGGCAGAAAGTTTATTTAAACACATTCTGACTGGTGGATCCGAGTTGTGCTGGTGGGGACCCAAGTTCAGGAAGGTCACTGAAGCATCATAGAGGTGCAGGGAGGATGCCAAACGTGGCGTGGCAGAAGAACATGGAGGATGATTCATTTATCATTGGCTAAGTGTACCGCTTTCTGACTGGGGGCCTTTTGTGGTCCATGAAGTAGGAAGGACTTGGACAGCAAGTGGTAAAATAGCTTAGAAAGTATGCATGTTTCTGGTTTGCCAGAATGATGTCTGAATTGATTCAGTATTTTAAATATTATTTCTAACTTTGTTCTGCTGCTTCTTTCTTCACAGTTAACGTGAAAAATCAGACTTAGAGTAGGGACACTAACTTAGCTGAGGTTGGGTTCCTTATTTAGTTCACAGAATTATGGCTAAATTCATACTTATCAAATGTCTGTTGCTTATTCAGTTAACTGCAGAGGGCAAACCTCACAGCAATGCATCCTTTTTCCCCTCTGTCCTAAATGAATTGTCTCTTTTTAATTCAATTATTGTTGCTCACTGCTTCAACAGTTCGCAAGGGTAATGTATTAACGTTTTATGTAAAGATGCTAATCACGCCTAAACTCTGCCTGAAGAACCACTCAAAGTGAAAGTGTGCTTAAGAAATTTGAATGTTGGAAATACATTTTAACGGATATAAATCCATGCATTGTCTTCTATGCTGCTGGGCCTACTGAGCGATGGTTTGGTTTACTAATTTGTACTACAAAGAAAGCAGCTGCCACTGCATAGCAACAGTTCTGTTTCTTGGATCGCTTCCACATGTAATTTTTATCTCTATGTCTGTAATTGCAAAGTCTGAGAGAATTCAGCTTCTCTTTCATTTTCAGATGTGGGACATTTTCTTTACTGTTATTTCTTGTATTACCAGTAGGTATTTAACACTGGCTTTCAATGTTTGGTGCAGATAATTGTCACTCTCCTGTTCATCCATTACAGAAGAAAGAGTTCCTCATTATGAGGTTGAGAAATAGGGTAAAAAAGAAGCAATAGAAATCATATTCTTATTTCTTTTTTGTTTGTTTGTTTTTTCCTAATATCTGACTGTCCCAGACAAGGCCTCCAGCTTCCTGCAAGTCCAACTCATTAACGGACGTGTCACTCAAATGTCTTTTTTTTGCAAGCAGCAAGAATTCTCTCCAGCACACATGTATAATCCTTGCAGTCATACGTCCTCTCCATGGCTATTCTCTGTGATGCAGTTACTGCTACCGGTGCTTCTGCTGCGGAGGTCAGGTAAGGAGAGGTTAGGAAAGAAATATGTTCCTCACAGAAAGTCAGAAGGTGTCAGAATGTTCCAGGATGAGTTTACATAGGTATTACCATCTTTTTAATTTGGAATTTTAGGATGGAAAATAATGTTTATTCTCCCAAAACTGGAAAAGGACAAGGTTCTATTTCTACTGCTGTTTTATCTCGGTGTTTTCCTTCCTTTACCCTGTGGCTAATACAGGAGAATAAAAATGGATAGAGCAAAATTCATACTGCAAAGCAGTTTGAGTGAATCGGTGAGTAGGAAAGCCTGACCTTAGCACCACGTGGTACATGTCATTGATGCTAGTGGAAGAGCAACAGTGTACGAAAGCACAGGGGTTTGGTGCTGGGCATGTATTTCTAGGAGTCTTTGGCCAACTGCTGTTTTGGAGTCCTTGCCACACTCTACATTCTCAACTAGAAGATTAGAACCTGGAAACCGTAAAAATCTCAAGGACATTGAGGTGGCTTTATACTTTGCAATAGCTCCATGATATAAATGGACTGTGGTCATGGTTCTGCTCATAGAAGTCCTTGTTTAGAAGGAATTTTTGCAGAATGAGTATATTTTCTTCCCTGCAATGTAAAGGCACTGATGTAACATTTTTTTACTAGTTGCCTCATTTCAATCTCTATTCTCCCTCATTAAAAAACACTTTCCCAAGCCCCAAAATAAGCGAACAAAACCCTTGAGCTTTTGTGTGATCTCTAGTGCATCCACGTCAGGTTGAGAACCATATTTTGAACAGACATAGTATAACTGTAGAAATGTTTTTATAAAAATTTCATTCTATTTAAATGTATTAATTCTGTTAAGAAATCACTGTAATCATTCACAAAAGTAACTGAAAAGCCTTCTTTGTTCTAATTTTTATTTTTAAATAACATGGGTAGTTAAGCAGTGAGATCTAAGGAGGACTGTGTAAGAGTAAATGTAATGAATAAACCTTATATGTCTAAAATAAAGACAAATTGACACACTTTAATTTATTTTTCTCCTTAACTTACCCCAACATCTTTCTCAAATTTTTGCCTGGTGTCTGCATAGACATAAAATAAAATCAATCTGCAATTGCATTACTTTTGATTTTTCTGGGTTGGTACATTTAGGAGTATTTGTTTCCATGAGAACAGATTGCCAAGGAATTCATTCAGCCTACGTCTTACCGGACTGATCAATAAACCCTGGATTTTGTTGCAGGTAGAATGGCCTGCATTGACTAGGTAAAGGGATTACATTAAACCAGGCAAGTTTAGGTACATCAAGTAGACTTTTGTTTCCTTTGATTGTTGATGTGGATTGCCTTACGACTTAACCAACATCCTGATAAGACGTCACAGTACAGGGGCAGACCTGATAGTATAATATCTGAGGAATTCAGGTCCCCTATTTTTGTCAGCCTAAAGAGTATATGTTTGACATACAATATTTTTATGTATTTACATTAAAAATTAAACTATCTGAATGTTTTTTAATAGATTGTAGGAATAAAATAGGGATAGCACTGTGTATGCAAGGAAAAAAAATGGATATTCCCCTAAATTTACACTTCTGTGATAAGCAATAAACTGTAAATGTTGTGACCTTTGTCTCTAAGTTTTGTCTGTGTGAAAATCCAACTACATCTGTTGACATATGGAAGTCAGCAAAACGTTGCATTACAACTCATTACATCTCTAGTTTGCTTACCAACAGTCTTTTATTTATCCTCAATTTGCCTGACTTATTATTTTTGAAATCCTATTGTATCTAAATTTCAAGTAATGGTGATTGGACAGCCTACATGGCTTCAATGAAGTCAAATTGTGCCTGACTAATCTAGTGACCTTCTACTATGGAATGACTGCATCGCTGGACAAGGGAAGAGCTACTAATATCATCTACCTGGACTTCTGTATGGCTTTTGATATGGTCCTGCACAACATTCTTGTTGCTAAAATGGAGAGATATGCGTTTGATGGATGGACTGTCTTGAACCTGAGAAGAATCCCATCCATCTGTATATGCTGGGTGCTGCCCAGCTGGTAAACAGTTTCGCAGAAAAGGACCTGGGTGTCCTGGTGGACAACAAGTAGAACATGAGTCAACAATGTGCCCTTGCCACAAAGATGGCTAACAGTATCCTGGGCTGCTTTAGGAGGAGTGTTGCCAACAGGTTGAGAGAGGTGATCCTTATTTCAGAAATGAGTTCTGTTGTCTGATTCCACTCTCTCTGGGGTGCCATGTTGCCACAAAACTTGTTTGTCAAAGCCCAGGATGGTCTTTCTGGCTGAGGCTCGACTGGGGCCATGTTCTCTGGCTGCAGTGTAAAACTCAGTTCTTGTTTCTTGCCCAGTCCAAACTGGCACAAGGGCTATCGCATGAACTATCTGTGATTATTTCAAAGGCTTGTCACTGCTCAGGGCCACTGTTGAAACAGATCTTTCAGGTCGCTTGAAAGAGAGGGCTCACAATCTGACGCTAACCGAGAATATGCATTCTCAAGAAACGCACAACACATAAGAAAGTTCGTTTTTCTATTTTATTAGCTAGTGGGAGCATGGCTGTTATTTTATTGATCACATCCTTTGAAACATGATAATGCCTATCTTGCTGTTTTATCCTAAAAACTAGATCTCCCCTCCAAGTCCTTTTACCTTGCTTTGTTTCATGGAGAAACAAACTTTCAGAAGGATCTGATTTACTAATTTCCTTTAGTCAAACAGTTTCTCTGCTACATTGTCACACTTAATGATGTCAGTACAACATGGTCCTGGACAACCAGCTCTAGGTGACCCTGCTGGAGCAGGGGGATTGGACCAGGTGACCTCCAGAGATCCCTTCCCAACTCAATCCTTCTGTGAAGCTGTTATTCTGTGGTTATTGAAGCAATGCCATGTGGTTCTAATCTCTAGTGTTTTGACACACCATTGACTTCTTTTACCAACAAGGCATCAATGGCGTATCTCGGATTCAGAGCTGGTCAACTTCTCAACTGTCCTTCAAGGAACAGCAGAAGGTACCATTCCAGCTAGTGGTGTGGCTGTACTTTGGGTGCTACAAGGACATGTATGTGAGTAACTTATGCACCTCAGTGACAAACTAATTGTGTTTAATGTCTTGAATTTCAACCCTTTCAATGTGAGTTTCATATGTCTGTTGTGTATCAGTAGGCAGTTTTTCTAGCTTGAGCATGTGTTTTCTTGATTTTTCAATATAGGAATTTTATCTACTTTAACTGTGAACATTTCCAGGTCATTAGATTTTACCATGACTTTTTATTAATGGTTTTGTAACTCAGAGTTTATTTTTCCATCTGAAGATGCCATAAAAGGTCATTAAAATTTTCAGAAGTGCCTACACATTTGTCTATAATTAACTCATTGTCATGGGCTCCTTCCTCATTTAAGTATAATGCCAATCCCTGAACAAACTCCTTCACTCCAATAAAGGAGCAGCCAAAGACTGTCAAAGCGGTGATGCCTGTAAAGCATGGCATAAGGACAGATGGAGCATCTGGCTGACCCTTACAAGTTAAAGCACCCAGATGGACTTTAAATCGCAGAGCACGTGGAAACACTAGCAATCCTCAGAAGCCTCCAAAGGATCTCTGAGGATGTACCTTACCAAGTCTGCTGCTTCAAAGTTTTCCCTAAATCATGCACAGACTGATGCTTGGTAGTGCTACCTCGTAACTTTATTTTCATTCTTGATGCCAACAATCATGAGAAATGGGAGCTCCTTCTCATTAAAATATTTAAGTCCACAAATGCAGATAATTTTGGAAATCATGCCTGCAAAAGGCTTCTATGTGCTATAAAACCTGTAAGAAATAAACAGTCATAATCCATAGAAACAACTTTCTAGATTCAGCTCCCAAGTGTTGTAAGGACTGCTGAGTGTTATGACCCACAGCTTGACACAGGTAAATTTTATAAACTTTACCCATCTAAAAGTCTACTGTGAAAAAAAAATCACTTGAAGTACCACTTTGTTTTTGGTTTAATTTACTTTATTAATATTCTCAGGTATGATCCACAATTGTCCAAGCATTATTTTCCATCACCAGCTCTCCCATCACCTCTGCAGTAATCATGTTCCCAAGATTAAGGCTATATATTTCCTATGCTGATTCTTTAAGGAGAGAACCACATTAGGTGCACAGTAAGAGTTGCAGGCTGAGGCTAATATAAATCTTGACTCTTTACACCACACGGAGCTCTAAGGAGGTGGTATCCAGGATTGCATTTCATAGACCTTTCATGCAGTATTTTCACTATGCTAGAAATGTATTTGTGATGTAACCTGAGGAATTGTGTGAGTGTCAGACTGACAGAATGGCAACAGATAACTTTTAGCGATGAAAAGGAGAGAAAGAAAGGATTACATAGCAGTAATATCAAGGATTAAAAGGCAAGGAAGAGGAAAGTAGGAAGGGAGGGAGACAAAGGAAGGATTTTTTTTCCTAAAGCAAACAATGAATAAAGGAAAATTGACCTAAATATTAAACAGTCTGGGATCTTCTCCAGCTGTTTCAGGGCTTCTTTCTCCTGAAGGTTTTGGAGGCTAGGAAGATTTGAGTCATAGGTAAGTATTTGACTGTTCATTTGACTGACTGTTTGACATCCAGACAGTTTTAAAGACAGCTGGAGATTCTGAATCTACTTTTCATTTCCAATGCTATGTATGTTGTTTAGCTGGAGAAAGAAAAAAGGTGATTTCACATTATCTGTATATGACTGTGTTGACTATACATGGAAAATGATAAAACTGACTGAAGCTTGTGCAAAAAAAATGGTGTGAAATGCATAAAGCACATTAACTGGTATGATAGGAAGAAATCCATTTGATCACAATGATTTTTATTAAGATTTCATTTGCAAAAGTAACACAGTAAAAAGATCCAAAGAGATTAAGTGATTTTTATGTTAGTGCTGCTCCTTTTCAATTCAATTAAAATTAAACAGAAATTGCGGAGGTTTGAAGGTGAGGGGAAAAGTAGTGGAAAGAAAAGTCTCATGCATATCTAGTTGTCTTGATACTTATGTTAAAAAGTTGTTACTCTGAGCTCCTGACTCATGCTTAGTGTACTGGGATATTGTATCCTCACTTTACACAAGTTGTCAGCTCTGCCAGAAGCTTCAGGACTTGAAACAGTAAAAGTATTTGTGTGAATGCTGAAATAATCTGTCACTGTATGACTTACAGTGTCTGCCCTGATAGAACCAGGCTTCTGTATAAGAGAGAAGCCTTATACACATTCATGGTGTTGCTCAAGTTTAGGTAATGTTCCAGTGTAATAGCTCATTGAGTTTGCTTTTAAAGTAGCATTAAGATGTTGCTCTCTGAGAAGTAGAACTTCATAATGAAATATAAAGAGTTTATAAAATAATAGAGATTTCCATCAAGAGATATAAATGTATCCTCTGAGGTATCAACTTCATACACACTGGAGTTGAACATCTCCAGTTTGAGATGTCTGGAACAAGACAGACTGGTTTTATTGCTTTTATTGAAATTTTATATCTTTATTTAATGTTTTGTTGTCCTGTTGAATTTTTACAAAAGTCAGCGTTGATGCCTCACACTGATAAATATTGAATCTCAGGAGTCTTATTTTTTCTGGAGAAATCAGAGCTGATAATATTAGCTGTTAGATGCATCCTCAATTGTATTTTTTTTCCTTTATGTAGTAGATTTAACTGTTATCTTATTGTGTCAGTGTTAGTCACTGTTTAGCACAGATTGATAGAATATCTCTAGTTGAAAGGGACGCGTAAGCAACATAGAGTCTAACTGCTTGCTCCTCGCAGGACTACCTAAAACTAAACCATGTGACTAAGAGCATCATCCAGACACTCCTTGAACTGTGACAGGCTTGGTGCTGTGACCACTTCCCTGGGGAGCCTGTTCCGGAGACCAAGCACCCTCTCGGCGAAGAAAGGTTTCCTAATGTCCAATCCGAACTTCCTCTGATGCAGGTTCATGACATTTACTTGAGTCCTATGGCAGGCCACAAGAGAGAGAGGAGCTCAGTACCTTCCTCTCCACTGCCTCCCTTGAGGAAATTGTAGACTGTGACGAGGTCATCCCTCAGCCTTCTCTTCTCCAAGCTGAACAAACCTAGTGACCTCAGCTGCTCCTCAGAAGTCTTGCCCTTGAGACCTTTCCCCAGCCATCCTATGGACACACTCTAGTAGTCTGATGTGCTTCTTATATTGAGGCACCCAAAACTGCACACAGTACTTGAGATGGGGCTGCACTAGTGCAGTGTAGACTGGGACAATCATCTCCCTTGACCTGCTAGCTATGCTGTGCTTGATGCAAGCCAATGACATGGTAGGCCCTTTTTGCTGCCGAGACCCACTGTTGACTCAGTTTAGCATGATTTGAAAGAATTTTATAGTTTTGAGTCCCTGTTGACCTGATTTGTATGTTTCTTCACCTTTAATGTAAATTTTGTTTGCTCTGCTTCATCTTATTAAAATAAATATTTTCATCTTATTAAAATAAGTATTTAGTGAAAATGGTAGACCAGATTTTTCTTTGCCAGATTTATTTTAAAGTTATTGGTCTTTTTTTTATCCAAAAATTGTGCTGGGCTCCACCTTAAATGCAGTGTTGGTGGAATAAGCTTAAAGTCTTCTCCTCTAAAATCCAAGGCTGTGGCCTTCATTTTGATCTGCTCCCTGCTCGTAGGACCTTGAACTCTACCATCTCACTGGTCACCGCACAAGAGATGCCCTCGACTTTCACACCCACAACAGCTTTTCCGTTTTAGTAAGTATCAGGCCCAGCAGAGCACATTCTGTCCTCCATCACCCATGTTGGCTCCTCAAACACCCATGTCAGGAAGTTGTCACCAGTGGATTCCAGAAAGCCCCTACGTTTCTTGTGCCCCACAGTGTTGTCCTTTCAACAGATGCTAGGGTGGTTAAAGCCCTAGATCACTAGTTATCTACACAGCTTTGCATGAAAAATAATACCGGATACAAGTGATTTTAATGATTAGGATGACTGCAGATCTTTCATTCAAAATGAACTGTATACGTGAATAATAATAATTAAAAATTAAATATGAGTTTATGGAAAATAGATTCCACCAAGCTAGCTGTATGTAATCTTACTGAATTTCTAAGTATTACAAATCTGTTATATTTTATTAACACAATGATTATTAAATTTCTCTAACGTGTTGTAGTTATTATAAAACATTGTTATTAAGAATCTGGAATGTTATGAAAGAAAAATGGCACATATTAAGTGTAATGAATGTGGATTAAATAATATATCCCAAAACAGAATGAGGAAAGAGCTATTAACTAGTTGTGTCAATGGGAATGTTTCTGGTCTTACGTTATTTTTCTTCCAAATCACTGACCAAATCTTCACCGATAAATGTGAATGTGTGACAAAATTAGAGGAAAAGGTTATTAATGAAGAGGATACAATACTAGTACAATATTATTTATTTTTTATCCAATTACAGGAATCTTATTTTTTAGCATGATGAGGTGTATGATCACACATCAATAATAAAGAAGTTATTTATTCTGAAGTTCCTGCTTACAGGATTAATTATTAAGAAGTTTTTGTGAAAACCTTTAAGAACAATTGTGGTATATACAGCCTTAGCATGATTATGTAATTATAAACAGTGGTATGCATGGAAAATCAATCTCAATTATAATAGTTGGGCATGACTGATGTGCAGTTGTAAATGCAAGGAAAGGAAATCCTGCTGGCTGAATAAAAGAGAGAGAAAGTCTCTTTCCAACTTTCTGCTGAATATGTGGCCTCTACATCATCGTTAAATGTTGAACACCCTGTCATCTATCTAGTTAGTAACTGAGGGCTTGGAAATACACCCACTACAATACTTGGATCAAGAACAAGTAAGTAATTAGAGTTGTGTGGTAGATGTGTGACACATGTAGTTACTATGTGATAGATTCTGGCATCCACCTGTACAAGTAGCTGTAGCTGCAGCCTACTAGCAGAATCTACTGGAAGGCTGGAGCTCACTGTTTCCTTTAAACTAATGATAGTTGCTTACCTTTGAAGTAATTTAGCAGTAATGAAAAAACAGTGATGAAACTACAGCTGGCTCATGATTTGTAACCAGGTGAACTGGGACCCCAGAAATGTAGGTGAAAGAGACATGGGACAGTTGGAAAAGGGAAGTATGGACCCTTGGTGAAGATCCTGTGGAAGAGTAATTCACTGAAAAAACAGATAATAGGAAACAACCAGCTATCATTAGCCTGAATGAGGTGGCATAAGAATGCAATAAAGAGGAAATATTGGCTACGTCTGTATTAATGGGAGTTTGGTTTGAAAAGAATGGACCTAGGAAGTGAAATGTGTGGTGGGCATCCTGTCCAAAATATTGCTTGGATATCTTTACTTAATCGTTCTATGTGGAAAAACATTCAGTCTGGGTTTCTGATTGCAGACCCCAGCTTTTTCATTCTTGTTTCCCTATGATGCCAACCAAAGCAGTTTCGGCACTGAAATTTTAATCTGCCTCCACTCCTCATTGAAAAATTTAAATTAAATAAATCATTTAAACGTTTTAGTAGTTGTTATTGCACTATCATAGTCTTCTTATGCATTTCAACTTGTCAAAGAATGATGGGCTGTTATGGGTGTTTTAATGAAAGACTATATTAAAAATACCAGAGTAATGTAAAACATCTTGCAAATGAGTTCAAAATTAAAGGCAATTCATGTCCTTTATTGGATTCCTACAGCTTTGCTTGTTTTCAAACTAATGGCTGATAGTATGTGATGGGAATGCAGAAATCAAGCTGGTATATCAAGCATGCTCAAATACTACAGATTTACTCTTTCCTTTTTCACTGGACTACAACACTGATTTTCATATATATACATGTTTACATATGTATGTGTGTAAATATTTATAAAGCATGCACATATAGATTTAATGCAATTCATATAAATATATGCTTATTCATATTTACATTATAACTAGATAAATGCAATGCAAGGAGATCTGTCTACCTAAGGAGGACATGACCTTGAATTGTAGATTGCACATGGACATCGCAGTACATTTCAAGTAAATAACTTAGGCCATCATTTTTGGTACAGTTGGGAAGATTTGCAAGGGACAGGCAGCGTGTACTGCTTTTAAAATCAGTTTAGCTAAGATTCCTCTTGCATCCTGGACTCTGGATTGATGTGCAATTGCTGTGACTTTTATGCTCCAAAATCCTCTAGATGCCAAAACAATGTTAGTGGACGTGAAATGGGGACCAAGTAACTGAATTACGCAACTATTTAAAATAGAAGAAGACATAAACTGTCTCTTAAGTGAAACTGAAGAACTGTGTGTGATCAGATGGAATTTTCTACAGGAAATTCAGTTATATGAATAAAATATCCCCAAGATCCTCACAGGTAGATTGTGGGATTTAAGTGTATAGTAAACTAATGTAATAATTTCTTCTTTAGTAGACTAAAAAAAATTGTTAGTGACTCACTCATTCGGTGAGTGTCCAGAATGGCATTTATTATTTCCATTCCCCACAGATGCAACTACAAACACTTGGAGAACAAAAAATACAGCTAAGAAAGATTGCTCTTTTCAAGAAATGATTTAGACTCCTTTAAGCAGCGTGCATAGATGACAAGCATAACAGAATACTTTCGCTGTAAGGACCAATCACCTTGTTTATATATGACTAGACTTTGTAGTAGTGTCTATAATGTGATGGCTGGAGGGCCATATTTTGCCTCACTTTTATCTTTGCATTCCTACCAAAGGTGTTCTGGGGCATGTATAGGCTTGGAAAAATGAAGGGGAAGAGAAGTTAGAGATGCAGGTCCAGAAGTTTATTTAAAAATAATAACAAATAAATCCCCCTCTTTGAGAGTACAGATTTATTTCAAGAACTCTGGACAGAAGAAAAGCTGGATTAAAATCCTTACCTATTGATTCTGAGGAGTTTTACAGCCAGTTAACTCTACCATGTAAATCAATATCTAGTAATGTAGATGTGGTGGGTTGACTTTGGCCAGCTGTCAGACACCCAGCCAGATTCTCTCTTCTCTCTTCCTCCTCAGCAAGAGAAGGGGAGAAAATAAGATAATAAAGTTCGTGGGCTGAGATAAGGACAGGGAGATCACTCACCAATTGTCATCACAGACAAAACAAATTCAACTTGGGAAAGCTTAATTTAATTTTTGGCAATTACAAATAGAGTAGGATGGTAAGAAACAAAGTCAAAAACTAAAAGCACCTTTCCCCCACCCCTCACTTCTTCCCAGTATCAACTTCTCTCCTTCGTTCCTGACTCCTCTACCTCCTCTCCCCCGAGTGGTGCAGGGTGTCAGGGAACGGGGGTATCAGTCAGTTCATAACACTTCGTCTCTGCCACTCCTTCCTCCTCACACTGTTCCCCTCCACTGAATAGGGTAGAGTCCCTCGTTATGGGCTGCAGTTCTGCACAAGCTGCTCCAACTGGGGTCTTCTGCATGGGCTCCAGGGGAATCCCTGCTGTGACGCCTGAAGCATGCCTTCCCCCTCCTTCTTCTCAGGCCTGGGTGTCTGCAAGACTGTTTCTCTGATGTTTTCTCTCACTCCTCTCTCTCGCAGCTGCTGTGCATCATTTTTTACCTTTTATTTAACGTGTTTCCCCACAGGCGTCACCAGCTTGGCTCATGGTCTTAGCTTTGGCTAGTGGTGGGTCTACTGGAGCCATTGTGGAACATATTGGAACAGTCTGTGTCCAGCATGGGGCAGGCCCTGGTGTCTTCTCACTGCAGCCCCCACCACTACCAAAAACTCGCCACCTGCAGCCAATACAGTAAGTGTGGCAAATGTTGCCTAGATATCAGTTCTTTGTATATCTATACATGTTATATCAGTAACGTGGGTGGAATAACATGTGCTTTCTCTTTCTGTGATGATTTTTTTTATTTGAGTAGCTTCTCAGGTTTTCTTTTTTAAAACTTATTAAAACAAAACTAAACCCATCAAAATACGTCAATATTGAAACAGCATAAAATTGTGAAAAATCCTCAGCATAAAATTAAAAAAAAATTGGACATTTTAATAATTCTAGCAATTTTAGTGTAGTACACTTTGCCTTGAAAATTTTTGATGTAGTAACTAAAAGCTCATTAATATATATGTCTTTAGAGTATATTTAGACCAAGAGAAAATTGCTTTGTTAATGTACCTCTGTAGGCACTGCTTGTGACCTGGTATGGTGATGGGAGCAACAGTCTCTACCTCTCATTGCCTGTGAAATTCCACTGGCTGAAGTCACTGGAAAAAAGCAAACTACACATAGTTTAGGTGTCTCTTTACGTGTTTACTTATCTCCAGAGCATATCTGGAACATCGCTGAGTTAAACATCTGCCTTCTGAAAAAGTGAAGATAAAAAAAAAAGATATCAGCAGTTTTCGTCTAACAAAGACGCCATAGGGCATTCTGCCTACTGATAATGGATACTTAACTGAGTGGAATCTCTGGAGTAATAACCTATTAATGAATAGTCTCATGTTTCCCAGAGCATTCTCTCCTGGAAGTGTAGGACCTGAGTTGGGGCAGCTGCTGCTTTACCACTGGAAGTTAGGCTGATGTCCTGGGTTCGGCCAGGACAGGGTTAATTTTCACAGGAATCCAGGAGGGAACACAGCCAGGCGGGCTGACTCCACCTGGCCAAACAGAGCAGGGTATTCCATACCATGTGCCGTCATGCTGGGTTCCGGTGGGAGGGAGCGGGGCGGCGGGAACTCACTCGAAGTTCGGGAGCGTGCAGCGGCAGGAGCGGCTCTGTGGGTTGTGCGGTTTGTGTTGTGTATTCCCCTTATCTGTATCATTGTTGTTACTGTTCCCTTTGTTTGCTGTTCTGTTAAACTGCCCTTATCCTGACCCACCAGTTTCTGCCTGTTTCTTTCCATTCTCCTCCATACCCCGGTGGGGGGGAGGGGAGGCTGCGTGGCGCTTTTGTTGCCGGCCGCAGCCAAACCATAACAGCTGATGAATTCCTAGAGTGTATGGGCCATAGGATGTGGAGGAGAGCAAGACATCAGGGTATCCACTTCCTACCTAATGTTGAAGGTGGTCAAGGCACAGGAACGAAAGCAGGGTTCCAGAACTAGTTATCTGAAATATGCAATCCCTTACCTGCAGTGCTATCTGGCTAAGGCAAAAACTGTGTCAACACAGACCAGAATCTGTTGCACTTTCAGACCTAAACAGCTGGTTAGATCTAGGCTGCCCCTGTTTTGTGCAGTATGAGCTGCGATTCATTGATTTCTGTCTTCCCAGCGGCTCAGCTTCAGAAGAGACAGAGGCTATCCATTGCAAGGAGATTAATGATTCTTTTTTTTCTGAGATGCTACTTCTCTCTCAGACTGAACATAGGCTTGTTTTCTGTAGGTGAGTGCTCTCATCGGTAGGTTAACATAAATAAAGGTTGTCACTAAAACTGAAGAGTTCTTACTATGTGTAATTCATATTATCCAGGGTTCCTAAATCTTACCACAAAATAGGCTTGAGGAAGCAACATGAGACTTAAGGAAGAAGCTACCTTTCTCCCAGCAAGCACATTTAACTATGTGTGGACAGTTAATTTAAGTCCATAAGACACTAAGGCTCACTAGATAACGGATGAAAGGGTGTAGGCATCTACTCAGAGTCCCTGTGAAGGGGGGGGAATAGGTTGTTGAATGTAGATATGTTTCAGATGCTTTAATTCCCAAATGGGTTTATGAACGTTATTTCAACAGATATGTTTCAGATGCTTTAATTCCCAAATGGGTTTATGAACGTTATTTCAACAGAGTACTCGCATATCTTTATGAGACAGCTGAGTTTTGTACTAAAGGGTGATGATGTATATCTCGTCTATCTTGGCATTAGTGAAGCATTTAACGGAGTACAATGTTGAAAAATTTAGGTTAAAATAAAGAAGGCAGGCTTTTTGTAAGAATGACAGAGTGGAGAAAAAACTAGGTGAAGGAGAGGAATTGACTTGTGTCAAAAAAAAGAAGAGGTTACTAGTGATATTCCTGAAGGTCAGATCTTAAGACAAAGCTTATTTAGTATTTTTATGACCTTGATCGAAAAAAATAAAGAGAGTAGTAAGTTGATGCAATTTTTTTCTATGAAAAAAATTTGGAAGACATCAGTACAGAGGAAGATCAAAATATCATATTGGAGGGATGACCTTACATATATAACCCCAACCTGTATGCCTCAAAGTCTGCAATAACAGAGCAGGAATTAAACTCCATAATAGAAAAGTATGACCGTATGCTTTAGCTACAAGTTAGCCCAAAAACTTAAGTGAAGAAAGCTTGGAGTCAGTGATAGGATTACAAGGCACCAGCAATGCGATGTAACTACTAAACGTTGACAGCAGCTCTTGGATACATCAAGAAAGCTACATCTGCATGTGTAGAGAGGAATTGTTATGCACTGACGACTTGTCATCTACAACACTAAGTATAGTTCTATTCACTCATAGGAAAGCTGGAAAAATTGCAAGATAACCTGTATTAGGATAATATAGGGAAGGATGTACCATTTCTAAAAGAGGACACCAAAAGACTGGCTTTAGCAAAATGAAGGCAGAAGCGACACATGATTGTTCTCTTCAAACACATTAGTTGAGACACAAGAGTCGTTCAAAGAGAATGATAGTTTTAGCATAGCTATAAGAGGGTGTTAAACTGGACAAGAATATATTTATGTAAAAAAAGCAGAAGAGACTTTTTGGCAATCATAATAATGAAATTTTGGAACAATAGCTAATAAAAGTAACAAGTGCAAGATACCTAATATTTTTTTAAGGTGGAGTTTGGTAAGTTTATTGAATCATTTACATAATGTGGTTAACTGCAGTAGAACGGATGACTGAGGAAGTCCTGGATTCCTAAATGAAATAAGTTACAGCAGTAGTGGACAGAATATCACAGAAATATTTAAGATGGACTTATCACTTGTTTACCATTCTTCCTGCCTAATAGCCTTGAGGAGTTTTATGAACTGACTGGCTGCAACATTTTATTTTTCAGGTGATACCTAACAATCGATGCTGACGACCAAGTCACATCCCATATAGCTCTGCTATTACTATTAGAAAGTTTGTCTGCTTTTTGCTGGAATGTATATTCTGCTTTGGTCACATACGTTTCCTTGAAACATAAACAATGGAAGCAATTCAACCAAAGCAGAACATATAGCTATCTACTGTCCGAGTATGTCTAAATATTTATGATTTTGCATAATTGCACTGGAATTTATTTCTCTTCAGGAACTTGAACACTTACAGAGCTATAAAAGATTTAATGCAGCCAGAAATATTGTTATTGCTTTCTACAGGACTAAGTGTATGCATTTCATGTTTGCTTTCTTTTCTCATAATGAGAACTTTAAATGAGAAATAAATACTGAAAGCCTGCACAGCAGTACATCTCTCACACAAAGGAAAGTAATTTTAAAAATAGCTCTATCCTTTGGACAAGAAAGTGAAGAAACACTCAGAATAACAAGGCACTTTGGCTATTCAGCAGTTTGGTATAAACGGAATCCATCAAGTGTTTGCCCTTAACAATTTGGCTACACTCTTTTGTACTAAAAGATAAAAATATCAGTTGTGTTCCACTAAATTTAAGGAAAAATGTCACATCACTGTCATTGCTATGTACAAATATGTTAGGAAAAGTTATAAATTTTTATATCAAATATAATACACAATAACAATGCATGTATTAAAAGTGTGAGTTCTGGAATCTGAAGATTTTATCAACTGAAGTTCAAATATATTTTCGGTAACCCACTGATGTCTTTTCTCTTGTTTTGTCTCTCCTTTGGAAGAAGATTTTAATAAGTAGGATTTAATATTGATTTAATATCAATTTATTAACGTGTTTAGCACATGTTAAATATATGTATTCAGTCAACTGACAGAAGGAAATTTTGTCGTATAGCACTAGAATTTATAGACCACAACAATAAAAGAGAAAGAATAAGATAATGTCTTGTGTAGAAGGAACATGGAAGTAAGAAAACAAAGGATGTCCTTAATAACAATTTATGCACACAGAAATTTTTTTTACTTTGTTGTATTGTCCATTGGGGTTGCAAAACAGGTAACAATTTTTTTGGCAAAGTTATTAAAACTATTATGAATATACTCTGGACAATCTTAATGAGAGTTATAGTGAACTGAAAAAAATTCTTAAAGATTAACAAGACTCAGTTCAATAAGGATGAGGGCAAATTACTATGCCTAAATATTATAAATTACAGAATAACTAGAAGTTTTTGGCAAGGCAAATTAACAGTTTCTTCTTACATGAGTGGTTCTCACTGTTCAGCACTGAACACCAAATAGTTATTTTTATTCACAACTGGATTTATATTCATTAGTTTATTTACTGCTATCTCAAAATAAAAAAATAGATGGAAGGCTACTGCAGCTAGTTGTGGAAAAACCTGTCAGAGCCAGCACTGGAAACTGAAACTGTTGCCTAAGCCTCCATGTGTTTATCAAATTCAGGCATAAGAAATCCCAAGAAAGAAGCAGTAATAATTAAGAGTAATGGTGAGGAAAATTTGTTACCTGATACTTGTATTTTATGCATCATTTGGCCCTCTGAAGACCTCATAACTTAGATAACACCTTGTGATCTCATTGTTTTATCCTGTTCCACTAGTGACTGAGCAGGAAGATATTTCCAACTCTAAAGAAAAGTTTCAGCTACGGATAAAAATATTTCCAAACACAGAAGCAATTTGGAAAGAGGATGCAACCTAACAACCTTAAAGGAAAAGATAAAATCACGTGTCTTTTACACTTTCTGGATCGAAAATCTTTATTTCGAAATGCTCAGTTTGCTT
Organism: Opisthocomus hoazin; assembly: GCF_030867145.1. NCBI lineage: Eukaryota > Metazoa > Chordata > Aves > Opisthocomiformes > Opisthocomidae > Opisthocomus > Opisthocomus hoazin. The sequence continues at coordinate 67,212,709 of NC_134416.1, read as the reverse complement.
GTGAGGAATACGTGGATGGAGGTTAATACATGAAGAAATACTGGAAAGAAAAAAAGAAGTAAGTATAAAATCTCCTACATGAACATAGAGCCATAGAAAGACCCATAATGTGCACAATTCACATGATCATGACAGCCTGACAACATGTGTAAGGACTGAAAGAAACCATTTAGATACAGTGCAGCTGAATTTGGGATAGTGAGTTAACATCTTGTGTCTTTTAGAAAGTATGGTTATCCTGAAAACACTGCTTAAAGACCTACAGGTATTTTTCCTGTCAGAAACTCTACGCAGTGTATCAAAGGAAATCTTTCTTCTAAACATCACCATCATCCACCAAGAAAGCACAGAACAATTTTGCTGAGTGTTGGCCTAGTAAGCCCTGGACATGACTAACGTCTGGTCTAGTGAGGCAGTAAGTCACAAATATTAGGTTTTGTTTTGTTTTATTTTCCAAAATAAGCATCAACCTGATGCTTGCTACTGTCCAGAGCCCTCAGCCTACACTCTGCAAGCAGATTTCTGAGCTCTACCTGTTTCATGAGGTCACTGAGTGGCATGGTAAACTTCTGGAATGAATTTGAGATGCTTGCTCCTGCACAAAGGAAAAACAATAGTTCGTGTGGGAGAAAAAAAAACACAACCCGTGCAACATTCTAACAGTTCTTTTTAGGCTGAGAAACCACTTTTTTTGGGAGAGGTTTTGGCTAGGTCTGGCAAGTTATTACCGCCTATATTGCAGCAGGGCATTGTGAACCATGGATTAAAACTCTCTAGGGTAAACAGAAATTTTTAATTTCATGCATCATTTGTAACTTGCTACACTGATTTCACAAACTCAGAAGGTTGTTAATAAAAGCTAATGAGAGAGTAAGTGCCTCCCTTTATACTTCTTCAAAATTTTCTAGTATTGGATTCTAATTACTAACTTCTGTGTTTTTCTGAGAAGAAAGTAGTTGGCTTTTAATTTATAAGAAGAAAGAATAACCCCTAACTCGGTTCAAAACTGTAGAAGCATTTATGTTGCATTAGATGGATCCCTGTCCATTCCTGACTTAATTTTCCTCTTTCACCCACTATTTCATCTTTTATTCAGTAGCTTCAAAATGTGATAATATTTCATTAGATGCTTTCTTGCTTTCCCATGTTCACAGTTTCTGCACTTGCATTTACAGAGACGTTTGTGTTCTGTGATATTCATAAGGACTCTTCTCAGCTCACAGTCACAAGATAATAGCCTCTAATAAGTCTTAGCTTTAGAAATGTCAAACATAATAAAAAAAGGAAGATATAGAAGACAAAGAAGGCCTCAAATTTTATTCCGTTCCTGCCTGTGCAGGGATGACAGGTGTCTGTTATAATTTCTGACACAAGTAGTCAGATGTTGATTCAGGATTTTTTCACAGGAAAGAAACAGCAACAACTATTCATATAAAAATGGGCCTTCTGATGCAAAAAAAAAAGCTTTGAGTGAGGGTATGAGAAGTTTGATCCACAGAACATGTAAGTCTGAAGGGAGACTCTTCAATATCTTTATTGGCTAGCAAACTACTGGATAGCTAACAGAAGATCAAAGGTCAGGTAAAGGAGAGTTAAAAGAGGGGACAGGTTACATCCTACTCTGATGTAAATATTCACCAGTGAGTTACTGAGAGGGCTGAACAGTGTGTCTTGAAATGCAGTGTCCCACAGGATACTGGTCATCCACTTTCAGTAGTAATGTCCTCCATGGACACAGACAGTGCTCAGCACTTTATAGGGCCACAGAGTGAAGGAGGTACTTGATATAATTAGTATAAGTAATATGGACTTCATTTACATGTGAAGTTGTCATGTGCTTAATATATACTTTGAATATCTATCGAACAAATCACACCTTTCAAGTAGGGATGTTCCGTACCTGCCGTACCCCTGCTGCTACGTATGCAGTATAAGTCTCAACTAAAGTTGTTTTGGCTGACATTAATTCTGTTAGAATTAAGGGACAGGCTCATAAGGGTGACATTACTGTGGGTGTGTACTACAGGCCACCTGACCAGGAGGAGGAAATTGATGAGGCCTTCTAAAGGCAGCTGCAAGCAGCCTCACAATCACAGGCCCTGGTTCTCATGGGGGACTTCAACCACCCTGACATCAGCTGGGAAGACCATACAGCTAGGCATTCGCAATCCAGGAGGTTGCTACAGAGCATCGATGATAACTTTCTGATGCAAGTGGTGGAGGAACCAACAAGGAAAGGTGCTCTGCTGGACCTTGTATTAACAAACAAGGAAGGACTGGTGGAGAATGCGAAGGTCGGAGGTAGACTCGGCTGCAGTGACCATGAAATGGTGGAGTTCAGGATCCTGCGTGGAGGAAGCAGGGCGATAAGCAGGATCAAAACCTTGGACCTCAGGAGGGCTAAATTTGGCCTCTTCAGGGAGCTACTGGGAGGAATCCTGTGGGCCAGGGCTCTCGAAGGCAGGGCGGTCTGAGAGTGCTGGTCGCTCTTTAAAAGTCACTTCCTCCATGCCCAGGTGCGGTGCATCCCCCTGAGAAAGAAATCGAGCAAAGGAGGGAGGAGACCTGCATGGTTAAACAAGGAGCTTCTAGCGGAGCTCAGGTGGAAGAGAAAGGTCCATGGAATGTGGAAAGAGGGGCAGGCCACTTGGGAAGAGTACAGGAATGTGGTCAGAGAGTGCAGGGATGCGACGAGGAAGGCCAAGACCCACCTGGAATTGAAGATGGCAAGGGATGTCAAAAACAACAAGAAGGGCTTCTTCAACTACATCAGCAGCAAAAGGAAGGCTAGGGACAATGTGGGGCCGCTTCTGAATGAGGCGAGTGTCCTGGTGACGGAGGATGCAGAGAAGGCAGAGCTACTGAATGTTTTCTTTGCTTCAGTCTTCAGTGCCAAGGCAGGCCCTCAGGGATCCCAGGCCCCGGAGGTAAGAGAAGAAGCCCACAGAGAGGATGACTTTCCCTTGGTCAAGGAGGACTCTGTGAGGGATCACTTAAGCGATCTGGACATCCACAAATCCATGGGCCTCGATGGAATGCACCCATGAGTGCTGAGGGAGCTGGCGGTTGTCATTGCTGAGCCACTCTCCATCATCTTTGAGACGTCAGGGAGGACAGGAGAGGTGCCCGAGGACTGGAGAAAGGCCAATGTCACTCCAATCTTCAAAAAGGGCAAGAAGGAGGACCCAGGGAACTGCAGGCCGGTCAGCCTCAACTCCATTCCGGGAAAGGTGATGGAGCAGCTTATCCTGGAGGCCATCATCAAGCAAGTGGAGGAAAAGAAGGTTATCAGGAGTAGTCAGCATGGATTCACCAAGGGGAAATCATGCCTGACCAAACTGACAGCTTTCTACGATGGCATGACTGGCTGGATAGATGAAGGGAGAGCCATGGATGTTTTCTACCTCGACTTCAGCAAGGCTTTCGACACAGTCTCCCATGATATCCTCTTAGGGAAGCTGAGGAAGTGTGGGCTGGATGAGTGGTCGGTGAGGTGGATTGAGAACTGGCTGAATGGCAGAACTCAGAGCGTTGTCATCAGTGGCGCTGAGTCTAGCTGGAGGCCGGTAAAGAGTGGTGTCCCCCAGCGGTCAGTACTGGGCCCAGTCTTGTTTAACTCCTTCATCAACGACCTGGATGAAGAGTTAGAAGGTACCCTTAGCAAGTTTGCTGATGACACAAAACTGGGAGGTGTGGTAGACACACCGGAAGGCTGTGCTGCCATTCAGCATGACCTGGACAGGCTGGAAAGTTGGGCAGAGAGGAACCTGATGAGGTTCAACAAAGGCAAATGCAGGGTCCTGCACCTGGGGAGGAACAATCCCATGTATCAGTACAGGCTTGGGGTGGACCTGCTGGAGAGCAGCTCTGCGGAGAGGGACCTGGGTGTCCTGGTGGACGAGAGGTTAACCATGAGCCAGCAGTGTGCCCTGGCTGCCAAGAAGGCCAATGACATTGTTGGGTTCATTAGGAGGAGTGTGGCCAGCAGGTCGAGGGAGGTTCTCCTTCCCCTCTACACTGCCCTAGTGAGGCCTCATCTGGAGTACTGTGTCCAGTTCTGGGCTCCCCACTTCAAGAAAGATGAAGAGCTACTGGAGAGAGTCCAGCGGAGGGCTACGAGAATGGTGGGGGGACTGGAACATCTCTCCTACGAGGAGAGGCTGAGGGAGCTGGGCTTGTTTAGCCTGAAGAAGAGAAGGCTAAGAGGGGACCTAATATATACTTACAAATATCTGCAGGGTGGGTGTCAGGAGGATGGGGCCACCAGACTCTTTTCAGCAGTGCCCAGCGACAGGACAAGGGGCAATGGGCACAAACTGAAGCACAGGAAGTTCCGTCTGAACATGAGGAAGAATTTGTTCACTCTGAGGGTTTCGGAGCACTGGAACAGGCTGCCCAGGGAGGTTGTGGAGTCTGCTTCTCTGGAGATATTCAAGACCCGCCTGCAGTCCTGTGCAGCCTGCTGTAGGTGACCCTGCTTTGGCAGGAGGGTTGAACTAGATGACCCACAGAGGTCCCTTCCAACCCCTACCATTCTGTGATTCTGTCATTCTGTGACATATCCACTGGTGGAAGAGTGCACATTTATCATTCCATATAGCATTTCTTTGCTTCTTTCACTTTCCTCCTCCTAGGTTTCTTACTTTTTAACTAAAATACAATGTTAATTCGGTTCTTCACTTCCTTTTATAAAAATGGATTGGAAATAGCTATCTAAGCCTCTTGAAAGCTAAAGCATGAAATTTTCAGCATTAAGAAAGGCAGTTGGTTTAGTGTTCATACTCATAAAATGTTCCCTAATAAACCTTCAAAATCACTATGTAAAATTCCTATCTCTTTTAGACTGGGTAAATATTGTATTGTTTATCTTACATGAAAACTTTTAACTCTAGGATTTTTCTCTTTCAAAGACCCTCTGATACATGGAACATATAAAGAGTAAAACATCTATAGATGATTCTATTCTAGGAGAAGTATTTCTATAAATACAAATAAATAGATAAACTTCTTGCACTAACTTGTAGTGAATGTTTATTTTAAGGACAAGAACTGTAAACAGGATAGTTTCTGGTTGCAGTTAGACATAAAATTCAAGTCCCTGGTCGGCAAAATTTTGTACATCTGAAAAACAAACTGAGTGACTGCAGTTTAATCACCTCTTAAAATGCTTTAAAACGGTAACGAGCAAGAATTTTATTTTCAAAGGAGAAAGATAAGAAACAAATCAATCAGACTTTGTTCTGAGAATTCAGAGCACACAGGGGTGTATTTTCAAAACAGAAACTGGCAGTCGAGAAATGAATCCTACTATTTCTTAATAGCATTTTTGAGCAGAATTGCCAGAAACTGACTGAACACTTACTCTGCAGTAATTTCAGTTACAGCTGAGGAAAAAGTTGCAAAACAATTTTATTTTTTTAGTGAAAGAGGCACACGCCACAGAAGAGAGCTAGTCAATTCAATCTATTTCATTTTGAAAGCTACTCAGGCATTTCTTCCTTGACGTACTTACTCTGAAGCTAAAATACTAAATTAGAAGGACCTATTTTTAGCCCAACCAAGGCCTTAATTTTGCCTTGGGGGAAGAAAGCAGGACTTCAAAATTCAGTGGAAAAAGAGGCAGGACAATAATGGTTAGTGGAGAGGAAATACAAAAAATATATACTTTATGTTTTTCCCAAATCTGATGCATAAGACACTAGAGTATGATTTAAACTTACAGTGCCAAGAAGTTTCTAGAGCAGTTTTTTACCTTCTGCGGCATACTGTTGTGCTGAGTTTACACATCTTATCCCAGGTTTAATCTATCGTAGGGATCACTAACGTAATAATTTCAGAATGTTTTCAAAACTCTAGGCTTACTGTTTTATTTTCAGGAGCTTGTAACTTAAGCACCATACTGAAGAAGTTTTGTCTTTGTTGCCTGATTATTTTTACAGGTAAGGGAAAAGTTTCATGGTTATTAGTATCTAGAGATGGGTCTTGCTATCATTTGAGAGAGGAGCTCTGTAATCAGACGTTGGGTCCTGCCTCTCATGGGCAGCTGGTTTGACATGCTGAGACCTGGAGAAACATTGCTTCTATCCTCAGCGGAGACGGCCTCCCTAATACAGAACACCTTCAAGAAGAGACAGCAAAACCCAAAGCCCTCTTTAGAGAATACAATGGATCACCAAACCACCTCTGTGTTTTCCGTTATAAAGGGGTTTTTTAAACCATAAATTGAAATTTTGACTGTTTCTGGATAATTTTCATCACAGAATGTTTGGAGTTTACTGTGCAAAGATAAAGGATGTGTATTTAGAAATATGACAAGACTGTATCTTCTGTCAAAGTTTTTGTCCAGAGCAAGAGCTCTACTTTTTTTCATAGAATCACAAAATCACAGAATGTTCAGGGTTGGAAGGGACCTCTGTGGGTCATCTAGTCCAACCCTCCTGCTGAAGCAGGGTCACCTACAGCAAGCTGCACAGGGCTGCGACCAGGCGGGTCTTGAATATCCCCAGAGAAGGAGACTCCACAACTTCCCTGGGCAGCCTTTTCCAGTGTTCTGTCACCCTCAGAGTGAAGAAGTTCTTCCGCCTGTTCAGACGGAACTTCCTAAGCTTCAGCTTGTGCCCATTTCCCCTTGTCCTGTTGCTGGGCACTACTGAAAAGAGTCTGGCCGCATCCTCCTGACACCCACCCTTGGAATATTTATAAGCATTTATTAGGTCCCCTCTCAGCCTTCTCTTCTTCAGGCTCACAAAGCCCAGGTCTCTCAGCCTTTCCTCACAGAACAGATGCTCCGGTCCCCTCACCATCCTTGTAGCCCTCCACTGAACTCTCTCTAGTAGCTCCTCAGCTTTCTTGAAGTGGGGAGCCCAGAACTGGACACAGTACTCCAGATGAGGCCTCGCTAGGGCAGAGTAGATGGGAAGGAGAACCTCCCTCAACCTGCTGGTCACACTCCTCTTAATGCACCCCAGGACATCATTGGCCTTCTTGGCAACCAGGGCACACTGCTGGCTCATTGTCAACCTGTCATCCACCAGGACTCCCAGGTCCCTCTCCACAGAACTGCTCTCCAGCAGGTCCACCCCAAGCCTGTACTGATACATGGGATTGTTCCTCCCCAGGTGCAGGACCCTGCATTTACCTTTGTTGAACCTCATCAGGTTCCTCTGCACCCAACTCTCCAGCCTGTCCAGGTCTCGCTGAATGGCAGCACAGCCTTCCAGTGTATCCACTACCTCTCCCAGTTTTGTGTCATCAGCAAACTTGCTAAGGGTACCTTCTAACTCTTCATCCAGGTCGTTGATGAAGGAGTTGAACAAGACTGGGCCCAGTACTGACCCCTGGGGGACACCACTAGTTACCAGCCTCCAACTAGACTCAGTGCCGCTGACGAGAACCCTCTGAGTTCTGCCATTCAGCCAGTTCTCAATGCACCTCTTGTACAATGTGTTCCAAAAAACAAGGCTTTTGATTATGGACACCCAAATATAGGCATTCAGTCTGACAAATTACCTCTGGAAAAACTCACCAGGTATTTCATTGTGTTAGGCCTTCCAATCTTCATATTTATTGCAACATTTTCAGTATGATTGTCATTGCTTTATTAAAGCAAATTGCCTTTCCCCTAGAAGTAGATATTAATTTGACTGCTCACTGCTTCAGGACAGGGACTATGTCCTTCCTAAAACACAAATACAAGCTTCTGAATAATGGTCCCCTCACCCTTGAAAGAATTTGTAGATTCATCCATTTCTAATGAGAAAAGTATACTTAATGGTATCAAAAGGAGTATCAAAAAACTCATTCTTACTTTGTTTTTTGTTCTTCAAGGAACTCAACATTAGCTGTACCAACCAACTAGAAAGAAATAGTATATGAAATGAAAGCTTTAGGATGGATTTTCAGCAGTTTTGTACAAAACTAGCAGGGTTTGGCAGAGTTCTGTAGAACTAGGAGATCGTTCAAACCTGGAAAACCAGCAAACATGAAAATTAAAAAAAAAACAACAACTGTTTCTGTAAATGTCTGCTAAGTGCTGCCTTGGAAGTGAAATTTTGCAATGGTCTTGCCATGGGAGCAACGAGGACCAGAAAGGTGACAAGTTGTCAAACAACACCTGGTGATTTCTGAAAGTCATTTTATGGCACAGTGGCCTATGCCCTCCAGAGGAACAATCTCAAAAACCATGTCCTCCGCTCCTGTTTCTCCTCTTGAATCCCTGGCTCCCATAAACAAATCTTCATGGCAGAGAGAGAATAAAACAACGATAAAGATATGTAGCTAAATGAAGAAGTAAATGTATAGACACATTAGTTAAATAAGGCATTTAATTGGATTGCTTTAGTCCTATAAGCTTCTTCTTAATAGTTTTTTATTTATGATACAAACACACATCTTCAGCACTGAAAAAGTCCTATGCTTCTGAGATATTTGCATAATTATAAGATGTGCAGACTACAGGGCCTTTTTAACAGCAATTACTTCTCAACCTATAATCTGCATGAGAGAAAAATTTTTAGGCTAGACTCTGCTCTCGGTTACTAGAGCACACTGGAAAGCAGCTTTTATGTCTTGCCAATTTTATTTTAGCTTACCATTTCTGTTTGCACATTTGAAATGATTTTATGGCAAAATGGATTCTGGCAATGTTAAGTGTGATGAAGTATTATTTTTTATAATATAAAGTGGAAGAATTAAATAATTCCTTAGAGGCTGCAATCCATTTCTTCATGAGCCTTTCCTCGCTTTGCATGGGGCCATAAGTTTGTCACTATTACTTTGCCCACAAATGAATTGTAGGCGTTTAGAGAAACATACATTAAATAGGAGAATAACAGTCAAATTTATTTTGCAATAAGCATCTCTCCCCTAAGAAGATGCACACTTTTTTGTAAGAAAAGGAACGGTATTTGTGGCCTGTTAGTCTTGGCACCTTGTCGTTAAATATTTGTTCTCACCAAAAGCTTGTCATGCCCTGATATCAAAATAGGGCAAATCTCTAGACAAAAACTTCCATCTTCCAACAAATACAAGAAAGTCAGTGAAATATCAGCCTGGCTTTAACCTTGCTTGTTTAGTACATGTTTCTATTATTTCTAGTCCATCCAGCAATAAATTAAGTAGAATTCACAAGTGCTTAGCTACCACTTGTAGTCTTGGATAAGGCATTGAACTACTACAGTTGATCTGGGGTTTTTCTACTCCTAATAAAAATATTACAGAATCACAAAATCACAGAATGTTCAGGGTTGGAAGGGACCTCTGTGGGTGATCTAGTCCAACCCTCCTGCTGAAGCAGGGTCACCTACAGCAGGCTGCAGAGGGCTGCGTGCAGGCGGGTTTTGAATATCTCCAGAGAAGGAGACTCCACAACTTCCCTGGGCAGCCTGTTCCAGTGTTCTGTCACCTTCAGAGTGAAGAAGTTCTTCCTCCTGTTCAGACGGAACTTCCTAAGCTTCAGCTTCTGCCCGTTGCCCCTTGTCCTGTCGCTGGGCACTACTGAAGAGAGTCTGGTGGCCCCATCCTCCTGACATCCACCCTTGAGATATTTATAAGCATTTATTAGGTCCCCTCTCAGCCTTCTCTTCTTCAGGCTCAACAAGCCCAGCTCCCTCAGCCTTTCCTCGTAGGACAGATGCTCCAGTCCCCTCATCATCCTTGTAGCCCTCCACTGGACTCTCTCCAGTAGCTGCCCCGACGGCCGGGTATCCCTCCCGCTTTGCTGACGAAACGTCTGTGGTTAGACGCATCGCCTTGGTGTCAAGCGAGGCCAGAGAAAGCGCAAGTCCAAACGTTGCCGAACCATTACGAAGTGCGATTTGAGGTTTTCTCCTCTTCACCCTCCACACTAAGAGAGGTGTTGGGATTAGTGTTTCAGTTCAACTCCCATTGACGTGTTACTACAACGGTATTATTTCATTGAGATGACTGAATGTTATGAAGTACAGAAGGTTAAAAACATGCTCCTCAGCATCTGTAAGACCATTTTTTGGTAAGATTGACCATAGCTCGTGAGAATGTCTTACTTTCCCCTTCTCATCTAATAGCTTTAATATTAAGTATTAAAATATGTCTATTCAAACACCTTATAACCTACTCCTTTCTTTGACATTGTATTATTTCTCTTAAATCTAATGAGCCTTTTACTTAAACTGCAAACACTGAAGTCTCAGTCTTATGACACTTTCTATTGTGGACACTGATAAACTAAGGGGAAAAAAAGTGCCCTAGGAAAGATTATGTCATATCGATCTAATGTTTACATCTGATATCATACTTTATTACTGCCTGCACTGTAGTTACAGTGCTATTTCTTGATTATATGTTGTAAGTTAGAAGTGGGAGACACAGATTTTACCACAGACTTTTGTAGTCCTTACTGAAGACAAAATCATCTGTTCGAAAGGCCATAAAAGGTAAACCGCAGGGAGAATGAAGGACAGGTTAAGTTGTAAATTTTGTTAAATTTCAAATGTTTTATTCTTCCAAACCTACAGATAGCTACAAAGACTGCTTATGCAGACTCACACAGAGGGGGCCCTTAGGACAACTGTGTACTACAAAAAGACAAAAGCAGATGTCTGCATGTTATGTTCCTTAAGAAGTGGTATCGTGTTGCCTGAGACATGAATCAGAAAAAATAAGGAGAGGAGACACTCCTAAATATGAAAGTTACTAAAGTAATAAAACAGAATGTGGATGATTAATGCTTAATTTTTGTTGGCTGGTATGTGCAGTCTGCCATTTGTGGTATCCAGTTCAGGCATCTGCCATGCCAGATGTCATGTTACAGGCTTGCTGCTCCTTGTGAGAGTGAAAGAAGTCTAGCGGGGTTAGAAAAAGGGACGGGAGAGTATCTGGACCCAGAAACTCTCATTCTACTGGTGTAGAAGGAGTTTCTGTGAATACAGCACTCCAGTCACAATGGAAATGATAATGCAGCAATGCAACGGACAACTCCGTGAAACAGATGAAAACAGAAGAAATCTGAATAAACCTATTACATTGATATCGTTCTATGATCTGGACCATGAATGTGGCTCTTCCACAACGGCAAGAAACTTAGCTGAGAAGCTAAACTGAGTTATTGCAGGAGCCAAGCCCAAGCCCCAGACTGATGACACTCTTTTGATAATCACTTTAAACGTGTGCTTAAATCTATCCCTCCCCAGAAGATCAAGTTCACAGTTCTTAAGGTAATTTCATTGATATCACTGGGACTGAGAGAATGTGCTTAAGTATTCAAGTCCCTTACTTAAATGAAGATTAAGGAACCAATGCTATTGTGTTATGAGTATAGCAACAAAAACATCTAATAATTTCTCAAAGATGAGAGAGCCTTGATTAAACCAAATTTCCTTCTGTATTAAGACACACCATGAGAAAAAAATTTGGAAAAAATCCCCCAAAAATCCCAATTTTTTTTTTTAAATTGTTGGTAGATAGGCTTCTCTTTCTTAGCCTAATGGCAGTTTGGGACAGACACCAGACTGCAATGTTTAGATTTCAGCAGGGAAATTTTCATGACTAGTAGGGGAATTCTTGTGACTGCTCTGCGTCTTGTTTTCTTATTTAGTTTTCTGTCATTCGCTAGATGTTTCTATTAACATGATATTCCCACTTACAAAATAAATATAATAAACCCTCATTGTTGTGAAGTCTATCAAAAGCTGTCCAGAAAAAAGCTAGCCAGTTCCTGTGTGTTATAACAATATTTCATCTTCTTTCTAGTATTATTTTTACGTATAGTATTACTACTGCATGGATCATTTGGTTGCTGCTTCAGATGCGAAGTAAGTGTTCCGAAGTGTGAGTTTGCTTGGAAAAAACTGTGACATCAGTTGTTTCAGGCAATCAAGTCAATTAATTGGACTGGAGATTTCAATTCAGATTTCACTGGAACTATGTTAGAAAGAAATATACCAAGAAAACCCAATCTGATTTAGGGTTTTGCTACACACAGATTTGACATGGAAGGCACTTGTGTACGTAAACCAGATTACGTCCATTTTTAAGACAAGCCCTAAGGAAACTTCTGCTGCACTCTACATTTAAATCATCTTAAATTTATTTGGCTAAATTTATTTTCTAGTTTTGATTCAGACAAATGACTGATAAACTGACTAGTAAATGGATTACACTAAGTAGGAAGAATATATTTTTATTGTGAAATTAAGTGTAGCCATTTAGTTTTATTCAAGGACAGTTATTACACTTAAAATTCACACCCTGTTTTACCCAAATTAATGCTCTAGTTAGGAAAAGTGTCAGGAAATAAGGCAAAATACTTTTAGTATAATAAGCTTTTTGCCATAGTCTTGAAATGAGTTTAAAATGGGTACATTCAAGTTCATCTGCATTTTAGATGAAGGGTTTTGTTGATTCTTGTGTTTGCTGGATGGGTCCCCAGGCCTAGTTACTAGTGGACACAGTGCCAAAAACAGTAAAACCAGCAGAAGCCCCTGAAGTAACAACGAGATTTTAATGCTCATTCATGATGGCGCTGATTGTCACAAAGGGGAAATGCATAAAACTAGTGTATAGTGAAGGGGAACCACATGTAATACTTTCTACTGTTATTTCTCTGTGTGCTCATAAGCCTCCTCTCTGACCCTTAGCAGACTCACACTACTTCTGATGTAAGAGCTTTTTTCTGTGTAGCACTAACCATCTAGGACAGCCTTGCTATATTTCTCTGCTCATTCATTAACTCACTCTTTTTTAAAAATCTCATGGAAAAAGAAGTGAACATTTTTCCCAAAAACAGTTTAATTCCTCTCTCTCATCCATTTTTTTTGTCTCTTAGATGAAAGGTGTTGCATAAAATAAAAATATGCTCTATTAGTAAGCAAAGCATGATAAAGCAGTCCAATGTAAGATAATAGCAAGAGCTCCCAAAACATTTTCTCTGCTTGTTTTGCTTTGACAAAATTCCTAATAGGAATTTCAATGGAAAACCCTCATCTGCTTCCTAAAGCTCCCAAATGGTAGATAGGATTTAAATGTAGTAGTGGATTCACATGTTTTCCTTAGGGCAATAAGGGCATAGAGGAAGAGAAGGTGGTAATATTAAACATTAGAATTTCATATCTCTCTCTCTGCATATTTTAGAATTCTTTCTGTATATTAGAATTTCATTTACTTTTAATTAGGATTTAAAGAAGCCTCTCATGACAGAAGTAAAAAAAACTTTTATTGTATCTGGCAAAAGGTTAAGTTCTGTAGGACTTCACTCTTGAATTGCTTCAGCAGTTATTTCTCCAGGACTGAGAATAATTTAGCCCCAAAATTAGTCAGAAAGCTGAGAGTTTATTCTAGCTTATATCTTTTTTATATCTGTTTTTGATCATCTTTCTTTTACAGGGTATTAAAAGTGAGCAAGCAATTGAAGTAATTTCTAGTGAAGTGTATTGGCAGGGTTATATCTGGTTGTAAGAACAATTTACAGGGTGATTAGCAGCTGTATGCTAATTATTCAGGAAGCCCTTGATTTTCTGAAAACACTAATTCTCAGTTCAGATTGTATGGTGTCTTTGTTTCATCTCTGTTAAGGACCTTATCTGTATATATTCTGTTCATACCTAATATTACAGAAAAGCTTTTCCAGAAAATTCACCAAATATATCTTGTTGAACAGTCTTCTGTATCAATCAGGTATAAGTAACTCTAGCCTTATTGCTAATGATTCCAGTTTCAAAATTATATTACTTGTCACAGTATACTGTATAAACCTGTATAGTATTTTGGTTTTTAAATAAAATGCTATAAATTGGTGCATATGGATATGCTCCATTGAGATACTGAATTATGCTCAGAAAGGCTTGTATGATGGGAAAACTGTCTGCAAACAAAGATGATGAGTTAACTCTGCTGCAGTCCTGAGGCTCCTGAGATTTCAGGTTTAGGAGTGCTAGAGGATTTATTGGTTTAGTTATACAAATATTTAATCTGGACAGTCCTGGAGATGGTGTCGTGAAAGAGGGTGGCGTCCTCACTGCCTTTGGTTTGCAATTTGTATTCCGGTTGTGAATGCAGACATCCTGCTGTGGTCAGAGGGAATTACGTACAGGCAAAAGGGACCTATTCCGTGTGACTAGGTAGAAGATGGAAAGCCACACTGAAAAGGCAATGTAAGGCTTTATTCTCTTATCCTGAAAGTTTTGGTATTTGCACTAAGAAGATGGAAATGCCCCTGGTCTGTCAGGAGTCATTACACCGCATGAATTTGTGTAGTCACAAGAAAGAGCAAATATATAGTATGAAGTTTGTTTATTTGAATTACACAATGAACAATGCACTCTCATTTAGCAGTGGATCTGTCAGAAAAGCAGTGGAGACAAATAAAAGGCTGTGCCTGTTGTGTAATTTATTGAAAAAGAATACCCATAGCCACAGTAATAATGTGTGGGTTTAGGTGCCCACTGATCGCACTGTAATTTTTCCGTATTAGTAATCAGGAAGTGTCAGGATCAGCACTAGGTCTTTACTGTTCACATGTAGCTTTTTTTCCTTATTTTAAAATATACAGTTCCTGGATGTTACTACTGGTACTAAGCTACTCTGAACATGGGAATGTGAAAGCTAACATTAGCGAAGATGGCTATACCTTTACTGTCTTCAGTGAAGTCCAAAAGGTCTTTTTTCCCAGTGCCTGCTTGCCCACGCCTCTGTGAACAAAAGGAAAATATATGCATTTTAATGTACTTGCTTTTTTAATAGTGATAGATAAAACTAAGACTTCTGAAAAACTGCCTTCAAAGCTGTTTATTGATGACTTCAAGCTCTCCTCTCCCTCTGCAGAGGTAGTTTTGGACCAATTTTCAGGGTCCTGTTAGTATTTACAGTCTCATCCTTAGCCTCAGAGAAGCAGAATTTGGGAAGAGATGGCAAGGACTAGCTCTAGTAAGCCTTATATATTGCTGAATATCACCACTGAGAAGCATTGTCATCTGAAACAGATTACATAATCTTAGCAAGCACCATGTTGCAGGGCACTAATTGGTATAATAAAGAACAGAATTTATCCATCAATCTGTGTTTGTGGGTAAAAGGGAGCTAATTATCAATAAGACATAAGGCCTGTAAAACAACGTTATTTTTATGCTTGTTGTGGTTGATTCTCTTACAGTCACTGTATTAACCAAAGATACATGTTGCTTATATACCTGTTGCTCTAAAAGACAGTTATATTAAAGTGGCCATGTAAGATACTAATTACTAAGTCATGTGTAAGTACCTGAAAAAGGCACTGGTCTCCCAGTTGTACTTGAGTTGGGTTGGCCAGGTAGGCCAGAAAATTAGTGCCAGACTATTTAAAATACCATTTGAGTAGTAGAGAACCATAAGTAGGTAACAATATGTACTCCAGATCTTGTTAAGACATCTTCTGGGTGAATCAGAAGTTATCGTTCTTCTGGTATTCATCCAATGAAGGTGGGTAATCACACCTCTGATACAGATCTTAAGAAACAAAAAGATTGGTTACATTTATTGTTTGTAAAATTAAAAAGTAATACAATTTAAACCAGACTAATTACTTTTGAAACAAGTTTTATTTAATGAGATGGAGAAAAAATATCTCAGAGAATTAAAGAGCTCAAAGGAAATCCAGGTCAAGCTGATATTTGCAGTCCTGTGAAACTTTATCGGAAATAAAGCCAACAGGGGTTTTGTGGTCGTGTAAGAGATCATAATTAAAGTTAATAAAGAGAAGAAATGGTTGACTGAATTATCGATAGTTGTGAACAACCATTGCAGTGGGTGGGAAGCAAAATGAACCTTCCCAATTTCAGCTTCCTGTAGGGGTAACAGGAGGGATGCTGTAATATGCCTGCCAAGTGAGATTTTTCTTCAAGACGTGAATTTCTTAGCCTTCAGACTGGCCTGGCAGATATCCGGATGGCAGACTTCAAAAGGCTTAAAACTTCTCAGCTTTTATAGCTAGTTAAATGTAGCTTGTGAAGTTGGAGATCCAACAACTCCTGTTGTCATTTTGTTTGTTTGTGGTCTTGAAGAAATTGGTCTTTCTCTTTACACATTTGCTGATGGATGGGGAGCTGCTGAAGTATCATTATTATTGCCTAACATTTCACAGAACCACAATCAATTCAGCTTCAGGGCAGGACTTCAGGAGGTCTCTTGTCCCACCTCCTGCTCACAGCAAGGCCAGCTCTGAGGTCAGATGTGGCTGCTCAGGGCTTTGGCCTGTTGGGTCTTGAAAATCTTCTATGATGGAGACTGAACAGCCTCTCTAGGCAGCTCGTCCAGCAGCTGGGCTGTTCTCACTCTGGAGGTTTATCCTTATATCAAGCCTGAACATCTCTTGTTTCATTTTATGCCTATTGTATCTTATCCTTCCACCACGTGTGGCTATGGAGAGCCTGGCTGTCTCCCTGATAACCTCGCTATTGGCACTGGGGGGATACTGCTAGGGGTCCTCAAAGATCACTTGTATCCAGGTTGAACCAGTCCGCAGTATCTCAGTGTCTCTTAACAGGGCAAGTGCTCCAGCATCTTCCATCCTACTGAACTTGCTCCAGTTTGCTGATTTTCTTCTTGTATAGGAGATCCCAAAACTGGACACTGTATTGCAGATATGGTCTAGTGAGTGCTGAGCAGAGGGGCATTATCACTGCCTGTATTAGCTAACCATGGTCCCATTCACACAACCTGGGGAGGTCTTGGCCACCTTTGCTGGCTGAGGCTCAGCCTGCTGCCCATCAGGCCCCAGGGCCTTTCCTGCAGGGCTGCTCCAAGCATGTCCATCCACAGCCTGTGCCACCGCAGGCCCTCCTCTATCCCAGGGACAGCACCTGGCATTTTTCCTTGCTGAATTTCAGAAGGTTCCTGTCTCACTATTCTTCCAGCCTGTTCTGGCCCCTCTGGATGGGCCTGTACTCTCAGGAGTATCAATGGGTGCCCACCTGATTTGGTGTTGCTTGAGAAGTGTGCACTCCATTATCTCCTACAGGTCATTGATAAAGGTGTTAGCTAGGAGATGTCCCAGCACAGGCCCCTGCAATTGTCCAGTTGTTACCAACATGCTGGTAGAGCACAACCCATTAACTATTACCCTCTGGGTCTGACTATTCAACCACTGTTTTTACCCATTGAAAGCTCATCCAGACCACAGTGTTCTAACTTGCATACATGTGTATGGTGGGAGACCATGTTGAAAATCTTGCTGAAGTTGAAGTAAATGATATTTACTCTTTCCCTCTTCCAGTTCTCTGATTAGACAAATAGAATTTACATGGTACAATTACTTAGATTTATTTTTAAACTCAAATTTCACTTAAATGTATCCAGCTGTTTGAAATACTCGGTTTCCATTGCATTCCCACCTGCAAATTGAAGAAGATTTACCAGGAAACTCCTAAGTATTTCATGAAATATGTACCTGGCTCAGGCTCTTTTATGAGATGGTAGGTTGTAGTAGTGAAATGCATATCGTGGAATTTCAAGTAAGGGGAGAATGAAATGTATTTCTTTCTGGTGTTGCTCTTTCTTCATCTCTAACATATTTTTTTCCACAGCAAAATTAATAACATATTTCTAAGTGTTTTGTAATTTTACTCCTACTTACCTTCTGCTCAGCAGTAAAAAGAAGAACAATTTTGTAATTTGAAAACGAGAAAAGCTAAAGTAAAACTTAATTTGTGTATTGTTACTGAACTCCTCCAAAATTTTCACCTAAAACATGGAAAACTATACCCCTCTAAAACAAAATATAATTTTCTCTATGATATATAGTTTCCCAAATCACTATATGAAGAATTTTTCATGGTCATAAATAGGAAACTTGTATCAATCTCTGTTAAAATGCCATCAACAATGGCACTTAAAATGTTTGCTTCTACACAAGTGTTATACTCTTCCTGCATTTAGAATGCTTTTTTAGAATTAAATTATATTATGAGATCCAATCACTTTTCAGGGTTGGTGCTTAGAATGGTGGAGTCTTCCACCCCCTTAGATATTATCTTTAGCACTCCTTTGAGAAATGTTTGAGTTGGGAAAATAAATTCCCAGCCAAAAAATGAAGACATGTTAGCTCCTTATTAGATAGTGAAGTCACAAGGGGATGAACATCCCTCTGCTTAAATGCATTTGTATCTTACCCCACGAAATCTGTTTAGAAAACTGTAAAGTACTGTGGTTTCTATATGTGACTGTGTATGTATGGCCAGGCTTTCAATGGCCTTTAAACCCTCAGAGAGGTATCTACTCAGGTATTAAAAAATAATGTAAATTTGTTGGCTGTCAGCCTATCATGAAATCAATGATAAGCACTTAATCTGTACAGATAATTTTACCTCCACCTTTTAAATACCTAAATGTATTTGAAAATATGACTCCTACTTTTTAATCTCTTTACTAAAATAAATTTGGCTTAGAGCTGGGGTAATGAAGTGAGGTTTTATGGCCTTTAATATTACAGAGGTCAGGCTAGATGATCATTCTGGCTTCAAAAATCCATCAGTCCCTGAATGAGGAAGCTGAAGTAACTCATATTCTCTGGTTTCAGGCTTTCCTCTGTATTCACAAATTTTTTCTGTGTCCCTCACGCTAGGACATTCTTCTCTTTTTCTCAATATATAAATCACAGGACAAGAGACATCAGAGATGGTAAAGATCTACTTAATCATTTACCCACTCCCTGTCAGATGGAATACAGTTCAGAAATAGATGATATTTCAGATATTAATCTGATAGATGAATAATATCACACTCACTCTTAGCCCAAGGGCCTATATCTTAGTAAGTAATTTCTAGCTTCTATCACAATCTATTTTAATCAATATTATTCTTGCCCTGGAGGGATGCCCTCCAAACCTCCTTCAGCTTGGCACTCCTGGCCATAACAATTCCCATTCCATTAAACCAGCCGATTTAAATGGAGAAGTTACTTCAGTTCAGTTCTGGAGGATTATTACAGCAGTCACATCCACAGAGATTTATAAAGTCACTTGTTTTTTACGTCCCGTGCCTCATGGACTTCTAGCTCTTCAATTAATAATCTTTTCATTACAGAAGTTACACTTGAATAAAAAACAAAGGTGTCATTCTCCCACAAATAATTAGTTCACACTGTCCTGTTTAGGTGTTACATTCTGCGACTAAATAAATTTTTTGGAGCAGTGTATCTTCATGCACCACCAATGGGGAAGGGGATGAAAAGCAATAATTACAGGAAAAGACTTGTGAAAAAGCTGTCCACTGAAAAACATTCCGCAGATATTCCATACTAGAAAGCAGAAGTCCAGAATGGCCAGACAAACCCTGAAATAACTCAGTGTCTTCACTAGTGATTTTCTAAGAAATTACAGATTATAGCATAGTCAGCATAATGAAGGTGTTAGATTTTTTGCAGATTGGAAAGCTTTTACCAGCCCTGTTACTACAAAAGGACAGTAGTTGTTTGAAAAACTTTCAGTTCCATTATCAAGCAGAAATACTCATTCAAAAGTCTTCCCCCTCTGTCAAGAACTCAGGGAACAGGATTAATGCAAAATAAGTTCATTTGATACTAGGAAGACTGTGATCCACGAACATAGTGTCCAAAAAGTACAGCTAGTGTGTACATATACATATAAACTGTACACGCACACGTACACAGATCTCAATACATATATAAACTTACTCTATAGTTGGAAAGTTTGTGAATATTCTGTGTCCACAGAAAAGTCAGAGAGGTTAAATTAGCCTGAACCAACTTCTTCCATCTTGGTTGACCTCTGCAGCGACACCCAGACAGAGGACAGAATACCTGGGGCACAAGTAGTCACTTCTATCCTGGTTGAGTGGCTCTTCTGCCCTTAGCAGGCAGACTCCCCAGGGCTGTCTCTCAAAAACTGGTTAGCTCTTTCTGGGTCTGTGAATCCAGGGCAGATCAACCAGGAAAACTGCTCCACAGCCAGGGTTCTGGGACTCGAGGGTCTACCCTTCACCTTTGCAATTGGATCGATGAAACTTCCTGAAATCCAGGCAGAGACATTGACTGAACCACTGCAGGCTCAAGGAGCACTTCTAACCACTTTTATTCACAATCTTTTCATATTGGAGTGCTCTTCTTTTCCAGTCAGAGCTTAAGCAACACGAACTTATAGCTTTTTCTGGTCAAGCTGCATAGATATTCAATATTCATTTTTAAATGTATACTTGGGATCCTTAGAAATTCCATTATCCTCTTAAGATGCAGCTTTTCCTTTGAAACGGAATCTTAAAGAAAATTGTTGAATGAAATCCATGTAACATAATTGTTTGTGTTACTTAGAGATATGCAGCTCATCTTTCTTCAAGAAAAAATGTAGTCTAGGGAGGTGGGCATATCTTAGGCAGCCATGCATCAAGATAAATATTTAGTGCTGAGAGGAACCTCAGGATATACTCCAGGAACAAAGACAAGACAGAAAGAGCTATGTTTTATAGTCTTCCATTGAAATTAATTTTACATATGTTCTTTTGAAAATGTGAGGATATTGATAACAATATTGCTGTTCTGCAGAATATTAATGATGACACCAAACAAATGTCAAATTTCACTGTTTGTCCTGTCAACGGTCTCAAATATATTTAAAAAAACACAATCTTCCAGTCCATAGGAAAAAAAGTAGCTAAAAAGAAGCTTCTTTGCACAGGAGACAGCTTCTCGTCCACTGATTCTGTATAGAAAATGGAATATTTTAGTGATTTTTTTCTCTAATGTGATTAACTTTTTTGTTAACTTTCAGCATCACTGATGGTAGACATTGTGTCTCATTCTCTCAGTTAGTACTGATTTATGCTGTAAAATGTTTGGAGAGTAAACAATAAATCATGTTTTCTCTCATATTGAAGAATAAATGAGCCTATTTCACTGTACAGCCCACAACCTTAAGGACTAACTTGTCCTGTTCACTTAACCTGAAATAACATTCTGACCCTTCCCAAGCAAGCTGAATAAACAAAAAACCTCCCAGTTATCTAACAGAAAGAGAAATAAACGAGCAAGAAAATATTGCACCCCCCCCACCCCCCCACCCTCCGGAAAGAATTTATGGTGTTCACGTCTGGCTTAGTTCCTATCCACTTGTTTATTACCCAAATTAAACCTAGTGATGGTAACTCTCAAACCTTACACCCTCCCATTCACGCTTATTCAATTTAAGACTGGGTGGGAACCGACCAACACTGGCGGGCTGCAGTTTTGCTCTAAATAACTGAATTCAATTGTGCTGCACAACATCAGCCATACCTCTCACTTCACAAAATCATTACAGATTAATTCTTCATTTTAGTTGCCTTGACCGTATTAAATTTTCTTTCAAAATCATTTACTATTTCTGTTCACCAAAACCACTTGTGCTTTCTGCTTAGATACGATTAGTGGATATATTAATGAGGTTTCTTTTAATTTGTAGTGATCTTCCCTGGTTTTACAGACAGGAAAACAAATAGGGCCAAACTGCTGCAGCTTTTGTCATGTGGATGTTTCCTTATGAATTTCAATTCACTTAGTCATAAGGAATACCTCAGGGGTTTCAGAGAAAGGACACACACTTCAGGTGTCCCACCTTCTAAACAAGTATTTGAAAACAGCAATGGCTTTAAATGCTTATATTTTTTTGAAATGGGATTGTGTAGATAAGAATCTTTTAGAAAACAATAAATGGAGCAACAGACAAGGAAAATTACTGCCGAATCACTGTAAGAAAGAAGCAGAGGCACTGAAGAAGAGAAATCTTTTTAAAATCCTCCTTGTGAGTTATGTTCACTTGTTTTTTCAGAAAAGAGTTCTGAGCACCCTAATAAACAAAGGCAAAGCAGAGTGACTAGATATAGCTTTTCCTTTCCTAGAAACTATTGAAAAATAAAACAAGCAAGCAGCCAGGAATGTGTGTTTGTCTAACCTAAAATGCATTTACCTGAGAGTGGCTTCTGACCCTTTGTGTTATTGCTGGGGCTAGAAAAAAAGCCTGGAAATGCCATGTCCCCTGGTATAAATAGGAGGAAACACTTCCTATGCTGAATGTGTTTTGCTGTTGACAGAGCTACTGTTCTGTTGCAACAGAAACACATCTGTAAACTTTCAGAGCTGAAACTAATACAGCGGTTCCTCTTGGCTAAAAGCAATCCTGATAGGCTTCTCACAGATTTGCCTTCATCTTTACGATGAAGGTGACCGTTCCTAGAGCAGAGACCAGCAGTCTGATCTAAGGAGACAGAAAATAAAGTGAAAGTGTGCTGAAATGGGTATAGGAAAAATTAAATCTGAAGATTTATTCTAGTGAATCCACTGGCTTTTATCAGTCAGTTCTTGCAAAGTCTGTTGAAATTCTGGGGTGGAACAGACCATTCTACTTGTTGTTAACCAACATGGAAACATAGCGCGTGCATGTATGGGGTGTGTGTGAACATGTGTGTGTGTATACATATGTTATTGAAAGTCTCTTGAAGTAAATGTCTCTGGAAATTTCTCTGGTTATCAGCATGAAATAATCACCTTCTCCTGCTTCCTTTTTTTTGTATTCTGTTTGTATCTTTTAATCAGGAAAAATGTAGTCAGTTGTTCGGAGGGAATATAACATCCTGAAAATGATACACTAAGTGCTGAATACCCACCGAAAACTCCAAGTGGTGCTTGTCATTATCTTGACACACTAAGAGTAGTTTGTATTCTGATCCTGCAGATAGACTCCTGACAAGTGTGGACTCCTGACAAGTTGGATCTGCTGCTAAGACAAACCCTCAAGGAGTAGCACCAGCCCAATTATACTTAATGAATCACTTACCCTGCTTGATAACTTTAGCCAATGTTCTCTTTCAAGGAGTTTTAAATTCAGCTTCTCCTAGTTTGATCTTAGACACGGAATAACCTCTTCTTATACCTGAGTACTTTTAATGTTTGTCTTCTTGGGACCCAGGAATTTCTGACCCACGTGCAAAAATTTAACATTCACACTTGAGGAAAACAGAACATTCAGCAGCCTGGGGAGAAAATTACTTTCATATGACATGATAGTTGTTGTTTCATGTGTTATTCTGGAAAGTATTTTCTAATCGCAAAAGGTAGGGGAAAAACATAGATAATAATAGTCACCCAGCCTTGTCCTGTCAAAAGCAATTTTGTATTTCTTGATATATGGTTGTTGTGTATAGAGTAGCATACTTTGTTTTAAGGTCAAATTTGGTATGATTTAAGTTAGATGAATGAAAAAGTCCATGAAACAAATTTAGTTTTCCTTAGGCTAACTACTCTTTGATCTAGCATGTATGTTATTTATTTATTAGAAAAATAGTAAGTGGTTTTTATTATTTCTTTTGGTGTAAAATATAATTCTGTCATTAAGTTGGTGAGAAACACCAAATGTAGGTAGTTTTAGTCTTTTTTGTTGTTCTTGTCTGATTATGACAGGGTGAGCTGTGCATGGGCACTGGGAAGGGAACATCTTGTTGGTTTTAATTAACCCCTCTTTCTTTAACTGCTTGTGACAGAAAACAGTTGTCTAATACTTGCTTCTGTAGACAGCTTGCAAGCAATGAGCTAGAGTAAAAGCCTGCATATTTTGCCATTGCAGCAAGACCCTCAGCCGTGCAATTGGCAGGAAAGCCCCACTGCTGGTGTAGAGCTGTGCCTCTGACAAGGTAACTGGATGAAGAGGGAGCTGCATGAAGTAGTCGGAAGAAACACTGATTTCACTGACAGATGTTAAACCCTGGCCCTCCTGGGGATAGGAAGTTCCAGCATAAGTAACACCTGGGCTTCACCAACCTAAACTGTATCATAAAACTGCATGTGTATATACATTGTTTTCAAAAGACTAACAGAAGCCAGTTGTCTGGTTGTTTGGGATTTTATTCTGTTTTTTGTTTGTTTGTTTGTTCCCTGCAGCTGTAAGAGGAGGGAGTAGTCTCCTTTTTTTCCAGTAGCTAGACCACTTGCCATGAAACTGTCGCATCAGTTCTCTTCTCCATCTGTTGGAATCAAATCTTACATTTTTTTCTAGCCCAGAGAACACCCTAGTTGCCTGGTGGTGCGCTGTCCTGGGCAAGGAACATGCTAAGAATATAACTAAGTTTTCTTACTTTGTTCCTCTGCTTGGTCCCAGGTCCCTATTCCCCAACTGCCCACGTTCCCCAAACATTAATTTCCTTCTGGGCAAATGCTTTTTTTTTTCTTTTCCTTTTTGCTATGAACCATCTTCTGCTCTCCAAAACAAAACCCAGCTGCCCATATGAATATTGTTTGTTCTGGTGCCCACTCCCAGCAGGTGGGAAAGGCAAGACTGTATCTGGTAAAACACTCACTCTCTGCTGTAGTACTCACAGCAAGCTTTGTACGCTCAGTGTCCTCTGCTCATGCTCTACATCTATCTGTAATTTCACACTATTAAAAGTGCATTCTAGTGAAGAGTAACAGTGCCCTCACTCATTTCAGACACATAGAACTGAATTCCTCATCCTGCACCTTGTACACACACTTATGCTCTCTCACAGAGGCATACATACTCACTCATATACAATATTTTTTTTGAGTTGCAAGAACACTACATGGGAGCCAGAGGAGCCCAAAAGCCACATATGATGTAGCATGGAATTTGTCAGTCTTTTCTAGAGGTTGTCAACCTTTTACAATGTGAATGTAAACTATCGGTGACGACTAGGTCTGAGTACTAGGGTCGCTGCCTGGAGAGGACACAATCAAATTTGCATGTGTAACCTTATTTTGTCCTCACAAAATTGTTTCATTCCAAAATAGATAGGCATGAACCAATATGAAAACCTGCTGGGAAGACAAACTTCAGGGATACAGATGTGGTGGCTGAACAGAAATCTTTCCTTTCGTGGTACCACTGAGTGACAGGCAAAAAGCAAAATGAGGAATCTGAAAGACTAAGTAAAGGTCTGCGAATACATAAATCAGTAAATTCTTTCAGCCACAGAGCTGGAAAAAGGCATAGTTTGTCATGGGACTTAGGATGAAATAGGTGCTGTTGAAACTGATGTGTTAGAAGTGCCCCCAGAAGCAATATTTGATGGTCGGGGGACTCTGATGCTGAAAAAGTATGAACTGTGCCATTGTCAGGAGGCAGAAGGGTGAGTATGGGCTTTCAATTTCAGCCTTCTAAGTGGTGTTTAGCAGACTTATGGGTCTAATTCCTTTGTTTCTCTATCCTTTTGCAGTTATCCTGAAGTAACTCTAGTGTTTCTGCTGTAAAAATCCAGTCTGCAGTTGTCATACATCCCTATGTTGTTTATTTCCTTCTTGATTGTTGATAACTCCTCGTCATAGCTTATCAGAGTTGTCAGTCCAGTAGTGCTTTCCAATATATTTTCTCTCCTTCTTTTCATTTTTGTACATCAGGTAACAGGTTTATTACTTGTTGTCAGCACAGCTGAGTGAAACAGAGATCTTCAGAATATACTGCCTGGTGGGTCTAATCCCTGACAGTGCAGTTCTAGAGAAGTTTTTTTCTGTATGTGTATTTTGGGATTTTTTGAGTCAGTTTTTCTCTTCCTTGTTTATTAACTTAATGAATGATGACTTTATTGCCAATATGGTGCAATAACAGTAAAACACTGAATAGCATCAGAGACATATCTACTCAGCTGTACTTAGTCACATACTTAAGATACATCTGAAATTACATGCTTCTTCCCCCTAAAGTTTTAAAGACAACTGAAACTAAGGAATTGTGTCAATGATACTTTTTTCCTTCTAAATTCCCAGAGAAAGTGTAGTTAGAACTTTCTAAGCATTTGTTTTGGCATATAATTTACAGTAATGCTAATAGCTTACAGATACAGAAAAGAACATCAGAGTACAGATGATTAAGGCCAAGTGGGTGAATCAGTAAGACTTTTAATTATGTCATTTTGAAAGGCATTTTTAAAACTCAAAGCTCTTTTTTTGTATGTGGGTCCAGTGGTGACTTCCACAGGAGAAACAATAAAAGAACCAATACAAGTGGAAGCAAAAGCTTATATGAATTGGTTCTTCTTGCACAACAGTGGAAGCATAGAGAGGATTCTATGAGAAACAAGCTAATCTCTGTAGTGCTTTAACACTCCAATTTAATAGTTCTTTGACACTTTCCTAATTTAAAGTTATTAATCTATTCACTTTACATGTGTTCTTTTAATACTTTGTTCTCATTGTGTAGGTCTGCTTTGGTCTTCTGCAATTTAGGAGTCTTTTCTGGTTTTTGGAGTCAAAGCAAACATGTAGTAGCTGTGTGATACTTTAACCAGATTCAAAAGTCTGATGCAAGTCTGTATATTTTCTGGCATAACTTAAGGACTGGAGTCCTGAGCATCAGTGGTTTGGTAAGATCAGATATAGACAAGTGAGTTACATCTCAGCAGAGAAATGTGGCAGACCATCATTCACATTTTTCCATAGTTTCCATTTGAAGCATCAGAGATCCTTTCCAGAGAGTGAAATAGAGAGAAGTTTCTTCAGCTTCTGCTCCCATTTTTCTTCTCACAAAATGAGAGACTGACTTAAGTCTTCCCACAGCTGTTTCTGTCCCAGGTGATCCCAGGGTTTTCTTTGAACATGGAGTTAGCATTGGAAAAGAAATGAAAATGCAAGAAAAGGACATCAGTTTAAGCCAACCAAATCTGTTCTGTGCAAAGATATAGCAGGCATATTCTTTTCTGAATTATTTTTAAAAATTTATTTAGTTACTTTTTTTTTAAATATGCTTGGGTTTTCCTTCTTGCAGAGAAAGCAGAATTGCCATCTGTATATTGCAGTGGTAAAAAGGGATTGTTAGTACTGGAATGCTGTCTCTTATGTGAATAAAACTTCACATGTGGACAGAAATCTGATGCCAGAGCTCAGGCTCCCTTCCTTTATCTCAGCAAGTCTGTGCCAACATAGCTAGTGATGCTTCTGAAGGGAATCGTGAGCCACTAAAGTAGACTAGAGAGCAGACAGTAGTTAATTTACACAGGCTGTGGTATTTGCAAGGACCGCACTGAAGAAATTCACAATTTTAATTTGTCAAATGTTTGCTATAGGTCTCTGCCAACATTATTTGGAGGCGTACGTCAGCTCTTTTTTTAAACTGATTCCTCTTTTTTTTCTTTTTTATTTGTAGTAATGGAGTTCTTTTAATTGAATAAAAACCTGTAAATTCCTATCTGCTTGCTTTTCTTGCAGACTCACTGGTGTGGATGCCAGCATAGAGGAAGCAAGTAAATTTAGCTGATTGATTGCACAGTCTTCTGTGTGAGATTTAAATGAGTGAGATTTAAAGGAAATAGTGACTTTTGGAAGGACTGGTGTACTCTTGTCTACAGATATTCTTGCTTGATAGTGAGTCTCCTATTAATTTTATAGCAAAGAAGTGTACGTTTGAATATTTAGTATACAGTCCACAACATGTTTTATTACTAGGCTTGGAGTTAAAATTATTAAAAAAGAAAGAGGGAAATAGACTGTAAGTGTTTTTCAATGTTACATTCAGAGAATTTCTGGACTTAAAGCATGACTTTTTTTTATAGACTGAGGCCAAAGTTTAAGCAAGATAAAATTTCCTTCTCTCAGTAGCCATTATCAGTTTAGTGTAGGAGGATATAAAGACCTTGCTATGTAGACCTCTTTGCTCTATTTGTTCTGCGTTCAAAGAACTCCCAAACCTCTAATTCCAAAGCCTATGCTTTTTTAAAAAATGTTCTATAATTTATGGACAGAGAATGGTGTACTCATTCTTAGAAAAGTGTGTCTAGAGGATGGCTTTTACATTCTGAACAGCAAAATTTTAGCAAGTGATTTGACTCATTGCAATCATGTTAGTAGGAGCGCACAAAATAACAACTATTCCATTACAATTTTTATAGCAAAATAAGCAATTATTAGATATTTCAAAGGAAAATTATTAATAAAGTTCCACTTTATTAATAATTACTTAAAAGGTGAAAAAAAAGGGAAAATTTTGGTCATGAATGTGCCTGCTGCCTGGTTGCTCCATGCTGTCCCATCATTCAAAGTGTTCAATTTTTGGTTGAACAGGGCTTTGAGCAACCTGGTCTAGTGGAAGGTGTCCCTGCCCACGGCAGTGGGGTTGGACTAGCTGATCTTTATATTTCCTTTCCAACCCAGATCATTTTATGATTCTGTAATCTTATTTGCATGAAAGAGATTATTTTCCAACAAATTGGGGTTAGCTGTGTTGCCCGAAACTTTCGAGACAGTAATCCTTCACAAGTTGAGTGTATTATTAACAGAAATGAATAGAAATGAAATGCTGGAAAGAAATGATATTATATTCATGTAATGCTGTTTGATTGGTGATGAGTTAATTTAACCCAAAGGCTCATTCAGTTAACAGGTACGGTGTCAACTTGTCTTGCATTGTATTATTGGGAAGGAACTGGGTGAAAGCTGTCCAAAAACAGAGGGAAAGGAAACAAATTAATCAGTGATCAGAATAAAATACATAGACAAAGCATTGCGCAATTTTCCTGAGATAAGCACAACCACTATGCATCTGGGCAGATGGTAGCTCCGTTTGACTGAGTTAGTAGTTTATTCTCCTGCTCTCAACATGAGCATAGAAAGGCTAGACTTCTGAGAAAGGGCAGAAAGATTTCATATTTTCCATTCTGTTAGTTCCTGAAAAAGAAGACTGGGATCCACAGAGACCTGCTGGCAAAGATTTCCTAAGAGCACTAAATCAGTACATTGTCTCCCAGTCTTTTTGTTTTCTTCATATTTTGAAACTCAGCATTTCCATTTCACAGGGATATTTTTGTGTTGTGACATTTGGTTGCATCCAGTCTGGAATCAAACCATGTATATTATGAGTATCCTAAAGTCTTTACCCCATCCATTTTTTGTCACAATCTTTGCCATTAGAAGTTTCTTGGGTTTAGAACTTGTGATTTTTATGGAAGTTTAAATTTAATTCTATTTTTTTTTGTCGTGGAATCAGCTATTTTAGATGTTTTTTGTGTTGTATCAACTGCTGCTTTTTCAGACTAAATGAAGAATTTGGACTTGCTTTCTAAGTCCAGCAATAACCTTTTTCTGTGGTAATCAAAGCAGCTGGAACTCGGTACATATTATATTACAGAGATGCTTAGATGTGCTAGGCTTATTGCCTCACACATAATGCACACATACGCAAATGAAAGAGAGTTTTGAAGCAATTCACACAAGATGCTAAGCATCTACAATCTTAAGCAAGACGCTGCAGGTGAACAGAGTCATACTTTCATAGGAAGAGATTTTAACTCCGCAAGCTAAACTGTAATCAGCTTTTCATAACAACCACCGCAGAAAACTATTAAGAATGTTTGGAGGCAAAGCTATGAAGTGACGCTGATTTCATACAGTAAGTAAATTTGTCCATACATGGTTAATAGCTGTGAACAGCTAATAGAGAAAGAAAGAGAAGCTGGAAAATATGTGGGTGTACAGTGGAAGGAGTAGAGTGGATGGTTAGTTGACATTTATGTTTCAAGTTTTTTCGACTCATACTAGTTAGAGAAATGTATTTATGTCATTGTTAAGTGTAGCTTGGATTGAAGGAGATTTTTCTTAAGAAAAGTTACTTAATTGACTGGAATACTGGTCATAATTTGATAGTGAGGTGAAAGTAAGTCACTATGAAATAAAAGCTTTGAAAGAGGTCACTTATAAAATAAAAGGTGAATTCTCTTCTTTTGCCCAAGTTATTTTCTATGATGAAACAATATCAAGAGAAATTAAAAACACTGTCTTTACAGAGCTGAAGTAGAAATAAACCTTAAGGAATCATTTTGTAATGGGAGACAGTTACATGAGGACTATCTATTTTGTTTCTTTCCTTCCAATGCTAGGTATAAAACCAGATTTTCCCAGAGATTCTGTTTGTGCATGTGACCTACTGAATTAGAATTAGAAGGACAACAAGCTGGTGAAAGGTCTAGAGGACAAGCCTTATGAGGAGTGGCTAAGGCAACTGGGATTGTTTAAGCTGGAGAAGAGGAGGCTGAAGGGAGTCCTTACTGCTCTCTACAACTATCTGAAAGGCACTTGTAGTGAGGTGGGTGTTGGTCTCTTCTCCCAAGTAACTAGCGATAGGATGAGAGGAAATGGCTTCAAGTTGCATTAGAGGAGCTTTAGATTGAATATTAAGAAAAATTTCTTCACTGAAAGACTTGTGAAGCATTGGAACAGGCTGCCCAGGGAAGTAGTAGAGTCCCCATCCCTGGAGGTGTTCAATAAACATGTAGATGTGGCTCTTCAGGACATGGTTTAGTAGGCATGTAGGTGATGGGCTGAGTGTTGGACTTGATGATCTAAGAGGTCTCTTCCAGTCTTAATGATTCTATGATCCTATGAATTTTTCAGTACAGGCATAGCATTCCACAACAGTATTTGATATTTCCTGAATTCACAAGTGATTAACTAGACATCAAAAAAAACCCAGAATGACTCTTTCTTCCTCTCATTTGTCTCACTTTCCCTTATAACTCTAACACTGCAAAATAAAATCTTGGTTGGTTGATATCTGACAGGCAAAAGTTCAGTCCAAAATACTACTCTGATTAAGTTAGAAAACATTGAATATGAGATCAGATGATTTAGTGGAAAGCATCCTTAACCAACAGCGCTATGGAGTAACAGTGTGCTGTGTAACACATGGAACATACGTTTAAAATGGTGAGTATGTGTACCCACACACTAGGTCAAATGACATATTTCTGTCAATGAAGAAGAAAGGGATATAAGTAACTCAGGTTTCACTGAGGCTAAAGAATACTTCTGGTCTTTATCAAGCTTTCTCAAACACAAAATGGCATGTTAATTTGGTTGGAACTTATTTTATAGATTTAGAGTGCTGGTTCTAACATAGACAATTCACGAACTTCACAGTGCTATTAAATAGATTTAAACTCTCATACCAAGGAAGCATGTTTATCTCTTGTGGCTGGGGGGTTTCAGTGGAATATCATAAGAGTAATGCCTTTTTTCAAAAAAAGTATTGATTTGTATACTTCCATTTTAACTATATAAAATTACTCTCCACAGTAATATAAAATTTGTTTAAGTAACAGAATTTATTGAAATGTGCAATCACGGACAATGTTTGTCAAAAAAGGGTGTGTATTGGGAGGTGGGAAAGGAGGAGAAATTGATAACATTTTATTGAAATTAAGCAAGCTTATATTTAACTGAGTTAAAAGACCCTATTAAGACTTCATAATGAAGCATATTCAGTTGCAGTTTCTCTTTAATTTTCACCATGGAATAACTGCATTAACATTTCCTTCAAGCTGGGAGACAGCTGACAAAGTCCAAGACTGTTAAGATCCAAAAGCTAGTGAAAATGGGTATAAATTAGACTTTAAAAACACAATTACAGTTTATAGTAGCAAATCTTATAGACTCATAGAATAATAGAATCGTAGAATTGTAGGATAGCCTAGGCTGGAAGTGACCTTGATAGATACCTGGTCCAGCCTTTCATGGAAAAGGAAGCCTAGATGAGGTTATTTAGCACACTGTCCAATGGCATCTTGGTAAGTTGCAGTGACGGGACTCTACCACATCCCTAGGGAGAGAGAAAAGCCCTAACTCCTTCAGTCTTTCCTCACAGTGCAGGTCCTCCAGTCGTTCCATCACCTTCATGGTCCTCCTTTGGACCTTCTCCAGCCTGTCCACATCTTCCTTGAATTGTGAGGACCAGAACCAGACACAGTACTCCAGATGCAGCCTGACAAGTGCCAAGTACAGTGGGAAGAGCGTATTTCTATCAGCTAGTAATACCCCTGTGGATGTAGCCCAGGATCCATTTTACCTGTATTGCTGCAGCAGCGCACTCATGGCCAGTTTGTTGTTCACCAGGACCCCAAAGTGCATCTCTGCAAGGCTGCTCACCAGCCACACAGATCCTATCCTGTACTGGGCTCTTTGGTTATTCTGTCTCAAATGCAGGATTTTGCTCTTGTCTTTGTTAAACTTCATACTGTTCTTGCTAAATCATTGTTCCAGCCTCTCCAAGTCTTTCTGTAAGACAACTCTCATTCTGATGTGTCCATCTCTCCACCTATCTTTGTGTCACCAGCAAACCTGGTAAGAGTGCTTTCAATCCCATAATCCAGATCATTTATGAAAATGCTGTGCAGTGTGAGGCCCAGTATCAATCCCTGGGACACCCCACTTGTGACAGGCTGCCAGCCTCAGTAAAATCGTCAATTACCTCTCTCTGAGTGTGACCTGTTGGCTATTTTCCTGCCCAGACCACCCATCCAATCTGTATCTTATCAGTTCATCTGGGAGAAGGCTGTGTCAAACGTTTTGCTGATGTTCAGGTAAACTTCCACTGCTGTCCTAATTTCTCCAAATATAGACGACTAAACGTTTCTGCTACAAGAATCATAAAGCAACCATGTGGAATTTATTAGCAAATAGTTCATTTTTAATACAAAAAATGTTGACAAAAAATACCAGGCAAAGTAATATAAGAAGCTTCCAGCTGCATATATTCTTTCTTCTGAACAACTGTTTTGTCTCTAAAGTATTTAAATAAAAATGGTAAATTTATCCTGCTAGACCACTTTTCTGAATTAAGCATTTAGAAGACATGGGATCAGTAGGTGTGATTTTGATGATTATTTGCTTCTCATATACTAGGACTGACTTTAAACAAATGGTTGTTTCCATGAAGCACTTGCGAAGCTCAAACATGAGAAGCCAAGCAAACCTTTAGCTCATGCTCTTTCTGATCCTTCAGCAAGCCTTGTTTCTTCCACGATGCCTACACAATTCTGCCTGCTGCTAACCACTTGGCAGGCAGCAGCTCACACATTCTGTGTGGAACATATTTTCATTTTGTTGCTGTTCTTTCTTTCCTCTTTCTTGACCTTACCCATCTGGATGTTTTGCCTGTCAGTTTCGTCGTTAGTATAGACCCTGATCCTTCAAATGCTTAAGCACATGAATAAATTCAATGTGTCATATATACCTTTTTATAGGTTCTAACTTGTGAGTACTGTATTTAAAAATAATCTTTACTGCTGGCATTACAGCTTAGCTTGCTTGTTAAGAGTGCCTTGTAATCTTAGGACCAAAACTGCATTGTGAAAGGCATTTTATGAATACAGGGCAAAAAACATCATCTCATCTTCTGTCTATGTGGATTCTGGGTTATTCTACACACCATAATAAGATGGTTACTATAAAATAATCTTTCAATGAAATTAAATATTTACTCTTGCCTTCTGTTATTTAGTTTTTAGTTATTATGAATTCTAATGTAAGATTTTATGGATCTCTTTTTCTGTTCTTTGGTTTTTTTTTTCATTTCTGGAATGGCATCATATATGGAGATTTGATTTATTAGAACAATTTCTGATGCTGTTCTCTTTGAAATCCAAAATATGAAATTAGAATATAAAGTGCTGAAATACCTCATCTTAGATGCAAGAAGAGACAGGTTTTGTCTTCATATTTTAATTTTGAGATATAAAAAACCAGAAGTCAGAATTACAAGCCACTTCCTAAAATTTTTGGTTTTAAGGCTTTTTAGCTTGTGTTGGTTCAACAGATTACCATGACCCTCTTTTTCAGACTGCAAAAATGGGAATTAAGTGAGCAGAAGTAGCTCTACTTGTAAGAAATAAGAAGAAGAGACTTACAAAAAACCTAAATACTTCTTGTCTGTAGGAACGAGAAATCCACCTACGTATGGAGCATGTACTAGAAAGCATACCTAATTTCATTTTTCCACTGTATCACACCTCTGTAGTATGTATTTTTAGCTTTGCCTATATTGATGAATAATTTTGAATTATTGTTGTGTAATGTATTCATAATCACATGCATACATATTGGCACCTGTTATTTGCTTTCCACAAAATTGTATCCTTGCTCACACTCATAAATATGTTAGTGGAATTAGGCATTCAGCAAAATTTGGCATCTGGAATTATTTGACTTTCATAATAGATCAATAAAACCTCTCCTTCAGACATTTCTGAACAGTCTACAGCTCCAGGAAATGTAATGAGGTCAAAGGTACAACAATGAAACAGGAAATCTAGGGCTTTTGCATTTTGATTTTATTGAAAATTATTACAGAAATCTTATCTTCTTTGTCAAATATTGGAATCTCAAAACCAAACTTCTTTTAGATCAAACAGGCAGAATAAGTGTATGCTGGAATACATAATCTTTTCAGTTGATGAACTAATAAAACTCTTGCTGAAAAAGTGTGATTTGTTATACTAAAGTTCTCTCACAAAGGTGTGCCAAAACACCGCAGCAATGATAAATTGGAAAGTCACTGTCAAACCAGAGCATAAGCCCTCACGAACATGTTCTAATTGCAATTATTACACCTACCTGTGAATTCAGCAAGGCTTTCCTTTGTAAATAAGCTGGTAAATGAATTGAAGCATAAAGTGTAATCGTTCAATTCTGACCTGTACCCTGTTTTTTAGCAGAGCAGCGTTTTAGTCTGGAAAGATGAGTGAAGTAATAATTTTCTACAGTCAGACTTTGTAAGATGAAGTTGTACTGTTGGGATATAATTTTTTCCAAAATAGCAACATCAGTCTTGAAACACTGAATTGAAAACCTACTTTATGATATTCCCCAAGGATTCAAGACTATAAATATGGTCATTCAAATGATGTTACCTGTGCCCATATGAAATCCCTTCTGAACAATGTCAACTATGTTTAGTTTGTGTGTCCACAAAATATGCGTTTGAGAACTCAGTTTTACTGAGTAGCTTAAAGTATTTCCAAGTTTCTCATATATTTTCAGAGTAGGTTTAGAGGTCAGTTAGGTAGTAGTGATAACATATGTGTATGCTTATATTTAGTTAAAGGAGGGAGATTAATGTAGCTTTAATATTTTTTGTCTTTCAGATATGTTATTACCATTTATCAATAATTATTATTATGGGATAATTGCGGTCTTAGCCAAAATATATCATCTGATATGTTGGAAGACCTATACATGAGCTCTTCCTGAAAAGAGAAGCACCAAAGCAGAGTCTTCTCACCTTTAGTCTCTCTTCTCAAACAAAAAGTATAATTTAAGCAAATGTCCCATTAGTTCCACAAGTTTCCCTTGGTTTTTTTTCATTAGTTAAAGGAGACACCAAGTCAAGTAACGAGAAAAGTGAAGGGGAGCACTGGAAATAATACTGGGTAGAAGAGCAGAGTGTAATCAGAGAAGATGTTGAGTGAAACTCAAGGAAGGGAGGACTGGAAACAACAGCCAGCCAGTGCAAGGCAGCAAAACTCTTGGGCAAAGTAGGGGTTGCGCTTCAGTGACATGTGTTTCTTCTGCATTATGAAGTTTATTCTCCACTGTTGTACAAAATGCATCCAGATTGCTTTGTATGTTATTGTGCTTTTTATCTGTAATTAAAATAAGTTAAAAAGATCAGTAAACATTGATGATTTATAGTAAAACTGAGTTATCTTGTTGTACCCTAGACAACTGCCAGTATCCAGAGCCAGACAGCATTGCTCTAGAGAACATGAAGACTGCAGTTTCCATATATAGATGCATGCACATATCCACACACAAAATGTGTTATCAAACAGTCATTTTACCCTGGAGCCAGGTTATTGCACCTGAAAAAAAAAAAGAACAGACCAAACCATTTTGTTTTACTGTGGGTAATCACTCTACTAAAAAAAAGCACTGGCTTCAGCTCTAAATATCATCCATCTTAATCTCCCATGCCTCTTCAGCTTCCTCTACTCTGTGCTGTGATTTCTGGCTAGTTCATCCTGAAGATTTCACTTGGGATTTCTTGGAGTGGGACTGGTATGATTCAGAGATGACTAAGTTTTCTCAGGGCAGTTTTGGGGTCAAGGAAAATGATGATTTCCACTGGGCATGTTTTCATCACTGAATCCA
Source organism: Opisthocomus hoazin (assembly GCF_030867145.1). Taxonomy (NCBI): domain Eukaryota; kingdom Metazoa; phylum Chordata; class Aves; order Opisthocomiformes; family Opisthocomidae; genus Opisthocomus; species Opisthocomus hoazin. The sequence continues at coordinate 67,176,855 of NC_134416.1, read as the reverse complement.
ACACAGAAGTCAACCCTTCTCCTCTATCTGCAAGCTCTTAATCTTCTATACTCGGTTCTCAAGTTACAACTGAATGCTATACCATGATAATTAGTGTGAATTTTGTAATTTTCAGCTTAGAAATATCTTTAAATTAAAAAAAATGAAAAGCAGCTAGAATATCCAGAGACCTTATAAGTGAATGACTGATGCATTGATACCCAAGCTATACCTTCTGTTTTGGCATATAATTTTCTCTTTCTTGTGCCTGAGTGGTCTTATGCAAACTTTATTTCTCCTGAAAATTTTGGTACAAGATTTTCCAGAAAAAAAGTGCATTATTAAGAAGAAATAAATTTGAGATGTCTTTTTAATGTTATTTGATTTTGATGAAGGTAGGTAAGGAGTAGAAATATAGATTTGTGGTATCAGTCTAGTTTCAGCTGAGGACCATCATATTTCAGCAATAGTCCTAGAAAATGTATTGAAAGAAATAATCTTGTGTTTCTGTCAGGACAGAAAGTGCAGAAGTTGAGTGATTCTGTGATTTAACAAATTTCAAAAGAAAAAATGTCTAAACTATATTGATCCAACTAGCACTTCATTGAGAATTCCTGTCTATCCTTCCTTTCCCCAGCATTACAAAATTAGTAGACATAGTGAAATTTGTTATGCACATTTATCTTTTTAAAGGGGCCTTGCTACTATTCCATGAAAGTTTAGCTGAAAGATTTCAACTGACTGGCTTGGATTGTAGCACTACTGGAGACTGAAATCACTATTTGAAACACTGAAGGAACATTATTAAAAAAGGCTAATGCACAGGAAATGTGTTAGTAGAGAGATGGCTAATGAGGTATAGCATGGTGTCTAAGGGGATACAGACTGCATTTCTATCCTAATGGCTCAAAAAAATACAAACATGCTTAATAGATGCACATTTAGGAGTACATATATGTACACACTCATAAGTAGTTGACAGCAGTAGAAATAGATTGAATTTGGAATTACAGAGTGAAAAATGAAAAGTCAGAGAAAATTAGCTTAAAATATTTACTCCAGAGAATTAAACTTCCGCAAAGTAGTAATTTAGTGAGGGTTGTCAGGGATGAGTAGAGCAAGGATGTGCAATAGCATACAGTGAACTACAGTTTGTTAGTACATTTGTAGTTTGATACAGAGGCTGAGTTTTGCTCTGGTTAGCACAGTGGAGGCAGATGCCATAAACTAAGGATTACCAGTACAGGTTTTGTACAATTTGCAGTATGCTGTATTGACAGACTACTATACACTCTTCAATAGAAGCTTCGTACGAATAAACCAAAGAAGATCATTGAAGAGTGACAAAATGAGCTTACAGCTGTATGAATTTACTTAAAAAGGAAAACCACAAAGCATGGAGGGTTAGTTCATAAGAGAAATATTTAAAATTTAATTGGTAGATAAAAATATGAAAAAATAATTAAATGGCTTTTTGTTTGAAGGTATGGTTGAAGTGTAAAACAGATGAAAGGAAGAAAATGCTTATTGACATAAATTAAATAGAAATGTCTCCTGTGAGAAGACGTGAAATCTAATATAGTTAAGAAACAAGCATGTTTTATACAGTCCTCATTAATTTGTTGCAGGCTATAATTTTGTGTTGAGAGCACATTGGGCTGTACAGAAGAGGATTTCCTTCCTGGAACTCTGCCCAAATTTTTATCTGTGCTATTTAAGATAGTGAAAAAGCCTTTTTCACTTCATGAAGAATTCTCTGCCTGCAAAGTTGATATGATATAAAAAGGAGCATCAGGATTGCTGTATACAGATACCATGTCTCTCATTGGGCTCAAGATAAGGACTTCTGAATTATAATTCTTTCTTATTCACCGTAGATCAGCCCACTGAAAAGATCTGCTTGTATTTTAGAGAGTTTGAATCAGGTCCTGTAGCCATATATCAATTGCATTGAATTTCTGAGCAATTCAGTGTACATTTTGTTCATTATTCAAACAGATATAATACCCTTATTAATATTAGTAGAAAGTTTTAATCAGTATTATTCATAAAATGCTTTTATGTGATATATCTAATTATTTTCTCCTCTTCTAAGAGAATAAAATCTGTTTAAATAATTGAAAGATTCTCTAGGGATCCAGAAATTTGAAATTGTAAATACCACTCATTTGATGAAAAATGGTTGAGCACTTACTCCCGAACAGGGCTGTAAATTGTTACGGATTATTCCTGAACATATGAGGTATCATGTGGTTTTCATAACACTGTTTTAGACCACCCATTCCAGGTATGGGTGGTTATTCAGATACTGTAGCAGGCAAAAGTAGGGTCTTGTGAAAGCCACAGGAGCAGTCTCTGTTCAGAATTTCCATACTGTAATAATGTATCTGCATGAATAGTTTAGTCTTTTCCTGTCTCTGTAGTGCATAGTATGCTGATGCTTCAGAAATCATAAAAAAATTCAAGGAGATAGAGAGGCGTAGCTAGTGTATTTCCACAGTGCAAAGGGTTTTAAAACGTTATTCACTGAAATAATTATTCCTTCTATGAGTTTAACAAAAAGCATCTTATTTGAAAATGGCAAGTATAGGGCAGAGGGAAAAAAAAATCCTATTATGCTGTATTGAGTTGAATCTGGCCATCCTGTAACCTCAGACTTCGTTCTCATCAGGGATGCCAGGATGTTGAACAGTTTTAGTTTTGAAAAAAAGGGACTTCTGTTCCTGAGATTCTTGCAATTTTTCTCCTCAATCTGATTCTTTAATAATTTATTTTTTCCCTTAATGGATTCACTTATGGGTGAGTAAAAGATTGTATAAGTTCAGGTTACCAATAGCAGCCACTGAAGATGTATGTGTTGATGGTCTTGGCTGTGCTAAGGGAATTGGCTTTGCTCTCTTTTCAGGAGCTTTGCGGAGCTAGAGAGGGTTACAGACACTTGGTTTTGTTGGTAGCAGAGGAAGCTTTTATAATTTCTTTAAACCCCTCTAATGATAGTTTTGAATGAAGACATGAGCCCCTTGTGTTCATCTTTCTAATGCACAGTGTGAAGGTCTAGTTGTTTCTTCAGTAGAAAGAATCTTTCTTTAATTATGAAGAACTTGGCTAGGAGATTTGACAATGAGATGCAAGAGACCCCTTCCACTGTATCCTTCTTCCTTCAGAATGAAAGCAGCTACTAGCTGTATTACTCCCCTCTCCCTCACAGACCAAACACTAATGCACTGTAATGTACTGTTAAAGGTCAAAGCAAGTGCAGCGTGAGTCACCCCTGCTGTGCAAGCTGAGGTGAGAGGGGTGAGGAGGAAGGAGCATACTTCTCAGCTAAGGAAAACAAAAGGATTACCTGCAGCACAGGACAAGAACAAATTAAAGTGTATCTTAACAAGTGTTTTGTTCTCTTTAATAAATCATAACAAAAGATGGAGCTGAAGAAAAGACTATGAGGGGACCTAATAAGTGCTTACATACATCTGAAGGGTGGGTGTCAGGAGGATGGGGCCAAACTCTTTTCAGTGGTGCTCAGCGACAGGACAAGGGGAAATGGGCACAAACTGAAGCTTAGGAAGTTCCGTCTGAACATGAGGAAGAACTTCTTCCCTCTGAGGGTGATGGAGCACTGGAACAGGCTGCCCGGGGAGGTTGTGGAGTCTCCTTCCCTGGAGATATTCAAGACCCGCCTGGACGCAGTCCTGTGCAGCCTGCTGTAGGTGACCCTGCTTTGGCAGGGGATTTGGACTAAATGACCCACAGAGGTCCCTTCCAACCCCGAACATTCTGTGATTCTGTGATTCTGATACGGCAAAGAGCTAAAAATAGGACATTTTTATTTGTCTTAATTTACTGATTTTGCATGGATTTCAGTGTGACTTTGCTCTCCACACCAGCTCACTTCAGCGCATGAAGCAATTTTAAAGGAGATTAAGGCTGATGATGCCTATTTATGTTGTGGACTTGTCTCAGGTTACTTTAGGTATTGAAATATGTCATAGTTTGTAACTGTCTCTATACTGGCGGACATAAGGCTGAGTTACTCCTGAGCAATACTCTGATATAAAATGGTACATCTCCAATTAGTACCAACAGACATCATGCTCTTATCACTCAGATTTTATGACCTTGTAACTCACTGACTTGATAGAAGTTATGATGATTTATGTTAACACTGTTTGTTGATTCTTGTTTTGTTAATTATTCAAAACAGCTTGTTCTGATAATTGAGAGGTGTGGGGGGAACAGAAATGTTTAAACAAAATTCCAAATGTGAATGTAATTTATCCCCTTGGTCTGGGATACCTATTTAACTCATTAGATGTATTGTATTTTGTGTGATTCTGTAGTTAAGACTTGAACTAGCATCAAAATCCATAGCTGTGCATTCATTTTTTTCTTCTATTAATTTAAAATTTTAAAATAAAATATACAACTCTAAATATAAAAGGAGAAATCTAGGGCTGTTTAATAAACAGAAGTAGCTGAAAAATACATGCAATGTCTCTGTTTGACTGTTTCCAATTTTACTTGCTTTCATTTCTAAATGTACGCGTAGTGTTTATTCAGATCAAAACTGTTTTATTTTTACAAATAAATTGCAATTTTCAGATAGATAATGGATGGGCTTGCAACTGTCCAGGCCATAGAGAATTTAAAGATTGCCCATCATGATTTTCTAAGCTTTGATTTGATTTGCTAACTTTCTTTTAGCTTCCTCTGCCTGTATTTTGCAATAGATGCTTGCATGAGCAAGGGCTGTTTCTCCACAATAGCACGTGCAGCAGCTGCCACCTTGTAATATCAGCACATGGGTGATTTGGTGCACTGGGCTTCTGTGGCCACAGGATGTAAACCTCTCGTGTTCTGTGAAGTTGAAATTGGGGAAACGTATTGGGCTTCCTACTTTCAAAGCTCAAGCCTTAATTTTAAAGCCTGAAAAAGACATCAGAATACAAAAGCAGTATTTCTTATTCCAGCCAGAGCTGTGATATATGCATGCATGAATGAATTCACCGAAGTGTGTTCATCCCAGGAAAGCCAAAGCATGCACAACGATGCTTGGCTCTGTTTCAAATAATAGGAAATAACAACAAGAAGTTCACAAACATTTGCTGTTTTCCATACACATCAGGTTCAGATTCTGCTTTTGTTTTCCAGCCTTAAAAATACCTTCTGGAGAAGGTGCAGGAAAAGCAAACAAGTTTTAGTGAAGGTGTGAAAGATCTTACATGTGAAAAGTGAGTGTTCATCCTGAAAAACAGGACTATATAGAAGACATGAGAAACATATTTAAAGTCATCGGTGGCATAGGGAAGCTGGATGAGGAGTGATTGTTCAAAAGTTTACTCATTTAGGAACTAAGTGGCATCAAAATAAATTGTTGGTGAATTAAAAAAAACAAAACAACCCAACGTTTCTCACAGCCCGTAGTTCTGGAACTTCATGTTGAATGTTTGCCTGGATTCCAGAACTGATTGACTTCTAGAGGTTTAGATGAAGTTTTCTTCTCCTTTCTTGTCAGATAACTCTACCTCTAGCTCAGGCAGTCCCTTCAGCTAAAATCCAGGGGCTAGGAGAATATCATTCTATGTTTGACTTGTTTGTACTTATTTCCTTATTATTGTTTTTATGTTCCTTCAATATTTTTTGCCTGAGAAAAGAGAAGTCCAGAAAAGTTCATGTGTATGTATGTGTAGGTCTAAGATGGTGATGACTACAGGGGAAGAAAACAGATCAACTGACTGATTTTTTTTAGTTTTTGAGAAGGGTATTTATCAGGTACTATCATTACATAAAGAATACGAAATTATACTTTGTAAATATGAGGCGAAGAAAAAAAATAGGACTTGTCTCCACAGAACAGTTTTCCAGTGTTTGTAAATTCAAGGTTGTGGAAGGTTTATGGAGGCAAACTCCGTGGCCTGTTTTTTAAGTGCTAGATAAATTAATGAACTGTAATGTAATTTGCATTTATGCAAACTAAGGTAACAATGCCATAGTTTATGTTGTGCGAGGAAGGCCTGCTGTGTGTAGAAAGGATATTCTACATCAAATGTTGTGCTCCTGTTGCTGTGTCGCTATCTGACTGAGGATTGAGGGGACAGTAGATGGGAGGTGCATTCTTGATTACAAGTCTGTGACAGAGGCAGAAGACTTGACTTAAGGTCTGGTGTGCTATGGAAATTGCTATGGGTAGTACCAGGGAAGAGAGTAATTATGATCCTGGATAAAGTCACAGAGCCTGGAGTTTACTAGTAACTGGTACAGAAAATACTTCATTGTGGGAAGTATCCATACCAGGCAGTTACGAGTCTGTGTTACCAAAGCTTTTGTGACTGGAATAGTAACTTAATGTCTCTGACAGGAATTTCAACTACATCACAGTGGCTATAGTGGTATGTTCAATAGCTCTGAGGTCTATGATTGTGTTTTATGTGTCAGATGGACTACTGGAAGACACCACTGCAATGGAGACTTCTGTAGTTATTGCCAAACACGTAAATTTCAAGACCAGTGGTCATTAATTGCTGTCATTTCCTTGGGATGAAGTACAAGTCAGAGCTAACAACATACAATACGCTAGCTCAAGGACAGTGTCTGGATGCAGGATGGGACATGAACTGAAGATCCCAGTGGAGGCTGCAAAAAGATACATGGATTTTGCTTCAGGAAATCACCTGATTTTTTGTCTTTTTGACAACATAACTTGAGAGAGTATGCCTTCATGGAAGCTACAGAAATGTGTGCAATATAGAAGAGTGCTGACAAGATGGTATAAAACTAACTAGCTCAAGTCACATACCAACGCTGCTGTGGAGACCCAAAGAACAGGATAAACTAACTCAGTATAGGATGGAGGTTGATACTGCTATAACATTCATTTATCTCTTATAATTTTCCATTTGCTTAAAACCACATGAGTTATTTCAGTATAGATGTATTTGAACTGTAACCACCTATTTCATACCAGATTGTCATAAAGGGTAGTTTCTGTCTGCTTCTTTGCTGTCTGAATGTAGAGATATATTTTTCATATACAGTCAAGGTAACATGCCTTAGGTAAAAAATAAGCATGTATTTTTCAGCTGTATAGCTATACAGGAAAGTTTCATCCAGCTCATCTGAACTGCTCACTTTCTTCATTTACTGCTACCTCTTTCTTCTACATCCCAGAATGTGGCAGTCCAGCAGCCATCGGTTAAGCAGGTGGAAATTTTTGTTCCTGTGTTCAGACGAAGTATTTAATCTTCACATAGGTTTTAAAGTTCGTTAATGAGGGTTTCTAACTTTATGCAGCATTTACATGCCTAAAGCTAGTGGAAAAAAGTCCTTCTAGATACCAAGCTGCATGTTCAAATGCCTGAGTACCTCTGAAAATCTGGTCCACAAACTTCACCTACTAATTATGTCAAGAGAATGTATCAACCTGGAACAAGAACAGGATTTTGAGCAAGATCTTCTAGCTTTCATATTTTGTACTGTGGGTAAATGAACAGATGTACACTTGTAATATGATTCATAAATTATTTTTCATACTATCAGCCCCAAACCTTTAAGATTTAGAGACTACTTAGTTCTCAAACTGCTATCACAAAGTATTGCAACTAAAATAAAAGCATACTTATTAAAGGAAAATAAATGGAAGCAGCCTTAAATTTTAGTCTGTTCAAGGCCTCAATCCCACTGCATTTCTCAGTGAAATTAGTAGGTAACAAGTGAAGTATGTCAATGGAATATTATGGGAATTTCCTGAGAGAGCTTTAAAATAACGTAAACTTATCTCCCAGACCTTTTGCAGGCCATCCGAACCTCTGGGATGCTCTCTTCAGATATTTCAATAGTCTGTCTGATGTTCAGTTTCACTGAAAGAAATCCACATCTGTCTGCTTGTTCTTTTGAGTTTCAAGGCTGCTAATAATACCCTGACATTTATCTTGGGCATGTGGAAACCCCTGTTCATTAACTTTACTAGGTCAAGGCTCATCTTCACATGATGTAGAACTTTAGTAGGCCCTCAAATTGTTTTCTGTAAATAAGACTCATTAACCCTTCTACCCCTAGAATGTTTTCAATTCTTTACTTCAGTGTTGCCCAGAGAGAGAGGAAGAGTCTGCATTTTAATTCTGATGTTGAATATTCACCCTCTTCTGACTATTTGTTATAGGTCATCCATCCAACACTATTGCCTTTAGTACTAGGAAGAAGAAAGGAACTCAAGGAGATTTTTTTGAGGCATGAAAGAAGACTACTGTAGAAAAGAAGGAGAAAGTCATATCAGTTACAGGCAAATACAATTCCACTAAAACTGATGACTCCGAGGCTGATGTAAATAAACAAAACATCATTTGTGTTGAAGAATTGTTATATAAAGCAGATAAAGATGGGGAGTCATTCAGGATGGAAAAGCCCTCCATTTTCTCAAAAATCTATTGTGCATTTGTTCTGCTGTTAATAGCTTCTGTCTCTGATAGCTTTGAAAATATAGGAAGACACTTATACTAAAGCTACTGACTTGTAAAATATAACTGTACATTGATTACAAGGCCTTAGTTTTCTGCTAATGGTGATAATTGTGGATGTTTATGTGGGTACAGCAAATAGCAGAAACAGTAGCTTGTGCCTAGGTAAGAAGCCCTGGAGCATGGACACTGGGGGGTGTTGATGGTCAGCTGCCACCTAAGAACTAAAACTGAGCAACTGCTTAAAGCCTAGCATGGTCTGTGACAGTCCAGAGTAATCTGATCCCTCCGATTTATCCCGGGTATCCTGAAAATAGCTCTGGCTCCTGTTCTTTTAAAACCAGATGAACTGTAGAGAACATTAGTGGAAATGGAAACCAGCATGAGGCAGGCTTGTATTAAATAGCTTTACAGGAGGCAGACTTGTATTAAATAGCTTTATAAAAGAATGCACTACATGCTACTAAAACCAGCTGGTGCTGTCATTCTTTATATCTGCTGCAAAATGATCAGTATCAGGATGGTATTTTTTTGCAGATTGTAAAGAATGAAGATGTACCATATCTTTTATAGCTCAAGGATACGCATTTATAAGTATAAGAATTAATGATTCACATAAAATGTTGTAACCAAAAAGCGCTCTTTAGAGTAATGCAGTGTTATAATAACAACACTGCAACAAACACTGAATTATTATTGTATTCTAGCTAGCAGTGTACATGCTGCAACTTTCTGTAGAAGGATTACTAAATCCATACAGTGCTTACCTTACTGATTACTCACTCCCTACTGTATATAAAAGACTTTTTTTTCGCAATATCGACATTAGAAAACCCTATGTGCAATCTCCCAGTACTTTAAGCTTCAACTTTTCAAGTGTTCTTTGTCTTGATGGACTCAGTTTCAAAACTCCATTCTTTTTCAACATAATTTAATTGCTAGGTATTAGATCCTGTAATGTGTCTGCCCATGTGTCAGCAGCAGCAAATGAGGCACTTAAAGACCTAACTACAAATATTTTCCCCTGCAGTTCCCTGCATGTGCTAGAATCACATTTTCTTTTGTCAGAAAAGGATTAATTCTAGAGGCCTGACCGAGATTCAGCTAAATGTTTTTCTCTTAAGAGTTGGCTTTTAAAGATAGCAGTAGGCAATTGCATTAAAATCAGCAGAAAATACTACAAAAAATGGGACATGGAGACTGAAAAAAACAAGCTGGATTTGTTTACTGTGTTACCTAGAAGTAGATGTGGAATAGTATTTTTAACATTAATTTGCCAGAACAGCTTTGGAGATAAAACATTTTTCACTGGCACTGTTCCATCGAGAGATGTAGATACAGGGCTCAGATCCAGATTTCTGTCCACACACCCAGAAGAGCCTGGTGATTTATCCAAAGTTGTGGTTCCAGCGCCTGGGCAAAACAGTCACAGATTCAGTGACCCAGACCTCTGTTGCCCTGCACCTTCCCCTGTGTCTCCTCTCAGGATGTACTTCACGGAATTAGTGTACTGTCTTGGCCCTTAGCTCTAATATAGCTCCACTACTGATCACTGCAGAAGGCTGTTATGCAGACGGTGTCTGTGGTTTCATTGTGGTGCAGGGAGGTGTAACTTGGGTCACTCATTGCCTGTATGACTGAAGATTTTCAGTATTCTTTTTCTTGGAAGTACCACTTGCAGACGAATGCATTTGGCTCAGCAGAGCTGATGAAGCCTTTGCTTTCCCTGCAGGAAAGAAAGGGGTTTTGAAGATATAGCATACTGCTCAAGCAGGACGTACTGACCCGGACTTCACTAAATGACCTCTCCTGTTAGGTGTATGAGTCGCGATGTAACTTACTAATTTAGCAAGGCTGAGAGAGCGAGAAGAGTGAGGTGGAAAAAATATAGAGCAGAGATTACCACATGCAAATCGTTGCTAGATCCTCTAAAGGTCAGTCTGTCCTCACTTCGCTGTAACCAGCTTATCACGTTTGCAACACCTATTACTTCCCAGTAATTTACTTTTACAGACTAAAACTCTAAAATGCATATAGTTGCAGATAAATAACTCGTGTATATATATGAAATTAAGCTTTGAAGCGTGCATACACATGCACATGCATGCATGCATATATAAATATGCATATATGTACATAAAATGTGTATATAAAAATGTAGATAAAAAGCCACATGTAAATGTAGATACAAAAAACGCATATAAAGGGTGATTAATTTTACATCTATACAATACAGATATATTTTACATAAAAGTGAATATATAGACTTGTATATACACATAGATCTATTAACATATGCGTTGTGTATATCACTATTACTACTGCTATTATTATTCTAGACATGTAATTTGCAAAATACCTCCCTGAGTTTTCAGAGTGCTTTCATCTTATTACCTGGTGAGCCACCGCTTTTGATGTTGGCATGCTTAGTATTTTTCAATTTGGTGTTTCGATTTAAAGGTAATGCTGCTGCACTGAAACCATTTGCATTGCCCTTTTAAAACAATTATGTTGTTTCTGAAATCTTTATTCACTGAACATTTTTTGCCAATACAGGAAGATCTTTGCTGACCTTACACTGAGCAAAGCCAGGGTTATCTCTTGTTAAGACATAACCTCCTAATTTGAATTTGTAATGTTTTACACGGAGACACTTTAAAAGAGAAATTATCTTTTTCTGCATGCTGTACAGTACCTCTAATGAAGTTAAATTGCACAGGGAAACATATTGGGCTGTAGGAAATAAGCAATGATGTTGGGGTTTGCATAACCAAAGCAGAACAAACCCCTGGAGAGGTGCAGACTGTACTGGCAGCATGCTAAATACAGCGCAGTGACGGATGATGGATGATTGCCCATGGGAGAAAGCAGAAAATGAAAGACATGTACATATACAGTCACAAAGCTATACCATATGGCAGCACCTGAGAGAGTGGAGGATGTGTCTTGTCTTGTTCCTTCCTTCTCTCACGCCCACTCCAGCATACCTTGCTAGCATGAGAAATCTAAGCTGCAGTGGCATGAAACGGCCTCTGTAAGTTCTGACTGTCTTTGGGAAGAGAGGTGATGGGTTAGCTAGGATTTGGTTTCATCTCTTATAGTTGATTTGGATTATTAATTTAAGGCCTGGGTTTGGGATGGAAGCTCAAAGGCCAAGTTTTTGGAGCTGAAATACATGTATAATGTGGAAAAAAAAGGAAAATGAGCTAGATATCTGTGTGCTTCCATGTGGAATGGAAGCCTGGATGTGTGATTTTTTTTAAAAAAATTTACTGTTTCTACCTTTGTTGTGAGATTTAATACTGGTAATTAGGGGAAGAAAGGCAAAGAATATGATGGGTTGACTCTATGAGTGTGATTATGTTCTGTAGTCATCTTGACCAAATGAGGATAACTAGACGCAACAGAGGTTTTCTGTAATATAAATGGAAGTTCTCTATGTATATTCAAAAATAGACAAATCCTTCCACCGAGCAGATATGAGAATCAAAAAGTAAATCTCTTCACTATTTTCATTATCTATCCCAGGTTCTCAAAAAACCCACTTTGGACATACCAGCCTAATTACTTCTGTATATTCTAAAATTGAAGGCAGAGATCTCTTTTTAGATTTATGATGGTTAAGTGTCTCAAAAAGTTCTTTTTTATTAAAAAAGATGAACAATGACTTATTTTGAAAAATTTCATTGCATTGGATGTTACAGAGAATATTTTATCATTTATTTTAAAGGACTGCCAAATATTGTTTCCTGGATATTTTTATTCAACTCCATTAAAAGCAGTTTTAGCACACTGTGAAGGCCTGTGACTGATCAAGTACTAAGCTGCCAATGCATTATGAATGTAAGGTCTAGGCAAAACTGCAGTCCTGGCAACAGAGAAAGCTCCCTTAATACTGTTCATGGAGTGGGTTAAGCTGAAGAGTTGCACCTCAAATGCTGATGCAGTGTCACATCACAGAACACCATGTGATGGTCTGCTGAGCTGTCTAGGTGAACCCAGAATGAAGTATAATGATTTACACATCACCTTATTAACAAGTTAGCAGTGAAAAAGACAGTACTCACCTGCCTAAGTCATTCTTGACTGCACAAGTTGCAACCTATCTCCAGGAATATATGCAAAAGTTCATAACTTTTTAAACAATCTGAGCCCAGGGATGCTCCTTCTATTTCTTAACTGCTAGGAATGGTGTTGCATTCCCTGGACCGCAGGTTTTAAAAACAACTGGTTTGCATATGAAGGCCTCAGGTGCAACCTCTAGCAGATACCTCCAGATCACCATTGTTAAAGAGGGAAATTAGTCTAAGGTATTTCTGAATAGTGAGTAGTTGTGAATAAATTGCTTAATAAGACAGCATAAATGCTGACAAGTAATGTTTGCCTCTCAAGGATGACATTAAAGCCCTTTTTGCGTAAGAGTGGGGTGCTATTTATCTACAAAAGTGATATGCAGTTTATTGCAGTAGGCATTGTGGTATTCTATATCTACTTATTTCCCTCAAGAGAACATAAGTCTTCCTTTTCCTCTCTCCCAAATATTTATTAAAAAAACCCCACCAAAACATTTAGGAGAGGTATTGAAAATGGGTGAAGGGAGATATGTTTTGCAGACCCTGAGTGCTTGTGGCATATGGATCAGCTACAAATAGTGTTACGGATACTCAGCAACAGAAATTTCCATCAGTATTTTAGTGGACATTTCTATACACAGAAATTTCTTCTTTTGTTTCTGAATGAATATTTACATAAGAAAATGTCAGGGAAATACTTGAAAGAAATGGCTTTGGAGCCCTAGGGCATTTTTTTCCCCTCATTATAGATGTATAATGTGCCCCTTCATGAATCTGTGAAATTCCTAAATAGACTAAATCTTTTCAAACTTTTCTAAGGGAAAGACACTATCTAGTATTCCTTGTTGTGACTCTGCCTCTGCTTCAGCTTCCCTGACAGTTTCATTGAAATGTACACTTTTTTTAGCTTATCAGAAGAAAAGTCTCATAACTGTAAGTTCTTGCACTTATCCATGCTTCCACTCAGCTCATGCCTCTGTGTCAGGGAAGAGTGCCACAAATTCTTATCCATCAGACTCCGCCTGTTACCACAGCTGTTTTGGCAACATCTGCCTTGCCTACCTTTTGCTACAGTTACTCAGAGGAATGAGACAGGTACAGAAATGGACATCCTGCAGGTTACTGCTGGGTGAGTCTTCAAAGGCTTGTGTCTTTTTTGCTTTTGACACTCCAGGGAAAATGATTCTTGAATGATCTGCTAATTCCCACCAACTGTGAGTACACTGAAATATTCACTGGACTCTTATATTTTGAAAGTACCCAGATATGTGTGTCTGGGTAAACAGAAAGAAAATGCTGCGTGTACAGACAACTGACTGTAGCTTTGTGGCATGTCTCCTGGTAATCACATTAGATGTGTTTCTTAAGTGTTATTATTGCAGCACAAAACGTTGTCTGAATTTTAAACATATATAGAAACATAGACTCAGTAACCACCATACAGAGATATAGCTGTCCTTCCAAAGCCAGCTCCAACAATGAAAATTATAGCTCAGCTGTTCAATCAACACAGCAGTAGGCAAATGTTGGCATGAAATTTATTCAAAGTAATTTAAATTAACAACAATTAAATTGTACTTGGTTTTAAAATAGGATGCCAGGAGTGAAGAGTAAGATGCACAGCATCTCTACAGGTGATAAATGCAGATCTGCCCTGCTGCTCACCTGGGTTTTTCAGATTTCTTCTAGACAATAATAGTATCAATGGAACCAGGGAAATGAGTGGAACAGCAGTCAGTGGGAGGATATAATGTGAAAAGAGAAGGAAGAAGTAACTTGTTCAGCCTGATGGAAACAGAATGAACCCAGCCTTTTCTCAGCATCTATTTTCCTCCTAGCCTGGGAGGAGGAGAAGAAAAGAAAAACAGTTGCCAGCCAGAATGAAGATATCACACAAGGGAACAGCAGAACTTCCCAGCTACTGCTGTTCTCAACTTACGGCAGAAAATATATTCATCAGTATAGAGATATCTGAGCTTCAGACACAATTCAGACAGCTGAATGCTACTGAAATGCATAGCTTGACAGAGGCCTAGTAACTCCAGACTTTTTTCAACAAAATGTTTGTACTTAACCTGAAGAACTAGCTGAGCAAATAATTCAATAGAAAAGCCCCTAACATTTTCAGTGACATTCTCAGTAACAACTGTCTGTATGCTTGCAGTCCAAGAGTTCTTACAGATAGCTAGGCAATTTATGTCCTCATCAAAAGAAAAAAAACCCCACACATTACTTTCAGTAGTAAGTGTTTCTCCAATGCACAGAAGTATGGAAGGATTTTGTAAAAATTAAACCAAACTAATATTAATAAAAATACAACATACATGTAGACTAATGCCAGATCTTTCTTACTGTTCTATTATTTTAATAGTGCATGGTATGATCAACATACTGTTAAGTAAAGATTCCTGTTATTCCATCGTAATTTTATTGTTAATTAGTTATTTTTACTTAGCTGGAACATTATGAGGTAGAATCAAACTTGTTTAGCACTTGGAAGTGTTGGTCCTTCTGCCAAGCAGGGACAAACGACAAGACCATAGCTTTACTTATTACCAGAACATCCATTCATTTGCTGTACTCACTGACTATCTCATTACCATTAAATCACATAAACTCAGTTTAACAGCATGAATTAGGGGGAAGGAGAGCCACTACGAACTGTGACAAACGTGTCTAATTGTATGTTGTGCTTTGCTCATAGGCAGCTGCAGAGCATGGCATTTCGTGGGAAATACGAGCCGCACCTAAGTCTAAATAAATGTACATAGAAGTAAAAAAATATGGACAGCGCTGAATCAAAGTACTACCAGCAGTGTATGGTAAAACATGCTGAATTTCTGTTATGGATGCATTAACTGAGGTTGCTCATTTCATACGATAGTTTAGTCCCTTCAAAAGTTGTGACAAATGGCAAACCTAAACCAAATCTTACAATTTGTTTATATGAGAAAAGGAAGTTGTGAAGTGAGAAATTTTTTATGCTATTTCAAATATGAGATTGAGAGACTTGTTCCTGGAATAGCAGAGATAGCAGTAATCGGTAGCATAAACCAAAGCTGAAGAAGCAGTACGGTTTTTCAAGACTACAGTCAATCAGCTTTTTCAATAATTCTGAAAACGAAAGGGATCCAAATCATGTGTTGTGTTTTTTTCAGGCTGAAAATAGGTATTAGGCATCTTGTAGGCAGACTCCTTTTTGTGTGTCATTTGTGGTAGCTTGCTCACTCACACTAGACAGTGCTTTAATCTTCATTTTAGACACGCCCAGAAAATGATTTTCAAGGATGTTTGCTGCCAACCACTGTGAACTGCACAAAGAGCTTTCAAAAGAAACAATATAGTAAGAGCATAAAGCAAATTTTTGAAGCGGGCTGACTGTCAGCATGCAATTGTTGACACTGATTTGCAGATAGTGAATGTTGAAGAAGAATTCTGGAAATCTGGCCACTTAATATCAGTCTGAAACCAAGTGAAGAAGCACTAAGGAAACTAAACTATTCTTCCTTATTCAAATAACACATCTTTATAATCTCAGTCTCCCCTGGAGCAGTGTTTCCTTGCTGCTCCTCATGAAACATTTTTTTTCTGTGGACTTCGTAGATCAAGCTGAATGTTAGACAAATAATAAATCAAGTTTCTTGGGGTTATATGTGTTGTTTACCCAATTGACCAGATTGTTCCTGCTACACTGTCCTTCTCCATTTCAACTGCTATTAATACCCACAGCATGACTTGAGAATTAATTGCCTATTTAGTGCTGTTGTTCTGAGGAACTGTTGAAAACTTATGCTAATAAATTAGTTGATTAGTATCATTTGACACAATGTGAATAATTTGTCAGTGGCAAGTGTCTTTCCTCTTGGGAGAGTGAAGGTTAAGCAGAGACAAAATAGAAAAGCAAATATGTGAACATCAACATCATTATTCCTGGCACAGAACACGAATATCTTTCTCTGTTTTCTATGTCATGGAGGTTCTTGTTTACTATTTGATAACCTTTCCTAATTACTAAACTTTTTTGTTGTCTTGCCTGCTAAAGGACTAATAGAAAGTGAGGGATTAAAAAAGCTACTAAAACCTGAGGAAATAAATGATCGGCTATTTCCCTATTTTAGGTTATAGCAATCATTGTCCTTAAAACATACAATATAGTCCAAAGGTTTTACATTTCATCAAGAGTTTTTTTTCCTCTAGGATGAAGACAAGGAAAAGGTGGATTGTTAAAAAAGTGATGTTTCAAAGTAATATCTCTTTTTAGAAAGTTTTTCCTTTTTTTTTCTTTATTCTATATGGAATCTTACTACTTCCAATAATTGGTCTGGTATAGTATCAGTAGAATATGTATTATTCCATCTTAACAGAATACACATGAAGTGTGGACTTTACAGTGTATCTGTCCTTTTGAAGCAACAGGACAAAACAGAGTGTGCAGTGAAGGAATGTGGCAAACCCTGTAGAGAGGAATGTACAACACTCTGTATCTTACCAAGATATTTTTCTGCACTAACACATCACATTTTATCTCGTTGACCTCATTACGTAACTTAAATCTTTATATACAGTCAATGGAACATTCTGAAGGTGATCTATAGGTTCTTAAGTATTAAAATTAGACAATATAGATTTTCCCTTATATGTGTATTTTGGACAAATACTTTTCATCTGTCTTTTACCATGCAGTTAATGTGGTTTCACGATTTAAGACTGAATATGTAATACAACAGTGGTTACCTTCTGTAACTGCCAAATCACAGTAATTTTTCTGTTTCATTTGTTCCAATAATACTCTTTGCTGTCAATATACAATATGGAAACCAAGCTGAATTTTTTTCTTTCAAAATACCTGATATCTCCATTAACTATTTTTCATGTTTCTGTAATATTTAAGTATGTTAATCGTGGATGATGGACCCACAGTTGTAGCTACTGTACAAATGCAGGACAAAGCAAGATTGTCCAAGAGTTTATGCTTGAGTCTTACCACAAGAGATAGACTTGTGCAGGATGATCTGTGATCATAAAGAAAGAGCAAAATACATTACAGAGTGGTGGATATGACAGGTAGTCATTGCTGCACATTTTCAGCTTTATTATTGTTCCTTAGGTAGGCTTCATGAAATGAGAGGTTTGCAGAAAGATACTGTGGTGCTGATTTTCCAGACACCATGAGTGTCAGCAGAAGGGAGAGAAGAGTGACCAAAAACAAACGGACAAAAAATGGCAATGACAGCTGTCACCATGGAGCAGTCAGAAGTGAAACTGTTGTTTGTCATTTACTGTAGCAAAAGTTTAAAAGAGAAGTGGAATTGAAGACAAGTTGTAGAAGTTTGATATTACAGTAAAAGGAAAAAAGTTATAAAAGCATTAAGAGATATGAATCATCTGGTCATAGAAACAAATAGGGGATCTGATCTGTCAGATAAAATTCTGAATGATTAGCAGTAGAACAACCCCAATCTTGTTCAGAGAAAATCTTTTTGCATTAAATGGATGATAAAATGGCAACTGAGAGATAATTTTAGTTGTATAGATGGAATGGAGAATACATCTTAAACATCTTTTGCTGAATGATTCCGAAAACATGATATCTTTCAGTGCTCAGTTTCTTGTATCTTTTTGCAGGTATTTTAGATGGTTTTACTCATAGCTACATTTACATTTCATTTGAAAATAAGCTGTTGTCGTAAATCATTGCAAAGCATTCTCAGACCTCTGTAGCGTAGAAAACAGAAGGTAAGTAAACAGAATTTTTGTCTGGGTTTCAGGCTGACAGAAGGAGAATGTTTATTGATTTATTAATTAAGGTTTATTTTGCAAAGTAAGTTTCCACCTTTCTTAACACTGCTGCTGAAAGCTGTACTTACCAGCAAACTGGACAGTAATTGGGAATGATCTTGAATGGCATTGTCTTTCTTTCAGGATAAAAAAGAGCTCACCAGTTCTGTCATGTGCATGGTACTTCATGTGTTGTAGATTTTGTATGCCTTAGAGAGAAGAGTGTCATTTATTAAAAAAAAATAATAAATTAATACATTTTAGCAAAAATTTCAGGAGTCAGGAGAAGACCTGATGTCAGACTTTTAACCAGCAGTTTGGACAAAACATTTACTAGAAATTAGGGACGAAAATAGCCTTCAGTTTGAAGCCTCATGGAGCAGGAAAAATGAGAACTGTTGAGCTTAAAGCAGTAAGCAAACAGGATTGTGGGCCATGTGAGAAGGGAATTATGTGAAGATAGAATAGATATAGACATACAGTACAAACAGAAGTAGGAAAAAGATTTCTTAGCCTGACAAGAAAATCCAGTCATCCTGAAGCTGGATGTCTGTATATTTGCTTATTTTGAATTCTAGTTCAAAGATGCAAAACAGGGAGAGTCAGTTTGTGCATACTAGGAAGATCAGAGATGACAAAGATTACATTTACTTTCATTTAGGCTTCATTGTTCCAGATAAGTGAATTCTTGACATGCGTGGTGGACCAAAACAGCTAGAAACCCAAACACCCACTGAGAGACCAGGAGGTGTATGGATAGAATGATATATTCTGCACACATTCACTGGAAACCCACCTGTACCACAAAGAATAAAAGAGTTTAAATAATAGATTGGTTAAGAAGAAAGAATGACTAAGGTGGTGAGCTCTGTCTCTAATGGAAAGAAGTTTGATTTGCAAATGTCCTTAGACATCAAGGCCATTGGCAAGGAGAAATATATAAGAATAAGATATTTAGAAACGGGGGAAGAGGAGCTATACTTAAAATTTAATTCCAAGAATCAGAGAAATCTGGACACGGAAATTTTTTTTCCTCCAGACTTATCCTTGCTAGTCATCCACTGTTGCCAGTGGGTGAAGCACCAAGCAGTAAGGAATATCATTTAACACTCTTGTAGCATCGATGTGGTGGTCATTTGCACCATCTGTCACACAAATGTTATTGGACAGAAAAAGCACTTCCTGAAAGCAATGTTGAAATGGCACTGAGAATCTGATAAACAGTTTCTGTGGCAAAAATCAAGGAAATCAAAGATCCTGCTACAGACAAAACAAAAGAAGGAAACAGAGTATTTGAACGTAATACTTCTGTCAAGTCCTGAAAGGCCCTCCGCTGCAGTTCTATTGCTGCCAATCATATGAAATTAAAAAGACTAAGTCTAGACTAAGTCTACAACAAACTGGTGTATTTTTAAGACAGATATAATGCAGAGCACATGCATTATTGCATGGTATGATGCAGAGGAAACGTATGCATTGCATTTTGTTATATGCTTTGGACACTGCAACAGTGATGAATGGGCTATAACTGCTAGTACGCATGCCTCCTAGTGAGATCATTGACCATATTCATATCTTTTGAGCCTTGGTGATTTCTTTTACGCTGTATCTCCCTGCACTGTGAAGTTACTCAACCTGACTTAAAAAACCAGGCAGGCTAACCATGCTAATGCAGAGCTCAGCTTGAGGGAATTATCAAGTCTTCTCAGCAAGGTAAATTAGTACACATTCGTGCAGCAGCAAGAGCTCTGTACAGCTGCTGTCAGGCTGCTTCTGGTACCTGATCTAGACCATTCACACTGTTTAAGGTACCGGTACGCTACAATGCCGTCTGAAGTATGGCTATAGCCTATCTCTATAGCAGTAATGATGTCTAAAGTTCAGTGCAGTAACCATGAAACCTCTGAAGATCGCTGACTGGAATAATTGCCCTCCCTTAGAAATGTCTTCTGCAACTGCAAACCTGTAGCAAGGCAGTATTCACTAAAATCAACATTCGTGCATAGTTCCCCAAAGCAGTTGCTTTATTTAAAAGGCAGAGTAAAAGGCAGTTGCCTGTGATATCACCACATATTAAGCATTTGTGTATCTGGTTGTTTTAAGTGGCAATCATGTAAAATTAGATGTTTCTAGAGATTTTTCCCCCTGCTGTTCTGGCCTGTTCCAATTAAGTGTGTTTGATTTTCAGATCTGGGAGATTATCTCCGGTATTAGGCCACTACTTGCAAGGGTTTGGGAACAAAGAGGCTATGGGGTTTTTCTGTCTTTTTTAAGTGGTATGTTGACTCTCATACTCCAGTATATAAAGATTTTTACCTAAATCCCATAAACACCTCTACTGTACCCAAATAATTCCCATGAGGCCTAAATAGCTTTCTTTTCAGGCAGTCTGAAAGCAGATGGAAGCATAGCAACGTATTTTGCCTGTACAGGTTAGACTGCTCTCGCAATACGAAGAAATCCCAAAGAAATCAACCTCATTAAATGTCATCACATGTTGCTGTCACAGGGAATTCAATTTGAGAAGGCTGCTTATTTGCCAGTGTAATTAGATAGCATTTCCTACAGCAGAAAGATGCTTAGCCTTAAGGAGCTAGGGATGCAATTTCTCTGAATGACTGCCTTATGGTTAGAAATTGCCTCAGGAGAAAAAAGAATGCCTGTATTTCAGTACTCTGTGGTGCAAGTAGAATATGGATTGCCACCATATGCCTATTTAATACACTTTTTGAGGAAAGCTTGTGCTTTGAAAATCTTTTATGATCCTTGTAAGTATTTTGTCAATATGGAAACATGGATTACACTATGATTATTGGTGAAGAAAGTGTCTATTATTAGCTTCCAGCTAATGTAATTTTATATGGCTTTATAATCTCTTTGTTTTGCATGCAATTATTAAGCATGCATGTGCTTGTGTGTGTGAAAATGTGCTTGTATGCATTATTTCAATTGTCCGAAAGTCAATGGTGGTGTATTCTACAAAGGATAAATAATGAGCAAACCATCTAGGCTAAATAGTCTGACTGGCTAAAATGATGCACAACCCAAGGGCCCCTGAATTTTTCATCATAGAAAGGTCCTAGATTTTGAACAGTGTCATTTCTGGTGGTGCAAAATATTTCAGGACATCTTTGAATACTTGAATACTTAAATAAATTGAATACTCAAATACTCAATTAAATGGAATACTCTGCATTCACAACTATTTGTATCAGTTAGCATAAAAGAATTCACTGCTTTATTTAAAAATTCAGGGTAGTCCAATTTCTACCAAAAAAAGAAGTATTGGTGAGTGGGAACACCTTTGCTGGGAGGACAAAAATTTTGCGGGATAGGTGTGCCCACGGAGCTCTTCAAGGTTTAGCCTTAGGGACAGTCTTTTGCTATTAATGACACTGGTGCAAACAGCAGGATCATGATAATGAAACTTGCAGATGACGCAAAATTGAGAGACGAAATCAGCACAGAAGAAGATTGGAATATTTTACAAGAAGATGAGGGCAGAGAGCTGAGAGGGGAAGGCGGATGGCAGAGCTTTAGGTCCACTAGAACAGCCCTTAGGAATATGAAAGGCATCTAAGCCCTCTGTAGTAATGAGGTTTATCCTTTTAAAGGAGTGGGGAACAGCAACAAAATACACGCAAAAAAACCCATTTGTCAACATTTTAATGGAACTTGCTTATTTCACGAAAAAGACTGTGTAATACTGCTGCTTATGATGGCAGGACACCATTCCTACGTTCCCATATTCAGTAAGCGTTACTCTTGAAAACAAAACAAAATTACACACAGTCAAGCACAAATATAAAACCTGCTGTATTAAAACTCCCAATAGCTGCACTCAGGTGGACTTTAACGTCATGATAGAAGAGTAAGTCTAAGATCTGGTCATATCTTCTTAACTGAAGAGATTTTAAATTTATAATTAAATACCATTGTAGATTTCTAATTCAACATGTCAGTACTTGGAACCAAAATGGAAATGCAGATTACCATGTGGAAAAAGTTCTGAGTGGTGAAAATTACTCCTTTATAAACTCATCAGAGTACTGCTTGGGCGTGAATTAAACTTCTCCAAGAGATTAATAAAAATTCAAAATAACTGTTTTACTAATGATTATAATACAATAGGAAATGGTTTTCTTTGGATAGAGGTCATGATTCGAAGCTAGATTAAAGCCATCTTTTTTGGCAGTGGGAAGAGAGGAGAAACATACGTTTTAACATGCTTGGATTTAGGCTGAAGACAAAAAACCAAAAAAGTAGAATTAAGAAAATATTCTCTCCTACTGAAGTGACATAAATGAAACCATTACCACAAAAAAACACACAAAAAAAGCAACAAAACCCCCTGAGCTTTATGGGTATTTATTTGTGTCTTATTCAAGGTAAAAGTTGTGAATTATGCTTCAGTTTTTGAAATTTCTCTTTCACTTCTCTCCTGTGACCTGTCTGTCACTTGGCATGAGTAATGAACATTCTCACTAGCTCTACATTTATAATCAAATGGCAATGAGTGAATAAAGAAGAAAGGGTCAGCAAACAACAGAGACTCTTAACAGTGACAGAGAAAACCAAGGAAATTCCAATGATAAGAGTAACTTTTGTGATTATGAAGTACTTTCTTCTTGCACATCCTTTGCTATATTCATTTATTCATTGATACCACCAACACAATATTTGAAGCATAATGTTGCACTAGAGATAAATGTCTTTGGGGTTATTTTTTAAAGCTAAACTGATATGAACTAAAGATTCCACAGATTTGAGAACTTCTTGAAAATTCATTTGAATATTGAAAATCAAGTAAAAAATGTCAGCCATCTCAACATGAAGGTTGCTGTCCAGTATTCTTTGAGAGTGAGATAATGGACAAACAATTTATAATATTCACTACACACTACTGTGACAGAAGTGATCATTCCTCTAATTTAAGACTTTGCTGAAAAGTTTTCTTTTCTTAAATATTTACACCATTTTATGTGACTTGGTAAAATAGGTTATTTCAAGATTAACCTGGTTTATGTTGAAAATGTTCATTATTGGTAGTTGAAACCTGACATTTTCAGCTTACAGGAAACGATGAAACTACCATTACTTTAGCTGCAGATGACGTTATTTATTCTTATCACTTTGCAACTTTGTAGGTTTACACCTAATATTTCAAAAGGATTTAGCTGAACTGTTAGTTCAGATTTGCATCTGAACATAACGTTTCAACAACTAATTCTAAAACCTCCAAAACGGTTGCTTTAGGATAAAAATAAAACTGTATTTTTTAACTATAGTTTAATGTAGGCTAGTTACAGTCACCACATATATCACTCGCACAGATACCTCCAATACATGTGTGCATATATACACAAAACAGCTGGCCTCACTGACTTTTTTTTCTTTTTCTTATCCCCGCTATTGGATTTTATATTGCTTTTCAGTACTGTTTTGGTGTTTAAGAAAATGGTCCAAACCAGTTTTAATTTTCATTGCATTATTTTCTAAAGCCTGAATTGAGTATTGTAAAGTGAATTTATTATTTTAACTATGAAATATGCACTTTTCTCATCTTAGTGAGAGACATTTGCTAATATATTAGCATTGACAGTGGTGAAAGAACTTCAAATATACAAAGTGCCTCAGCAAAGCGAAGGGCTCTGTTCACTTACATAGACATCTTCAAAATGATATATCCACCCAGTAGAAAGATAATTGCTTCAAACAACGTGAATTTTTATAAAGAACTTTTCTTCCCACTGCGATGTGAAGCTTTGAAGAGGGTTTCCACAGAGATATGAAGCTTTTTCTTATGAGTTACTCAGACTTCAAACATTTTTCACATTAATAGGAAAAAAAATAATAATTGCAGAAATGTTAAGGTTGCTCCAAAGGCAAAATTCAAGACTGGAATAGGTACATCAGAAAAAAATCAGGAGAAACAAAACTGTCACCTCATCAGACTGTATAAATGTCTCTGTTGTGAGTATATCTTGAGTAGAAATACAATATCTGTTAGCAGAGCTTACTGTAGACTTGTCCTGGTTTCGGCGAGGACAGGGTTAATTTTCACCAGAAGCCAGGAGGGGACACAGCTGCACTGGGCTGACCCAACCTGGCCAAACAGAACAGGCTATTCGATACCATGTGCTGTCATGCTGTGTTCTGGCTGAGGGGGAGCAGGGCGGCGGGAAGTCAGTCACGGCTCGGAAGCGCGCGTGCGTGGCAGCGGGCGGTGAGAGTGGCTCTGTGCATTCTGCTGTGTTGTATATTCCCCATATCTATATTGTTGTTGTTACTGTTCCATTTGTTTGCTGTTCAGTTAAACTGCCCTTATCCAGACCCACGAATTTTTGCCTTTTTCCTTCTATTCTCCTCCCCACCCCAGTGGTGGTCATGAACCCATGCTGTCTGGGCCTGATCCTGTGGTTGTCCTTTACATGCCCAGTGATAGTACTCAGGCTCCACAATCTTCCCTGGCACGGAGGTCAGGCTGACCTAACTAAACAGTTAACAGGCTACACAGTATCAGAGGATCTGAATTGGAGACAGATACATGGTTGCAGAACCACGCTCCCGTGGAGACCACCAATGAGAAAGAGACACCTTGGACCCTGGTGAATTGCAAAAGCAGGAGTCTGCTCCAGCCTCCACCCTCCAGCATAACTACCATCCATCTGTCGCCAGCAGGCTCAGTGTCGTGTAAACCTCCCTATGATCAAAGAAACCAAAATTCCACTGACGGCACCAGTTTCTGAGCCACCTGTTAATCAGGTGAGTTTTCCTGTCCATTTCAGTGCTCTTCCCTGCCACTGACAGGGTTGAGAAAAACACCACCTGTGCCCCTGATCCTTCAACCAACTGTCCCAGTGCCCTGAAGTCCCTTTTGATGGCTTTGGGGCTCCTGTCATCACCACCAATCTGCATTACCAACAGCGGGTAATAATTAGAGGTCCGCACCAGACCAGGGAGCTTCACTGCTGCTCTTCCTCTCATTGTATTTATATAACTGCAAATGCAAGGCCCACCACTAATTTTTATAGGAGAGCTCTTCAACCTTTGGGTATACTTCCTGCAGAAACCTGTGGAAAGTGTGCATCTGTCTGTCACTGGCCAGCTTCTGTTTTATTTCTGATTGAGTTCAAGGTAGTTTTAATAGTCACCTTCAGCTGTGCCCTACAGACCTCTCCCTCTGAGTCTCATGGGTGATTCTCATGTTTGTAAACCTTCTCTATCTGGTACAAAACATTTAAGGCGATAAAAAAGTCTTTTTCCAAGTTTCACTTACACTTTTTTCCTGTGACTAGAGTATTCCCTCACATGGAACAATGAGGTTTAAGGAAATGACTTTTGAGTTTCAAGGCAATTATAGTTGGGTTTCAAGACAATTTGAAAACATTCTGATTAAAAATAAATAGTCAAAACTTAAAGGTTACTTTGTGAAAAAGAAAAACCTTAATTTGAGAGACAGTTCTGACCTAGAACATTTTTTATGTTGGGCTTTTGTTGGTTACTATTTTAGGGAAAAGTACTTTGTATTTTTATAGAATGAAAAAATTGATTCAGAGTGAAAGGAGTGTGAGATCTGAAGTCATAAACGTTCTGTCCCAGTTCATGCTGAAACTCAAAAAGAGCTTTTGGTGCCAAACTTCTGAATATGTCTGGCTTAGCAGTACAGGCATAATGGTGTTTTTCCCAATTAGGTCGACAAAAAACACATGGCATTTCTAAGCCATATGAATGTTGGTGACATAATAATGTAATACAATCATTACTACTACTTTGAAAACAAAGACAGTTAGACTTAGAGTCATGGAAAATTAATTTTAGAGAAGAATAGAACTGAGACCACCTGATTCACATTGATGTCTTCCATCTGAAACATCAGAGATGCTCAATTTTTTAATGGAGTATTCCACTCTGTCCTACTTCTTGAGGACAGAAAGAACCAAATTTTCTGGTATCTCACCCATGCCATGGTGTTTTCTGAGGACCCTGAAATCTTTTCCTGCTATGTTGTCACAGAACATCACATAACACCACACCTTTGTGTGGTTGTGTGACCGCAGTACCTGAGCAGGAGTAGAAACATTAGTACTGCAAAGAACGTACAGGAACATGAAAACATGGGAAATTTGCACCTTTCACATTCCCCAGTACAACTGGAACATCAGGTGAGACAGGCACGTCTGGATTATATTTATGTAAAGGACATATTTGTGATCATAACCTAAGATAGAACAGACCTCAAAAAACAATAAAACTAATGTGACACCCCTGATGTCTACCTTTGCTTCAAAGACAATAATATATTTGGTCTACCAGCTACAGCAAAGTTGACAACCTCTCTGCTCCATCCAGTCACAGCATTTAATACCAGTAGGTGAATTGTTTTGTAGAATCAGGTGCTGTGGTGTCCTGGTTTTGGCTGGGATAGAGTTAAATTACTTCTCAGTATCTGCTGTGTTTTGGATTTTGTATGAGAAGAATGTTGACAATACTGATGGGTTTTAGGTCCTAAGAAATCAAGGACTTTTTCCAGTCTCCCATGTTCAGCTAAAGAGTAGGTGTGCAGGAGCTGGGAGGGAGCATAGCCAGACAGCCAAGCCAGCTGATGGAAATATTCCGTACCATAGATGTCATGCTCAGTTTATGAATGGGGACTGGCTAGGGGGCAGGAATCCTTTTTTTGTTTTCCGTGATTTTGAATCCTCACTTGGCCTGGAGTTCGAACTTTTCCAGGAGTTCAGCCTTTTTCAGTTTTGTGAATTCATGAATCTGTAATTTCCGGCTTCTGCGATTGCTGCGCAGGAACTGAATATGAATTGGTTGTTGGGTGGTGAGGAAGATTGTATAGTATACAATTTATTTTGCATGTTCATTATTATCATTATTACTATGATTATTATTAGTAGCATTATTAGTAGTATTGTTATTTCCTTTGTTGCCTTATAAACCTGCAAATTTTACCTGTTGTCCATTTCTCCTCCCTATCCCACTGGGGAGGAAAGGGAGGGGTGAGTAAGCGGCTGTCTAGTGCTTAGGTGCCAGCTGCTGTGTTAAACCATGATGCATGGATAAATAAAGTGAGCCGTACCGGGCACTTCAAAGAAGTAAAAGGGATATTTGGAGTAGACAATATGGATGTTTAGGTAAGAATATGTCTTAGATACAGAACAGGAAAGAAAAAGATGGAATGATGGTAAAATGAAATATGAATGACACTTGTCCAAAATGGGATTTTCCTTTAGGCAGAAAGTTCCAATATTTCAAAATCTTAGTTCCAAATTATCCAAGAATTTTTACTAGATTTTTGGTGGATTTTTTCTGTTTTAAATATGCATTATATACAAAAAAAGGCATAAACCTGGAAATGTTGACATTATTTGTTGCTATTTCTAAAAAGCATGATTTATTTTTGACAAAGCTGTTTTTATAGTTGACCCCTGCTTTGCTGATAAAGAGTCAGTATGCCCTACTGGAGGATTTTGAATTTCAAGGAGGGGTGTTATAGAATATAAAAAATAATAAGTAAGAATCAAAGGGAAAAGTTGGAACTTGATACAGAATGAGTATGAGATACAAGAAAGAAAAAAATGATGTGGGAACTACATTTATTGCTACAGCCAGAAAGAGTTTGTTCAGTTTGAAACTGAAGAGACTGACAGGTTCAGCTGTCCATTGTGTTGCTGAAAACTGAAAACTGGAATTGTGTAGCTCAGATACTCCTTTCAGATACAAATGCAAGACTTTGACAACTCTGTGTGTGAATTAACTATAAGAACTGTGAAGAATGTGATGGACAAAGCTGACAACTCAGACAGCCCACAGAACAGTAGTTACTCTCTACGTATTTTTTTAAAACATCCATGATGAAATAGTGGACTCACGAAAGCCAAAGTCGTTGTTTTATTCTGGAGAAGGAATATGTGGTTTCGAGTGTTGTGATATATTGCAAATTGCAAAAATAGTGATATTCATAAAAGATTGAATATTTAAACAAATTATCACTTTGTCATAAAGTTGAAAGCTCATCTTTACATTAAAAACTCAGATAAATCACATTAATTGTCTTGACTGAAAACATTGCCACAGCTTAGATGGTTGCTTGAAACCATGTCAGCTAGTTATGCAAGGCTACATGCCAATGACGATGACTGGATTCTGGCTACATCCTCTCCTCTTGCCCTTTGCCAGAGCTGGTGTGGGACTAAGCAGCTGTCTAGACTGACTCTTCGGTGGCTAAGGGTCTTTCCAATCCAGATGCCTTTTTAGCTAGTAGGGTTTCATGTTTCCTTCTACTTTTGAACTTTAGAGCAAATCAAGATGCCAGATTAGTTCTGAAATTGTAACTAACTTATTTTAGCCTTTCTTCACATAATGCAACAAAAAACTTCTATATATTATTACCTTGTTGCTTTTCCCTCTTTCCTTCCTCAGCCTTCCTGAAAGACTGTCACCAAGGAAGACAAGTACAACCAGGCTAAAAAAGGTAAAAGTCAAGTCTGAAGTGCCCATACCGCTGTGGCTAGTAGTTTTAAGCAGAAGACCAAAGTTAGGGGAAGCTGGCTGAAAAACTGAGGGATGAAAAGACTGTAATTGAAGACATGGGCTGTGTTTCAAGACATGAGCTGTTGAGAAAGTTCTTCTAAAAAAGGAGATCTGTCATGTTAGGAAGACTGTTTTGTTATTATTATTTATGTTCCTTTTAATATATGTTATTCAATATAAGGAGGTTTAGGCATCTTAATAGAGACAGCTCTGCTGTTGTCAGCAGCAGGAGTAGAGTCTAGGTCTGGAAATCAATACAGCTTCCAATTCATTTCAGTAAGGGAGGGAGGATGGAGAGGGACTTGATATTATCAAAACAGTCAAACTGTTCCACATGTTCTCATTGTGTTTGTGAACACTGTATGTTAGAAACAAACACCATTAGAGTATCTGAGGAAAGCTGTGCACTACAACTTCACAATTAAAAATGTTAAATGGGGTTTCATTGACTTATTCTTAGAATATGTCACTAATTTGACTTATTCCATGTACAGCAACAAGAAATGCATAGGAACAGCAATATGACCATTGTTTTAAAAATAAATAGAGTAGTATTATACTATACTGAGTTTCCAGAATAACATATGACAGAGTCTTTATGCGATTCAATTAACTTATGCTCTTGGCTTCAACAGATTATTTGCTCCACTTGCATTTCAACACCAAAAAAATTTGAGCTATAGATTTTATTTATTCTTTCATCCCTCACAGTAAGTTGCCTTGTGGACAGTGAAAATTGCTGACAGTTCCAACAGAAAATCATGAACTGGCAGACATATAGGATTTCACAGGTAGCTGGTTAGTTTGTCTCTATAATGGAATATTTACAGAGCTGTGCCAAGAAAATAATGACAAATGGAGCTCAAAAATTCCTAAAGGATATGTTTTTTTGCTTCACTGTAGCTATTAGAATATTTTACTACTATGTTATCTCTTTAATGCCCTGACTTATTTGTCACAAAATTTTAGTCAAATTGCTTTGTTTATATCCAAAACCTTTAAAAACACAAGTAGAAACACAAAACAAGAATGTCAGACGGTTCCTATTTTACGTCAGTATCATTGCATTCTGAGGATCATTCAACTGAAAGTAACCGGGGGTCATGAATACTCTTTGGATTAAAGATGCATAGAATACGAGGATTTGTTTCTTTTGAACACCTTTGCAGTTAATTCTAAATATGTAATACTGACACAGGAACTCTCAGCATGTCAGTTCAGTAGCTAAACATTTCTACTACCCCAAATCAGTAGTAGTCTGATATTTAGCACTGAGATAAAATAATTTTTCATGAATCAGAGAGAAAAACTGCTTCTGAAAGCCACGTTCTTAAGAATTACAATTAATAATAACATGCATATGCCTTTATGTAAGAGGCATATATTACAATACATGCATTGACAAATTAATCTTCATATTCATGTCTACAAGCAAGGATAAACTGTAATCATACAGGTGAATTATTGGAAAAATGGAACACTTCATCTTGACTCCTGTGTGTCTTGTAACATCTCAACATTGAAGTTAATAACCAAAGCCCAGATTTTGTCAGACTAGCAGAACTGAGTTAATGTCTATCTTTCCTTCTCACATAATGAAGATAGACGTATCTACTCTTTTTCAGTGTTATTGACTGCAGTTACTGCATAATCCCAATGAAGTGTTTAACATCATTACTTAAACAGAGGGAATTGATAAAATGCTTAAATTTTCAGGAAACTTCTTGAATTTGCATGGGAGGATACACAGGATACTGTGGTAGAATACTACTGTTACCTATGTATTCAGTGTAGTCAGCACAGATAACCAATTTAAACTTCAGGGCATAAGGAAAACCCAGAATAACAGCCAACATAGTTTTCAGAAGAGCTGTGATAGTATTCAGTAGTAGTTGACTTCAGACTATGTTAAGACATATTCCTTACTAACTAACTATGATAAATCTACTACCAAAATATATTGACACTGGTGTGTTGAGAGCTGGCTGTTATCCTTTGTCTCTGAATGAACCAGAAAAAGAGAATATGATCTTTGCTACAGGCTCTTTGGCAAGCTTTAACTTTTTCCAAAATTTCCTCAATTGAAGTGCATCCTACTTGGCTGATCTATATCATATCTTCTATACTGATTGATATCCTTGCAGTTTCATGGGAAACTTCAAGTAATTGAACAGTGTTTGCAGCTGCATTGATCAATATCTGATGGTTTCCTCCCCCTGGAGTTTAGTTGAAAGTAACCCATAGATGACTGACTGACACAGAAGTCCACAGGACTCACTCTCCTTGCAGAGTCTCAGGGGGAATCTTCCTCAAGGTACAGGAGTATAGCTGGAGAAGTAAGGGAAAGCATATTAAGGAGTTATGCCCCTCAGATTCTAGGGCTGGTTCCAAAGAGCGAGATGCACAATGCACAGAGAAGAAAAGGTGCACCTGACTCTCAAACTGGGAATCAAAAAAATCCTTGCCAGCATTTTCTGATCCCTGGAAGCCGTTTCTAAGATTCCCTAAGGAAGACTGGATCGCCCTGCACACTGCTGATCTTCAACAGAGGTACCCTGGAGCAATTTGTAGGGCCTCTTAAAAGGGTCAGGTCCTCTCACCTGTGCATTTGCAGTTGTTTCCTTTTAAAAACATGAGGCTGAGGGATAAAGGTGCCAGTGTATTTTTATAAAATAGACATGGAAGCTTTGACAGAGAAGTGAGAGGTCAGTTTCCTCTGCAGTCTGAGGAGTCTCACACACCCCTCCTGAGTGAATACGCAAATTATGAATTAGGATAACAGGTAGTCTCAAGTGCAGGAGAGAAGGCATCTCCTGTTGAAGCTGTGTAATTGTCCTCTGTGTTGAACCTAGAAATAGTCCTACAGAATAGAAAATACTTAAGAAGTTCTAGAAGCAGAAACCAGATTCCTCCTGGGTACAGTTTCACAGCTTCTGGCAAAATGATAACTGTACGTACAGTCCTCCAGCCCTCTAAGGTGAGAAGCAGGGATTCAGACTCATTCAAGTGAACCAAGAACTGGCTTTGGGCTCTATTTCTCATACAAGTGCTGTGTCTGTGAGATTTTTCTGCACAGGGCAGGCAGTTGTATCACGGTAAGCTTCCTTCCACAATCTTGCATTAAAAGGAAGAAGTGGGATGAGGTTAGTCTTCCAAAAGGAAAGTTTTAATCATCTACTTTGAAAAAAGGATCACTGGCTTTCCATATGAAATAGCTTAGAGGTCCTTCTGGATCTCTCTCTAAGCTGTAGGGAGAGTTAGGAATTTAGACTTAACTCTAATGTTATGCAGAACAGTGCTCAATATAGTTTTTTCTGGCTTATCTTTCTGAAGCTCCTAGTCAAGGGACCTTTTTAAACTTCAGTCCAAGAGTGTGGCAAACAAAGTGCTGGTAGAGCGGTGCTAACTTGTAGGCCCTCGTGTCTTGCATATGGTCTCCACTCTGCTGGAATCTTTCAGAGGCAATCTGTTAACTATAATGTGTTAACATTACACCTTCTGGTAGTGCCCTCGTGTTAATTCACAATAAGGTTATGATATATTGGTTTTGTAATTTTAAAGAGGGGTTAAACTCCTTGCCCTCCACTAATTACTTTGGATTCTGCAAAAGACTGACAACTTGCTTTTCATACAGGTATTTTCTTGAAAAGAAAACAAGGATTTTTTGTATCCTTAGTGGTTCAGAACTCATCTGATGAAGAAATATCCGTCCTCTATAAAAGCAGGACTGTTTACCAGTCCTTAAGATACACCACAAGAACAACAAGAGCTAAAGCAACCTATAGGTGACTGAGCACATGATAAACGTCCATTTGTAAGTCTTGAATTGCATAATACAGATATTAATAGTGGCAACTATCTTCATTACTATTTTAGCATCTTCCCCACAAAATGAGGATTACTAGTCCTGCCAAAAAGGTTTCAGTAGCCAAGTTTATGCTCCATTTCTCTCTCTTCCCCACCAGCCTCTCTGGTGTGGAGGGAAAGTAGTTGTGAGGGTCATGCTAGGCAGAGAAGCTCTTTCAAATAAGAAGTCTGGCACATCATTGAAAGTTCATATACTTAACAGTCTCTTGAAACAGTCCAAAAGTTGAAGAACGGTTAGAAAGAATGATCTATTTTCAAGTGAATAGATTACACTTTTTACAAATTATACACCTTTGAAACATTGTGCAATAGCTCTCTGATAAACTTTCTTTTTTGTTGTTCACATATAACATAACTGCTGATTAAACATTTCTGACAGATAAAACACAGGCTTTGCACATACTGCTGCTGAAGTTCATGGGGAGAAGGCCAGAATGGAGACTTGAGAGTCAGGAAGTTCTTCAGGCTTTCAGCTGGCATTTTGTATTAGACTGTTGAAGACTAAAAGCAAGAATCCTTGATAAGGAATATCATATAGTTTTACAAATGTCAGCAATCTTATCTGGAATCATACTGTCATTGACTCAGATGTATTTAATCAAAGAAAGGTTCTTCCTTAAAAGACCGTCTTGTAAAGTGCTTGTGGACCTAACTAGGAGTATTTGCCTATATAAAAATACATTTCATGCTGAGGCATCATGTACTTAGTAGTCCACTGATACTCAATACCTCAATATCATACTAATTTTAAGATATTTTCAATATAACTAACTAATCAGTTGATTAATTTAACCTGTGGGTTCCACCTAATCTTGGTTAAATGTTACGAACCTTAGAATTTGAGCTTTTTTAACATAAGATAACATAAGATAACGTAACGTAACGTAACGTAACATAACGTAACGTAACGTAACGTAACGTAACATAACGTGTAAACTTTTGGGTTTTTTCCTCTTGAGTTGTGCTAAATTCAAAATCTTGTCACGGACACAAAGGAACCCACATTATAGTTGGATTGAAAAATGTGGTGTTAGCCTGAGTAATGATTTAACAGCCTAATCAAAATACATCAAAGGGTCACGGTAGTCATAGTTCAAATTATCTAACTGTCCTGGTTTAGGCTGGGACAGAATTAATTTTCCTCTCAGTAGCTGCAGTGATTTGGATTTAGTACGAAAAGAATGTTGATAACACTGATGTTTTTAAGTTGCTGCTATGAAATCAAGGACTTTTTTCACTTTCTCATATTCACCTAATGAGCAGGTGTGCAGGAGCTGGGAGGGAGCACAGCCAGACAGATAGCCCAAGCTGGCCACTGGAAATATTCCATATCATAGGAAGTTATCTGCTCTTCTTGTTACCGTGAGTTTAAATCCTCTGTTTTCTGGGAGTTTGAACTTTTCCAGGAGATCAATTTTTCTTAGATGTTTTACAAAATTCTGAAAAATTTGTGAGTGGTGTTCTGTAATCACTGCCCAGGGGCTGGCTGCAGATTGATCATTAGGTAGTGAGAAAAATTTTATTGTATATAGTTTATTTGCATGTTCATTATGATCATTATTATCATTACTATTATTAATATTATTATTAATACTCGTATTTCCTTTGTTGCCTTATATAACTGTCTTTATCTCAACCAATGAGTTTTCCCTTTTGTCCACTTCTCCCCCCCATCCTGCCGGGGACAAAGGTGAGGGTTGAGTGAGAGGCCATCTGGAGCCTTTGTTTTTGGCTACTGGGTTAAACTATGGCAATAATTAATACGGAAAAGACTTCTTAGTAATTGTTAAAACCATGTTTATTAGGTGTAGGTGGCAAGGCGTTGTAAGTGGGGGGGCTGCAGAGATGGCCTCTGTGAGGAGGCTGCTTTGTGTCAGTCACAGATGGTTCCAGCCTGTTCCAATGGAGCCACTGCAGGGCAAAGCTGAGCCCCTCAGCCACCAGTGGAGTGCCTCTGGGAAAACATATTTAAGCAAGGGCAAAAATGCCAGAAGGTGTGTGGGGGGGAATTGCGTAGAGAACAGCCCTCAAACACCGAGGCCAGAATAGGAGGAGGTGGAGTAGGTGCTCCAGATGCCAGAGAAAACAATGGTGAAGCAGGTTATCTCCCTGCAGCCTATGGATAACCCCACACCAGAACAGCTATTTCCCTGAAGGAAACTGCACGCTGTGGAGGCCCCCGTGCCAGGGTAGATGGATATTCTGTGACTGAAATTACAGCCCATGGAGAATCTATGCTGGAACAGGTTTGATGGACTTCAGCCCATGGGAAGGACCAACCATGGAGCAGGGGAAAAGTCTGAGGGGGAAGGAGTGGCAGAGTGGAGCTGTTATGAACTGACCACAAGCCCCCCTTCCCCATCCCTCTGTGCCACTCAGGGAGTGAGGAGGTAGAGGAGTTGGGAATGAAGCAATGAACTTGAGGCTGGGAAGAAGGAGGAGTGAGGTGAAGATGTTTTAGGGGGGGTTTTGTTTTTTAGCTCTGATTTTTTTGAGAAGAGGACTATGTGGAAAGGTCCTTTTCAAAATCACCTGATGACCACCATCACCACAAGAAGTTACATTCTTTACAAGAAAAGCAGCAGCAAAAGAATTTTGCCTTTCTTCATTACAAAATTCAATATGTTGACACCATTTTATTGCCATATCAGAGGCTAATTTGTTTATCATTCCACATTTGTTAAACCAGTGATTAGAATAGAAAGAGTGGGTGACTGTGGCTCTGCACATCTTGTGGTAAAATTTGTCTCACAGACCAATCTGTATTCAGTTCATTTCTGGTGCCAAGAGCACAAGTTAGAACACATGATGTTGACTGACAGATGACAGACAATGTAGCTCACTCGAAATCATGTTCAGCATCAGCAGTCAAGAGGTCAAAATTTGATAGAATGTAACATTAAATAAATTAAATATTTTCATGGTACGTAGGTCCTCGGCAGCCTGTTCTGAGTGTCGGTAATTTGCACACATACTTCTCAAACACAAATAGGACCAGTTTTCAAGGTCATTATTACATCCTTGATAAACTTCCCACTCATATATCTTGTCCTTCTCTAACCTCCAGCCTCAATGAAATCCTAGATTGAGTGCAAATAAAAAACAGAAAACACTTGGCAGTGATGCAAAATCTGGCTTTGAAAAGGTGAGTTTACAGTATCTTCTGATTATCCCTGTAATGCTCATTCTTACTTATAATTGTCAGCGTAAACTATTGGTCATTCTTGTCTCCAAACTGAAGAAAAGGGTTTCAAATAAGCAAGAGCTATGAAACTATGCTCTAGAAAAGAAAACCAATAGAGTCCTACAGCTGGGAGATGACTGTCAGAAAAGCATCAGAGTCCAAATGCGGGAGAACGGAGTTTCCACTGAAAATTTTATTTTCTGACTTCAGGAACCCAAGCCATATGAAGCTGATACAAATCCCCTATGAGGAAAGGCTGAGAGAGTTGAGGTTGTTTAGCCTGGAGAAGAAAAGGCTTAGGGGAGACCTTCTTACAGCCTTCCAGTACCTGAAGGAGGCCTGCAAGAAAGCTGGAGAGGGATTTTTTACAAGGGCTTGCAGTGACAGGACAAGGGGTAATGACTTTAAACTGAAAGAGGGTAGATTTAGACTAAATATAAAAAAGAATTTGTTTATTATGAGGGTAGCAAGGCACTGGAACAGGTTGCCAGAGAAGCTGTGGATGCCCCCTCCCTGGAAGTGTTCAAGGTCAGGTTGGATGGAGCTGTGAGCAACCTGGTCTAGTGGAAGATGTCCCTGCTCATGGCAGGGGGGTTGGAACCAGATGATCTTTAAGGTCCCTTCCAACCCGAACCATTCCATGATTCTGTGAAATGCAAAACTTTCTCTATTTCTATAGCTTTCATGTTTTTCCCACAGAAAAGGGTAACATTACTTATTTTTTCAATCTATCTTGCTTTTAAATACTCAAGTGTATTGGTTTAGGCCCGGACAGCAACAAGGGACCACACTTTTGGTCTATTGTCCCTCTGTCCGATGGGGTGGGGAGGGAAATTGGAAGAAAAACGCAAAACTCACGGGTCAAGATAAGGGCAGTTTAACAGAACAGCAAAGGAAATGAGCAGTAACAAGAATAATACTGAAAAGAAGAATATAAAAAAGCTAGGGAATGCACAGAGCAACTCTCACCGCCCAATGCCCAGGGCACTCCTGATCCGTGATTAACCTCCCCCTGGCCAGCTCCCCCACTCAGAACAGAGCGTCAGGTCACATGATATCGAATATCAGCCCATCCTGGCTGTGTCCCCTCCCGGCTTCTTGTGAAAATCAACCCAATCCCAGCCAAAACAACCCAGGACATCAAGAAAGTACAAATTTCCCTGGCTTAGAGTGAAAAAATTCTGAGGTCATGTGCTCAGCTCGTTAACCTCATGTAAGGAGGGATTTCAGGTTTGAATACATTTAGGAACAAATCCTTCTCTGAGATGCATTTGGACAACTGCTGTTGATTTTAATGCATGTATCAGCAGGTCACATTTGGCATGTGGTCAAGGTTAATTTTAACTGTAACTTTTGTTCTTGTATTGTCCCGTTAAAGGGCAGAGCAGAGAAAGATGACTTTATTCGAAAGTAAATATAACCTTTAGATATTAGCCTGCTCTTACTCAGTCCATTCAATTACAAAACTTTGAAAATGTTCAAAGTACTATTTATTGCTTTCTTCTCATTAGGGTCAGAATCCTTCATCTGTCAGCTTCTGTACAACTGAGAAGTAACCATTTGAAAGAGTTTGTTTGGTATGTCTCTCAGATTTCTGTGATAATGAAGGTCAATTTCTGTAGTTATCTTATTTTGATTATACTTCGAAAATAATGACCGGACTAGTTTTCTTGAAGATCTACTGTAAATGAGAGATAATATTTAAAACTGCTAAATACTCTTGAAATAACCGAAGTTAAGGCAAATAAATAAATCTCAAATATTATCTGTTATCATGTGGGTTTCTTGCTTAAATTATGCATTTAAAGGCTGAAAGTCATCTAAAGATAGCCAGGCATTCTTCTCTCTCACCCCAATATTAAAGACAGACAGTAAGATTTGTCTTTGAAGGTGTTTATCTGTTATGACTGTTTAGCCAGGAATGCAGGTGAGTTAGATGCATGATGTTATAGGGGAGAAGATTTTTTTCAGTGCACTTTTTCAAATTTCTTTATGCATCATTCTTAAACTCTGCTTCTTCCCACAGTTGAAGAACAAGTCCATTCTTTGAAAGCAGCTGGTCAGAGACCAGAGACAGTTACTGCATGTAACTGTAGAAACAGTAAATTTATCCTCAAACATGCACAGTGCAATTCATACAAATTTATTATAAGTGTTGGAATAGTCAAAATCAAAAAATGAATATAAAATAAAACACAAAAAATATGCAAAGATGCTCAGACTGCAGTTCACACTGCTGATCTCTAACACGTACACTCAGGTGACATGAAAGCAATTGTACAATAATACAGGAAGTATTAGAAATATTGGATTGATTTTTATAAGGCATACAAAAAACCTAATTCAATAAAGGCAATCTGACATTTTAGATATCCCATCCCATGCTTATTCTTTAGCTTCAATTTGCATTTGCAGAATATTCCTCCCCCCAAACCCAAAAGGGTAATTTTTCATTTGCTGCCATTTCTCTGTGCGATGTATGAGTTATTCATGCAATAAATTCATTCTACTAATAAAATATTGATCTTGAAGGAAGTCTCATGAAAAAGGCATGTGTTTTGAATTCTGAGAACAAACAACTGCTGCTTTTATTAAAACAAAATCTGAACCCATGAGAAAATGGAGGGTGGGACAGATTATGGAAAAAATTCTTTTTTTTTTCTGAGGCTCTTGTGGGAGGAAATGTTTGTTTGCTTTTGTATTTGATCCCTGATAATTAATTTCAGCTGTCAGTCAGGTTGTTATGTTAGAATTCGTGATCACTTAAAGTCAATTTAATCTTCGTCCCCTGAAAAGTGACATTTCTTCATGATACGGTATCTGTACCATGAACTTTTTTAAGCTTTTTAGTCTAAAGAAAGTCTTATCATTCCTGGTCACAAAATATCTATCCAAGATTTTGGACATTTTCAATATTTCACAGTAAGGAAGTGTAAAAATATAAAAAAAATAAACTTAACTAACCCTTCCTGTTAAATGAACAGATTTGCAGCTGGTAAAGCCTGGAAGCCTCTTTTGCTATCGGTTTTCTCAAAGACAATAAGACACACTAAAGAACTTATATTAAGGAAGCTAAAGGTACAAATACATTGAATAAATCACTGTGTATTATAGATATTGTGTTATTTAGATGTTAAAATATTTTTATTATTTTTAAATGTCATTCTCTGAGGAAGGTAGATGGGAAGGGGCATACGATAAGGAAGATAAAAGTGGCTTTGCTTGTGATATGGATTAAGCGGAGTTAATTATAAATCTTCTCAGTTGACTGCCAATTTCATTGTTTATTTAAACATAAATTTTTTTTCAACAAGAATTTAATGAGATTTTATCTGAAGTAAGCAAAAGATACGCTATCAAGAATGTTAGGGGAGAGTTTCCTTTTCACTTGGAATTTAATGCTCGGAAGAACATAGCTTCTGGATTGGGTGTTTTTTTCCTAAATGTAAGCGTGAAGAGGTGACTAAACTTCACTGTTTCTTCATCCGGAGAAGGATTATTGTCTTGATGAGGAAAAAATGAAAGAAATAATTTAAAAGGAATTCAGTCTGTCAAATAAAATAGAAGCTATCTGCTGTCTTTGAGAAATGAGAGCGTGCGCACTTAAGTTGTTCATTAAAAAGGACAAAAAATGAGGGGAAAAGCAGACCTTGTTGTCATTCAGCTATTAAGTAGACATCCCTAGCAAGCAATGAGTATTATTTGGTCAAACTTGACAAGCCAGCTTAAGAGCAGTCCTGTTTGCAGTTTGTCTGCTAATATAACTATGTTTGCACTTCCGTACCTTTCATTCAAGTTTTTTTCAAGAAGTTTTTAGTCAGTGTCAGTGAATGAAACCTTTCAACAATGTTGTGAGATATTGAAAGTTTTGCATCCCTGTTTTATGACTTGAGGTTTAAAGTTTAAAACCTTAATCCTCAAAAGGCCTTCAATGTCTGCTGTAACAGTTAAACGGAATTTTAGAGAGCCCAAATCCAAAACATAGATCCTCAACTTTTCCTTCATCTACAGACTAATCTTGGTGATGCTTAAACTGTGTCACCCCTCAAATTAATTTCTTGGAGAGAAGGCAGATATTACAGCTAAATTAATGAGTGTTAAGGTGGTTTAATAAATAACTGGAATAAAAATACTGAGCAATTGGAGCAGTGACTGGAAGCCAGATTTCCTTCAGCTCAGGTGAGGACACAGGGAAGCATACATAGTGAAACAGGGTCATTATCTTTTTTCTCAATTTTTTGAGTCCAATGAACTTGTAGCTCTCCTTTGCAAAGTGTACATCTTCAAAATAGAAATGGACAGCATTGTCCTACTGCCATGTGATCAAATCATTCTCCCGGGCTTTAGGAGAGGACAGAACCCAATTCCAGCATGCTGAGTGAACTGTTCTGAGTTATGGAATAAAGTATGGGCTGACTTATCTTCCTAATACATATTTTAAAGATGGAATAAGAACACAAGGAATTCAGAAAAGAAAAGAGAAAATGCAAAGAAGAAAGCAAAAACAGATGGAAAAGATGATGGGGCTGGGGAGGGGAAGAGGAATGGAACACTGGGCAGAGCTGCTCGCATACCATATGCTAATAAATTAAGAAGTGCATTACATTTAAATGGCTATACTTCTTCCATTTCTTCAAACAGACTTTTAATCTCAGTAAAGTCTGGCTTTGCACAGTACTGAGAAACCCATCATGTTACCTGTAAAAGTATTATTAAAAAGAAGAAGACACCAATTTGTGTCCAGACCAGTGTTTGTTTGGATGCATTCTTTATTTTTCTATAATAATAGTAAAGAGAACTACTTAAGTCCAAATGAAATATATCACAACCTTCTCCATGGGATGAAAGCAATAACAAATCAAGAAATATATTCTGAAAAGATCTGGCATGAAAGCAACATCATGCTGCAACTATAATATAACTTTTCTTCTAACCAGCATAAATGGGTAAAAATAACCATTATTTCTTCAGCAAAATTCTGAGAAGGAAATTTTTTATTTCGCACATGAAAAGAAAATTCTAATTTTGCATTGGCTGTCCTCTGGCTGTCTTCCAAGTGTTTACACTTTTTCCCATAAAACTGATGACTCAGTTTGGCTTCAATGCTTCTGATTCTTTTAATAAAATCCAGGCTGGAATTTAAAAAGGAAACAAAAGTCATGAATTAAGAATAATGACGTGTATCTTAGCTCCTTCCGCATCCACTGAACAAATGAACACTCTTTCTCAGAACAGCTTTGAGAGGAAATGTTCATGTTTTTAACAGGATAGATGATACGTGAAGTGCATTTCTTTCCATATATAGTTAACATGCCTTTTAATTAAACTCATTCACTTGTTTTTGCAGTCAGCATCTCTTCTGAAGTTAGTAAGAAATTGAATATATTTTCTGCAAAATTTGCATTTTTTCTTTCCTTATTCTATTCCAGGTTGTGTTTCTTTGTTTTTATGGCTTGGTTTCTGATTTTCCACTATACTGTATACTTATTTTGAAGGTTGATTTATTTTTGTCCAGTGAAAATAAAGATTATACTGTGCTTGTAGAGAGTTATTGGTGCTATAAAGGAATGACTTCCACTGTAGTTTATAGTTCTTGCATTAATAATAACTTGTGTTCCTTATTTTGCTTGTTTGCTATCATCTTGCATATCGGATTTTTAAGAAGAGGAGACAATGCTACTTTTACAAATACAAGATTTTTACTGATCACTATTGGTATGAATAACATATTTCAGGTATTAACTGTAGAAAGAATAAAACAAAGCCATTACTGACATGTTCATTTGAGAACTAACCTTCGCTTATGCACTTGAACTAACTCTCCACTTTCATTCCTTACCTATTATAATTTGCATGATGTTTTCTCCTTTGTTGCCACTGTGTTTGTTTCCTTGCTCAGCTTACTCTTGCTTGGGTACCCTCTCTCCACTTCTGCTTTTTTCACAAGTACTATCCTTTCCAGTTCCTTCTGTCTATTTTTTATGACCCCTGTTTGCCTGCGGAATAGCAGTCATCATAACTGATGAGCCCACAGCATAAGTAAATGCCTCTTGTTGGCATTGTTTACTGCATCAGGTAGGCACTAAATTCTTAGAATAAATCAATTAGTTTTCTTAAAAATAAAAGTACTGGATGAGAAATCTACTTACTCCGGACTATCCATACTTTATAAAATTTGTCCAATTCCTTTCTTTCTAGCTCTCCTTATCCTCTTTGTCACAACTGACGAAACCTAGTAGGTGCCTAATACCTCTAAACTCTTCTAAGCATCTAATAATGAATAGTCATGAATAGTATAAATATCTAGCTCCTGCAAGTACCTGTGCTGTGGGAGTTGGTGGGGTTTATTTGCTTGAATTTCCTACAGCATTATGTAGAACAATAATAAAATTATCTGTTTATAATAAACAAATACATTCTGGTTTAATTTTGTTATGTTGTAGAATTTGGAAGTATTTCTTAGAAGTTTTTGTGTATTACTTTTCCATTTTTTTCATTTCATATCCAAAATCTGAGATGCAAGTATGAAGAACTGTATAATAAAAGCTCAGAATTACTTTTTTGGATCTAGATCCTCAAAGCCTACCTGAATTGGTCAGTAGATGTTCAGAATTTATTGGAGTACATGAAAAATCTTGGATGATAAATTTGCCTGATCACTGAATAGGAAGCATAGTGTTTGCATTCTCTTGGAAATGTTCTACAGATGTTGGCTGTATTTTTAAAAATATGCAGTGGCTGTTGGCTTCAGAAATAATGACCATATGTCTTAAAGAATGTTTGTTGCTTGTTTTAACAGTGCTTAGATTACATTGCCTTTACATTCTAAGAAAGTCTGTGACAGATAACTGAAACACACTTCAAAAAAAACTCCTCTGTGCTCTGGCCTTTTTTACAGCTGACTATGCTATTACATCAGTCTCACTGATTGATAAATAATATGCATGGGTCACTAACCTCATGTATCCAAAAGTTTTTTTAAAAAATGTATACTGTTGAGCATAGTCATAACCAGAGTCTAAATTTTCTTCAACACTTATTAAGCTCCTGTATTCCAAGTAGTTGTTTACCTTACCTATTG
The DNA here is from genome assembly GCF_030867145.1 of Opisthocomus hoazin. Lineage (NCBI taxonomy): Eukaryota > Metazoa > Chordata > Aves > Opisthocomiformes > Opisthocomidae > Opisthocomus > Opisthocomus hoazin. The sequence goes on along the minus strand of NC_134416.1, from coordinate 67,133,898 downwards.
ATAAAATGAAAATAGCTTACAAGACCATTTTATCATAGCATATTTTCCATTTCCAGTACCTTTTTCATTGTGCATGCTTTTCACAGACTGTCTCCATACATATGCTCTAAAAGTGACACACTGATTACAACAGCATGGAAGAAAATGGCGTAAAATTGTGTGTTTTAATCACATAATTTGAATTTTGATTTTCCAATGACTTCTCTACCTCTGAACAACTAATGTTTCCTTATGTTCTACTTGCAACTGCTTTGTAGAAACTGTTCCTTTTTGAAGGAAATCTATCTCGTATAAAAAATCAAGCAAGGAAATTTCTTTTTCATGTTGTTTTGAAAAAGGAATCATAAAATCGTAGAATGCTTTGTATTGGAAGGCACCTTTAGAGGTCATCTAGCCCAACCCACCTGCCATGAGCAGGGACATCTTCAAATAGAACAGGTTGCTCAGAGCCCTAGTCAACTTGACCTTGAATGTTTCCAAGGGTGGAGCCTCCCCTACCTCTCTAGGCAACCCGCTCCAGTGTTTCACCACCCGCATTGCAAAAAATTTCTTCCTTATGTCCAATCGAAGTATAGTCTCCCGTATTTTAACACCATTACTCCTTGTCCTGTCACAACAGGCCTTGCTAAAAAGATTGTCCCCATCTTTCCTATAGGACCCCTTTAGTGAAAGGCTGCAATAAGGTCCGCTTGGAGCCTTCGCTTCTCCAGGCTGAACAGCCCCAACTCTCTCAGCCTGTGCTTGTAGGAGAGGTGCTTTTGTCCATCAGTACTCCCAAGTCCTTCTCCTCAGGCCTGCTCTCAGTCCCTTCATCCCCTCAGCCTGTATCGACAGTGGGGGTTGCCCCGACCCGGGTGCAGGACCTTTCACTTGGCCTTCTTGAACTTCATGATGTTCACACAGGCCCACTTCTCAAGCTTGTCCAGGTCTCTCTGGATGGCATCCCATCCTTCAGGCGTGTTGACTGTGCCACTCAGCTTGATGTCATCTGCAAACTTGCTGAGGGTGCACTCAATCTTGCTGTCTATGTCATTGGTAAAAATATTAAACAACACTGGTCCCAGCACGGGCCCCTGAGGGACACGACTTGTCACCAGTCTCCATTTAGACATCGAGCCGTTGACCACTACACTCTGGCTGTGATCATCCAGCCAGGTTCTCATCCACCAAACAGTCCACCCATCAAATATGTATCTCTCCAATTTAGAGAGAAGGATGTTGGAGGGAACTGTGTCAAAGGCGTTACAGAAGTCCAGATAGATAATATTCGTAGCTCTTCCCTTGTCCACTGGTGTAGTCATTCCACCACAGAAAGCCACTAGGTTGGTCAGGCAGGACTTGCCCTTGGTGACGCCATGCTGGATGTCTCGAATCACCTCCATGTTCTCCATGTGCCTTAGCATAGCTTCTAGGCACATCTGTTCCATGATCTTCCCAGGCACAGAAGTGAGGCTGACAGGTCAGGAGTTCCCAGGGTCCTCCTTTCTATCCCTTTTCAAAAATGGGCACAACGTTTCCCTTTTTCCAGTCACCAGGGACTTTGCCTGACTGCCATGACTTTTGAAATACGATGGAGAATGGCTTAGCAACTACTTCAGCCAATTCCCTCAGGACTCTGGGATGCATCTCATCAGGTCCCATAGATTTATGTATGTTCAGGTTCCTCAGGTGGCCATGAACCTGATTTTCCCTTACAGTGGGAGGGGCTTTACCTCCCTGGTCCCCATTTTGTGATCCATAATGACATATATTGTATTTTCATACAAATTACTCTAATTTGTTTATACTTTTGAAATATGTAGTGAAAGCAGAAGTTAAGCAAGTAAGATAATATGTAGTGAAAGCATCAGGTTAAAGCTGTCTTTCATTAAGGTTCAGAAACTCGACCAAATTTTGTCTTTTAGAGAACTAGCTTGCTGTTCTATATAAATAAAAAGAAAAGGGAGAGTCACCTCCAAAAACAAATGTTTCAGTGCTTCTAGTTCTATTGCTTCTAAGAAATGTTAAACAAATTACCCTTTTTAAGATGTGAAGCTGTATTGAACTAGATACTCTCCGAAGTTTCCAATGCTTTGGATACAGTCTTCAATCTTAATTTAGGCATCTCAAAACATTTCACACTTCCTTGACATTTAGGTCTTGCACAACTTGAGTTTTCGTTAAAGATGTGCAAATTCAAGGTACTCACTAAAACTTAATATTGTTAAATTCAACAGATTTTTTGAAGATAACAGCTCAGCTTTTTCAGGATTTTAACATATATAGAGGAAATGTAGTCAGAGTGGAATTTTTAATCCCAAGGCACTTTGTCCAGCCTATATTCACATGCACAGGAGGACATTAAGTAAGTCGCAGGTTTGGTGTAAGATGAGTCAGTTTTGAGCACAGGTTTGGTTGTACCACCTGTTCAGCATCTCCAGTGCATCTCTTTTATCAAAGATGGCATAGCAAATTGCAGTTATGTTATATCTATGACACGTTTACGTATTGACTTTGTATCATGTCCTGAAATAATTCAATATGTTTGCGATGTGTTGGATTTGTTCTTTATGTGCAGTGACCCATTCTGTGCATGGGTCATGCTTGTTTCCTAGGATTGTAGTTGTGCTGTAGTCCAGACAGACATTCAGTAGATCACTACTAAAAGAGGTAGGGACTGTGACAAGTATTTCACACAAGGAAGAGACAAAGGGATGTCATACTATCTTTCTCTCTTCTTCCTTTCCACCTCCCACCAATATGTGTGGTGCATAGTAATTTTGAAAGAGGTAGTAAAAAAACGTTGTTTAGGCTTTGTCTGAAAATCTCTGTCACAACTTCATCACTCATAAAGGCCTGTTTCTCCCTGGAGTGGAGTAGCATAAGACAGCTTTTGCCTAGTATAAACCTGAGAAATCCTGCTATAGTAAATATTCAAACCATAGGCTCCAAGCTATTCTTTCAACAGCTCCTAAAAGCTTGATTTTACTCTTTTGTGCCTTGCCTGTGATTCTTCTTCTGTGATTCTGGCAGCAAAAGAAAGTGTCATTGTGCAATTGCTAACGCGCTCTGAGATGACCTGCCCCCTCAGAATAGGAGGAAATTCTGACCTCTAAAATATGATTCTGTGCTGCTACTTTAAACTCTAAAGAGCAAGTACTGATAATAACTTATTCTGAGGTTGTGTTTTCTCAACAATTAAGGAAAAATGCCTAATTGACATTATAACTAACAGTGCCATAAATATTAATCCCTAGGAAAAGGGGAACATAGGCACTCCAAATAACTTGTCTATGATCTCATAGTAATTACAAAAAAAAAGATGGCAGAGCAGAACTGGTATTTTGTCTTGTAGGTCACTGGAATTATTGCACCTTGGCCTAGATGAGAAGTCCTGTTATCTAGGTCCTGTGTTGCCACGTCAAATCTGAAAACGAGTCTTGAGTGTTGTAGTGACAATGGAGTTCAGGTTAGCAATATGTTTAATTTTAATTAGGTGACAACATGTTAATTGTAGCAACACCTAAGTTCAAAAAGCTGCAGAACTCATTGAATAGGCACTATTCAGTACAAACCTGTTTCAGAAACAGTAGTTTATGGCAGGTCACGCAAAGGAATATTTTAGTGAAGATAATTTCCAATCTCAAATTTAAGTGTTAGTCCCTGGCCATGTAATTTAGGTGTGTTTCAGGCAACTGCACCTTTTCTGGATAAATACAAAATGCTTCTTAGAAATCATAATTGCTTTAACAGGCTGTTACACAAATGCTTTCTCTAAGTAAGTAGCTAGCAGATGAGGCTGCAATCTAATCAGCTAGATGATGAGTTCAAGACCCTGACTATAGTTAACCTGTACAAATTTTGACCAGACCTCTGTCCTTTGGTATAGAAAGAAGTCTATTACCTGTTACCTGCAGAAGCACATGGATGTATTTTCTATGAATGTAAGATCACAACAACCAGTCACAACAACTCCATGCAATGCTACAGGCTTGGGGAAGACTGGCTGGAAAGCTGCCTGCAGGAAAAGGATTTTGAGGTGCTGGTTGACAGCCAGCAGAACATGAGCCAGCAGCGTGCCCAGGTGGCCAGGAAGATCAAAGGCATCCTGGCTTGTATCAGGAATAGTGTGGCCAACAGGAGTAGGGAGGTGATCATGCCCCTGTACTCAGCACTGGTGAGGCCGCACCTTTAGTACTGTGTTTGGTTTTGGGCCCCTCACTGCAAGAAGGACATGCAGTTGCTGGAGTGTGTCCAGAGAAGAGCAACAAGGCTGGTAAAGGGTCTAGAGAACAAGTCTTATGAGGAGTGACTGAAGGAACTGCTATTGTTTAGTCTAGAGAAGAGGAGGCTGAGGGGAGACCTTACTGCTCTCTACAACTACCTGGAAGGAGGTTGTAGTGAGGCAGGTGTTGGTCTCTTCTCCCAAGTAACTAGTGATAGGATGAGAGGCAATCACCTCAGGTTGCATCAGGGGAGATTTAGATTGGGTATTAGGAAAACTTTCTTTACTGAAAGAGTGGTCAGGCATTGAAAGAGGCTATACAGGGAAGTGGTGGAGTCACCATCCCTGGAGGTGTATAAAAAACATGTAGATGTGGCACTTCAGGACATGATTTAGCAGGCATGGTATAGCAACCATCAGTTGATGATTGGACTTGATGATTTTACAGGTCTCTTCCAACCTTAATGATTCTGTGATTCTACGACTCTGAGATGTCCACTGCAGGTTATACCAAAGCCCCAGTGGAGCACCCTCTCTGTCAATGCAAATGCCCCAGGAAAAAACACAGGCTGGTGTAACTGTGTAGTGGTAACTCCCCGAATGCATTCCCAATAACCAGAGAGCTGAAACACAAGAGGGCCTGGTGACAGAAGCAGGATTTTCCTATACATACATTGCTATGTACATAAAAGGCAAAGGATCCTCTTCTGTGAAATCATCCATTTGCTTTTTGAAACCTTTAGCATTGGAGAAGTTTTGTTGCAAGGAGTTCCACAAGTCTTCTATGCATGGTGTGCTGACATGTTTTCTTTAGTTTCTTTCGTATCTGCTAGTATATTTGATAGCCTCTAGGACCAGAAAAAAAAGTGAAAAATATTTTGTTTCCCCTTCTCTGCATCTATTGTGGTTTTATTATCTGAGAACCAGCCAGTCAGAGCATGAAATTAAAGACATTAAATCCTTCAAACTTCAGTGGAACTTTAAGTTACTTGCAACTTACATCGAATTCAGATAATTTTGTGTGGACTTACATAACTTGTTTTCAGTCTCATCTAACATAACAATTTTATATAGTCTAGACAAATTTCCAAGCCCAAATTAAGAATTGAAAATATTGCTTTAAATTGAAAGTTGTAAAATGTACTGCAACATTTCTAGCACACAGTAAAAATATTGAGAAGGCAGTTTGCTTTTGCACTATAAATACATCTGACAGGTTTTCTGATACTCTTCTAGAAGATTGACATTTGAGTCAAATAGAGAAACCTAGAAAACGTTTATACAAAAAATGAAAGTAATAAAAGACAGACATGAGTTGATTGGAATGAAAACAGTTTAAGTCACCCTTAACAGCCTAACCTTTTAACCAGTGCTTTTTTAATGATGTTTTGGGAAAAATATACTTAAGCAGATGGTGTGATTACTGAAGAAGTAAATCTTCATAAAAACACTGATGAAGCCTGACATTTTCCTACATGGTTAAAACAATGTTACATTGCTGGTTGTCCACTTCTGTGAGGGAAAATGCATTTGAGAGGAATCTGCTGAACACTAGAAGCCGCTTAATTGAAATTGCCCAGCAAATGACTTAGCATTTTGATTATCAGGCTCTTCAGGTCTGCAGTCATGTAGCAGCAGCAGCAACCTTTTATTTAGACAAAGAGCTTTAAAAACTCTGCTGTCACAGTTTGGCTACTTTTTGCTCACTGTCAGCCCTTGCAGTGCTTTGTAGCTTTGCAAGAATTTACTTAGAGCATCACGTTTTGGAAGTGTTCAGGAAGTACCACAGCAAGGGGCTTAGTTTTCAAGAACTGTAAAGTAGATAATGAGAAAACTTGTCTGGTTGGAAAAATGGCATTTTGACCTGTCCATTAGGGGCATTTGCCTCACAGTTAGGATTGATATTACACCTTAACTTCCACTGGCAATTAAACTGCTTTTGTAGTAAAAGGCTTATTTAAGGCCAGATGACAGCATGTTTATGTTTCTAGGTAATGGTAGGTAACAGTACGTAAGGTGAGAGGGAAAGATCTCTTTTCCTTATTGTAATGTCCCATGACTTGCTTTGGATTCTAGACAGAAGGCACAGCGCATGCCTGACCTTGACTGCAGCTAATGCTCTGCCTTGATTTTATTTTTATTTGTGAACTATACATTAGAGATTAACTAAAGATTACTTTTTATTTTCTTGAATTTTGTACACAATTTTCTGGACCTTTAATGCAATACTCATCTAGTCAATATATTTTAAAGATGCCACTCTGTATCACTCTCTGTTACATTTATTTTTCCTATGGTATCATTTCTTTATATTAGTGAGTAAAATGGGATATTTAGATACAACAACACTGAATGTGGACTTTTTTTTCTGAGTTCAAATATGGTAATTTGTTGGCAATCTACGTGCAATAGAAGTGATCAACAAAAAAAACACCAAACAGTAGAAGATATCTCAACAACGGGATGAAACATGTTTCACACATTCACGTTTATTTGATTTCTCAGTTGCTAACAGTGGTTTACAGGGTGTAGAAATTTTTTCTTGGCAGAAATTTGATTCTCTAGAATACAGAGCTCTCAAAAAATCCTTACGAACCTAAAAAATGAAAAATATTTATCTAAAGTCTGAATTACCGGTATGAATCTGTTACAATGGATGCAAATCACAATTCCATGTAATGTTACAGTGGGGAAGTTTCTGTGTTACTCAAGCTTCTGGCACATTAGTCGCAGACTAATACTAAGACCAAGATCTAAGTCCATTTAATCTGTGATGTGAAGAACAATATTTCTCTCTCTTTATTGGCTCTCCTGTCTTTGGAACGTCTTCAGTTTTTGACGTCTTCTGAAATGTTACATGGTTTAGTACAATTTTTCTCTTTATGGAAATTATCAATCTCTTCTATTCACTTTTTGTTTTGTGGAACTTCTTGTTTATTAGCCTGGAAAACATCACTTTCTATTTGGCAGGAGTTTACCTATTTTCTAGTAAATCTAATATCCTCCATGTGAAACAAGTCTGACCACAGAATTTGTACATGCCACTGTATCTTTTTCAGTTTAGGACTGTAGCTCATTTCATTTCTCTCTAGATGTAACCCATCTTCTCATTTGTAATTGACTTGACACGGTTCTCTAATTTTATCTGTTCCACGTTATTTGTTATTACAAATGCCCATTTCTTCTTCTGGTATCAGTGTACAATTGGGTTCATTGTCTCTTTGCTGACACTTGCTGAAAAATGCTTTGGTATTCTAATTCCATTATCTTTTATATTCAAGTTATTCTGAGAGTCAAAACTGTGTTCTCTATAATGCTGTGGAAAATGTGCCACCATCTTCTCACTGCCCATGTGTTGTTTGCCTTGTCTTGAGAGTCTTTTCTTGGTTCCTTTTCTGGAGTCTGTCTTTCAAGTGTTGAGACTTTTGTAGAGAGCTGCACTACAATAGTAAATCAACAAAAAGGGCAGTCGATTTTTTTCACAAAAATATCTTAAACATCTTGAGTCACTTATTCCTCTGCTGTCAGCCAGTGTCTAGAATAGCAGAGGGCATTATTCCTCCTGCATCTTTCCTTCTGTCTTCACCATCTGAATAATTAGGTGTTTGAAACATAAAGCATTAAAGGAAGTTGGATCTTACCACCACTCATTTTCTGCTCTTCACTGGTCCTTGAAGGTATATGCCTATTTGCTGAGCTGGAACCAAACCTTTCTGAAAGTTTCCAGTGTGAATGTTTTAAGTTTCTCCCACTAGATCTTCATGTTCGAAACGTGTTCTTAGAAACATAGATGACTTGCTGACAAACTTGTTCTTGCAGTTTTTTCAGCCCGTTTATCTTGTGGGTACTGTTGACCTTACATATATTAAGGTTTAGAATATAGTTTTGGGATCCTATTACTGCTGCAATTTTGAGCTACAGCATTTAAACAGTGTAGCAACAGGCAGGTAGACTGTCCCTGTGCTTGAAGTTTCAGAGTATTTCTCTGGCATTTGTGTGGCCCTTCATCAATATTTTGTTTTTTTCAGCAGGGGTCATAGGGGGAAAAATGGGAAGGAGTATTTGGTTCTTATTGTTGTTGAAAAATATTTTTAACACACTTGGGTGACTGGTCTTGTATGCTACCGAATTTCATGGGAAACTTTGTTATTCATATGTTCCATATTTTGATTCATACCACAATTTTTATTAACTTCTATCTCTATTACTCTGATTCCCAGACCCCCACGGGAAAGGCAGAGAAGAATGAGGTAGAAGCACGGAGATGACTCTTTAAACTTCAAGGATTTTTTCATATCACCTGGAAAATTCTTCCAGTGGTTGAATTTGCTGCTTAGCACTGGCAAAAATCAAGCTATTTAGTTTTATCTCATAACATATCAAGTATGCACCTATCTTTCAACACCTCTTTATTCTTATATGTATAACTGTCTTCCTGCGTGGCTATCATATACTACAAATGGTGCGCATGACACCTTGTGTTTTTCTGATATGGGGGTTATTTATGGCTCTTTTCCATCCTCTTCCATGTGTAAGTAATAGTGTTGCATAGTGACGGCTCAGTGTGCTCTTGTGACTTTCTCCTCTCAGGAAGTTAGTGAGTTCCTTTTTCAGAAAAGACTGCAGACACTCACTTAGGCACATAATATTATAAAGCATAAAAACAAGATTTCTTCTCAAATGATTTGTATTTTTCTCTAATAATTTACTGTCGTGGGAGGCTTTTCAAATTGTGTTAATTTTAATAAGGAATAATGGATGGTGTAATTACATAGAAATAGCACTTAATTGTGCTTTTTTTCTTTGCACAATGTGACCTATTAGATGCAGTTATTGAGGCTCATTAAACTGCAATAGACAATAGCACTCACACAGTGTGTCTTGGTCGTGCCAGAAACCTTTTGTATCATTCTGTACTGCTTGGCATTTCTTCATTGCAATTGAGTGACTGCAATGAAATATGAACTCTATAGTACCTAAAATTAAAGATTCAAAACTAATCAATATTTGAAATAAATATTACTTTTTAATCCTAACATTGTTTCTAAATTGTAGCATTTCATGGTCTTTCAATATAACTTTCTAGCGTATTGAACTATAAGGAATAATTGTTTATTAATGGAAAAGCACATAGAATGTTAAACACATTTAGTTAATTCTACCCATAAGCCATAAACCACCCTTTGTCCCAATTTGACACTGTCCTTGAAAAATGTATGGGATAGCAAACAGCTAAAGAAATATGAAAATATTAATATGTAAGTGAAGGACTTTCCATTCAAAGTGACAGGTATCAAATTTGGGAAATGCAAAGGATTTTTGCAGAGAGGGAACAACCACATGAAGTAGAAAAATGAATAGGGAGCCTTCTTGTGTTGGTAAATAATAATTCGTTCACTCATATATGTGAAAGTGCTGAAAGACTGATAAAAGAATAAAAAACCTTCCAGTGAACTGAGAACCTGAAATATAATAAGTAGTAAAAGTATAGAAAGCCAATGCCAATGAAGTGCTGTGAGTAATACTCTTCACTGTCTGTCTGAGAGAACCTGATCTGATTTCTGGATTAGTTTTTCCTCCTTATCAGGCCACCAAGTAACTGCAGGATTCTAGCCAACATCCCCTTTCACTAAAACAAGCCTATGTCTTTAGATGTTGTCCAGCCTTTGCCAAAAGCATAACAACTGCTTTATTTTTCAATACAGTTGGTGCTCCTTCAGTATTTAACCCATACTTGGTAGAATACATCTGAGTACCATGAGTGTGAAAAGAGCTACTTAGGAACCAAACGATTCCCCTTCATCTCCTTATGGGAAAGGATGCTGGAAAAAGAGATTCAATTCCAGGGTCTGAATACTCCATAAAATTCGCTCTGGGAAATCACAATCTAACTTTAATGAGAGCAGGAAAATCAAATGTATCCTCCATAATGAACAAAGCTGTGAGGCTGCTATCAGAAAACTGTTTCTACCCCACAGCTGAGCTAGCCTGCCAAGCTTCACAAGTTTTCCAAGTTTCACAAGTTTTTATTTATTGTTAGTACAAAGTCACTAATATACAATTACAAAACAAATAAGATCACACTGCCCTTAGTGCCTCATCTCACTCCAACTCTTCTGGGTCCTGATGATGCATTCCCACTTCAGACAAAGAGCCTTAGTAACTGTGGCTAGCCCCATCTTTTGCAGAGAATGTCAAACAGTTGAGGAACTATTATTAATGTGAATAGACAGCACAGAGTTTAAATATCTCGTTAAGAAGCAGTTGGTCAAACTGAGCTGAAAAATCATAGAAATATTTAAATGTGACTATTCATAGATGTAAAACACACTTACACAGAGTTAGAGGAGTTGTCTTAGAAAAAAATATTTGCAAAGTCTTGGAGCCTTACCAAGTAATTTAACCTCCTTAGCGATGATCCATTTCCTTCAAGTCAAATAAACCAGTGACTACAAATACGTAGGGGTTGAAAGTATTTGAGCTATACTATTCCAGTCTTGTTTTACATATAGCAGACTATATATTATGCAATAAGCAAGAATTATCAAACTGAACTGTAATTTGATTAGAATATCGGTTAAGTTTTTATCTAATTTCTATCTAAGAAGTGTAAAAAGCCACATAAATATCTTGAAATCTAATCTTCATACTAGACAATGGCAGACTAATGTTTTTGATTTGCCACTTGAATTTTTGTCATTAGATACCACAGTAGTGCTGGGGATAAAACAGAGTAGTAGGAAATGCTGCTTATGCTAGTATGAAACAGTGGCTTAGAGTTGCTACTTCTACCGCTGCATTCAAGTGTCTGGCGAACTCCTGTTCTCCAGTATGGTGCTGACGATATGAAGGTTGAAAAAGGATAAGAATTTCTTCCATATCTACAAATTTAAAGGTATTGAATCAGAATTATTTTTTGTGACTTCGATACGTTCTCCTTGAGAAATAACTGTTTAAAAGAGTGAGATAGCTGTACTTGCTAGTTAATTTTAGGAAAACGTGCTTTAAAAAGTCTAGAAGAATCTCTCATCTGATTATATTTTCATATGAGGAGCAACAAACCAAAGTCACTTGTACAAATATTTGGCAGTGGTATCAGTTAAGATCATTAGGAGCTTTAAAATCCCAATGAATTCTTGAGGTCTGGCAAGCTGCCAGTGTGACTTTCCAAATTCACAAGCCTAATGCAGGTTATGTAAGACAAGATACAGACAGAAGACTAGATAATTCCAACTGTTTGACACAATTTACTCATACACTATTAAACTATACTGTACAAGACTCAGTTACTACTTAGGATGAATTTAGTATGCCGCTGGTGCTTTGGTGCTAAACCACAACCTTCAAGTAATGACAGATATGATGCAATCTGGGATGCAGCAGCTGCTAATGAGTATTAATACAGCACAGGAAAAGCAATTGTTTTTCTTGGCCTGTCAGGCTGGCTTTGATTAGAGAAATGCAGCAGAAATTCTCAATTAAATGTTCTTTCAGAGAAATGGTCTGTGCACCTTATTCTTTGAGTATTTCCAGTGTGCAACTGGACCTGCACAATTTTCTATCAGACTTGCTAACTCCTGTTAAATTTCAGCTTTTGTCTTGCTTTCTTTAAATATTTTTCTTTTGCATGCTTTTTAACAAACTGAATTAATATGTCATTGCAATCATTGCTGAGTGAATAACATAGCCACACCACAAGGACCACAGAAGCAGGTAAGGAGACTTCACTGGTAGCTATTGCAGTGATCTACATATTTTCAGTCAAATTAGTCTTGTCTATATAGTGTGTACTTCTCTTTCAATTTGGTGTATTTTTATAAGCAGTGGATGAAATACATTGTTTTATTCAAGATATAGCAATGATGACATATAAATCTATGCTTATCTCATCAAACCTTCACTATAAAACTGGATTGCTTTGCCTACAAAGTGAGAAGCTCTTTTCTGAGGGTCTGAGACACGACTGGCTGTAGGAACCCAGACTCCTAGTCCAGACACAGCAGCTGCTGTCAGGCACTTTAAGCAGTCCTTTGCCAGCCCCTGCTTGCCAGCGCATTTGGGAAAAGATTTGAAAGTGCAAGACCATAACAACAATACTTCAGCAATTTCTGTTATTGGGGCTTGTGAGTCTATGAGGAACCCGTCATCTCCTCAGAGTGTTTTTTACATATTTATCTCACAGCTCAGCGTCTGGGTTGCAGGAAGGTTTCAGATCACAGACCAGGAAAAACTCAGACCTTCCTCTGTTTCTGTGTAGACTACATTTAGCACATTTCTTTTCAAATGCTAACTAGAGATAAAGACAAGGAGCTACCATCCGGGCGGCATGATCTCTCACTGTAGTTTGGCCCTGCTTTGAAAATGTCCTTACTAGGGGAAACACAGCAAGTGGGCAAAGAACACAAATATTCCTCCTCCACCTTGGGGTGAAGCCCCTCTAGGCTAGAACTGCATTCGTTGACAGGCTGGCACTGAACCTGCATACTTAGCTTGCAAGCCAAAGACATGAGTTTGTAGGAGCGCATGCTTTAAGCAAGTTGTACAAATAATTGACATTTTTCCTTCTGACCTGTCATTGCTGGAATGAGTAACTAGTGGGTACTAGAGTTAGAGGAATGAGCACAAGTACGAGTGTATTTGCAATGGGTAGCATGTGTATTTCTTGAATTATTTCATTTGTTTTTTCAGTCTCTGATTTATTTTTCCCTCAGCACTTAACTTCTCATATCTGCCCTGCTTTTAACTGTGATAATACTGCAATAATCTCTATGGAGAAGTGCGATTTTTACAAGACAATAGACAGCAGGTGCCAAAACGGAAATAGCTTCCATTTGTAGCAGTCTGAAAAAAATCCTCTGCTAGTTAACACAACTATTCCTTTGTGAGTCTGAATTTTGTGTAACATGTGTATATAACATTTCCTAAATAATATCTTTATCAAAATCACGTGAACTGTGGAAACTTTTAGATCTATTTTGTTCAGCTTTGCTAGCTTTGCTGAGCATGATGGGGTGAAGGATGTTAATTTTAGCAGACATCAGCTGATGTACACTGTTTGTTATTCCTAGAGAAATTTGGTCGTGTGCCTAAGTCCTTTCAAAGTACAAAGCATGATCAGTGATGGTAAAAAAGCTCCTGTTCGTTATGAATCTACTCTTTTGCTTCAGAGCATCCTGTGTCATCCTGCTAAATATCTTTCTGATTCCTTTACTTACCACTCTTCTCAGTCAAGGAAAAAAATCTAAAAAAATGAACAGTGTTCGTATCTGCATTGTGTAGGTCCCCCCATATTCAACTTATATGGAGCACACCCTTGTTCAAAACACTGCAATATATACATAGCATTGTGTGTATGGGATGGGCAGAACTAACCGAAGTTTCTCACTTCTGTTGCTTCTCTGTAATTTAAGAGTGACAAATAGAACTCAGATTTTTGGACATCAGCTGTTCATACCCTTTTCTAGGGTACAAAATTGAATAATGTTCTTCATTTTTCAATTTCCAAAAGGCTCAGTTAGCTGTAGGAGGGAAAAGTAGTAACTTTGGGTGAATGTCTTAGACAGCAGTGTGTCTCCTAATTGGAGACCTCATGTCTTGCTGTGAAAAGGTGCCAAGACATTTTCTCTGAAAACTTTGTTCTTTACAATGTCCACAATCTTGTGTTAAAAAAAAAAAAAAACAACCTGTCCTTCTTCAAACTCTTAAACACAGCTGTCTGTCATGAGGTTCATTTGCTGCTAAAATCAGAATCACTTCGAGCCTGAACACATACCCAGGATGCTCTTTCACTCAAATGGTCTCTGTAGAGTCCTTAACTGTAGATCAATGTATCTGAATTTTTATACAGGCTTTAAAGGGAGTATTGAAAGAAAATGCTTTGTTTCCTAGAGCTAGTCATGGTTGGTTACATTTGGAGGGATTTTACAAAGCTGTTTTCTTACTAGTTTATCAGTCTTATTACCTGAAGGTCCTGTTCGGCTTAAGTTGATGTACCTCGTTCTTTCCCATCTGTGCACACTACTAGACAGGGATAATATCCACAAATTTTTTGTAAATATGGAAAGAACTCCCAGTGCTAGAAAGACACTAGGGGAGAGCAAGTAGAGCAGATACAGGTCACCAAAAAATGAAGGGATTTCTGGTAGTAAATGAGGAGTTTTATGGAATAGGAGGGAGTGCTCTTCATAGTGTTTAAAACCATGTATGAAGTGCTTTCTTAAATCAAAGTTGAACCTCATTAGGTGTAAAAGTGAAAATTTTGATTTAAAATGTTGTCCTCATTTTGCTTCTGGCCTGATAATTTCAGGCCAGCAACCTCAACAAAAACATTTTGAAACAACTTTTCTTTTAGATTTTTCAAGAATTCTAAAACTCCTCATGCTTCTAATTCTGAGTTCATTCATAGTCTCATCAATCTGGTTACCAAGGGATTTATTTTCTCTTCCAGTCCCAAGAAATAAACCCTAATTCTAGTCCTTTTCTTAGGTGTTTTTTTGAGGGTACCATTCCAAAACATTAATCTGGTAGTGTCTTACATCTTTTCCTACTGGTTCATACAATAAATTTCTGTAAAATATTTATATAGGAAATCCATAGAGTGTGTGCTGGCAGCTTCTGAAATCACACATCTGCCTTCAGGCTTCAGTTAGCAGCAGAAAATCACTGAGAAAGTTACACAGAATTAAAATACTATGTTAATGCAAATTTAAAGTAGGAGTCTTGTTCTTGAGTACACAAAATTAATTCAAATATTCACACTCACTGATAGCACTATGTAAACCTTTACTACTATACTTCCTGACTACTAGTATTAAATTTTAGAAATTAATCCAAATGAAATCATTGCTACAACATCCTGTCTATAATCTATGGTAGTCGGAATTTTGTGTGATTTGGGGTTTTATTTTCTAACAGGTTTGGATTTTTTGTTTTGGTTTTGGTTTGTTGTTTTGTTGGGGTTTAGGGTTTTTTAATGGCCTAAAATCTACCTGAGTACAGATATAGGCAGCTTTATATTTGTGGTATGCTGAACTAAAAGTCTATATCCAGACCTTTCTGAATTTCAATCTTTTGCATGCTTACAGCTGTAGGTATGAATGTAACTGCTTGAGCTGATTTCTATGGCACTGAAATTTGTGAACTAGCAGAAGTATTTAACTTCTTTTTCTCTTGCATTTTCTTCCTACTTAGTCTCTTTTTTATCCACCTCTCCCAGTGGAAATGAAAATTAAAAAATCTGCCAAAATAAGACAACACACCTGGTTTTGATGGGATTTTTCACTGTTCAGACTTATAGATGAGGAGTGATGAGGATCCAAATTAGAAATCTATGTAAAATGGGGACTGCAGTGAAATATTACATTACAAATAGGAAGAAATATGCTAAAATTATTTACAATTTTATGAGCATGTAGTCCGCTTTGTTATGTGATACTCACTACTGATGTCCAGTGAGTTCCATAGGAGAAAAAGTACTTTATTTCCTCACAAGACTCACTATTAACAGAACAATATGTTAATAAATAAACCATATTCAGTGTTTGTTAAGTGAGCAAGAGAAAAACTGATGTGACCTGCTGTATCATCACAACTAAAGTCTTCGCAAGGAATTGAATTTGATCATTACAAGAAGTTACCTTTGGGGTAAGATCAGAGAAGTACAAAGTATTTAAAGTGTGCTTTGAATGCAAGCAGATGTTAGTCAGTTGCTATCTGTTCATAAGGGAAGCCTGGTGCTGACAGTTTTATTCTGCATGACAAATGCAACCACAGCTGCATGACCTTAATTTCCAGATTTTAACTCAAGCGGTTTTCAGAAAACCAAACTGTGGTTGGAGAAAAACAAAACAAAGAAGTGTGGAACACAGCTCTCAGTGAAGTTATAGTGATCAATCAGAATAATCATGATCACTGTTTCTTTTCCACTCTTTCAGCAAGATTTCAGGACTTGCAACACACATACATGCACACACAAAAAGAATGTGTTTTATCTACTCGACAGATTATTTAAGCCACTAGTTATCAAAGGACCTGATCAACTAAAATGAAGAAAGATGTCTCATTATTTACAATAGACAAACAGATACACACACAGGGATGCCTAAGAGGGAAATGGTTTTATCTGCTATTTCAGGAAGCTATTTTTAATTTTTTTTTTCTCCTTCCACAGAGCAGGACATAGTGATTTACTGTGGTGTTCCTGGGCTCAAATTTCCATTCTACCTGAGCTGCACACAGAACTTCAAATCTGTTTTCCCAAATTCCAACAAGTGCTCTAATTTCTATGTTTTGGGGCTATTCTGCCTCAGTATGTGTGAAAAATTAGTCCTGCCAAATGGTCAGGAGTCACGCCTCTCTGTCAAATATATTCAGCTTGATGAATCAGCAATAGACCACTTCTGACTCTTGCTTTGTCAGCTTCCCTTAATTCCGTCCTGGAAGTACATGAAAGAACAATTTATTCTCCTGTTAGCTACATTGTTGACCTTTGCTAAGTGAGCTCGCACGGTACTTAATATCAACCACGGTAATAATTTTTTCAGCCTTGATTTACCCTCTAGGTATATCATTGATGCATTCACATTGTTGAATATATTTTCATTGAACAACTTCCTTTATAATCAGTCTGGAAGGACGTTGAACCAAGTTCTTGAAAAAGATAACAAACAGTTGTTACTTTGTGAGCCATCCAGTCTCTTCACAAAGGAAATCCAAAGGCATTCCAAAGTTACCGTGCATTAGCCTTTCAAGTGGATTAATTAAATTACACTAAACTTCTGTGTGGTGATACCTAATCAGAATTACAAGATTTCCATTCAGTTCAGTTGTTTTTAATGTATTTTGAAGTGAATTACACCAAATCTATTATTCCATTTAAATTTTGATGAGCACGTTCATATGAGTAGTAGGTGGGCTTAAGTAATATACTTTAAACTCACAGCTTCAGTTAACTTAATTAACTTTTTGACTGCTTATCCTCACTCAATTTCAGCATTTATACAGGAACAAGGAAATTCAGCTGCCATGCTTTTACCTTTTTTCAGACCAATATTTTAGAATACTAGAGAGAATGTAGAATTACATTTCTTTCTGAAAATAGTTTCTCCTTCTGACTGGTTGATTAAATCAGGTCAAAGAGTTTTTGAAAATATTCACAAATTAAGAATTACAGTAATAATGTCTTAGGCGCTTGATCTTAAAATAGCTAAAGAAATATGCTTCTCACTTAGGTAACTAGCATTCACCAAAGTTGATATTCAAAGAAAAAAACCCTTCTTAATAGTTTCTGTTCTCTTTGAAGAAAAATTATGTGCAGAATCTTCTCTCTTAGTAGTTCTCTCTTAGCCAAACCCAGTTTTGAGTTAAGGAAATGAAACCAATTTAATTTATTGCCAATTCGCAAATTTTTTGTTACTGCTTCTTGTGTTGAAAGGTAAAACCAAACAAATAAACACCTGGCGAAAACATCTCAGCTTCCATCTGCACACATCTCCTCTCCGCTTCTCGGTCTGACTTTCCCTCGCTGCAGGTTACACTCAGTCCCTTCAGGGAGGTGACAGGTGGTGCAGGAGATGGGTCTCAGTGTCTTGTGGTTCCTACTCAGCTGCTCTGGTGTGGATTCCTCCACTGGCTCCAGTCATTTTTGAAGTATATTCACAGAGACACCGTAAACTCTTCACATCGTTTCAGTTTTGACACACAGTGCATCTATGCTGTCTGTTGTGGAGCTGGCTGGAAGTGGCTGTGTCTAGCACAGGGCAGCTCCTGACTCCCTCCTAAACAGGTTCCCTCCACTACAAAAACCCTGATGGTTGTGTCCAGTACAATAACGGGCTCCGAAATTTCTTGTTTTGTTTGACTCAGACAATAAAGTTGTCAAGATTTTTCCTGTGAAAGACCTTTAGACTGCCAAAAGGTGTACACTGTAAATAACAGATTTCCTGTTGTTATTCTGCACCCTTGTATGCCTGAGGCTATCCTGCTTCTGTCAGTGACCAGTTTAATAACCCATTGACCATTTGTTGTAGTCTTCATCCAGACCAAACTTTCTTGGCTGCTAGCATGCTGATGTTTCCAAAGTGACACAGAAATGTCTCCTTATAAACAATAAAGTCTTCACCATGTTTGAGACATTTGCTTGCAGAAATGGTATTGCCAGGAAATCCCAGTCTGTTACAAGTGAGACATTTGTCAATTTCAATACAAAAATCCATCCTGAAGTTTTTTCAGTTTTGAGTTTCACTTAGACCTTGGAAGTCCCTCCCAAAACAACAAACAAGAAACATTTCCTGGGAGGACTGACATTGCCAATATCAGACTTTCATCATGAGTTGATAGCTCACTGGTGAACTAAATCAAGAAGAAAAATAAAAAATAAAGCCAGATCAGTTCCTGCATCTGGTTCAGTGTCACACAAAATCAGAAATTAATTGCTAGGCCTAAGAAAAGTCAAGGTTTCTTTTTATGAAGACAGTGTTGCCCCCATGCTGCTTAGCATTTTCATGAAATTTTGGGCTAAATCTTCACGTTGCTTCTCCCTGGCACTTTTTTTTTTCTTAGTTGCATTCCCAACAATCACTTCAAACTCTGTAATGCTTTTCAAAGCAGTCCACTTACTACAGGAGGGAGCTATTCAGCTCAACATTTTCAGTAGGAAATGTATGCCTGACCTGTCTACTGATCATCAAGAACCAGGCTATTTTCTCATGGGTTATGAAGTTGGAAACAATACATCTGCAAACAAAATCTGATCATGAATCTAGAGCAAGTCATAAACGAAGTACAAGTTGAGAAAAGATGCATTGGAAAGAATGAAACCCAGAGGATTTCAGCATAGTTCAAAACCTCAGAAGTGGAAATCAGTTATGTGTGTGACTGGATGTAAGATAAAGATTATGCAGCCAGAGCTGCCCGTGGTGCTTGGATCCAGAATTAGCTTTCACATCTCATACTTAAATCACAGGAAAATAACATTTTTCATGTTAAAAGGCAAAGGGTTATAAAATTGAATTTTGACCCAGAAGTCACAAAATATGAGTGAAATGCCAGTGCAACATGACTCAATCTTTGCAGGTCACCACTTGACAAACCTTCTCAAATAAGGCAAGTCAGTAATTGAGTGTGGCTATTGGTTGATAAAGACCATGCAGGACTTCCTAGGTTTCTATTTTTTTCAAGTGAAATAATTCCAGGATTTGCATTGTTCTTTCTACACTTACATAATCTAGACATAAACTTCTTGATGTTTTCAGGTAAACACTTGTAAACATTTGTAAACATTTAAACTTGATGTAAATATTTAGACATTTTCTATAATAGTTCACATAACTGCGTAATCACTAGACTTTTATTTCATACTAAGGAATGTACAGTTTTAATGTAAGTATGTTTTTTACTTCACTGCATGTAAACACATCCAAAATAATGAGCTAGACTAACTACACTATTCAGGATTTCCACATCTTTTAAAGACCTTTACAAAAACAATTTTAAAAAATTTTCCTGCCCTTCTCAGTGAGTGACTCTTCTAGTTTGCAGGGCAGTAGCCAAAAAAGGTTTTGTAGCGAAATCTTCCAACCTGTTAAGGAAACTTTAAGTGTCATGGTGCAGATCATCATTTAACAGCCACTCATATCTGAACAGATGGTGAAATCAATTCAAATGAATATGTAAACATATTTTCAAAGATCACAGCACCGTAAAGTAGAATGCTAGAATTTATTTATCTTAAATAGTTTTTGTTGTCTTAAAATAAGACAGAGATAAGACTACTAAGAAAAAGATTTTCATTGATAATTGTCAATTTAGATGTCTAAATCCAAATTTTAGATCTTTAAAATCTCTTCATAGTTGCAGAGGTTCCAGAATTTCCAGAGTGTCAAATTTTTATGCCAAAAGGACCCTTATAATCCATTGTTTCTGAAATGGGGCATATTTCTGTCTGACTAAATATAATAACTTTATGATGCTTAGTTTACACTGAGGGTCCGGTGACATTCACAGCTTGAAGATTTAGATGTGTTTCCTGATTCAAAAGGTGTGACCAATGCTACCTCTCTACCTCCCTAGCCAAAATATGAAAGGATGCATGTTTTTCTTACAAACTACAATCTGCCTACAATCCAGCTGGAGAGCTCACCTGGAACATACGAGACCCAAGACTTGCTCTCCCCTGCAATTTGCTTCTCTTCTCTACCCTTCCTCCTCCTCCTCATCTTCTATGCCCTTCTATTTTCTAAATTCTGATTTTAAAATCAGTTGCGAGCCATTTGTGACTTACATATCATAAAATTGCATTTTTCTTATGAAGACAGAAGTGTTGCACTTCACCATTTTGGAGCACACCAAGACCTTGGCTCTGTTAAGAACACTCATGTATCTGAATCTGCCCTATTTTGGTTGGATTTTTTTTTCCTTTTGCCCATAAATCTTTTCCTAGGAAAAAGTAATAAAGCCCTATGGTCTTGATCACCAAAACTGTTGTTTTATACCGCTACAGAAGTCTAACAAGATGGGAAATAAGGAATAGGTCATTGATATTGTGAAGCACACCACCTTGCGCTGTACTGCCTTCGGCCAGGACAGGGTTAATTTTCACCGGACTCCAGGAAGGGGCACAGCCAGGCGGGCTGACCTCACCTGGCCAAACAGAGCAGGGTATTCCATACCGTGTGCTGTCATGCTGGGTTCCGGTGGGGGGGGAAGCTGGGTGGCGGGAACTCAGTTGTGGTTCGGGAGCGCCCAGCGCTGGTCCGGTGCGGGAGAACGGCTCTGTAGGTCGTGTGGTTTGTGTTGTGTTTTCTCCTTATCTGTATCGTTGTTGTTCCTGTTCCCTTTGTTTGCTCTCTGTTAAACTGCCCTTATCCCGACCCACCAGTTTCTGCCTGTTTCCATTCTCCTCCGCACCCCAGTCGGGGGGAGGGGCGGCCGCGTGGAGCTTTTGTTGCTGGCCACAGCAAAATTATAACATGCACTCAGCTAATTTCCAACAAAAACAGGCCACAAAGCAGATAACTCTTTGTGAAGGAGGTATGTTAGCAACAGAAACTTCTAAGTTTGTTTCCTTAAAAGACTTCTTATATTGTGCTTCTTTGAGAAAACAGCTGATCAACCACATTCTTTTGAAGCTCTTGTCCTGTTTTTGAATATCTGCTCATAGTTTTTGCTAGTGCTTCCAACTACCTCACGATTTTTTATGCTGCAGTCTTCAGTATTTGCATGTGCCTTTACACAGCATAAACTAAAAACAAGAACTGGCTTTCTGTCCCGCAATTCCACCACACAGAGACTGTGAATGAAATCACATGGTGCATCTTTTATTATTAAATTAAAATAAATTTGTTCTAGTAGCATAATTTCTTTATACACAAGTATCACAGAATCAGCTATCACAGGACACATTAAAAGTAGCATTCATTATTGCCAATTACAGCCAGGCTGAAGTTAGATTTAAGGCAGTAGTTAATTCCTTTAAACACTGAATTTCCTTTCTGTGTGTTGTTAGAAGATGACACAAATTTAAGTCCTGTTTTAAAGTTGCACTTACCCTAATTCAATACTCTGAAACCACATCTATTATACTGCATTAATGGCTTTGATGGTTCAAAATGACGATCATAGAAAGAGGTGACAAGCTTATAGCTTTGATGAAATCTAGTATACATGTAAATAGATGCTGTATTTAGGATATTATTCCTTACAGAATGAGTGACAGAGTAAATAATTTTTCAAAATCCTCTTCCTATTTTCATTGAGTCTGAATTGGCATTAACTATTTTTAGAAATGGAATGGTGGTTCATATTTAACTAACTCTTCATATTTAACTAACTAATAAATAAGCATATTTAACTAATTAATGAAAAAAATGTGGATCTTAGTATTTTCACTGAGACCTCCTGTTATTCTTGAATAGTAAAGCAAAGACACTCATTGCAGATAACTATCTTGTTATTTGCTCTTGCTGAATTACAACTTCTTTTTTTTTTGCTAGTATGAAGAGGTGTTTCAATTAGAAGTGATACCACTTATGGTGTGAATACCAACTCCTACATTCTTTAAAGCCTCAAGTCTACTATATTTTTTTCCCAACAAATAAGAACCCCACTCCCCTTACATCTCTTCACTGTCTAATCCCCAGGTCTTACCAGACTGACCCTGCCAAGAAAGCAAGGATCAGCTTTCATATGTATTTTGCAAAAGGTACATTAAACCATACACAATCCTTATGTGTGACTCTAACACTCAGAACAGACAATTTAGCCATCATGAAAACCTTTTGAAGTGTAACAGACTAACATCTCTTTTCATCTTCTCTATAATTGCAGTCTCATCTGAAACATGTCTAGTTAACAGGAACAGAGTGTCCTTAAACCCATCTTGTCATATTCTTTTCAACTCCCACTGAACCAAGAGTTCCCATGTCAATTCAGAGCACCTTTTTCCTATTGCACGTTTTTTTTTCCTTACTAGCCTACAGTTGCAAGTACAGCAATTCATAAATTGTCCTTAGAGCGTGCAGTAAGAGGCAAAGAAAGTCACTTGCAGTTAAGTAATTTTTCCTTTTGGCAGTGCTCTGTGTCTACCTGTGTCTAATAGCAATTTCCTTGTGCAGAAGGAAACCAGACTTCCCCATGTCGGTGACAAACTCTGTGTACTTATGAACAAATCACATACACACATATATTTATAGAAATGGACATAGACAGCAGGATTGAGTGCATCCTCAGAAAGTTTGCAGATGACACCAAGCTGAGTGGTGTGGTCACTCACCTGAGGGAAGGGATGTCATCCAGCAGGACCTGGACAAGCTTGAGAAGTGGGCCGGTGTGAACTTCATGAGGTTCAACAAACCCAAGTGCAGAGTCCAGGATCTGGGTTGGGAGAACCTTCAGTATCAATACAGGCTGAGGGCATGAAGGGATTGAGTAACCCTGCTGAGAAGGACTTGGGGGTATTGATGGATGAAAAGCTGAACATGAGCCACCAATGCGCACTTGCAGCCCAGAAAGCCCAGCATATGCTGGGCTTCATCAAAAGCAGTGTGGCCAGCCGGTCTAGGGAGGTGATTCTGCCCCTCTACTCCTCTCTGGTGAGACCCCATCTTGAGTCCTGCGTCCAGCTCTGGAGCCCTCAGCACAGGGAGGACATGGATCTGCTGGAGCAGGTCCAGAGGAGGGTGACAAAGATGATCAGAGGGCTGGAGCACCTCTCCTGTGAGGACAGGCTGAGAGAGCTGGGGCTGTTCAGCCTAGAGAAGAGAAGACTGCGAGGCGACCTTATTGCAGTCTTTCAGTACTTCAAGTGGGCTTATAAAAAAGATAGGCATAAACTTTTAGCAGGGCCTGTAGCAATAGATATTAAGATGAAAGAGGGTAGATTTAGACTCGATATAAGTATTGTGCTAAAGACTTCAAGGGTTTCAATCTGATAAGTGACAAGGGGGGAAAGCCCTCCTGTTGAGTCATGAGGTTCAGAGTGAACCCCCTTGCTTTCTAAACTCCTTCTCAGAGAGGAGCCTAGATGTGGCTGAATATTCATTATTCAACTCAATATTATTCAACTTATTCATCAATGACCTGGATGAAGAGTTAGAAGGTACCCTTAGCTAGTTTGCTGATGACACATAACTGGGAGGAGTAGTGGATACACCAGAAGGCTGTGCTGCCATTCAGCAAGACCGGGACAGTCTGGAGAGTTGGGCAGTGAGGAACCTGATGAGGTTCAACAAAGGCAAATGCAAGGTCCTGCACCTGGGGAGGAACAACCCCATGCATAAATACAGGCTTGGGGTGGACCTGCTGGAAAGCAGCTCTGTGGAGAGGGACCTGGGAGTCCTGGTGGACGAGAGGTTAACCATGAGCCAGCAGTGTGCCCTGGCTGCCAAGAAGGCCAATGACATTCTGGGGTGCATTAAGAGGAGTGTGGCCAGCAGGACGAGGGAGGTTCTCCTTCCCCTCTACACTGCCCTAGTGAGGCCTCATCTGGAGTTCTGCGTCCAGTTCTGGGCTCTCTGGTTCAAGGAGGAAGAGAGTTCAGTGGAGGGCTACAAGGATGATGAAGGGACTGGAGCATCTTTCCTGTGAGGAAAGGCTGAGGGAGCTGTGCTTGTTTAGCCAGAAGAAGAGAAGATTGAGAGGGGACCTTATAAATGCTTATAAATATCTGAAGGGTGGGTGTCAGGAGGATGGGGCCAGACTCTTTTCAGCGGTGCCCAGCGACAGGACAAGGGGCAATGGGCACAAGCTGAAGCAGAGGAAGTTCCGTCTGAACATGAGGAAGAACTTCTTCCCTCTGAGTTTGACGGAGCACTGGAACAGGCTGTTCAGAGAGGTTGTGGATTCTCCTTCTCCGGGGATATTCAAGACGTGCCTGGTCGCAGCCCTGTGCAGCCTGCTGTAGGTGACTCTGCTTCGGCAGGAGGGTTGGACTTGATGACCTACAGAGGTCCCTTCCAATCCCTAACGCTCTGTGATTCTGTGATTCTGTGAATCCACTCCTAGTCCCAGACTTGGCCAGTGGTTTATGTCTAAGGGGTTAAGCATGTAGCCTTTTGTCAGATCCAACAGTTGCCTGTCAGAACCCTCCCAGGGACTTTCACTGAAACAGTTGCACAAAGTTGAAACACTAGGTAATTTATTCAAGCAACAGGTGTCACAGATTCAGGATTGCCATTGGTAAATGCACTGCGTACAAAAATTAAGCTCAACGTAACAGTTTAACACTGTTTAATTTAGTTAACAAAGTGTTCCCGGGGATACATCTGACAAAGTCAGAGGTGCGACTGTTACCAAAAGGGTATCCCTTCTTGAAAGGAGAAGAGAGGTTCAGGATTTTCACCCCATCCATCAGGTTTTTGCTTGGCTCCTCCTCCAAAGAGTGTTTTCAAGTGCCATTTTTTAAACTTTTGAAATCTTTGGCGAGGTGGGACTAACTCAATTACTATGCGTTGATTGCCTCTTGGAATAGCATGTTGTGTCGTCAGAGGTGGGACTCAGCAGTTTGGCAGGACCTCGGGGCAGGGAGCCTAATATGTGCTTAGGGGTGGCCTGCTGTTTTTCTCTGAAGCAACATCTGGCTGTGCGCCCTTCATCACACCCCAGGTGTAGTTGTGGGCCATCACCTATTAAGTGAAGCTTATTGTTCTAGTAGAACTGCTCCCTTTTGTTAATTCTTTGGTGCCTGACACAAGGAGTCTGGAGTCCGTGCACTAATAAGTCCAGCAAGACCTTTGACCCATAATGGTATTGGAACAGGCATCGGAACAGGCTGCCCAAGGAGGTGGTGGAGTCCCTATCCCTGGAGGTGTTTAAAAAACGTGTAGATGTGGCACTTCGGGATATGTTTTAGTAGGAATGGTAGTGTTGGGTGGATGGTTGGACTTGATGATCTAAGAAGTCTTTTCCAACCTATGACTCTACAATTCTATGATACTAAGGAAGAAATTTTTTACAATGAGGGGGGTGAAACACTGGAACAGATTGCCCAGAGAGGTGGAAGATGCCCCATCCCTGGAAACATTCAAGGTCTGGTTGGACAGGGCTCTGAGTACACTGATGCGGTTGAAGATGTCCCTGCTCATTGCAGGGGAGTTGGACTAGATGACCTTTAAAGGTCCCTTCCAACTCAAACTATTCTATGATTCTATGGTTCTATGACAGTGAACGTGAGTCCTAGATTGAAAGAAGAATTGTGGATTTGTCATCAACTAGAAATTAATATGATTTTTGTGACAAGTAATTTACCTTTAAATTATATTGTACAATACCTGATTGCACAGAAATATAAACAGCAAAATGTCTTTCCTACTATTCCAGTATAATCAAGATTTTAATCAAGACATGCAGTTTTATAATTTCATTTGTAATAGTGTATGTCTACTGAAGTCCTCACTGCAGACAGAGTTGCTTCCAGGGTTCTGTTGTGTAACATAATAGTAGTTGTCTGAGGTTAAGAAATCTCTCAATCAAATGATCAAGTGATAGGAAAAATTGCAAAGGCTGAAGAATTTTAGGATTCTAGAAAAATATTAAGTAGCAATAGCAACTTGAGGGAGTAAATGAAGAAGAACCCTTTAATTATTAACATTTTAGTAATCTTAAAAAATAAATTTATTTTATTTTAAAGTACTCTTTTTAACTCACCTATCTCTATTTGTTCTTCCTTTTTCTAGAGCTTCCAGGTTTCTTTTGCATCTGGTTGATAAAAGGCAAATCTCTCATATCCCTTATGTCTCCTCTAGCTTTAGCAAAGTGCTATTGCAGCTCATCTATGAACAGAAAAACATGAAAGAGGAAAATGTATTAAAAAAAAAGCACTTTACTGTGTGATATTGTGGACAACTTATTCTTCACATCATGTGATTACACTACCAAAAAATCTTTCTTTGACATGTGCAACAATCTGACAAAATAATTAAAAAACTATTTTTGGGAAAAAATATAAGTAAGCAAACCTTTTTTGGAAATACAAACCAGAGATATTTAAATTTTAGTTTGATTTGCCTGTGATAATCAAGGCACAGAAAAGTCACTGTAAGTTTACATTGATTGCCAAAGCCCTAAAGAGAAAGATCAACAACAGCTATGACATTGTCTGACAGTATATCTCTTTGTTGGATTTATATTTTATTGGTTTGATAAATTCTTTTCCTGAAGCCAGATTATGACAAGATCTGGTGAGATCTTTGCAGTAAAAAGCTACAATTTTGAACTGCAATGAGCCTAATACTCTAAAACACAAAGGAAGTAGAATCCTTCAGATAGACCACTCACTCTCAGTATGAACTGAGCCACTACTTTACTCATGGAAAGAGGAAGATACTTAAATGCCCAAACTACTATACAGTAGTTCATGAACAGCAGAAGTTCAAGAAGTTCTGCTGTATTGCACATCACTCTGTACCTTATAATGAAATGATTTTTGCAATTACTGCAATGCAGCTGGAAATAGAGTACTGAACATTTAGTGACTGAAAATGTATTTAAGCAAAGTACATTGAAAATGCAGTGAAACTAAGCAATAAATTCAATGTATATTTGAGTAATTGAACTTTGAATGTGCATGGCAGATTATTTCTCCAGATATTCGAAACCCGTGTCACATAGCACTGAGACACATTTTCTCATTCCTCTTTCCAGTGAAGAAGTTTCTGTCTTCCTACAAATCAAGGAATTGACTTGTCTGATTTGTCTATTTAAGCATGCTCTCAAAACAACCTTAGCATATGGTTTGTTCTTTCTGTAATTGTTGCGATTCATTTTTCATGTGGCTAATCTACAGGGATTTGTTAATGGGGAGACACTACTTTTGCTTTTCTAAAACCTTTCAGGGATAAGTTAGTCATCCCTAATTGGGACACAGTAAGGTCACAAAATATTTGTAATTTTGAAGAAAAGGTTAGGATGCTTACCATACACAAGCTGTAAAATCAGGATAATGAGATGAGGAAAAGACTTTTCTGTTAGTGAATTTTTGTATATTTTTCGTTTGTGTAAGCAGTTCATTCATTCATATTTTTTTTCTTGTGCTGTTAAGACCTGTTGGTAAGTTCAGAAACCTGCTTTAATTGTCACTGAAAAGTTACTTGGCATTGTCTTGGCCATAAACCACATTCATTCTTCCTGACTGTCATTGGACAGAGAAAGTAAGATGGCTCAATAATTTATATTAGTCCCTTAAGACAAGAAACTGCAAAATCTTGTACCCTTCTAAAACTCTCAAAGCTGAAATAAAGTTTTAAACAATTTCTATGGATGTGTTTCTTTAATAGGATAAACATCTTCATCTACCTTGATTTAATGTTGATTTTCCCTTAAGACTGCAATTCTCCAGCTGACTAACACAGAATGGTCTCCTTAGTTATTCCTCAGCTTGAGTTTACAGAGATTCATCCAGACTGACTCAAGCAACTGAAACGTGAAGTTACTTTGGAAGATCAGGGAGAAGACACCTTTTATTACCTCCACCTGTCATTTCTCAATGTGTCTCAAAATGAAACTGCATCCATGGGTAATAATTCACATACGAGTGAAATGCAATTTAGGGTACATGGAGTAATGTGAGCTGGGTAGCTTGAGCTTCTGAGGAGAACTTTTGAGATCAAATTTTCTGCTCCATCATCTGCATATGCAGGATACTTACCTAGTCATAAGCACATACAACCATAAATGTTTCAGAAAGCATTTTGAGAACATAAAGAGGAGTAGATTATGGAGCTTTGTTTCTTCGATCCTAACAAATCTCATTTGTGTACTTTACAATTCAGTGTCCTGATTAACTACAATTGAAATGAATGGAAGTATAATCCCCTACTGATAGTAAATATGACCAGACTTCTTTGTCTCTGGGCTGTTAAGCCATATGGTAGAGAACCCTTGCTTTACTGCATGTATAAGAAAAAGAAACTTGCCAGGAAACATAGACTGGCTCTAACTTTAAGATGTCTTCTGAAAGCGTTTTGATAAAAGTAGATCAGAGTGGACACTCTGAGACAAAAGAAATAAGTGCTCAGAAAGAAGTAATTCTGACCTCGTCTTACGTCAGAACACTTTTTATTGTATTGCATTTTTTCCCTATTTTGGTGAAAATGTTGTCTCAGGCTGTTTGCTCAAGGTCTTGACCTGCTGAGAGAAGATGTTTTGTGTGAGATTCTTCAGTGTAGACCAACACCTGTTTTGCACCCTATCATGCAAGTGAATACCCTAACTCTTACACTTAAAAGGCACACTCTTAAAGCGTTAAAACACTTTTATTTTATTTTGAGTCAAAAAATGAAAATAAACCTTAAGACGAATGCAATTATTATCTTGTGCTGTGTTCTATTCAGAGATCTTGCAGCTTAAGGCAATGATCTATATCAGCTTTACAGAGGATTATAGCAGTCATTTGGTACTTCATAAGACACTGAAAATTCAACTTGTAACAAAATAAGACTGAAGAACTTGCTATTAATAACACTTTATCATTCATGTCACCACTACTAGGCTGCCTTAAACAACATTCTAAGTAGTATTTACCCATGAACTGGTACTTGAACATCTTGTATAAGATGTGCCTCCCTCACAAATAAATCACTATCAAAACTTTCATATCCCCAGACATTTGACTATACCACTAGTAAAGTCTGTTTTCCTGCATGAACTTTTTCAATACATTCAGAACTGTCTTGTTATGCTTGACACCACGAGCATTTGACACCAAGTGAAAGGTTTTAAAATGAGCGTCTGCAGGTGTAATTACAAAGTGAAATCTTGTCTGACTTTTCATTACCTCCTGGAAGACCTACATTATGCTTTTGCAATGGCTATCCTGTAGAAGTTGTAGAATACACTGCTCAAGGGTATTCTGCAGACAGAAAAGCATTTTCTGCAGAGTCTTTTTACGTTATGGAATACCTTGATTATTTTGAAGCTCCACTGTTATGTTCATATATCTGACAACATAAGACACTCTTGTGACCACATGAATATTAGTTGCAAACCTAGATATGTCTTATAAACACATTTTTCAAGCTTCTGAAGAATGCAGAGACAAAATGACACACCTTGCTTGTCCCAAGGACAGTGAAGTGTAGGTGTCAAAGCAGAGAAAACTAATTAGTCACCTTTCACTATCTCAAGGTCAGAGGAGTAGTGTTTTTGTAGCTTGCATAAAGTGATCATCTGCTCTCTCTTATGGTCAGAAAGTCCCTCTCCATTTTTCCCCCTCTGTACCGTCACTATGGGCAGCCATGAGGAGAAGACTGTGATACTGAAGTCCTATTTTTACAAAGTGCTTTGGTCATCATCCAGTCTTTGTATAATAATTTGTTTTCTTCTACGAATCAATTCATCAGACACTCATCTTGGCTGTATTTTGGTAACTGGGTAGTCTGCTTCTGAAGTCTGTTTAGCTTCATATGCATTGTCATGTGTTTTGGATCTTTTTGATGCATGTCAGGATTTTGCAACTTTGAAGGATAAAGCCATCTTGTACATCCATGTGTTTAATGTGCATGTGGTGACAGTCCATCTTCATTAAAGTTTTTCTCTTATGATGTCTTTGAAATGGCTTAATGCTACATTAATGCTAAAAATAAGTTTTCCAGCATTTCTAATGTATTGTGTGATGTCTGTTCATTTCCAGCTGTTTAAAATTTCACCTAGTGTAAGCTGTTTTCCCAGTCAAAATTATTTTCTTTAAAGCATGCTATAAAACTGTTTTGCACCATTCAGTGTTTATCT
The DNA here is from genome assembly GCF_030867145.1 of Opisthocomus hoazin. NCBI lineage: Eukaryota > Metazoa > Chordata > Aves > Opisthocomiformes > Opisthocomidae > Opisthocomus > Opisthocomus hoazin. The sequence goes on along the minus strand of NC_134416.1, from coordinate 67,103,474 downwards.
AACCACAACTATTACTCAAGTAAAAATTTCACAAGATAATAATAAAAATAAAATCTCACTGTACTCCTGTAACTGATGACACACAACTACAACGCAAAGGCAACATTATTTTTTCAAGGGGTTTATTTCACCTGTGAAAGTACAACAACTCTTCAAACTTGGCCATGTGATTCAAGTCAGATCGTTCACAACCATACTTACTATACTTTATTATTATACTTCTTCTACTTTAAGCAGGGCAGATGGGATGAGTATGTTAGATTTTCAAGAGAGAAAGAGCTTCCTCTTGTGCTGCAGGAGAAAGAAAGCAAAGTTGTGACTGACACTCCAGAAAAAGTTCTGCTTGTTGCAGAATATGGCCAAACCTTATTAATCCAGTTCTCAAAAATGTCAGATTCAGCACAGAGCAAACACTTCCTTTCAGGAGGGGAAACAGAGAAAAGATTTCATTATAGCCAAACTTCTAATTTTCTGTGAAGTTCTCTGAAAGGAGTGTTGATCTGTTGGTTTGGGGGGTTTTTGTTTGTTAGTTAGATTTTGCCTCTGGGAATGTAAATGAATCAGATCAAAAAAGTCCGTATATATTTCAAACACTAAAGCTGTGTAAGTGGCTACAATTTTTTACCCTAATTGCAGAATAAGCACAGGCTGCTGGCTGGAAGCTAGGATTTCTAGAATCTGTAGCTGATCAGTGTTGAATCAGGGACTCCAGAAACCCCAGGAAAGATGTTTGGCCAAGAGCGGACCTTCCTGCTCACCCCTGGACTGGGAAGAACCTGAAAACTCCTCACCCCTGGACTGGGAAGAACCTGAAAACTCCAGACTGTTAATCTCATTCAAGGACATTTAAGAAGACCAAGAGCACTTGGGACTGCCAAGAACCTGAGGGAGCCGCCAATATTGCAAGAGCTCTGTGGTCACCAAGGCAGAGGAAGATTCTTTGGTAGGACTCTGTGGGAGCTTGAGAATCTGAATATCTTTAAGTCCTTGTGATCTGCTTGAGAATAAACACATTAAAAAGGAAGAATCTTTCAGGTCTTTTGTAGCAGTTGGCTTAACTAGGTGCCTGACAGGGAAACAGACAGTTTTGGAAGAACCGGCTTCACCCAATGGAAGTCTATACCAGTATATACTAATATTTGGCCAGCAATCTGCAACATATGACCAAGTCCAGGCAAAACTTTCCTGCTTCTTAGACTTATCATACAGATTGCATGCAAATAATACTTTGACATGCATTTTTTTGGAAACAGAGACAGAAAAGCATAAGAATAAAAATATTTTTGAAAATTATGTGTTGCATTAAACCAAAATCTTGTTCAGTGTCCTGTCCCTCACGATCAGCAAGTGCAGATGTTTAAAGGAAAAAAGAAATAAAATATTCATCATCTAGCTTTTACAATTCACCCACTTCATGTCACTAATACTAGTGGGGGGCCCATCTTAACATATCTGTTTTCAGCAGTTGCTCTCCAAACCTATAGAAGCTACTCCATTTCTCTCAACACATTTCTTATATTTTGATCGAGTTTTTCATTTTAATGTAAGTTTTTTGAGATGGGATTAACAGCACTGAGGCAGCATGTAACAATGTGCATTCTAACTAAGCTGCCTATTATGTTCTTTTTTTCTGTTCCTGATCATAGCTAACACTCATTTTGTCTTTTTGCCTGCTGAAAATTCTATCTGGTATTTTCAAAGAGCTACTCAGAAAAACTTCAAGAGCTCTTTCATTCATCATAATAAAGTGGAGTCTGTTATTGTGAACATGTCACTGGGTGATTTTTTAAAATTAATTACCTTGTATTATCTTGTCTGAGTTAATCTGCCACTTTATCTTCCAGTTACTTGAGGCTTCATCCAAATATTATAAGGTCCTTTTGTAAAACTTCACATTCAGTTATGACTCTTCTGCATGATTTTGTATTCTCAGCAAGCTATTTCACATTATTGCTCATAAAATTTTCAAATTTATTTGTGAACATATTTAACAACAGAGACCAAAAAAGGTTCCCCTAAGAAGTCCAAGTAGTTGTGAAAACTGACCATTTATTCACGTTTTGTTTGTTACCATGGGAAAAACTTATAATCAGAGGGCTGGGGTACCTCTCATATAAGGACAGGCTGAGGGATTTGGGGCTGTTCAGTCTGGAGAAGAGAAGGCTCTGGGGTGATGTTATAGCAGCCTTCCAGTACCTGAAGGGGGCCTACAAGAAGGATAGAGAGGGGCTTTTCACAAGGATGTGTAGTGATAGGACAAGGGGGAACAGCTTTAAACTAAAAGAGGGCAGATTTAGAATACGAATTAGGAAGAAATTCTTCACCATGAGGGTGGTGAAACACTGGAACAGGTTGCCCAGAGAAGCTGTGGCTGCCCCCTCCCTGGCAGTGTTCAAGGCCAGGTTGGATGGAGCTGTGAGGAACCTGGTCTAGTGGAAGATGTTCCTGCTCATGGCAGGGGGGTTGGAACCAGGTGATCTTTAAGGTCCCTTCCAACCCTTACCATTCCATGATTCTCTGATTGTGTGATCTCTGACATCTTAGTTTATTTAGGAACTTTTGTGTAGAATATACTGAAAAGCTAAGAATGGTCTATTAGCCAAACTGCCCTTTATTTTCTTACAATTTTATTGCTGTCTTGGAGAACTCTGGTGGATGTATCAGACATGGCTTTCTTCTACAAAAGCTGTGTTGATTCTTTGTAGCAAGCAGTATTTTTCCTCCGGTCACCTTTTCTTCTTGTTTCTACCATTTTGCCTGCTGTGGAGCTCAGGCTGATCTACAGTTATCCAGATCATTATCCATCTTTCTTTCATAAGCTGGTGTTGCTGCTGTCACCTTTCATTCCTCTAGCACCAATTCCAGTTTAAGCAGTACCTTAAACTCACCCATAAAGAATAGTTCCAGAGAGGGAACATCCTCAACTCTTCTGTGATGAAAACTAATGCATAGAATCAATCTATTTCTTTTTCTGATAAAACTTTCATTTTCTCGCATATTTTTGATAGATTGTCTCTGTCTGCCTTATATGTATGCCTGGCATATCTGCCCTGTCATATTTTCATTAGACGATGAAACAAAGGAAACTAAATGAACACATTCCCTTTACTACTCCATCATGTATTTCTGATTCTGAAAGTAGTATGAAATCCAATGCTAATCCTATTAAAATTTTCATCTTGTAACTCAGAATGTGAATGTGGTGGACTTTTTTGGCAAATACAGCATTTCATGAAGTGAAATGAGAGATATGTTTATTCAGTTCAGATCTACAGTGGAAATTAAACATGACTAGTACAATTGTTTTAACTGAAATTATTTTGCAAGGGTAAAGAAAAGTTAGTAGTGAATTTGGGTCCATTTTTTAAAGCGCGTTTCAAAGAAAAGTTAAGGACAGTATAAATTTTTTAGCACAGGAGTCATCATATGAAAGGATGAGCAGACAAGGACTCTCAGAGCATTCATGAATTAACTTTTAAATGATCTCAGAAATGTTATCACCTGTAATTTCTCCCTTTCTGTATGGCAGGTGAGTTATGAATGTTTTGAAGGTGAACTGGTATGATTTATGAGGATTATTGTTTTATTATTTTCACAAAAGCCATCATCTGACTGCTTCCGAGATTTATTAGAATATTTAGGGATTATCTGGGAATTATTTAGATTCCAGCAAGCACGTTCTGATCACTAGCACTTCTGCTAGACTGTACTTTAATATTATATGCTGTGGATAAAGCATGATGACCCTTGTGCTTACTTTGTAATTGATCTTTTTTCTTGCTTATTGAAGTTTTATGCAGAAATGATCTATGAGAACAAAACTCTGATTAGAAGCAGCAATAAAAATGGGCAAGGTGAGCAAAATAGTGAAGGGGTATCACCATGTGCTGCACTCAGCAGCCAGGAGGGGAGTGAAGAAGGAATACTTGGCACCCCAGATGTCTCAGGTGTGTGGTGTGGTATTGCATCCTGTACCACAAATATCATAGATCGTGTAACTAATCTAAAACTGCAGTGCTTTCCATAAACCACTGAGAAATCACTTCAAGTATCCCATACATGAAATTGCAGGGCAGTAGCTTGGCAAAGAGCTCCTGTGCAGGTAGTTTGGAGGGAGGAACTACAAGTGTTAAACCTGCATTTTACGTTTTGGGTTATCTCTTTATTGTACTCTTCCTTTGTGATCTCTGTTTGAGCCAAAGACTAGACTGATCATAATGTTTAAGTGCAAAATCTAGTTCCCTTCATCGAGGAGTAAGCTTAAACAGAGCAGCACCACCGCACTCAGGGCAGTGTAAGGGCAGAGTCTCGTGACACTTCAACACGCTCTGCTGGCCCGTGACATTTTGTCAGTACATGGTGGATTAGCATCCCAAAGATTCAGGTTGCATATTAGCATAACTTTTTGCAATAACAGGGTTATCAAAGCATGGAAAGAAATTGCCCATCAAGATTTTATTATCTTCTTCACTCGAGATTTTTAAGGACTGGGTACACAAACATGTATCAGGAATGACAAAGATTTAGTTCATCTTGCCTTATGCTGAGGAACTCAGTGACCTCTTAAAGTCCCTCTCAGTTTTATTTTCCTATGATTCTGTGAAGATTTGAAAATAAATATAACAAAAGATGCTCACAAACTGTAGTAAAGGAGCCATATAATATTTTAAATAGATGACAGCAATGCTGTCTTCCTGGGACTTTTGCCAGGTAAGTGATTTTGAACTATAGCTTTTCTGAACGCTTGTGCTACTGAATCCCTCAATTTATTTCCAGTGAAACCTTTATTCGTAAATCCATATAAATAAATTAGGGATCGGAACAGAAGGAAACACATTCTGATTGTTATGAATTGATTAGTTTGCTATATATGCTAATAAATGTAAATAACCCTATAAAGATAATTTCTCTGATGTGGCCCACATCCTTTTTGACCTTTGGAGACCTCTTTCAATTCTGATCGCTGTTCAGATCATCTGATTAACAAATGTACATGTAGATCTCAGAAGGTTGTATGAGTCTTTTCTGGCTTTCAAGCCTTTTAATATTGTCGATGAAAAAAAGGCAAGTTTTCTGTGATCAAAGACATATTTTAGTATAAGTTCTAAAGATGAAATCCAATCAACTATGTTAATTACTGCAATGTAATTTAGTTATGGCAATATGTATAAAATTGAAAATTACCTTAAAAAGTACTTGAAAATGCATATATAACATACAGTCAGAATATAGCAATGCTGTATGTGAGATATTTGATATCCCAATAATATCCCTTATTTGTACAACAATAGTATAGACCCTAATTAACTTAACACAGTCTTTTTTTTCTGAAAAGATTTTTTTTCCCACAAGAGCAAAGCAATAGCACCATCTAGAAGAAGCATACTTTCAGTTATGTGTTAGTTTTTTCATATCTATCTTTTCCTCTTTCCTTCCTACGAAGTGGAAGATAGCCCTAACGTGCTTCTCAGTCTCCTCTTCTGGTCAAGCTTGGGTAAGCTTTTATTACTTTTACTATTTGTATAATGTATTAGAAATTTAACTTAAATTCATACCACTCTACATAAAATAAGGTCTCTATAAAATTTTTAAGAGAAATAATTGTCATAAAAAATAAATTAGCAGAATTTTTTTTTATATCAGACTGAGAAATGGCAGAACCATTCTTGCCATTTTTTTCCAAAGTATGAAGAAAGAATCAGATACTTGACAGAATGGATAAAGCTTAGAAAAGTATAAGAAACTGGGAATGGACCTTAAAATTGAAAACTCTGAAAAACTAGAGATAAGCCTTGATACATCGCTCAGGATATATGCTCATATCAGTAACACTGGGCCAATATTAACATGTCACATGACAATAGTGTAGCTTGCAAAAATTGCTATCTCATATTATACCATGATAATCCTGATAATATTTTCTCCCATAAAAGAGGTGATGACGCAAAATTTTATCTGTAGGCAAAGAACAGTTACTTCAGTGTGTAGTACATCGAAAACAAGTTTCACTGATTCTGGATCAGTGAACAGCCAACTCCTTGAACAGTTAAACTCATTCTCTGAGCAAGAATGAATGATTGAACATCCCTCACTGGATATCTCTGCTGGTAACGTAAGTTCAGGAGCCAAATTCAATAATGCTTTTAGGATGGATATTTATGCTTTACTTTTGGAGTTTCAGTCAGGTCCTACCTGACACCCGAGATCAGGAAGCCTCATGGCCTGTCCAACACAGTTACTGTGTTGCATTAATTAGTGTGACTACATCGTTAAAGTATTTGAAATTTCATTGTCTTGAGCATGCAGTGGAATGCTTTGCTTTGCTTTTTCTAGCTTGCAAACATATGATCATCTATTTTGGAAGGGCTAGGATTTTTTCAGTGCAGCAGTTTAAAAGGAGAGGTTGTTTTGTGGTATTTTTTTATTAAAACATAATGACTTGTTCAAGTGAAACTCATTGCGGCAATGAGCTAGTTTCAAGAAAACATCTCTTAGGAAAAGTTTCTCCCGTCCAGCACTGGATTTTCCAGGAAAAGTAAATAAATAAAACAAAAGGTTGTGGTCAACTTATTGATTATTATTTAGGATGCAACGCCCCTAGATTAACTCTGCAGTCTGAATCAGGAAAAAATAAAATAACCTTGAACCAAGATTTCTCGGATTCCACATGCAGGCTTTCTGTCCAACTCTTTAAAAGTGTGTTAGGGAACACAAGGTCAAAGAGATGAAACTTGTAGCTGGGAAGAAAGGAGAGTACTTTTCTTTCCTTTGCATCATAGTGATGATAAAACCTTGCATCCGTTTCTTAAACCTTATCTGATGCTGTTACAGGATAGACCTACAATCTACAACAAATTTCTGTCTGTTTTTTTTTTTTTACAAGAAGAGTAAGCCTGTTGTCTGTGTCTTCCTCCCTAAAATTTGAATTGATCTTTTAGTTTCCCTGGGCCCTGGCCATAAAGTAGCGATTGAATTAGAAATTATAGAAAAAGTCAAGGGGGAAGTGGAGGGGGAAGGACAAACCAGGTCTGTTGTTCTTGTAAAAAATATGTGCCTTTAAATCTTCCTGCACAAGGTGGAATTTTCTCCACATGGGAAGTTTTGTGGAGATGCTTATTGCATTATTGCAGTTCAACTGTGAGGTGAGATAAGCATGACAGGCGTAAGTAATAAGGCGGGTCTAAGCTGTGCAAAGGAGCTTTGTACACAGACACCCGAGTTAGCCCCAAGCAATGCTGACACAATCATGTGGCACATGCAACATCCTGTTCTACAAAAGAAACCATGTCTCCCATGAGTGTCTTGTATCTCAAGCTTCTTCAGGTCATGGCGATTATCCCGTTGGATTCCTCTTTGACAGCGAATGGGATCAGTGTTAGTTTGGGAGCAGCCATGCTATGCTCCATGGCACACTGCAGACATACCTGCTGAGACTTTCACTGCTCCATGAGGAGACAGAATTGCCAAATAGGAAAGTGAAATTGTAGTAGAAACCAAACTGCCTAAAACTCGTGTTTCTTCACATGTAGGTTCCCTTCCTTCCGTATCTTGTAATTTCAGACAACTGGAGAAGCTGTAAGTTTACAAAGCACAGGAAGTACTACTCCACAGCTTCAGATGAGAAGTGTTTTGGACCTTACATTTTCTGTGGACCTAAGGGTGGCAATTGTCATAACTGCACAAATAAGGTATGGCATCTTATGCAATATGAATATGATGAAAAGACCTATTATATACCAGTTGATTTTCCTGGTTAGCACAAGTTGGAAGAGAATCAGTAAGAAAACTGGCACAGCATAACCAAGAAATATGGAATATGATTTCTAACTTTTGATATTTTTTTTTTTAGCTAGTTTTTAAATAGCAGGAACAGGACATATGCCTTTAATATATTTCAACTTACATTTAAAATGTATTAAATTTCACTGATTCAGACTTTTTTACTTCGTGTTCTAAGTACAAAGAAGCAGGACATTAGTATTTAGTGCTCTTTTAATTAAAAAAAACAGTTTAAGCCCTGGAATTAATTACTTTTTGAACTGCTTCTTTGCTTCACTGATAATGTTTGTCAGTTTTAAAATAGAGTAGCCAAACTAGAGGCTATCCATATTAGAAAGCTGAAGTAGAATACACTGAGTAAGCTGAACTGTAATTTAAAATACTGTCATGTGCAAGTGCAAACTATTAATTTACCCATTAAGACCTCTGTGAAAATTTGCATATGTGCAGTATGAATGAAAGTCCATTCAAAAAACATAAATCAAAGCTAATTTTAACACTATAGAATCATAGAATCATAGAATCATAGAATCATAGGTTGGAAAACACCTCTAAGATCATCAAGTCCAACCATCCACCCAACTCCACCAGGATGCCGTTGGCCTTCTTGGCCACCTGGGCACATTGCTGGCTCATGTTCAGCCAGATGTCACACAACACCCCAAGGTCCTTTTCTGCTAGGCAACTTTCCATCCACTCCTCCCCAAGACTGCAGCGTTGCATGGGGTTCTTGTGACCCAAGTGCAGGACCCAACACTTGGCCTTGTTAAACCTCCTACCGTTGACCTTGACCCATTGATCCAGCCTGTCCAGATCCCTCTGCAGAACCTTCCTACCCTCAAGCAGATCAACACTCCCATACAATTTGGTGTCATCTGCAAACATGCTGAGGGAGCACTCAATCCCCTCATCCAGATCATTGATTAAAGATGTTAAACAAGACCGGACCCAAAACTGAGGCCTGGGAAACACCACTTGTGACCAGCTACCAGCTGAATTTAACTCCATTCACCATCACTCTCTGCACTCGACCATTCAGCCAGTTCTTTATCCAACGAGGAGTACACCCATCCAAACCATGGGGAGCTACTTTCTCCATGAGGATGCTGTGGGGAACAGTGTCAAAGGCCTTATGAAAGTCCAGGTAGACAACATCCACAGTCTTTCCCTCATTCACTAGGCAGGTCACCTGGTCATAGCAGGAGATCAGGCTGGTCAAGCAGGACCTGCCTTTCATGAACCCATGCTGGCTGGGCCTGATCCCCTGGTTGTCCTTCACATGCCTGGTGAGAGCGTTCAGGAAGAATCGCTCTAGAATCTTGCCCGGCACCAAGGTCAGGCTGACAGGCCTGTAGTTCCCAGGATCTTCCTTCCAGCCCTTCTAGTAAATGGGTGTTACACTGGCGACCCTCCAGTCATCTGGAAGGTCAATCATTATTGTCCTAAATTTTACCATAGCTATGGCTTTAAAGACAACTGGTTATATTTTCATGAGTCCAGCCCTTGGAAAGAAATAGTTTACATTTTGCAGTGTACTGAAAATGCTGGGGATTAACATATTTTTCTTAACTATGAGGAAGTATTATAGGACTTAAATGACAGGACATGTATTTTAAACTAGAAATTGAGAAAGGTTTTCACCCAGTAGCAGTTGACCGATACAAATAATAGTCAAGGAAAGACTCTGTATTTATAGTTTTCTTCTTGGAGAATTTAAAACCTTAATACCTACTAACATTTTGTCCCAAAGTGTAATAAAATCATTTTGCTTCATTTAGAATGTTTTAACATCAGTCTCCAAAAACTAAAACCCTCATATATGCAGAATGAGAATAATACGCCAACAACTTCTGACGTTAATAAAGCAGCCTCCTACAGAAGGAACTGACTCCTGGAATCACAGAATCATTGCATGGTTCAGGTTGGAAGGGACCTTACAGATCATCTAGCTCTAAACCCCCACAACCCGAGTAAGGACAGATGTGGCATCAGTGTATCCTGTGCCATTATAAACAGAGCCTGGCTGTGTGAACCACGTGTGATACTGTCCTGGTTTGATCCCAGTAGGCAACTCAGCACCACACAGACTCTCATTCACTCTCCATGCAGTGGGATAGGGGGAGAGAAGTGGAAAGGCAAAAGTGAGAAAACCTGTGGGTTGAGATAAAGACAGTATAACAGGTAAAGAAAAAGTGGCTTATGCAAGCAAAGCAAAACAAATAATTCATTCACTACTTTCTGTCAGCAGGCAGGTGTTCAGCCATCTCCAGAAGAGCAGGGGTCCCTCACTTGTAATGATTATACAGGAAGACAAACACCATCATTCTGAACATCCCCTCCCTTCCTTCTTCTCCTCCCAGCTTTATATGCTGAGCATGATGTTATATGGTATGGAGTACGCCTTTGGTCAGTTGGGGTCAGCTGTCCCAGCTGTGTCCCCTCCCAGCTTCTTGTGCACCCCCAGTCTACTTGCTGGTGGGGTGATGTGAGAAGCAGAAAGGCTGTGACGCTGTGTAAGCACTGCTCAGCAACAAAAAAATCTCCCTGTACTATCAACACTGAGCCACAAATCCAAAACATAGCACCTTACAAGCTATTGTGCAGAAAATCAACTCCATCCCACCCAAAACTAGTACAGATACACAGGCAACAATCTCTTCCAGACATTTGGAGTCCTAATGAACACTGTCTGCAGCAGCAGTTGCCAGCCCCACTTGTGTAGGTGCTGCTGGAGCAGTGACCCTTTGGAGTGCTTTTCACGTTCTGCCCAGGTCAACTGTCCCCATTTTGGGGATGCTGCTGATTGAAATTGCTTGTATTGCTGAGAACCTCACTGTGATTCTCTTTGAACTCATGGTCGCTGTGTTTAAAATTCAAACACCTCCTGAAGGATGTAAGCTGGGTGGTATGGATCCTGAATGAATCCTGCTCTGGTGGAGGTTGTCTTTGAGTACTTCTGTCATGTGAATTCAGGTCCTCGGAGGCCTTTAGATTTCTACTGCCAGATGTTGATCTGATATTTAAAAGTGGAGCTTCCAGGATTTTTAAGTATTTGTAATGAACCAGTTTTACCCAAGAAAAGCAAAGTCTGCAATGTTATCCCTTAACAAGTATGGAGGAGTATGTCACACTTGTCTTCATATATCTACTCTTTCCACCCCCTACCAACCTTCTTTTTTCTCCCCACCTCAAGACTAAAGACAAGAACAATACAATGCAAGTCTAAAGGATGCGTTAATCTAGAAGCTAGTAATTAAAATAAGATTTAATTTGGACGGATAAATGTGTATCCAACATCTTCAGTGAAATTTTGTTGATTTACACCTGCTGACCAAGTTAGGTTTCTGCTTCTAATTCAGTATTCCTGTATAACTCTTCCTCTTTTACTGTCATCTCAATCTAGTTTTCAGTACATCATTTATTTACTTGTAGCTTTACTGTATATGCTACACATATAACTCATATGATAGATATAGCAAAGATGCTGACTTGGCAGTTAGTAAATTGCACATAGCATTCAAATCCCTTTTCTCTAAAAGATTATAAATAAGTGTCCTTTTTGAACCAGGTCTACAGGAATGAATATTTTCATGGTATCTAACAATATCTAATTTGAGTCCAAAATGTGCATGAGTCCAAAGTGTCCAATTTGAGACCACTGCTACTCCTACTCTCTCTTAATGACGCAAAGTTTGGTAAGACAGCATAATTCACGCTCTTCTTTCCACGACAAAATGTTAAAAACATTCCATTTTAATAATAAAAATGACCTACCCTGCCTCCCTAGTTTAAAAAAGAGTATTTGTCTTAAAATGTAAATTGAGTCCTATTAACAATCCCCTGGAAAAATACATTTAATCACAGTGTTCCACTGGAACTTTAATGAAATAAAAATTAGTTGAACTTTCTAATTAATTCTTTTAAGATTCTATACTATTAGGTAGTAGAAACGGTGCTGTTCTGTCTTAATAAGGAGGTAATTTCTTTTGTCAATGCTGAAGAGGATATTTAATGAGCTTCAGGAAAACATGCAAGTATCTTTATAACTAAATAAACTTTGCCTTAAGATGCAGTGAAGAACAAGTACATACAGTCGCTACAGAGAGAGTCACATTATTTTTTAATACAATATTCACATGGTTGGGACATTATTCATAATGGGTGGGACTCCCATTTAATATTTGGATATATTTACAGTACGGTTACAGGAAAGAGAGTGCTGGGAAAGCTGCAATGAGATGGCTCAGAGGTAAGTGCAGATGAATCAGCTAATAGTTAAAGTCACTAGAACATAGCTGTACAGCCTACTTTATCTCCACATTGTGCTAAGGTGTTAGTGGTATCAATCAAGAGGCTATAATTCATTACCACGATATTTGTCTGCCTTTTTTTCCGACATTTTCTATTGACACGTGGCAGACCAATAGGCAAATGCATGCTCTCTTATCATATTTGCAGATAACTAATTAAAGAATGTACAGGAGGATTTTTCTATTCCCCTGCAACGCAAAAGGGAAAGTTCATCTTCAGAAGAGCAACAGGAGCGAGCCCCAGAACTGTCTGAACTTGTACAAGTGGAAAGTTCCTGCAGTTCATCAGCAGTTTCTGTTGGCTATGTAAGGGCACTGGAGTCCTGCAGTGGAGCATGCAGTTGCTTGACTTTATTGAGAAATCCATCCGACAATTTACATTTCACTCGTTTACTCTGGAGACTTGCGGTTTTATCAGATGCTTTTATTTTGGATTAACATTTTCTACAGCTGACATCATATAGGGACAATTCTTTATTCCCTCTTTTTTTAGGATTGAGCAAAATCTCTGCAAGGACTCCTCTTAATTTCAGTGAATATGGAAATGAATGCTCTCACTTGTATAAGTATTCATACTTGAAATGGCGTAGTTCAAACAAGATGAAGTTAGAAACCTCAAAGCTGGTTTATTTCTAGCCTTCATTACACAAGCAAAAGCAGTGCTATTATGAACACCTAATTCCAAAATTCTGCATGTGTATATGACTATGTTTGTGCATATATGTAGCATTTAATTTTAGGAATATTTTAAAATGTGAAGTATAGTTTAGGATATTAAAGGGAAAGATGGCCTAGATATTTCACAGATTTGAAAAATGCACAAACTTTTGTTTGTGTAAATATAATCACAGAGAAACATATTTTCCCATCCACAGGATTATTTTCAGGATTTAAAAATAGGTAGGTATGTAAGCATATTGAACAATTTTTAATAATTTTTTGAATTCTTTAATATAACGTTCTTAAATGTAACACAGTCTTTCTTAGTATTAAATAGCGGGTATAATAAAAAAGTAACTACAGAATGATTGTTGAAATATTTACCATTAATACATAATGATATATTTGTGATTTGTTACTTCATAATTCTTTAGTACATTTGCCCCACATAACATTTTGCTGAAAACAGTGTTGCATTTGATTTTGCAGTAGATCTTAATTTATTACATGAATTATTGATGATACGGTGGTTATCAGGTTTAAAGGGTCACCCTTAACTGTAGAGATCTGAGTCTTCCATCTCAAACATGGGCCAGTGAATGTTACGTGGTGCCAAAATTTAGTAGAACTTCCTTACTGTGATATTAGTGATTTGGATTACACTGATCTATGTAAAAGAGATTTAGACTTTCACACAACATCTGTATTGTGTGGAAACTAGCTAGAAGTTCTTTAGAAAAAATGTAAGCGGTAATTTTTTAAAAAGTTTTCATTGTGTAGTAAGTTATAGAAGGTTTGTAAGGAGTAAGTTGTCTATTTTAAAATTAATTTTAGTTTCTGTCATTTCAGGTTTCAATTTTCAGTTAAGCAAGTTGCCAGGGTTTATCTTCCACAGCTGTCTTCAAATTCTTAGCTTGTGATTGGAGATCCAGAATACAATCTTGGGAAAGGTTCACCATGAGATTCATGTACTCTTACAGTTGTTTCTTTAAAAAAGGATTTTTTATCATTTTTTCTTGATTTTTTTTTAAATCATTAATTATTTTGGCCAAAGAATAGTAATCATAAAATCTCTACTGGATGAATTGGAAAGGAGAAAATATTTTCAAATACTTCTGTTTAACAGCTTTCTTCCAGATTTTGCCAATCATAAGCATAGAATTTCAAGAGCTCTTTCAGATAGCAATATGTCTATGTTTAATTCATAAACCAACTCATCAACATGTGAATTACAACATAAATCCCATATTCTGTACTAAGAAATTCCTTTAGGAATGACCCTTATTCTTTTAGTGGTAATATCAAAGGTTCTTGAAACCCTTAAGTCCCATATTTGTCTCAGCCTAAAAATTGGAACCCTGGCTGGCACTTTTGCAAATATCATTTGTTCCAGAGAGCACAGTTAGCTGTGGTTTTCTAGGTCATTGCTCTCCAAACATTTTTGATTGTGAACCCTTATCAGTACAAGATTTTTGAGCATGAATCCCTAATATATGCGCATTTAGTTGTTTATAAATTATATACATGTACTACTGTATGAAATTATTTTGTACATTATGAAACATATACAAAAACAGACATTAAGAAGGATGAGATAAAGATAAAATAACACTATTTTAAAAATATTTTTATTTAACTTATTAGTGGTGCAAAAAATATTTTCTTCTCTCACTCCTATGGGTTGCATTGCGCAACCCACGAAGGCACAATCTCCTCCCATTTTGGAGACCACTGTTTTAAATAAAGCAAAGAAAACTGAGTATGGTAGGCAACCTTGTCAAATCCTAAATCGCATAACAAATATTTTTTAATACTTTCCATTTCAGACTGAGACTGATCAAACAGAAAGGAAAAATAAAATTAAAAAAAACCCCGAAAAGTAAACATCTTGTGGAAGAGAAGTCTATTATCTCATTGAAATCATGGAGTATTGTGTAAAGCCAAATTGCACTTTGTATATCCTAGGCTTATTATGAGTAATTCTTCAGTAAAAAATATCATTTTTTTCTTCTTTCCTTGTTTAAACTGCTCTCTTGTCATATTTAAATATTATCACGCAGACTAGCTTGTAGAAGGAAAACACACTTAAATTTCTAAGAAAAGTTTGTGAGACAAGATGTTCTAACCCTGTTGTCTTCAGGAAAGTTTTGTTCGAGGGTGCAGAGCCAGAGTTCTCCTACACTACAGGAAGGAGGTCTGCAAACGCCCAGAAAATAGATAAAGACAGAATAGATTTTGTTTTAAGGTACCAAAAGGTGCCATTTTCCTGATACCGAACAGGGACCATGTTTTGGTTTTGGCTGCCGCCGGCAACAAAAGCACCACGCGGCCGCCCCTCCCCCCGCCGGCGTGCGGAGGAGAATGGAAAGAAAAAGGCAGAAACTGGTGGGTCGGGATAAGGGCAGTTTAACAGAACATCAAACAGAGGGAAACAGGAACAACAACGATACCAATAAGGAGAAAACACAACAACGAACCGTAACGACCCAGACAGCCACTCTCCCGAAACAGGACCGGCGCCGCACCCCCCCAAGCCGCGAGTGCCTTCCCGTCGCTCCGCCCCCCCCACCGGAACCCAGCATGACGTCACATGGTATGGAATACCGGGCTCTGTTTGGCCAGGTGGGGTCAGCCCCCACCCCCTGGCTGTGCCCCTTCCTGGATTCCGGTGAAAATTAACCCTGTTCTGGCCAAACCCAGGACATTATCCACCCCTTATTCCATACCATCTACGTCATGCCCAGGTCCCCCATTGTCCAGTTGATCACCACCACTTCTCCTGTCTCCAGATATCATTCCCTTAGTCTATGGATCATCACTCTAAAGTGTCCGTTGAGTTCATTTAATCCATGACTTCAGGCTCCATCTGTCATAATGGTCTTCTGTGGCAGGAGAGGTGATGTGTGGTGGTAGGCAGTCACTTGCTGCATCCAGAGCTCACGGCTGATATATCTGGTGCGGCCCGTGCCCACAGTCTGCAGGAGATGTTGATCTTGATGAAGTTGCTGGATGCTAGTTGTTGAAAACCAGGTCCAGTCCCATCATCGCTGTGCTCTGCTAGGTTTTCATCGAAAAAGTCCATCCTTCTTTAATCTGGGCAATTCTTACTATGCTACTACTGGTACAAAATATAACAATTATAACAGTGATAACAGACAGTGACAGGGTTATTTAACAACTAACTTTATACAATTTATTTATGGACTATTCTCGCCCAAAATTAAATCCCCATGAGGTACACATCGGACTTCCCTATCCTTCCGCATTACCCACCAGGTACACCCAGGTCCTTGAGCAAAAGCAATCCCGCAGACGAGCTTGCCTTTGCCCGAGGCAGGACTAACCCAAACTGTCTTCCCTAACATGTTCCGCATGTGCACTACAGGAACTTTATCCCCTTCCACGGGGCGCTGAGGTTTTGACTGGGCAGGACCAGCCCGGTTGGTGGACCCTCTGGTGTTAACCAACCAGGTGGCCTTTGCTAAATGGGTATCCCAGTTTTTGAAAGTCCCACCCCCCATTGCCCTCAAAGTGGTTTTTAGCAGCCCATTGTAACGTTCGATCTTTCCAGAGGCTGGCGCATGGTAGGGGATGTGATACACCCACTCAATACCGTGTTCTTTGGCCCAGTTGTCTATGAGGCTGTTGCAAAGTGAGTCCCGTTGTCCGACTCAATTCTTTCGGGGGTGCCATGTCGCCACAGGACTTGTTTTTCCAGGCCCAGGATGGTATTCCGGGCGGTGGCATGGGGCACAGGGTAGGTTTCCAGTCATCCGGTGGTGGCCTCCACCATGGTGAGCACATAGCGCTTGCCTTGGCGGGTTTGTGGCAGTGTGATGTAGTCAATCTGCCAAGCCTCCCCATATTTCTATTTTAGCCATCGTCCTCCAGACCACTGAGGCTTTACCCGCTTGGCTTGCTTGATTGCAGCGCATGTTTCACATTCATGGATAACCTGTGCGATGGTGTCCATGGTCAAGTCCACCCCTCGGTCACGAGCCCATCGGTATGTCGCGTCTCTTCCTTGGTGGCCCGAGGTGTCATGGGCCCACCGAGCTATAAACAGTTCACCCTTATGTTGCCAGTCCAGATCCACCTGAGCCACTTCAATCTTAGCAGCCTGATCTACCTGGTGGTTGTTCTGATGTTCTTCAGTGGCCCGACTCTTAGGGATGTGGGCGTCCACGTGACGGACTTCTACAGCCAACTGCTCTAGCCAGGCAGCAATATCTTGCCACAATGGGGCAGCCCAGATAGGTTTGAGTCTGCGCTGCCAGTTGTTCTTCTTCCATTGCTGCAGCCACCCCCACAAGGCATTGGCCACCATCCAAGAGTCGGTGTAAAGATAGAGCACTGGCCACTTCTCTCGACTGGCAATGTCTAAAGCCAGCTGGATGGCTTTCACCTCTGCAAACTGGCTGGACTCACCTTCTCCCTCGGCAGTTTCTGCGACTTGTCGTGTAGGGCTCCATACAGCAGCCTTCCACCTACGCTGCTTCCCCACAATGCGACAGGGCCCATCCGTGAACAGGGCATACTGTTTCTTATCTTCTGGCAGTTGGTTATACAGTGGGGCCTCTTCAGCATGTGTCACTTCCTCCTCTGGCGATGCTCCAAAATCTTTGCCTTCTGGCCAGTCCATGATTACCTCCAGAATTCCTGGGCAACTGGGGTTTCCCATTCGGGCGCGCTGGGTGATCAGAGCGACCCACTTACTCCACGTAGCATCGGTGGCATGATGAGTAGAGGGGACCCTCTCTTTGAACATCCACCCCAGGACCAGCAATCGTGGTGCTAGGAGGAGCTGTGCTTCAGTGCCGACCACTTCTGAAGCAGCTCGAACGCCTTCATATGCTGCCAGAATCTCTTTTTCAGTGGGAGTATAGCGAGCCTCGGATCCTTTGTATCCCCGGCTCCAGAACCCCAGGGGTCGACCTCGAGTCTCCCCTGGTGCTTTCTGCCAGAGACTCCAGGTTGGGCCATTCTCCCCGGCTGCGGTGTAGAGCACGTTTTTGACATCTTGCCCTGACCGGACTGGACCAAGGGCTACGGTATGAACTATCTCCCGTTTAATTTGTTCAAATGCCTGTCGTTGCTCAGGGCCCCATTCAAAATCATTCTTCTTCCGGGTCACGTGGTACAGAGGACTTACAATCTGGCTGTAATTTGGGATGTGCATCCTCCAAAAACCCACAACACCCAGGAAGGCCTGTGCTTCCTTTTTGCTGGTTGGTGGAGACATAGCTGCTATTTTGTTGATGACATCCATTGGGATTTCACAGAGCCCATCCTGCCATTTTATTCCCAAAAACTGGATCTCTTGCGCAGGTCCCTTGACTTTACTTCGCTTAATGGCGAAACCGGCTTTCAGAAGGATCTGAACTATTTTCTCCCCTTTCTCAAAAACCTCCTCCGATGTGTCGCCCCATATAATGATGTCGTCGATGTACTGCAGATGTTCTGGAGCTTCACCCTTTTCCAGTGCAGTCTGGATTAGTCCATGGCAAATGGTGGGACTGTGTTTCCACCCCTGGGGCAGTGGATTCCAGGTGTACTGGGTGCCCCTCCAGGTGAAAGCAAAGTGTGGCCTGCACTCTGCTGCCAAAGGGATGGAGAAGAAGGCATTAGCGATGTTAGTTGTCGCATACCACTTGGCTGCCTTTGACTCCAGCTGATATTGAAGTTCTAGCATGTCTGGCACGGCAGCACTCAGCGGTGGTGTGACTTCATTCAGGCCACGGTAGTCTATTGTCAGTCTCCACTCTCCAGTAGATTTTCTCACTGGCCATAAGGGACTATTAAAGGGTGAGTGAGTTTTGCTGATCACTCCTTGACTCTCCAGCTGGCAGATCAACTGATGAATGGGGAGAAGGGAGTCTTGGTTGGTACGATACTGTCGCCGGTGCACCATTGTGGTCGCGATTGGCACCTGTTGTTCTTCAACCCTCAGCAACCCCACAACGGAAGGATCCTCTGAGAGACCAGGCAAAATGGACAGCTGTTTAATTTCTTCCATCTCCACAGCAGCTATGCCAAAAGCCCACCGATACCCCTTTGGGTCCTTGAAATAGCCTCTCCTAAGATAGTCTATCCCAAGGATGCACGGAGCCTCAGGGCCAGTTACAATGGGGTGCTTCTGCCACTCCTGCCCAGTGAGGCTCACTTCAGCCTCCAATACACTCAGCTCTTGGGACCCCCCTGTCACTCCAGAAATGCAAATGGACTCTGACCCTTTGAACTCTGATGGCATTAAAGTACACTGTGCACCAGTGTCCACTAGAGCTTTATACTCTTGTGGATCTGACGTGCCAGGCCACCGAATCCACACCGTCCAATAAACACGGTTGTCCCTTTCCTCCACCTGGCTGGAGGCAGGGCCCCTCTAATCCTCGTCAGAGAAATTGCTGCTCACCTGCTGTAAAAATGACTTGGAGGTCCCCTCCAGAGGATCGGAATCAAGGTCAAACTGTCTACCTGGTCTGGAGAGCTGGCTTCTGGAAACTGGAGCGGCATTTTTCCTAACAGAATCCCCTTTGGTGATTGTTTTACCTCGCAACTCACGCACTCGTGCCTCTAGACTTGAGGTGGGTTTTCCATCCCACTTCCTCATGTCCTCTCCGTGGTCACGCAGGTAGAACCACAGGGTGCCCCGGAGTGTATAGCCTCTGTATTCCCTCTCCTGAGCAGAGAAACGCTTGCCCCTAATAGCTGAGACACTGGCCCATACAGGTGGGGAGTAGGACGTGTTCTCTTTGATTTGCCGCACCTCCCGTGCCAGTTTCTCCACAGCTGAGACAAGGGAGGAAGAGAGACTTTCCTCATATTGCCGGAGTCTGACAGCCACCTCATCCACTGTTGGTGCCTCCTTACCCTTCCAGTTTACAACTGCCAGTGAGTTGGCATATGAGGAGGGTGCGCTCCACACAAACTTCCTCCACATAGATGCTGTGCACTGGACTTCATCTGGGTCTGTGGGTAACTGGTCATCTTCCGGTTCATTATAAACCAGCTCCCGCACAGCTAATTCCCTCAAGTACTGAATACCCTTCTCCATATTGGTCCACTTGCCAGGATGACATACAACATCGTCACTGAAGGGGTATCTCTCCCTCACCCCTGAGAGAAGTCTCCTCCAGAGGCTGAGGACTTGTTCCTTTTTCCCAATGGCCTTGTCAATGCCCCCGTCCCTGGCCAGGGATCCCAGCTGCTTGGCTTCCTTGCCCTCTAACTCCAAGCTGCTGGCCCCGTTATCCCAGCACCGCAGCAGCCAGGTGACAATGTGCTCGCCTGGGTGGCGGCTGAAATCTTTCCGCATGTCTCGCAGCTCACCCAGGGACTGGGACCGGGTGATGATCTCTGTCTCTATCTCCCGCGATGACCCTGGCTCATCGTCATCCCTCCCAGAGCGATCTGCTCTCTTTGCGTCTTTCTTTAGTTTTACAGGGGCGACTGCTACCGGCACAGGTTGGTCATTGGGCTCAGCCGCGATGCCTGCAGCTGGAGCTGGGGCTGGAGCAGCTGCTGTGCCTGCCAGGGAAACCAAGGCAGACCCTGCAGCTGTGGCAGTGGCGGTGCCGGTCTGGGGGGCTGTGACTGCCTGCTGGGCTGGAGGGGCTGCAGGGCCGGCTAGGGGGGCAGCGCCAGTTGCAGCGCCTGCCGCTTCGCTTCCCCCCCTTTCCCCTTTAGGGCACTGAATCAGGTTGAACATGGCTCGGTAGGCATGGGCCAGACCCCAGCACATTGTGGTGATCTGTGTCTCTCTGGAGTTCCCAGGGTGGCAGCACACTTTTTTCAGATATTTTACCAGATTGTCCGGATTCTGTATTTGTTCAGGGGTGAGTTTAAAACACATCGCAGGTGCCCACTGCTCTAGACCATCTGCCCATGCTATCCCACACACCCAGCCACTCACAGCTATCCAGCCCCGGGGCAGGTCTCTGCACGATGTTCTTAACGACTTGCCTAACCCTAAACAAAACCCAGAACCCGTTCAGGAGGCAGAATAAAAGGAGAGTGCTGGCCTGAGCATCCCACGGGTACTCGAAATTCTCAAAAGCCGTTAGGACCAGCCTGAGGGAGAGAGGGGGGGGCGAAAGAGTGGGGGAAGGTATCCCCTTCGGTTTTCCCCACAGACTGGGTTTGATTATTCACAAATTCTAAGACATATGGTCCGAGGTACGGAAATGACCGCAGTGCCGCATGCAAATACAAGCCTAATTTCATGCACATTGACGTTATCATGTCATAAGTCGATATCGTACTGTACAGTAAAATCATAATCCTGATCCTTTTCCCCGTGACGATGAATAGCACCACAGGGAACAAGTACAGCAAGTATGGATTCAAAAACCACAACCATCTGATGAAAGACAGAAACATTTTTACCGGCGACTATTTAAGTAACACAGAAAAAAAATGCATACAACAAAATTTAACAAAATCTAAGAAAGCAGTTTTAACACCCGCTGCTCAGCCCTGCCGTTATCCCTGCTCCACTTCTGAGCTCTAAATATAATGTTTCGGTTTCGGCTGCCACCGGCAACAAAAGCGCCACGCGGCCGCCCCTCCCCCCGCCGGCGTGCGGAGGAGAATGGAAAGAAAGAGGCAGAAACTGGTGGGTCGGGATAAGGGCAGTTTAACAGAACAGGAAACAGAGGGAAACAGGAACAACAACGATACCAATAAGGAGAAAACACAACAACGAACCGTAACGACCCAGACAGCCGCTCTCCCGAAACAGGACCGGCGCCGCGCCCCCCCAAGCCGCGAGTGCCTTCCCGCCGCGCCGCCCCCCCCACCGGAACCCAGCGTGACGTCACATGGTATGGAATACCGGGCTCTGTTTGGCCAGGTGGGGTCAGCCCCCACCCCCCGGCTGTGCCCCTTCCTGGAGTCTGGTGAAAATTAACCCTGTTCTGGCCAAACCCAGGACAGACCAGTGTCTGTATATATTATGCCTCTTGGTAGATATTTCATCACAAAAAGAATGGAGCATATTTCAGTCTTTCTTGTCTCAGCTTCTATCGCAGTTGAAAAGAATATTGGATAAGTCCACATTAATAAGTAAATCAGCGCAAAGAGGAGCTTATCTGACAGGTGAAATGGATGGGACTGGGATCTTCACACCTTCTCTGCACCTCTATTAAGGGATATTCATTTAGCACTAGTTTTACTCTGTTCCTGTGGACTGCATACCCTATACAAGTTGGAAAACAGACTCTGCTCCTGGAACACATCTCTCAACTTCGTTTCATCCATAAATAAAAGAGCTTGCGCACTCAAAGACTGCTCCAGTTTTCAGTCTAAAATGTACAAAAGTAAAGTGGGGGCAACTGGGAGATTCACTTCAAAACTACGTTCCTAATCTGAACTAAAACATGAACGTGGATGTGTTGATTGTCTTGGTGATTCATTTTAGCATTTCCAAATGTCACACTGTGTATAGCTGTATCATTCTGAGCCTGTAGTTTGGACTTGCTACATGCTAGCAACAAAAACCATTCACAAAGAGATCGTGACAATAAGTGCATCTGTGATTACATATGTCAGCACAGAATCCACACTGTTTTTAAAGAAATTGTAGAGAAGTGAGATATCACTCTCTTATTTCTTCTTTCCCACCCTCAGATGGGTAGATTCCTCTCCATAAATCAGGAAGCCACTATCTCTTCCGTTTTGTAACTTTGCTGTTTCTTGCAGTTCAAGGAATCTTTCAGTAGGAATGCGGGAGTAACTCATGGCTACTTTGAATCCTTTGAGCCGTTTACCTACATAAAGAGGAACTAATTCAGTTAGTTATTAAGGGGCATAGTTAGAACAGCAGTCAATGGCAAAGCAGGGATAGGATAAGACTATCTGAAACAGCCAAGAAAAGGTATAAATGCTGGACAGATTCTGTTTTCACAAAAAAGATTTTAATGGAGGAAGATACAGGGACAATATACCTAGGATGCCTCCATGCTGGGGAGTTTTTCACTGAGACTGATTAATTTTCCATTTGAACTGAGATGGAATAATCTCCTCTGGTTCAAGGAAAAAATAATCCAGATATATTGTCTAATTCTATTATATGTTACAAATGAAAGCAAGCTAATTCAATCCTGAATAGTAAGAAATTTCTTTTTCTCACTAATCATAATAATGAAACTGTTCCCCTTGTTTTTGCACCATTGTCCCCCATAGCTTACAGAATCACAGAATCACAGAATGGTAAAGGTGGGAAGGGACCTCTGAAGGTCATCTGGCCCAAACCCTGCTCAAGCAGGGCCACCTACAACCAGTTGCCCAGGGCTTACTTCTTCTATTTGTCATATAAACACATAGATTAACTCCAGAAGGGGGAAAGCAAGGCAGATTATATTTTTCTTTTCTTGTGATTGAAGTACCAGCATAATACAGTTCAGAGACAAAAGCTTTTCTTCTCTCCGTTAAAGTGTCCAGTCCTTCACTTAGCTCTCAATAGGAGACTCCACATTACTATTTCTGACAAAACTCTTAGAAATATGTTCATACGTGTTCATCTTTTTTCATTTTGTAATCTCAATTTGAAAGTGTTCCATATTGCTTAAAATGGTCTCCAAATAGTTTTTCTCCTTTCTGCTGTGGTAATCGTTCTCAGGCAGATCAGTGTCTTAGGCTAGCCAGAAGATGGACCACAGGAAGAAAGAACTTTATATCTTGCTGAATAAAATATTCTGGGTTCAAACAAACTTCCATAAAAATCAATAGAAATAGTCAGCTGTGAAAGTAAGAGAGGCTGACAGAATGTGCTATATGAAGAGATTGCCGTGTGATGGATGGTTTAAAATTACAAAGAATAACATTGTATGTACTGAATCAAGGAACATAATTGTGTTTTTTTGTCTCACTTATTTTTAAAATAATATTTCAGCTGACATCCAATAAAGAACTAATAATACATTTCTAACCTAAAAGTGTGGGTGTCATTCCATGTAATAAAACAAGGCAATGTTCTTACTCTAAGGAACATGCAAAACTAACACTTCAAGAAAACTTAAACCCATTAAAAAATCAATAGGACTCTTACCAAGTAAAATCCAAAGGATTTCAAACAATACTAAGATGTCATCTGAGACAATTGTTTATGGTCACTATTCTTTTCCATTGTTTTTTCATGTTTCATATTTTATTAAACATTAATCCCTTTCTCCCTTTTTTTTGAGTTTACTGCCTAGTGGAAATGTAAGGGTATGGTTATTGTACAATTAAGTATGCAAAAAATACACACTAATTATATATTTACCCACACAAAACCAAGATACTGAAAAGTGCATGCTGGCTGGTGAGCTATGAAAGTTTTAGCAACAGTGTTTACCAAAACTCACATACACAGATTTTGCAACAAAATGAGACATAAAGCAAAAAAAAAAAAGAAAAGATGGCGGTGAAGACTTCAGTAGTTGTATGAAGTTCAAAATTTCAAACTCTCTGCAAGAGGGAGTCCTATTGAGGTAGAAAGTGATTTTGACCAGTCGTTAACTTACAAACCCTGTGAGCTTGCTTATAAAAATATTTGAACTAGCTTTTAGCATCCAGCTATGTAGATCCTAAGATATCCCCTTAAGGTCTCATTAACAGAACATTATCAGAGGCCATTCTTCAGCTATTTTGTGGATGTCTCACTCCATAACGATAGCGACTAATTACATTCTGGCATATTTTAAACATATCTGGTAGGTACCACATGCTATTTTTCTATATTATTGCAATGATGTTCTTAAATTTAAGAGCGCCAATCAAAAGAGATCTTAGACCTTTAAAGGTGAAAACACCCTACTTCTGAAAAGGAAAAATGCGGAAGCTCACTGCTATATGATGTGACACAGCACATTTTGCCAGAACAGCAAATTCAGCTGTTTTGTGCCTACTTGTTCTATAACCTTTTTTTTTTTTTTTTTAAAGTAACTATAACTTGAAACTTAGCCATTTGGATGTCTGCATCATTCTGCAGAAGAAGTATCTGACTGTCTATAAACACTCCTATGGATGTTTTCTACACTATCATCTTTTTGCGGTTACTCTACTGTTGCTTGACTAAGGCAGACTGCACATCTGTATTAGAGAAGTTTATCCTATGGATAAATCAGGTGACTTTCAATTACTGCACAAATAAAATTCTTTAACTAGAGGAGAGACAGAACAGAGAAGGTCAGAAGAAGTGCTGAGAGGGTTAGCAAGCAGAGTAGGACAGTTTATTAAGATTAACAGCTGCAGACTTGATGCTGCTAATGGCAAGACAGAGGACAGAAAACATAGGTGAATCCTTTCATGGAAGTCTTATATTCTTTATATTCCTATATATAAGGAGCTTACTGCAGAGCGCTGTGGCTGAATCCTGTGCCCTGCTCACCCAGCAGGATTTTTAAACACTCAGAGCCAGGCTGGCTGGGATGATGGCTGGCTGGCTGGCTGGTTGAACGGGTGAATTCTGCTAGCCAGGATCACCGCGGATTTATCGCGGTGTACGTGCCACTATTGCTGACCGTCCGCATCAGTAAGCATCGATGGCAGATATGCTCTTGATTTCAGAGTACAGAGAAGACAATCCACAGGCTGAAGAAAGCCTCGAGGTTTTTTGTTAAAACACGGCGATTTATAGGGGGGGGAAAAAAAATAAAAATCGAGGCTTCCTCATCGCTCACCGTCTGGACCAGCAGTTGCGCAGTTCAGCGCTGTCCCACAGCAGCGAAGGCACCCCCCTAGTTAAAAAGCTGTCTAAAGACAACAGGTCTCCCTCCCGCGCTGTTACTGCCCGCCGGACAGCCGGCTGACCCCGGGCTGCGGGAGCCGGCCCGGGCAGGGGGAGACGGCCCCGGGCCTCCCGGCTCCGCGGTCCCGCACCGCCCCTCCGCGTCCTGCACGACCCGCGGCCGCCTCCCCTTCGCCTTTCCTCTCCCGCGCAAAGATGGATTCCAGGCTGTGTTTTCTTTTTAACTGAATTACGACCTCCTCCCCAACACCCTCCCTACACCCCCACTTCACCCCCTCAACCCCTCCCGCTCGCTTCCAGACACACTTTTCTCGTTGCAAACGGCGTGTGCATCAGGTGCTGGCAAGGAGGAGAGGGGGTCCCCTGCCTCCGAGTTGCTGGCTGCGGCGTGGGGACCCCGGGGAAGGAGCTGGCTGCCCCCCAGGACCCGGGTACCCGGCTCTGCCCCCCGTCCCATCTCCCGCGCCGGCTCTGCCCCCTCCTCGACGCCGCAGCAGCGGGGCCGAGGGGATCCCATCACGCTCCATCGCACTTCTGTGGCACGAAGATTCCCCCTCCCCGCCCCCCCCCCGGCTGTTCGCACCGCCCTGCCCTCGCCCGGGCCGGGGGGGCCAGGGCGGCTGCCCTGCGGAGCCAGCTCCCGGGGCCCGCAGGGGACACTGCCCTTTCTCTTCATCCACTCCTCCTCCTCCTCTCTTGTTTTTCCCTGAGATAATTTCAGCTGCTCTCAGTACTCTTATTATTAATACGTTTTTCCCTACTGTCCCCTCCGCCTTCCTGCCCTGGCCGCTAGCCCTCTGCAACCTCGTCAAAAGGATGGGGAGTGTTTGGGGTGGGATGCAGCTGTGAGGGAGATAAGCCTGAGAAAAGGAGGGGGGAGCGAAAGGGAGAGATTTTGCAGTCGTCTCTGGGCTGATTGGAAGAGGCAATCACTATATCTGAGGCCGGAGGATTAGCAGCTAAACTTTTATTGCTCCCTTTTTTGTGCGTGCGTGTGTGTGTGTGTGTGTACGTGCGAGTGTGGGGGTGTGTAAACGGAGAAGTCGTCCCTCAAGGGGGAATATCTTTTCAGTTTCCCTTTGGCAGGTGCGGTTCACGTGGAGACTCATGAGCATTTTGCCTGATCCGTGACCTGATTAGGGGAGGGGAAACGATTCCTCTCCTCTTACTCTTCCTTCTCCAGTTTTGAAAGCATTATTTCCCCACCATCGCCACCCTCCCGCCCTTCCCCTCCCCTTCTCCTTCTTCTTCCCCTTCCCCTGCACTGAATGAATGGAAGAGTCTCCAGGGTTTTCTTCTGCTCCTCGTCCCGAACTGGAGAAGTGAGGGGACATCTCTCTATCCTCATCCATCTCCATCTCGCTCCATCCACCCCCGAGAGGATTTCAGGCGGTGCAATGTGTTTTCAGCCTCTTGCCGCTGCTACCACTTGATAGGATGCTACACGCGGGGAGAGGGTTTTGCAAAAATGGATTTGTTCGATTTTGAAGGATTTCTTCTCTAATAAGGATCGCATTGCACACAAATATGACTAAATCCCCTATTTGGTAAATCTTTCTTCCCCCCACCCCTCCGGGTTCCCTCCCGCCCGCCCCCACCCCTTCAGCGGAGCAAGCACAGGGAGCTGATGACGGACCCATTAATCCCTTCTTCAATGCATCAAACGAAGCCGAAGGGCTGGAAGTCGAAGGGCTGGGAGTCCTGCAGGAAATGCTTCGATCTGCTGCTGGTTTTGTATGAAACTGGTGACTAGGGGCTCGGCTCGCCCCGCCGCCGCCGCCCGCCGGCACCTGGATGCGCCGCCGGCCGCCGCCGCCGCCCTGCCCGCCGCCGCGACGCGACGCGCTCGGTGGTGCCGGTGACAGCGCGGGCGCGATGGGAGCGAGCCGGCGGTGATCGGCCTGGGCGGCGAGGGAGAGCCAGCGGGCGAGCGAGGGGAAGGGCTGCTCCGCTCTGCCGTGTGTGGGCTTCGGGTTTTTTTTTTTTGTTTGTTTGGTTTTTTTTTTCCTCCTTCTTCTTCTTTTCCTACTTCCATCCTCTCCCAGCCACTGGAAGTCCTCCCTTATCTAAATGGAATTAGTGGAGACCGAAGCCCCTTGTGTAAGGAACAGACATGACCCATGGGCGCAGCTTCTTTCACAGTGAGTATCTCCCCCTTCCCAGTCTCGTCCCCCCTCCCGGCTGAGCTCCGCCGCCGCCTCCACGACTAGCGCAGCGGGACGCCCCCCGCGCACAAGCAACACCCCCCTTCCCCGCCACTCTGCGCTGCCTCCGAGGGGAGCCGGTGTCTGTCGGCGCTGCGGGGCGGGGGGCACGCTCCTGCGAGGCTGGGGGCTTTCGGCGTGGCGGGGGGAGAGACGCGGAGAACGGCGCGGTACGGTGCCGCCCCGGCCGGGGCTCGAACCGCCGGCCACGGGGAGAGGGGGAGCGGGGTAGCGCCGAGCGCCGCGGCGGGGGCGGCCACAGCGGGCGCGGATCCCGGCGGGCTGCGGGGCGGGGGCGGCCCCGTCCGGGAGCAGCTGGGAGGCACCGGAGCGTAACAACTGCGGCTAGGGGACCCCCCAGGGGCCTCAGGCTGCGTGGACGGGACCCCCACCCCCGCCTCCGTGTTGCAGAAGGCCCGCTCTACTGAAGGGGCTTGGCTGGTCCTTCGAGCGCCTCTTCCAGTTCCTCCCAGCACCTCTCTCTACGCCCGCACCTGTAAAATAGCAGCGCCGCGGCCAGGTATTTCTTGTCCAACAACTCTTCGCCAGGCTAAGCGGTGTCTCTGCCAAGTCACAGCCTCCAAAAAGCTGCCCGTCCAAGAGATACATCTCTTTGTGCACAGCTTGTGACGGAACAACGCACAGATCCTAAAAGATGCAAAGATGCGTAATCAGAGTGGCACTAGAAAGCATGATTATAATTACACCACTGATTAGGATGGAAAGAGGGAGGAGGAAGGCAGAGAGAACACAAGAAATTTAGTGGAAACTTCTTTAAAACAATTCCCAAACCCAGATAATCACAATATTGTTGCTGCACTGTCAAAGCTTCCTGAGTGACGGTTTTGAATGAGTGAAGATTGCGTGATTGCCCTCTCTGGGATCTTGGTTTTTTTATTTTTTCCTCTCTGTGAGAAGCACTGATCTATTCCTGTGGCTTGAGAAAGAAAAAGGCGAGGGGTTGTAGAATACAACAGACTGCCTTGACTGCTTAAGTAAAAAACATTGTGTTACCTTTTCCCATAAAGCCCATAGTTTAAATTGCTTTCTGGCAATACAGATTTTGGTGGCGCTGGTGTTAATGCCACTAAGTCAAGAAGCTTTATCTTTTTTTTTGAAATATGAGAGAAGTATTTGACCTCATTGAAATGTTCGATGTGATATGTCCAGAAAAAACTTAGTCTCTTAGTCTCTTCTTGTCTGTTACATTTTATTATCAAGATGATTTTGACTCCTTATTAATAATGATTACTGACATATGTAAGTATAGCTCCCTGCTTTGGAATAACATGGCTCTTCAACTTGGAAGCACCCTTTCTAGCGGTTACAGCTGGAATTGAAAAGACCTGTATTTTTTCTGTTGCCTTTCTAATAATATCTCTGTGACTTGGACCAACTCTCTTCACTTCTCTGAACTTCCATTTTTTCTGTAAAGAAAAGGAGGGGAGAGCTAACAGACAACAGTGCTTGAAGCGAATCTGTAAGAATCAGATATAAATTGTTATTAATTGCCTAAGCAGCAGCATTTCTCACATAGGGTTTGTTTAGCTGCTGTGCCTCCTGTTCTAGATTCCATTAGTTCGTGGGCAGAGAGAACGGCGGCAGCTGGCTCCATATTCTGACACAAGTCCGCCTCACGCTATTGAGAAATTAGGTTTTGACTGGTGACGATTACAGGCAGGGATGCAGTGTGTTCACTGCATGAAACACAGCTAAAGTACATCAGCGACTTAATAAATGGGCGAATCCTTCATTGCCTTCAGGTTCTGACACAGCTGGTGGGCAGTGTCCCAGCTTGCATGTATTTCCAGAATTCATCCCTGAAGAGAGCAAGGACATGAATGGTTGGGTAGCATTCAGACGCGAGCAGAAGGTGTAATGTTCTCACTGCATGCCCATGACACAGAAGAGTTTTTAACTGCCCACTCTGCCAACATCCGTCTCTGTTAGCTGGGGGATTCAAAAAGGCACAGGGCTGTGAGCCTGACGAAGAAATGGTGAATATGCTGCTAAGCCTTCATTTTCCCAGCGCTTCAGAATTTCCTGTTTAATAAGGTAGCCGCCACCCGTGCCTCCAACCCTCTGTCACATGGCAAGGGGTCAAAGGCATAGAAATAGAGATCTCAATGCCATCAAAATACTGGAGATACGAAGCTCCTGGCTTCCTTCTGGGTAAAAATTGCACACAACTTTCAGTATCAAAGCTGAAAACAATGCAAGCCTCATTTCTCAAAGGATCATTTAGGAAGCCAGTTATTAGCCCATGATGCCTTTTGGTGTCTCTCGACAATAGGAAGAGGAAAGTGTGCCATTCAGTGACCTTTGCTGAAGACCACAGGTCCATCAATTCCTCATCATAGTCAACAATACAAATGGCAGCTGTTCCATCCAATATACTCAGAATAAACATGCAACTTCATCTCCACTTTAACTTCAGTGCAATTTGGGCACTATGTCTGGGCTCAGCGCCAAACTAGTTGGGTTCAAAAGCCCGAGCGCTCCAGGAACTGATGGATCTGTTCTCTTCTGCTCCTGCTATCCCGCTTTCTCCAACAGCCAAAGAAGATATGGGTGATGACAAGAAAATGCTATCATCAGTGCATGATTTCTTCATGAGGTAGCTAGTTAGTCACTGTGATCTACCAGTAGTCTCATTACAACCAACCTGCATGTTTGCCTCTTAGTCTTTTCTAGTTAAAATGTTGTATTTGGAAACTCGTAGAAACTCAGGAATTGTCTCCAGGGTGAAGTCCATCTAAGAAAGGCCACATCTGTACCCAAGAGGCACAGCTGCGCTATCATGGCTGGAGATAGGAGGTTTCTATTAGGAAAATGGGCTGCAGATTCACTGCAGCACAAAGCAACATCCTTTCGACAAGTCAAACAAACTAGATTAATGAGACTCTTAAGCACACACAGTAATTTACTTCACTGGGGATTTGCGAATGCTTTGATGGATGTGGAGAACCCAACCCCTCACTTCTTTCATACTCCCAGTACTCATTTTCAAATTTTATTGTGGCATAGCAAGAGACATGTGAGACCAATTGCACTGAAACTCAGCAGGCCTTTGTCTCCCTCTGTTAAAAGCAGCCACTTTTCTATTACCAGCCCAAGTTATGATTACATAAATAAATATTGGAAAAAACTTTTTCCTCCAATATTAAGAAAAGAAAAAAATAGGAGGGAACCATCAGTGCTTGGGGATTTTGTTTTAAACCTGGAAGATCTCTTTGTTTGCATACATTTACAGTGATAACTGCTTACAAGAACAGATCACAAGGAGCTGTGTTTATACAAAATATGCGATTAAAATACTCAAATAAGCATGAAACTTTGGGCATTTTACAGTAATTCTGTTTAAATGTATTATTTTAAGATAGATGTTAACAGTTGATTTAATTGCAGACACTATCATACTGTGGTATCTAATGTACATTTTTCTTTCAGTTGTAGCAAGTCTAATCATCCTTCATCTGTCTGGGGCAACAAAAAAAGGAACAGGTACGTAAACTTCATGCATTTTTTCAGACATTATATTAGAGTCCAGAGTACGGATTTACATTGTCAGTTCAGGTCTTGACATTTTTGGTAGTTCACCTATTTCTAGTGCCTGTCCTGTGCTCATCTGTTTTGAGTATTAGTGTGCCTATAGACACACAAAAATCCGCTGGTACTTTTTTTAACATGCTAGTGACCTGATCCACAGTTAGATCTACCTAAAGACTCAGCCTGACTCGAAAGACTGTAAAGTGTCCCCACTTTCAAACTGTGAAGTCCAGATTGGCCACCGAACCGTCTACTCTTACGATCTTTTTGCTTGTTGAAGTAGAATTCAAAATCCAAAATTGGGTGTTATGGGTGCATTTGTGCAGGGTGGGAACAGAGAGAAGTTCTTAAAACGCCTGGATGCTAAGTGTGGTGAGAGTCAAGAAAAGAGATTTTCTAAGCACGATGTGTGTCTGAATTTGTGTCTGAATGCTCAGTCCCTGCAGGCCTGAATTTCAGGAAATTAGAATCCTTGTCATCTTCGGCTTGGATGCAGAGCAGGAAGAAAGAGAAACACTTGCAGAGCATTAAGGCAGATCTCAGTTAAAATCATTCTTGGAAAGTTCCTGTCTCCCCCTGTTGATCATAAGAGGGAGCCTCAAACAACTCAAATCTACACATCAGAGGCTTAAGTTGGATGGGACACTCTTTGGATAGAGATAGGTACCTCATTTGGAGCAAAACACAGAGTCTTCTTTGGACACCTGGGTGAGGTCTGAAACCTATTATCCTTCCTTTTATTACCAGCCTATATGTTTTTCTCTCCAAAGAATTAATCTTTTAGCATACTTGTTAAAGTATGATGCCCAGGAAGTAATTCTTCCTCAGCCTGAACAAACTCAAACCTTTGTATCCAGGCTCTCTGCCAATGTGCAGAAAGGAGCGCAAGAGTTTCATGGCTAGGAAGAAAGCAAACAAGAAGTTCTGACTCTCTGCTCCCTGATGATTCACCTGGAAGAGGAAAGTTCTGGGCTGTGATTCCTGGCCCTAGAGCTATTTATTAATTTTACAGCAAACAGTAAGATAAAAATAATGATAACCTATGAACCAGAATCCAGGAACTCCCCCACCCATCTCTGTCTGTTGAATATAGAGTCAAGCTGCTGCAAATTAAAAGGAATTCTTAAATTCTGTCATAATTCTGTGTTTTTTTTCTTGATTTTGCGACTCTGATGTGTTCCTGTATTAAGGCATGTAGCTTGCTGAGCACACACCTGAGTCTTTTCATATACGCGAGTGGGAAACTCATCTCTCCCTCTTCTTAAGCACATGCTTTCCCTACAGGGTTATTATATAAAAAGCAACATAAGTATATCTTCCTTTAGATATCGAAGCCTCTTCTCTGCTTTGAAAAGGTGTTTTGAGTAGGAATTGTACATTTGTACAATTCCTGAAAGAACAGCCTTATTTTACCCTGGGTCAATGATCAGAATCTTAGTCTCAAGAAAGAAAAAAGCAAAGGCCACTGACAGAAGGGACTGTTTTATTCTGTAGGGGAGTTGTAAGTGTCATAGGGACATAATAATTTGTGAGATAATTATATAATGCTTAATGTGATCATTTCACAGAGAAGCAAACTACTTCCGAAGGACAGAAACCAGTGCAGTGTGGAACTTGGACAAAATATGCAGAAGGAGGCATCTTCACTTCTCCCAATTACCCCAACAAGTATCCTCCTGACAGAGAGTGCGTCTACATTATAGAAGGTGACCAGCCAAAGAATCTCTATATTCTAACATCAATTGTATTAAAAAAAAATATTTTATTTCATTATAAGTGAAGAGTAGGTAAAGCCTACCTGCTCATGGTACGTCTTCTCAGGTAACAAGATTTAGAGAAGCTCTATCTCTGCATTTTGTCCTTTTTTTTTTGTAGAACATTTAAAAATTTTGTAGACCATACTAAGAAATACTGGAAAATATTTGATTTATTCCCTGACATCACTCATAAATTAGTTCAAGTGGTAAGTATGCATGGGTCACTTAGTAGTAAACACAGCATAATTTATTTCAGGATATTCAGAGAGCAAGTAGAATCTAAAAAGCTGTAAAATGACAGATGAAATACAATTTTAAAATGAATAAAAAACTGAACACAGGAAATCAATATACTTTTGACTTTCACATAGGTATTTTAAACTTATCAAGTTTAAAATGACAAGCATAGCCAGGCAAAGTACAGTAAAGAAAGTCATACAGAAAACATCCATATAGTGAGTGTAAAAATTATTTTCCATCCAAGTGCTCATCAAAAAGGAAAATAAACAGAAAAAAATCAAACCAAAACAAACCAGAAAAGAATAAACATTAACAGTGAACAGCTGTGAGACACAGTTTTTAAAGAGTAGCCAGTCGCAGGCATAGAGGTAATGTAAGAAAGACTAGGGGTGCATTACAAACACATTATGTGGTTTCTTTTCAGCAGTCTTAGTACAATGGATGTTGAAGCCATTGCTTTAAAAATGAATCTGTGGAAAGTAACAGAGATTACATATTGTCAGATCTTAGGATCAGAAAAGATGAATCAGGTACAGAATGGTAAGTCACTCCAACCAAGAAGATTCATTCATGAGTTGTGAATACATACAAAGTACAACACTGATGCTTGTTCTGTCCATGCTTGTTTTGACAGAATTATTAACTACAAATGACGGAACCAGGAATTATAGAAATATTTATTTAACTAAAGATGCAAGTAGTTTCAAGAGAGATTTTCAATGATTCAAACAGAATTAGTTGCTCTAGAATCCTCCACTAGGCCCTTTTAGAAACCAGCCTGTCTTTCCAAATCTAGTGTTGAGTTACTAAAAGAAATATATTTCATAAAAATCTTCCAGGGAAATGATGGATAGTAAATGTTTTATTTATTGGTTAGGAAAAAAAAATCACAGCAAAATGACTGAGGTATCTGAATTCCATTTTAGTGCTAGGTAACCTGACAGAAGTCAGAAGTAAAGAGGTGATTGTAAATTATGGAGTCAAACTAGCCCTTTAAAGAAAATTTATGTTTGTCCAGTCTTCCCTCTTGAGTCCAGAGTTTAAGCAGATGTATGGTAAACACTTAAGTTTTTTCATAGTTTAGTAATAGATTTAAAATAAAAATAAAGTTTAAAAAAACGGTAAATGTAAGGTTCAATAC
This sequence comes from Opisthocomus hoazin, assembly GCF_030867145.1. Classification (NCBI taxonomy): domain Eukaryota; kingdom Metazoa; phylum Chordata; class Aves; order Opisthocomiformes; family Opisthocomidae; genus Opisthocomus; species Opisthocomus hoazin. The sequence goes on along the minus strand of NC_134416.1, from coordinate 67,069,104 downwards.
ACACTACGTAGCATTATCTTTTTTGTTACACTTACGTTGCTAGATCCAGATTTTTTTGCATATATTGATCAAATTATCTTTCTAACATTCCTGTGAGTCTGGGAAAAGTAAGTCTATTTTATGTTCAAAGATCTGAAACCCAGAGACATGTTTTATCACTGAAGAGAAAGACTGTGTAAAAAAGAAATATGACCTTTTTTGTAAACTCTAGTCCAGTATCTCATGCCATAAAATGTTCCTCCTCTAATTAAGAAGGTGCCTGAAAGACCTTTATTGTAAAGACTTGTCTTTATTATAGTACTTAAGTACTTACAAAAACGTAGTTAATAAGCTGAAAGGTGGCAAAATATGCTATTGAAATAGCTTGATTTAGAATAGCTCTCACTGGAAATGTCTAAGAACAATTTAGGAAGGAAAGAGTCAATCAAACAGCTTCTCTGATGACGAAATTCCACATTGTAGCTCATCTTGAATGTATGCAAGACTTTTATCATTTCAAATTTGGAGCAATGTATCGCAGACAGAATAACCTAAACTCAATAGACATCCTGCTATATTTTATAGGAAAAATCAATGTGGAAAAAAAAAATTCACATAATTTCTTACAGAATTGATATTTTCTTCTTCCTCTCCAGCCATAGTCAACAGTTTGGATTGTACTAGGGTATTTTAAAACTCATGATGGTAGCAGTTCTATTAGTACATAATATGATGAGAACCATGCATATTATACAACATTTCCAGCTGTGATCTCCTCCTGTCTGTTTCTATCTACTGAAATGATCATGTCTGAAAAATGTCACAAAAATAAACAGAGATGTAGTAAGATGTCTGGGCATTGATACTTTGAAAACTGACAATTTTCAAAAAAGTCAACAGGAGACACACTGAAGGACAACAAAAATTATTTTGTAATTAAAGTGATTTATTTGTTCATATTTATTCTTTTTACAACATCTAAAGATGGTAGAAAAGCATAAAGAAGGCTAGCAAGCGAAAATCTTTTCCCATATCTTTAATGTTCTATGGAACTCATTAGTATGAGAAATTGAAGTTAAAGAATTGCAAAAAAAGGATGAATTATTTTACTAGTAACAACATTTTTACGGTAGGATAATAATCTATGGACTGGATAATCCTTGCTAATCCAGGACATAAACATCCATCCAATTTTAGAGTAAGTCAGAAACATCTCTATATGCATCTTATTCCTATCTTTACTATTAAGATTCCAACACACCTAGCTTCTGGCTGCTGTTGAATACCAAGTACCAAGCTATGGGGCCTGTTGATATGATCCGTAACAGCATTCTCACATTTCTGTCTCTGCTTTTGCATCTCTCGGAGAGTTCAGCATACCAAAACTGTATATGCCATATTGACAGCTGTGTGATGCAAGTTTAAATACATCTATGAATCACCATGGTCCTTCCTGCCTGCTTGCTTTCATTCCTTCATTTTCTGCTATCAAACACAATCTAGAGCAAATTTGGATGGCTTCTCTCAACACAATTCCTACTGACTTTAGTGGACTTGAGTGAGGACTCCAGCATGTAGTGCGTTGTAATAAAATTGAATTTCATCTCATGATACAATTTTTTCCTCCCACATTGTAGCTCATCTTGAATGTATGCAAGCCTTTTATCATTTCAAAATTACTTTGGTGAAGTAAAGGAACTGGCAAAAATTGCCATGATCATAGACTGTGAGTTTCTAAAAAAGAATAGGATTTCTGACTACAGAGGCTTCTATCCTAGCAGTCAAAAGCATATGCAGATCAAACAGCTAGAAGTTTCTTTTTACTTTCTTTTTTTTTTTTTTTTGGTCTTTTCTTCTATTTTAGTATTAATTATAATTAACTATTGGAACAACTAGGAATTTTAAAGTCCGGATTGGATGCCTTTCTAAAAGAAATCCTTTAGGTCATCCAGAAGTCCTGGACTCAGTACAAAAAATGTTATGCTACAGAGGAGCTTCTGGTGAATCCCATCTGCCTTTCAAAATGCATTGATAATTTGTTCTTTTTTTTTCTTTCAGTCTTATTGGGCATATAGAAAACATAGGAAATAACTAAGTGCACACATTAAATTCCCTGTTGGTCCCAATTTCACTCTTGTTTCACATATTCATGACTCTAATCTGGCAAAATTCACAGCTGCCCAGAACAACGCATCAGTGGCAGTGGTAGCCTTTGCCAGAGTGATAAACATCTGATATGTGTGCTCCAAAGTGAAATTTGCGCAGGAGATTTTGTAGGAGCAAAGGTTTTTGTCTGTGTTAAAAATACTTGAGGAGAGGGATAGTCGTACTTTACACAATATATCTTAAGAATTGGTTTGGAAATCCTGTAAGTGAAATACTTGTAAGATTTTATTCATTATTCAGCTTTTAATAGTTAAATGTTTAATTGTAAATATAGGTATGGACAAGAATTGCTTTTCTGAAATATGAAATAAATCTTCCACTTCATATGTTTGTGGGCATTTAGAGTTTGCTGTCTTCAAAGTCTTCCGTGTTTTCACTAAAGACCATTAAACTCTTTAATCCTAGATATTTGAGGGGTGTTAGAAAGTGGTCACGTATTACTGTGTGAAAAATCTCTGCTCAAAGTGCCTTTGTATTTCACAGGACTTTTGTGTTCAAAAAGTTTTCATCAAAACAAGAAAAGAATCCACTTTTAAAAGGAGGCTATAGGTGGCTTTCTTATGAATAATAGCTGGACAACCAGAAAGACTAACGATTACTGAAAACTATTAGTACTGTAGCAGCTCAGATAGATGGGAGTAGGTGTTGAATTCAATGTCTCGTTTCCATGTAGTCTGGCAAATTGAAACAGATTTTTTGCTTAACTTCAGCTGTCAGTTACACAGATTTAGAGGCTGATCAGAATTAAAACCTGAATTGTGCAGTTTTGCTGCAACAATTCTTCTACCACAAGTTGGAACCCAATGCCTTTTTTTTATTTAATGTAAAATCTCGAGACAGCACTTGTGTAGGATAATTAGATAATAAAATATGACAAGACATGCAAGCATCAAGTATACTTTCAATGGTATTAAACATTTTTGAAGAAAGATAGTAGAAAGTTAAATATGGAAGTTTTTTTAAGATTTCAAATAAAATCATTTTATGAGGCAGCTTCAGTATATTTCACTTAGACTTGACAACAACTTTTGCTGACATTGTGGCCACAGAAAAAGTTCTGAAGACGTGAATGGGCTTTACCTGTGAATAAGGATACCAGAAATGACCACTCCATCCCTCCTTTTCTCATTAGATGGCCAGATTCGAATCCAGTCTGGAAGAACTGCATGTTCTGAGCTTTTTGATTGTGTGTTTTGTTTTTCTGTAGCGATATGTACCTTAGTATTAGTCATTATTCTGCACTTGTTCTCACTGTATTTCTGTAAGTTTTACTGTGACCACATTTACACACACCTTGTTGCAAAAGCTGTGGCACAAGATGTATATTTGTACAACACTTGCTTGGTTTACCTTGCTTTTGGCAAAGAAACCTTTTGCTAAAGCCAGAGTATAATCTGAAATGGTACCTTTTTCGCTAAAAGGAAGTTAATGTTGGGAGTTCAAATTGTGTGTTTTCATCCCTTATGGTCATTTCCAGGATGACTTGAATAATTTTATTTCTTAGGTAGATTATTGCAAACAAAACATTTAACCGTTAACTATTGTACAAGATGAAGCACAGAGCTGCATTTAAAAGCACATGATGAAAAGGCACATGGATGCATGTATTGCACCCCTACTACTCTTTCCCCAATCTCTTGTGATTGAAAAATGGAAAAAGCTTGTCTTGACTTCCTTGAAAAATAAGTAAAAGCAGAGAAGAGTAAACTACAGCAATATCCTGATCCTAAAATAGTTTGCAATGTGAGATTCAGAGTGCTATAAGGAGGTTGTGAAAACTGTGCATTTTTTTCTCAGACCGTGCTTTCACCAAGTCAATAGATCTCATGAGTTAACTCTGGAGGCCAGATTCTCTTTTACCTTCAAAAACTCCTTTTATATTTTACTGAGGCTATAATCTACTTTAGGGCTCCTTTTCAACACCAAAAGTCATATCAAATGACTGAGCTATAACTCAGAGGGGGCCTCATGCACATTTTTATCATATGTTACATGAGTCTTGGATTCAGAGAAGACCTGTTCAGGGTTTAACTATGGGCCAGCAATTGTAAGCCTCCTCTTGGCACGAAATAGAGTAGTGAAGGCCTAACACCGAAAGTTTGGTGGTGTTTGACACTGACAATATTTGTGGAATTTATCTTCATGTCTGGTTTGCAACATTAAAACTCCAATAAATCTTTAGATAGGTTAACAGCATAATATTTGAATAGTGAGTATATAAGATTTTCAAGCCTTAATGAGCATTCTTAAAATTACCTAAAGTGTTGTCAGGATGGAGTTTCTGATACCTGACTCTGCAGTCTCTAGGTAAATGACGCGTAGTTCTCAAAAAATCTCCTAAAATGGAATAAAAGCATAGAAAATATGATCCCAGATCAAAAGGTCCTGACTGCTGTCTTCTGCCCTAGTATTGCTTAGTTAAGTTTAAATCAATATTTGTTGTAAATATGTGAAGTCCAGGGCAGAAATATCAGAGTAAAATTAACTGATGATATCTTCTGGTTATTCAGTCTTTTACTATAGTCTAAAAGGTCTACTTCGGTCTTTGAACCTCACCGAGCGTAGCTTTAATAAGGTCTTCTTTAGACCCTTTATTATCTGATTCTAATTTTGTAAGTTTTTTTCATACTTTCAAAGCAGTTTCACTTCCATGGACTGTGAGTTTGGTGCAACTATAGGTAAAGTTTTAGGTTTTGATTTTGCTATTGAATTTGTGTTGGCACAAAGAGCACAAATTTGACCTGGTCTAGAGAAAGGCATCCCTGCCCATAGCAGGGTGATTGGAACTACATGATCTTTAAGATGCCTTCCAACACAAACCATTCTATGATTTTATGATTCTATGAAATTTCCTGTAAATTGATATAAATAACAACAAACGAATAGTAAGTACTTCCTTAATTGTGAATTTCTTCAAACTGAGAACAGTAGATGAAGTTTCTTTCTTATGTTAAACTAAATATTTCGGTAAACATCAATCACTCAATCATATTAATGTTGAAAAGAAAGCTATTAAAATAATCTTTCTTCTCAAATAACATCTTATTAACTTCTTCAATGCTTCTAAAATTGGGCTGTATTTATTTACATGATGTAGTTAAAAATGGGATTTGACTGTGTGCTCTTATGCAAAGGTTATAGGATTTACCTAATGTCTTCTTATTTAGTTCATTTTAAATAGTCTCCCTTATGAGAGTAATGAACTCATCCCAAAATCTTTCATTTAAAACATTTCAAAATACATACAAGGTCTAGGTTCTGGTCACCCTGATAGTTTTCCAATTATTCCTGAGGAAAGAAGAGGAAGGATACTGACTGCTGGAGTTGCAGCAGTTTCCATGTTAAGCGTATGCATTCAGGTTGGAGTTTGATCTTACATGTTTACATGTGAAAAGAATGGTAACTCAGGCAAAGCTCATAGCAATTTCAACCTCTTCTAATATGTGTAAAATGGAGGACATGATCCCATGAGAGGCACAGCAGGCAGTGACACAACAAACCTTTGTCTTAGCAGAAAGCTTCATCAGCAAAAGACTATGCTGCACCTTGATCTGGACACTGAAGGCATACATTTTTTGCTACGGACAGGATTAAGCATAGGAACAGCGCAGACCAGGGATGATGCATCTGTTAAAATATGTAGACAAAACAATGTTGGTTTTTTTTTCTGCTTTTAAGAAAATACTTTAGTTCAACCTGTAACTATTTCTCTTCTACAGGAGATGCCAGGGAATATTTGGTTCAGAGATCATTCTGACTGCCACTATCATGAATATCGATGAATAAAGATGTTTTTTATGTCTAATTAAGTGGCTACTATAAAGATTCTTCAAGGTCTTCAGTATAATATTTTTTATTCTTGTCTTTATTTTGCTTCATCCTTATCTAGTTTCTTAAGTGAGAATTCGCTACCTTTGTCCTTATGTTTCAAATGATACAATAAGTAATTCCAAGTATAAGTAACTACACTCAGGCTTGTCATTGACTGCGATACATATAGGAACAGAATTTGTCCTTCTTACTATAGCGCAGTTCTGATCACTTTTTTCTTTGCCTATGTAAGCATTAGGAAAAAAAATATTCTGACTAAACACCTCCTCTCCCAAATATTAGAAAACATTGGTTTTCCAGGTGCATAAGCTTCCCAGAAAGATTTTGTGTTTGAACCAATTGTTCCTAAACTGTATTTTGCTTCACATCATAGATATCTTAGTTTTACTAGGAACTGCTGTCATGACCACTTTTTTAAAGGAAAATAATAGACTAGTAATCTGATGGTATAAAATCTATAAAAATATAGATGTACTAATTATCAAACAAGTTTTTAAGCAAAACATTAAAATGCATACAAAACTGATATGTTTGATTTTCGTTACTTTTGCGTTAGGTTGGAAAGGTTGTGGTTCAGAAAATAATAAAATAATTTTCTTTTTGTTCTTTAGCTGCCCCTAGACAATGCATTGAACTACATTTTGATGAAAAATATTCCATAGAGCCTTCTTGGGAGTGTAAATTTGACCATATTGAAGTACGAGATGGACCTTTTGGTTTTTCCCCAATCATTGGACGTTTCTGTGGACAGCAAAATCCACCTATGATAAAATCCAGTGGCAGATTCCTATGGATTAAATTTTTTGCTGATGGTGAGCTGGAATCTATCGGGTTTTCTGCTCGGTACAATTTTACACCTGGTAAGTACAAACCATCACATATTTTGCTAGAAAAAGCTTAGCATAGTAACTTTGCTAATGATGTATCATTATGCTGTTGAATAATATCTTTAACCTCGATTATGTTTATTATCAAGGAAATTCTTAACAGATAGGAAAGTGATAGAAGGTATGTATACCTTTTGCATAGCAAGGAAGGCTTATTGAAAGAAGAAATTTTAAAGACAGTTTTGTCCAAGATGCATATATTCAGCCTCTGCAGTTAAAAGAATTGTTTTCAATTGAATTCTATTGTAGAAAATAATTTAAAATGTTTCATGGGAAGTTATGTATTTTATGCTTGATTTTTACACTGTGGAGCATTTGTTTCAAAATGATCATTGATAAAGTAGTATTCTAATAAAATTATCATTATCTCAGAAAATCCCATCATTGCTTTTCTACTTCACAAATAATTTCCCCAACTGAGGGGTGGAATAGTTCTCCCTTTTTAATAAAGCAAACTATTACAAGTATTGCCAGAGGAAATGTGAGGTTCAAATAGTAAAATGTATTAAATATTTTCCTAAAAAAAGTTGTAATTCTTAATTATAATTGTACAATTATTCCTTGTCGCTTTTAAAATTTAATTCATTAAAATAAAACAAAATTCATAGTCATGTTTTCCATTAATTCCCTTTCTCCTCCTTATTAACAAGAGAATGCTGATCTTAAATTTCGTTTTTGGCTGCAGCTATGCTATACTGCACTGCACTGCTGGATTTGACGTAGTTCTGTACATTCTTATGTACTGAGTGATGAGTCATAGCTTAATATAGCTCACTGAAGCACTGTAATTATTATGTAATTTTGTTAATTATGTCACTATTGTTTCAGCTAAATTGTTGTATTAGGTGGAACAATATCTTTTAGAGTATCTACTAAAGTTAACAGGCACATAATTCTGCTTACTTGATTATTCCAGAAGTATCATGGAAGATAGCAGGGATACTAGAATTTTCCTCTATGCTGTTTTCTTTCCCTAATGAAAGGGAAATAGTTATAAAATTACCCGCATAGTTCAAGTTTCTTTGAAGTCAAAGATACTGTCTTCCAGGGCATAAAAACATCTAGAAGGTTCAAACAGCAACAGAACACAGAAATTCTGTAGCAAATAACCTGATAGCCAGATATATATACCTATGGTAAATGCAAAGACAATGGATGAAATTTTACTTTATCTGTACAAAGTTGTCTCTGAAAAGTGAGTTAAATTTGTATCTCTCATTTACCATGGCTCTGCTGTTTTCTTCCCCACCTTTGCCAAAGGTTCTTCGCTTTAGATTTCATGTCCTTTTTGATTCAAGGTGTTATGTATTATGGTTGAAAAGATGTTCATAGCACTATCTGCATCTTATTCTGTCAAAAAACTCTCAAGTGAAAAACAATTTCATGGACCATGTTTTATCCTCATTCCTTTTCTACTGACGTAAGGTGGATATCTACACAGAGATCAATGCTGGTAAATTGCTATAGCAGCATAAATTATTTCAGACTTCAGATGGAATGGCCCTATGTTTTTTCTTTTTCCTTTCCTTTTTTCCTCTTCTTTTTTTTTTTTTCCTTCCTCCATAGATTTCGATAAGAAGCTCTGCAAATGATAGAGGGTTTTTAGGAATATTGGTGAAAATGAGAATATGATTGATGTGACTAGTGCAAAATGGCACTGCTGCCTTCTTGATCACCATTAACAGGAAGCAATTCTCATTCCACATGATTCATTGACAAGTCCTTTATTATGTAGGCATGGATAAGGCTTGACATTTTGAGATCTGTTGTCCAAATATGTGCAGTGGGAGGGGTCACTGTCGACTCATCAAAAAGACTGATGGCTTTCAAGAGTGTATAAAAGAGTAGAATAGAGAGGAATTTTCTCCACAAATTATCCTCTAAGCCATCTAGATCCATCTTGGTTAGTGACAACCTATGAAATTAAATCAGGAAGAAAGCAGAGATCAGAACAAAATTTTCAGATAACTGCTCTTTAAAGAATGTCAATAAATCGACCCAAAGCAAAGACTAATTTGGAAACTATTGGTGCCTCGGGCAAATGTACACTCAGGGGAGCTGCAGCTTGTTGCATCCGTTTCACTGGGCACAAGCATCACACTTTGCCTCAGCCTCCATAGAATCATAGAATCATAGAACACTTTGTGTTGGAAGGGACCTTTAGACGTCATGTAGCCCAGCCCCGCTGCAGTGAGCAGGGGCATCTTCAACTAGACCAGGTTGCTCAGAGCCCCATCCAACCTGGCCTTGAATGTTTCTAGGGATGGGACTTCCGCTACCTCTCTAGGCAGTGTGTTCCAGTGTTTCACCACCCACATTGTAAAAAATTTCTTGCTTATATCCAGCCTAAATCTACCCTCTTTTTAGTTTAAAACCATTACCCCTTGTTCTGTCCCAACAGACCTTGCTGAAAAGATTGTACCCATCTTTCCCGTAGGCCCCCTTTAAGTACTGAAGGGCTGCAATAAGGGCTCCCTGGAACCTTCTCTTCTCCATGCTGAACATTCCAAACTCAGTCTTTCCTCATAGGAGGTGCTCCAGCCCTCTGACCATTTTTGTGGTCCTCCTCTGCACCTACTCCAACAGGTCCATGTCCTTCTTGAGCTGAGGGCTCCAGAACTTGATGCAGTACTCCAGGTAGGATCTCACCAGAGCAGAGTGGAGGGCGAGAAACACCTCCCTTGACCTGCTGTCTGCACTTCTTTTAATGCAGCCCAGGATATGGTTGGCCTTCTAGGCTGCAAGCGCACATTGTTGGCTCATGTCAAGCTTTTCATCCACCAGAACCCCCAAGTCCTTCTTGGCAGGGCTGCCTTCAGTCACTTCATCCCTGTCCTGGTTTTGGCTGGAATTGATGCTGGGAATTGCCCTGACCCAGGTGCAGATTCTTGCACTTGGCCTTGTTGAACCTCATGAGGTTCACACAGGCCCACTTCTCAAGCTTGTCCAGGTCTCTCTGGATGGCATCCCATCCTTCAGGCGTGTTGACTGTGCCACTCAGCTTGACGTCATCTGCAAACTTGCTGAGGGTGCACTCAATCTTGCTGTCTATGTCACTGAAGAAAATATTAATCAGCTCTGGTCCCAGTATGGAACCCTGATGGGAAACCACTTGTCACCAGTCTCCATTTAGACATCGAGTCGTTGACCATTACCATCTGGATGTGATCATTCAACCAATTCCTTATCCGCTGCAGTCACCCATCAAATCCGTATCTCCTCAATTTAGAGAGAACGATGTTGTGAGGGACTTTGTCAAAGGCTTTACAAAAGCCCAGGTAGATAACATCCATAGCTCTTCCCTTGTCCACTGGTGTAGTCATTCCATCACAGAAAGCCACTAGATTGGTCAGTCAGGACTTACCCTTAGTGAAGCCATGCTGGCTCTCTCAAATCACCTCTCTGTCCTCCATGTGCCTTAGCATAGCTTCTAGGTGGATCTGTTCCATGATCTTCCCAGGCACAGAGGTGAGGCTGACAGGTCAGGAGTTCCCAGGGTGCTCCTTTCTATCCCTTTTCAAAAATGGGCACAACGTTTCCCTTTTTCCAGTCACCAGGGTCTTAGCCTGACTGCCATGACTTTTCAAATAGGATGGAGAATGGCTTAGCAACTACATCAGCCAATTCCCTCAGGGCTCTGGGATGCATCTCATCAGGTCCCATAGATTTATGTATGTTCAGGTTCCTCAGGTGGCCATGAACCTGATTTTCCCTTACAGTGGGAGGGGCTTTACCTCCCTGGTCCCCATATGGTGGTCCACGAGCTTGGGAGGGGTGAGGGGAGAAGTTGCCAGGGAAGACTGAGGCAAAAAACATGTTCAGTACCTCAGCCTTCTCCTTGTTTTTTTATACTAGGTTGCCATTCTTGTTCATCAGCGGGGTACACTTTCTTTAACTTTCCTCTTCTGGTTGACATACCTGTAGAAGTCCTGCTTGTTAGGAGGCTTTTTGCATAGGAGGCTTTCGCCATCCCAGTGACAAGTGCAACAGAGCTATTTACTTTAGTACTAGCTATCTTTTATGTTCTCCACTGATATGGTCGTCATCCACCCCTGAAATATTCCTCAGCTGCCACTTTTGCATTCAGTATCTTGATGGAGGCTCTGTTTTTTCGATAAAAACAAGAAATGTGATGGTGAATGTGTGGGTGTGTGGCAAGAATTAAAAAAATTAAGTAAGTAAATTTGACTAAATTGAAGCTGCAATCATTTATTATTATTTGAATAGTACCTGGAGAAGCAGAGAAACAAATTACTTACTACGTCTCCAGGGTGTACAAAACCAGCTAACTGGATAAAGTTGAAAAAAAGATCATTTAGGGTTTCAGGAAAAATGTCCCAATGAAGATCTATTAGTCTGTGCCAATGGAAAGAGAACTGTCACCTGAGGCATTTTAAAGCTAGTTTGGACTAAGTCCTAAAAAAATAAATTATATAGAACAATCTTAAGGAATAGACTACTATTTTGCAATTACTGGAACTTTTGTGTTTTATAATTTCATTGACTGCTTGGTATAGAAATGGTTGGAACTCCATCCATTAATGCAAAAGTCCAGTGGAGTTTCATCAGTCTCTCAACACTCTGGGGTTCCAGGCATCTTGAAACAAACCATAGAATCGTAGAATCACAAAATCATGGAATGGTAAGGATTGGAAGGGACCTTAAAGATCATCTTGTTTCAAACCCCCTGCCATGAGCAGGGACATCTTCCACTAGATCAGATTGCTCACAGCTCCATCCAACCTGGCCTTGAACACTGCCAGGGAGGGGGCTGCCACGACTTCTCTGGGCAACCTGTGCCAGTGTTTCACCACCCTCATGGTGAAGAACTTCTTCCTAATATGTATTCTAAATCTGCCCTCTTTTAGTTTACAGCCATTCCCCCTTGTCCTATCACTACACATCCTTGTGAAAAGTCCCTCCCCATCCTTGCTGTAGGCCCCCTTCAAGTACTGGAAGGCTGCTGTCACCCCGCAGCCTTCTCTTCTCCAGACTGAACAGCCCCAACTCCCTCAGCGGGTCCTTGTAGGAGAGGTACTCCAGCCCTCTGATCATCTTCGTGGCCCTCCTCTGGACCCGCTCCAACACATCCATGTCCTTCTTATGCTAGGGGCTCCAGAGCTGGATGCAGTACTCCAGGTGGGGTCTCACAAGAGAGGAGTAAAGAGGCAGAATCACCTCCCTCGACCTGCTGGCCACGCTTCTCTTCATGCAGCCCAGCATATGGTTGGCTTTCTAGGCTGCAAGTGCACGTTGCTGGCTCATTTTGAGCTCCTCATGCACCAGTACCGCCAAGTCCTTCTCCTCGGGGCTGCTCTCGAGCCACTCTCTGCCCAGCCTGTACTTGTGTTTGGGATTGCCCCAACCCACATGCAGGACCTTGCACCTGGCCTTGTTGAACTTCATGCGGTTCACAGAGGCCCACCTCTCCAGCCTGTCAAGGTCCCTCTGAATGGTCTCCCTTCCCTCCAGCATGTCAGCCACACCACACAGCTTGGTGTCATCGGCAAACTTGCTGAGGGTGCACTCAGTCCATGTCGCCAACAAATATATTAAATAACACCGGCCCCAGTACCAACACCTTAGGCACACCACTCATCACTGGTCTCCACCTGGATGTCGAGCCATTGACTGTAACTCTTTGTGTGCGTCCATCGAGCCAATTCCTTATCCAACGAGTGGTCCATCTGTCAAATCCATGTCCTTCCAATTTAGAGACAAGGACATCATACGGGACAGTGTCAAATGCCTTGTAGAAGTCTAGGTAGATGACGTCAGTTACCCATCTGTTGTCCACCAATGCTTTAACTCTGCCACAGAAGGATACCAAGTTGGTCAGGCACGATTTGCCCTTGGTGAAGCCATGTTGGCTGTCCCCAGTCACCTCCTTGTTATCCATGTGCCTTAGCATGGTTTCGAGGAGGATCTGCTCCGTCGTCTTGCCAGGCACAGATGTGAGGATGACGGGCCTGTAGTTCCCTGGGTCTCCCTTTTTTACCTTTTTAAAAGTGCAGGTGATGTTGCCCCTTCTCTTGCTGGCAGGGACCTCTCCAGACCACCACAACCTCTCAAAAATCTGTGATTCTGTGATTCTGTAATATGATGGAGAGTGGTTTGGCAACTTTGTCCGCCAGTTCCCTCAGGACCTGCGGATGCATCTCATCAGGCCCCATGGACTAGTGCACCTTCAGGTTCCTTAGGCAGTCTCGAACCTGGTCTTTCCTACAGTGGATGATTCTTCATTTTCCCTGTCCACGCCTTTGCCTTCTGCAACTTGGGCGGTGTGGCTAGAGCACTTGCTGTTGAAGAGTGAGGCAAAAATAGTTCTCTTTCCATAAAAATAAAAAAATAAAAATATATAAAATATATAAAAATAAAAAAATAGTTCTCTTTCCATAAATCCTGTTCCATTTAAACAGATTTTTTTCCAGAGAACTTCTCAGCACTCTGAAAGGTGAGATCTAGCAGATAAAACAACTTTAAATGACAAATCCAGAACTACACACAATACCAACAGAAACACACCCAGAAAGTAGTAAAACTACTGAAAATTTTGCAAAAACATATCCTTCAGAGTATAACTTAGTATTTCATTTTTTCATTTCATAAATTATAGGGTTAAGCAAGATTTGGTTGAATTAATCTGTATGTATGGTATAAGGATCAACTATTTTACATATCGAAACTGAATTAAGGGAAGAAATTATCTTTTTTTTATATATTCTTACAGCTAAATACCAGTAATATCCAGACTGAACTTGGATGTAAAGTAAATTTTCAACTATTTTGTATACATGAGCATTTATAAGCAAAAAACCCCCAGTATTTACTTTTTATGTATGATTTTGATTTTATTTTTTATTGTTAAATGCTGATTAAGTGTGGTAATTTCTGAATGGAACTACCTGAACCTATGAAACCTTCATAAATGTATACAAGCTTCTTTTGTGTTTTTTGCAAATTTTTTGTATAAAAGAAGTAACATATCAGACTACAGTATTTTCAAGTTGCTCTGGTTCCTTTTGAAGGCAAATATGATTGGCTAGGGAAAGACACATGGGACAAGTCATATGACAATTCTTTCTTGCTCTTATTTTGTCATTTTTTTGGCCATTGAAAGGCCTGCACCTGGAATTTCATTTCACATCTCTGGCTTCTTGGACTCAATCTGTTACCCTCATTTTTCCTAAAAATGTATGTCTCAAGACTATTTTCTGAAGTGGTACTATATCACTATTTTGTGTAGAAAAATTCAAGTGTTACTTCAAGGGACTTATTCTTGGCAACCATTCTTCAACATGAGCTAATTTTGTAGTGTAGAAAAGGACACAGACAGAGAGAGGATATGTTTATTTGAGCTTTGCTACTCAGCTAGAATAATCAGATTTGTTTTTACCCTGGTCCCTCATTTTGCAGGACATTGGCTTAAGATAGCACATCATTACTTTCAGTTCCTTCACTTAGTAAAAGCCTTCTGTGTTTTTATTTAACCTCATTAATATAAAGGTCAGTCAGTAATGTTTTCTGTTCAACTGCCTGACAAAGGAAAAAGAAAAAAAGCTTTGTATTTTTATTTCCCAAAAAGTGGAGTGTAGAACACTGTCTAATCAGAATAACGGTACTTTTACATCCCCATTGCAGTGGTACAAGTAGCTGTAGAATGTTGAGGTAATAGAATGATGACATCTTCTATCTTGAGGAAAAAAAGAAACCAGCCAAATTATTCCTGACTGGAAATTTCCATATTTTAGGATGGATGAAAAATTTAATGTGAATTTATTAAATTCAATCACGGTTCTAAAGAACTTAGATAAAACACTGTCAGATCATTTTGCCATTTAATGTCCATGTCCTATCTTGTGTGTATTTAAGGACGGGGTATTTCTAAGACATCTAGGACAGCTGAATATTTGCGGCAGCTTGTGCGCTTACTTTTCTTTATTTTTTATTTATTTTCCTGGTCTCTTCTGAACTTCGTCCAACTGCTTCTAAGTTAACATAGAAGCATAGTTAACATAGAAGCGTAGTTAACATAGAAGTTAACATCAGCAGTGACAACAACTTTTCAGGGAATCATAGAACTTTTGGGGTTGGAAGGGACCTTTAAAGGCTGTCTAGTCCAACCCACCTTCAATTAGCAGGGAAATCTTCAACAAGATTAGGCTGCTCAAAGCCTCATCCAGCCTGACCTTGAATGTTTCCGGAGATGTGACATCTACCACCTCTCTGGGCAACCTGTGCCAGTGTTTCACCACCTTCATTGTGAAAAATTTCTTCCTTACATCCAGTCCGGATCTACCCTCTTTTAGTTTAAAATCAGTGCCCCTTGTCCTATGACTACCTTCCCTGCTGAAAAGTTTGTCCCTATCTTTCTTACAAGCCCCCTTCAGGTACTGAAAGACTGCAATAATGTCTCCCTGGAACCTTCTCTGCTCTAGGCTGAACAGCCCCAACTCTCTCAGCCTGTCAGAGGTGCTCCAACCCTCTGGTCATTTTTGTCACCCTCCTTTGGACCTGCTCCAACAGGTCCATGTCTTTCCTTTGCTGAGGGCTCCAGAGCTAGATGCGGGATTCCAGGTGGGGTCTCACCAGAGAGGAGTAGAGGGGCAGAATCACCTCCCTAGACCTTCTGGCCAAGCTTCTTTTGATGCAACCCAGGATACGGCCGGCCTTCGGGGATGCAAGTGCACATTACTGGCTCATGTCCAGCTTTTCATCCACCACTATCCGCAAGTCCTTCTTGGCAGGGCTGCTCTCAATCCCTTCATCTTCCAGCCTATATGGATGCTGGGGGCTGCTCCGACCCAGGTGCAGATTCTTGCACTTGGCCTTGTTGAACCTCATGAGTTTCACGTGGGCTTACTTCTCAAGCTTATCCAGGTCCTGCTGGATGGCATCCCTTCCCTCAGGTGTGTCAAGTGCACCAATCAGCTTGGTGTCATCTGCAAACTTGCTGAGGGTGCACTCAATCCCATTGTCTATGTCATTGATGCAGATATTAAACAGTACTGGTCCCACTATGGACCCCTGAGGGACACCGCTTGTCACTGATCTCCATCTGGACATTGAACTGTTGACCACTACCCTCTGGATGTGACTATCCAACCAATTCCTCATCCATCAAACACTCCGTCCATAAAATGCATATCTCTCCAATTTAGAAAGAAGGTTGTTTTGGGGCACCATGTTGAAGGCCTTATAGAAGTCGAGATAGATGACATCTGTAGCTCTTCCCTCGTCCACTGATGTAGTCAGTCCATCATAGAAGGCCACTAGGTTGGTCAGGCAACCACCTTGTAATCCAGTTAAGAATTCTGAGAAACAATAAACAATCTCACAGCTGTGTGACTTTGAATGATTCAATTTTTTCTTTTGAGATCAGAGCTATTTAAAAGTTATAAGAAATTACTCATTATAACTCTTCCTTCAAACTTATGAGCCAGAACCTTCCCGTGATTAAAACCCCCCTGTGGATTTGTTTTATTTATTGAGATTTCTAGCCCTCAGTACTTCAAGTTGTTATAAGCAGCTTCCTTGAGTTATGAACTTCTAGTGTGTTCATACAAGCATGCAACAATCAAGCACTTCATTGCGGTTTACAACATATTAGGGCATCTAGTCTTGTGAATAAGAAGGAATTTCACTCTAATGGCTAGGATGATGTATTTGCATGTTACATTGAAAAGCATGATCTGCTAGATAAATACTGTCTGTTCAAGGGAATTTGATTTGTGTTGTGCTGTTCTATAGATTCCATTAATTTACATGAGCAGTAGGATTAGGCCCAGAGTATTTCAGTACCATAAAAGTAAGAATATAGTGGGATAATATATGTGTTTTAAATTTCAAGTCAAAAGTAATTTCTTGTGTGAAGCAAAGGAGTATTCAAAAGATCTCACAAGATTCTCAGGTCCCATACTACTTCTTGTTATCACATACTTATATTTTTCTTTCTACAGTAGACAAAAGGCAACTACAGATCTTTTTGTTTCAGAAATCCTTGCATGTTGGGAGTGTCATATTACCAACAGAATGAAGCTGAACACTGAAGTTCCTAATCTGTTGAGCTTTGCTGTCAAAACAGAGAAATAAGATGATATAGTTTTAGGTATTCTAACATTGGAAGAAGGAAAAAGCCCTATTGTATGATTTGTTAAAAGCTGCATTAACTAGGGAAGTTCCATTTTTATTGACTGTGAATGAACATTGGAGCAAAGGGTCATATAGTGTCTCACACACTATATAAGCAACAAGTTTTTAACTCATGTCATACATTTTTAAATTCATATCCTGGTACTGACTGATCTTAAAAGACTTTCAGAGATGATAATTTTATTTGAGTATTTTCTGCTTCATCTGTTGTTATGGAAGACTGTTCCAAGATCTAAATTATTAGAAATGTTCTTCTGATTTCTTGCTTAAAACTATTCACATCCAGTTTATGTCTTTGCCTTCTTATGCCAATGTTACTTGTTAGCTTTGAAACATTTTTTGTCACCAGGACTATATACTGCTGCATCATGAGCTAAGAGATGGTAGTCATCTCTTTTTTAAGATGTAAGTTTGCTTGTCTGCACAAGCCAATTTCTTGTATTCCTTTTTTACGCCGTAGGCTCTTTGTTCCCCTTGCTGTTGGTACCACCCCACTTCCCTCTATGAATCCCTTCTTTGTTTCTGTTCTACAACAAGTTAAAAACAGACTTCTAGAGGAGGTTTACTAGGATATTGTATGGCAGTACAGGTACAAATAATTATTTTCTACCTCTGCAGGATATACCTCTCTTGATATGCTGGTGATCTCACCAATAAAGGTGATCATGGTGTTGCATTGCTAAATATTATTTGCAGAGGAATCACATTTCTCTGACAAAAAGTCTCTTTTTGAAAGCACCTGGGAGGAACCTTTAACAAGCTTAGATGTGCATTCAGAAATAATACTAGAAAACCAACATTTTTAGATTAAGCTGCACTTTTACACCACCATTGTCGTCATTCTCAAAATAGTTTTGAAGTTTTTAACTTGTTTACAAAGAAAATTTTCACTATTAATACGCATATTCAGAATAGCACCTCCAAAAATTGTTGTTGAGTATCTTGGTAGTTCTCATTCAAACATTTTAACACCTACTTCTTCAGTTAAAAAAAGGAGAAACTTTGTGCCTTAATGCAATGAGTAAGTATTTTTAGAACATTTTTCAGTGTTGTTCCAGTTCATCTGACTTCCTTATCTGGCAGATTATCTAATAGCTCTTACTGGGATGCACTTCTGGCTGATTGTGTTGTGGCCTCATCCTGGCATCACTGTTGTCTTTAACAGTTTCTTTTAGTGACCTTGGCAGTGGAAATCTGTGCAGAGATTCTGCTGACATTGAAGTAATTCTTTTTCTTTACTTATCCATTTCTTGAGCCACTGAATTTTCATCTTTATGTATTGTGTCTACAGGTTTCTGAGCTGTTACGGGTGCAGCCAATAAATCTTGACAATCATCCCAGTGCTTTTGTCTAATCGGCATGACTGTGGCCTTTCTGTCAGGCAGAGAAACTATTTTTTATTCCAGTCACAGAATTGCAAGTGGTCTGATTCTTTAGCTGTTCATCTAGAAAATTATGCTTCTATGTTAGATACAAAACAATGTTTATATCACTTTTTTCAGTCACTCATATTTGTTAATTCGATATTGGCATAGGTCCAAGTAACTGTGATATTGTTGATTTTTTTTGTTATAATGTGTTTGTTTAATGAAGTATTTCTCAATTATGACAGCAATAAGTAAGGATCTCTATTGACTTATTTAACTTTCCTCAACAGATTTTTTACTCTTTGAATGATGCTTCTACCTAATTCTCCTTAAAGAATGAACACAAACCCTTGTTAGAAAGCTCCCAGTCTTCTGAAACGAATAAAAAGAGTTCTTGCCCAATAATTAGTAGCTCTGATTCTGCACACTGTAGTCTTCAGAAGAGTTAGTCGTGTTCCTGTTTCTAGAAATGAGTATTTTTGCAGTATGCAATGGTTAGCTGATGATTAAATGTGTCAAATTCAAAATACATTGTCTCAGCCTCTGTTGTGTGTACTAATCAACTGTTTAGCATTGGTTCATTTTCTTAGGGTAGTGTTTATATTTTTTTGTAAATCGGTCAATTCAAAGAGTCTCTTTGGCTTACCAGTACTGAGGTGAATGTTACTGAATATTGTTTTGTACATTTGTAGTTCTAGTGGATGTATGTGGTCACCTTAATATATCTTTTGTAATATTGATGGCTATGACCAATGATGATTTGTTTACTGTCTGCTGAGAAACGCAGAGTACGTAATTCTTTCATCTCAGATATCGCATCTGGGCTTCTTTGGAGTTCAGGTCCAAAAGTAAGACCATACTTCCTTCAGCTTTGATAGAAATTTTGTCTTAACTTTTTTGTAAATAAACTTTTAGCTGGCCCATCAGACTATCTATGCCTTTGATCTATCTTCTCTTTCTCTCTTAATATATGATATCAAAGATCCTGCAGTCTTTAATATCACACTGCTCTCATGTGGTAGAGAAATACTACTATGCATAGTCCTTTCCATGTGAGAAACAGAAATACAAAGATTTCTGTGAGAGGTAGCTGTCATCTGTGTCATCTGTATTGTTAATTCTAGCCAATGTATGCATTGCTAGACATGAACCAGGTGAAAAATCAAGAACTTGAATCAAGCCTCTGAACACCTGGACTTCTATCTGTTTTTTCCCTTTCTCTCTTCCATTCTTTCTCTGTACTCTCACTACAAGGAAGATGTTGAGTTGCTGGAATGTGTCCAAAGTAAGGCTACGAGGCTGGTGAAGGGGCTAGAGCACAAGTCTTACGAGGACCAGCTGAGGGAACTGCAGTTGTTCAGTCTGGAGAAAAGCAGGCTGAGAGGAGACCTTATGACTCTCTACAACTGGCTGAAAGGAGGTTGTAGTGAGGTGGACGTCAGTCTCTTCTTCCAAGTAACAGGCAATAGGACAAGGTGAAACGGCCTCAAGTTGTGCCAGGGGAGGTTTAAATTGGATATTAGGAAAATTTTCCTTACTGAAAAAGTTGTGAAGCATTGGAACAGGCTGCACACGGAAGTGGTTGAGGTACCATCCCTGGAGGTATTTAAAAGATGTATAGATGCAGAGCTTAGGGAGATGATTTAGTGGTCGAATTGACAGTGTTAGGTTAATGGTTGGACTCGATGATCTTGACAGTCTCCTTCAACCTAAATGATTCTATGATTCCACATATACCTTTACCTTATATATACACTAAGAAGTTAGAACAAACCTCACCTCACTAACGCTAACTGATGCTATGTATACAATAAATGTAGGTATGTTATCTTAAAAATGATCATGACAAATTGAGGAATTGAGAAGTTGAACTATTTGAGTCCAATATTAAAAGAAACCAAACTTAAAAATATGAAAATCTGTAATGGCAAGGTATGTAATAGTAATAAAGGGTTCATGCAAGGGTCACCTGCTTGTTGTGAGTGTTGTATAATGGTTGTGATTGCTAAATAGATTAAAGGGTTTTTTTTCTTTAAAATATTAATTCATATTATGCAGAGATATTCCTTTAAGATCTTGTAAGTAGCATATTCTTTTGGTCAACAGGACAAGGTTGACAAAAAGTTCAGCCACCAAATACAAGATGCCACAAGTGTCTGACATCCCTATGAAAAGTTCCAGAATTTGATAGCCTCTTATGATCTGCTTCTATAATGCCAAATAATGTAATTTACATTGTATCTTGCAGGTGTTTTATTGGCTAGCTTTGAAATTTAGAAAAAATAATTACCACATTATTTTAATTCCTGCAAATCTTTGAAATCATAGAATCATAGGTTGGAAAAGACCTTTAAGACCATCAAGTCCAACCATCCACTCAAAACCACCACGCCTACTAAACCATATCCCAAAGTGCCACACCTAAAAATTTTTTGAACACCTCCAGGAATGGTGACTCAACCACCTCCCTGGGCAGCCTGTTCTGATGCCTGACCACTCTCTCAGTAAAGAAATTTTTCCACATATCTAATCTAAACCTCCCCTGACACAACTTAAGGCCATTGCCTCTCATCATATCACTAGTTACTTGGGAGAAGAGACCAACACCTGCCTCATTACAACCTCCTTTCAAGTAGTTGTAGAGAGCGATAAACTCTCCCCTCAGCCTCCTCTTCTCCAGACTAAACAGCCCCAGTTCCCTCATCTGCTTCTCATAAGACTTGTTCTCTAGAACCCTTACCAGCCTCTTTGCCCTTCTCTGGACACACTCCAGCACCTCAATGTCCTTCTTGTAGTTGGCCCAAAACTGAACACAGTACTCGAGGTGCGGCCTCACCAGTACCAAGTACAGGGGCACGATCACCGCGCTGCTCCTGCTGGCCACACCATTCCTGACACAAGCCAGGATGCCTTTGGTCTTCTTGGCCACCTGGGCACATTGCTGGCTCATGTTCAGCCGGATGTCAAACAACACCCCAAGATCCTTTTCTGCCAGGCAGCTTTCCAGCCAGTCTTCCCCAAGCCTGTAGCACTGCATGGGGTTGTTGTGACCCAGGTGCAGGACCCAGCATTTGGTCCTGTTGAACCTCTTACAACTGACCTTGACCCATCGATCCAGCCTGTCCAGATTCCTCTGCAGAGCCTTCCTACCCTCCAGCAGATCAGTACTCCTACCCAACTTGGTGTCATCTTCCAAATTCCTGAGGGAGCACTCAATCCACTCATCCAGATCATTGATAAAGATATTGAACAAGACCGGACCCAAAACTGAGCCCTGTGGGACACCACTCATGACCAGCCACCAGCTGGATTTAACTCCATTCACCACTCTCTGTGTTCAGCCACTTAGCCAGTTCTTTATCCAGTGAAGAGTACACCAATCTAAACCACGGGCATCTAGTTTCTCCATGAGGATGCTGTGGGGAACAGTGTCAATGGTCTTACTAAAGTCCAGGTAGACAACATCCACAGCCTTTCCCTCATGCACTAGGCGGGTCACCCGGTCATAGAAGGACATCAGGTTGGTCAAGCAGGACCTGCCTGTCATGCACCCATGCTGGCTGGGCCTGGTCCCCTGGCTGTCCTTCACATGCCCAGTGAGCTCACTCAAGATGAACCCGTCCATCTTGCCCGGCACTGAGGTCAGGCTGACAGACCTGTAGTTCCCAGGATCCTCCTTCCAACCCTTCTTGTTTATTGGTGTTACATTGGTGATGTATCTTTACATGCAGAATGCCACTAGCACAGCCAATGTTTTTGTTTTGTTTGGGAAAGCCAACAACTTGTCTTTGTGTAATTTGTGTTCAATGAGTAGATATTTTAAATTTGCACACTTTTTTATCATGTCAAGCCCAAATGCCTAGGTGTCTTTATTTTTTTCTTTGTAAAGCCTGTTTATTTCATGAAGGCCCTTGGGCCAAGTAAGAGCAACAGCTACTATAATTTAACACTGTAATCCATCAAGAATCTCTGAAATTACTTTCTGATATGCTCAAGGATAATTCTAAAGAACAGTTGCTTAAGTTTACTGTACTCAAATGCTTCACTGACAAGTCACTATATCCAGCCCCAATTTAGCAAAGGACTTCAGGAAGCCTACATTTAAGCATATGCCTAAATCTGGACAATCTTTAGGCTTGGGTAGTTACCTAAAGGTAAGCAGGTTTAAAAGTTGTCCTCTATCTTTTCATGTATTGAACTAAGTAAAAATGAAATATTTATTATTTTAGAGAACTAAACTGCTATGTTTTCAACTTCTTTCATGAATTAAAAACTAGTTTTCTACTTTTGCACAAATTTTGTGGTAGATATGTATCAATTCAAAGCTTGTCTATTTGATCAATATCACACTAATATAACTTAAGTAGGCTCAACTTATTCACTAACTCCCAGTTTTCACTTGTTTTCATATTCTGTTGCAGTAAGTTGAGTTTTTGTTGAAATTAAACCTTAAAGATTAGTGATTTGTCTGTCTTCCTGTGCTGTTCTTCCTCTAGATATCATTGTCCCTAAAAAATCACCTCAGAATCATCTGAAATGAAATTATTTTCTGTGTATAAATACATATAATTTTCTTTAACTATTCCGAGAACTGAATTCATTCAGATAAGTTTCTTGGTCCAACTCTGCTTGTCAATTCGGTTTACAGGTTGTAAAAGGAAGTGATACTAGTTCTGAAAACATTTGCAGTGAGTATGAGTTCCACTCCTTGGATTTTAAATTTTAAACATAATATAAAATTTCCAGTTGATTTTTACTGCATTTCCACTAGTTAAACTTGTGGTAGTACAACCATTGCTAAAAGGGCTTTTTAAATTAAAAATGCAGCAATACTTAAGGATAATTTTTTGAAAGGGACAATTATTTATTGATAGGAAGAGAGGTCTGTGATTTTTTTGTGTTATCTTGTGTTCTTTTATCTAGATATGGAAGTTAAGCACCACATATTATCTCCACTAACAAGAGGTACCTGGGGAAAGCCAAGATGGTCTTTAGTATCTTGATTCTTCTGCAAAATCTCATCTCCTCACTCTAGCTGATTTAGGAACTCAATAGAAGTCAGAACCGAGGCGTAGATGTCTTTACAGCACGCTTTTCCAACTATGGAGAAACTCATATCTCTTGACCCTGAGCTAGCTTGAGATCTTTGAAAGAACAGTGTCTGTCTTCCATGCTGTATGTTGTTGGCAGCTATGACTAATTATCACTAGATTATTTGCTCTTTATTTATTCATTTATTCAGCAATCTGCAGGCATTTAAAAGCACCTACATTCTCTGTTCATTTATTTTCTCATTTAATTTAGAATCAAGCATAAAGACATTTAGGTTGTGAGATGCCTGTTGAAGTAAATAAACATCTAAGCAAAAGAGTGGAATTTAGGAAACTTCAAATTTAAGATTATTTTCTTTGTGGATCTAGCACTTCATTACCCTACAATTACATTTTTCATATTTGTATTGTCTGCCTATTATTTCCTCTTTAGCTAAAGATAAACCCTCCTAAACTTTAATGTTTGCTAGAAATTACATTATATTAATAAAAATGTGATATTTTTATTCTGTTACTCTAGGGAAAAGATTTAAAACTACTTTCAAAACTTCTATTTATGATTACTGAATGAAGACTACAGGATTCCTTAACCCCTCTTGTCTTTCTAAAGTTTTAATTTTTTTTTCCAAAGAGGTTTTGCTGCAATTCAGTGTTTATTTAACTAGTGTAATCTGATGCAAAAAAGCTTTATCTACAACTTCATACAGTACAGAAAAGACTTCATCTAAACAGACCAAATTCTTCTCTGTTTTAAGAATAAGACTTCTATTCAAACAAATGAAGTTAGGTGCATGGTCAGGCAGGTTGGGTTTAGTCCTGTATTCTGCTGTGATATTTCCAATCTGATTTAAGAGGGCTTTGCAAGCGTATGGACATACAGTCTAATTGAGAAACTTTCATTAAAAATATGCCAGTCATTCATAATCAAATAAGGTAGCATTACTGTTAGCAAAATTAATTCTGCTCTTAGAGAGCAATTCTCAAGACAGACATTTTCTGTTTCTTATAAAAAACGCATGAAGTAATAAATACCACAAATATTCAAGTACACATATTCAAGTACAAAATATCTTTCGAAATCGAGATATCCAGTGCCCTCAATTATTCTTGCTCTGAAGACTTGTCTAGATTATGTCAAATTCACATTGTTTACATGATTCTAGATAAACAGCTGTCTGACATTAGTGTTTCCTCAAATAGATTTGTAGAGGAGAATTTAGCTTTGGTGAGACAAAATGTTTTGGTCTGTGCTACGCAGTCTAAAATGGACTTTCGATTAATATTTTTTTTAGGGTGATAGGATCTGCCAAGCAATTGAGAATGCCATCAAAAGGAATAAATTCACTGCAAAGCTGTAAAAATAAATAAGAAAATGCTTTTGATCAACATTTTATAAATATTGCTTCAGAGTTCATTAGAGATGCAGAAAGGTTATTTGAATATTTTGATGTCGGAAGATTAATATCTAATATCCAGCAATTTGTGTTAAGAAAGATTGCTTGAGTCATGAGTAAGACATTGAGAACAGATTTTCCAAATATTTTCTGAGAATTCACAGTCAAAAGAACTGATGTCTGTGGCACATCCATTATTAAAAATTTGTACTATCGTGACAGAAGCAGGCAGCGTGAAGTGTGTTATTCTCGTCACATATCAATCCCCTAAATGAGACTGAGAAGCCAGAAGATGTTGTGTAACAGGACTTACAAACATTATTTGCCAGATGTTATCTGATAGTTGAAGCTCAAGGGACAATGTTATCAAATCTGCTGGTTGCAGTATGCGGGTTAATAAAAGATTGTATGATATCACTTCTCGTTTTTGCTTGATGTTTTCTTTTCTTTTCTTTCCTGTAGCTCATTTCTCAACTCTACACGAAAATTAATATTAACAGAGAAGGTAGAAAATTATTATTAAAAATATTTTGTTCTTTAATGCTGATTTCATTATCTGAATTAAACAGTTGGTTATTAACTGTTACCAACTACAAAGTCCACACCAAAATTACACAAAAGAAGTTTATAGATTGCTTTCTTTTAAATAAAATGCAAACGGTCTTAGTAGTTTAAATCTCAGATTTGGGTAACTTGAATCTCTGTAACTGTTTGTGATCTCCCCACAAGAATAATTTGTAGCGTTGATATAATTGTTTGTATTCCAGAATATTGCATATCGGTGATGTTCCAATATACATTTAGATCAACGATTTACCATGTGCTGTTAAATGAAAAGGTTTTTTTTTTTTTTTTCCATCACTAGGTCTTTAAATGATTCTTTCAAATGAAGCTGGGAAAAATCCTGCTGTTTGGCAGTCAAAAACTTGATCTGGTCAAATGAAATTTAATTATTGCCTGCTTGTTGGATAAGCTGCTGACCCATACTTAAAAATCCTGAGTACTGTAACTGATCAGCATGTTTGACCTCCTGCTGAAAGTGAAAACTGTCCCGATACCTCATTTCTTCTAATACTGCTACACCAATGACAGAACTGGACAATCTCTAATCAGTACCCACTTCACTGTTCTTTTCCCAGTCTCTTCAGCCAGTTGATAGCAATATCAGATATTGCATAAAGTAGACATAAGGACTTATGAACACTGCCTTTCCAAAGTGTGATTAACGAATCATAATGGCTTTTTCACAGTGAATGTGATGCAAAAGACCAGTTATCATTCTCTGTATGAATCTGAGCCTGTCAATCAAAGTAGCACTTTTAATAAATCAATTGCTAAATTCAGGTCAGATTGTGGGCCTAAACCTGCTTCTATTAAAATCAGTATTAGAACTATGAGTAATCTAGCGGAAATAGAATTGTTGCTTCAGACTGGTAGTTTTTTAATAGAGGACAAAATGTGCAAATCTGTTAAATTCCTTGGAAAATATTTATTCCCAAGTTATGACAATAGAATTAAAAATTTACTAATCTATACTGAATATAATCACTGTCTAGGGGTAGCTGGATATGCAGTTTCTGGGGTGTGAAAAAGTCATCAGTAACTGAGTTTTTGTAGACACTAATCTAAATCTATTCAAACTCTAGATTACAGATCCCCTGTTATCCACACAGCCATTTGTTTACTGGTGTTCATGACAAATTTGAGAATCAGTTAGTGAACACAGAGCATGAGGCTGATATGATACTCGAAGAGGACTGAGGATCTATTAGAATGATCTTATTGTTTAAATAAAAAGTTAAAAAGACTGAAGATAGGGCCCTTTGATTTAGAATTTACCAACCTAGTTATTTTTTCATGTGGGCATATAGCAAAATATATCTTCCTGCTGAGCAACGATCTTTATTCATTAAAGTGGAAACCATCTGGGACTAGGTTTGGTATCAATTATGTTTGTTTCGGTTAAATACATAGTAAAACATACAGTAGGGCTTTCCTTATCAAAATAATAAAAGTCTTAGCTGACCTAGTGTCTTGTTTCTAACAGATTATGTCTACACTAGGTCAATATTAGTAATTTATCATGGTTAGGACTGTTCTTTGGCACTTTTAATTGCATGAAATTGGACAAAGACCATCTATTTGAACAAAAGGAAATGTCACTCATGTTGTAACCAACAGAAAGCAGATGATCTGTAAGGTCAAATTCTAGCTGTAAAGCCATACTTAACCAAAAATGTATCAAAATATTTTCCTTCCATAATCTCAGAAGTTGAATTTCATAATACTGGAAAGAGTGGAAGGGTTATTGCTCCCTTACCATGTATTAATTATATCCCTTAAATATCTGAATGCTAGTTTGTATAATAAAATGTAAAATTCCTAAGTTTGTGGGTAATTTGAGTAAGAATTCACAGTTTAACTCACAAAGTTATCTTCTTTCTGACAACTGGACCATACTGAAACTGTTCCTCAGAGAAAACTTCTACCCTGTGCTACCCTAAGATGAAGAAGCAAAAGAAAGCAGAAGAATATCTCCAAGGCAGCTCCACTGTATACTCTGTAGCTAAAGCTGATGGAAACCCATCTTCTCATCCTGTAAAGAGGGCTTTGTACATTTGGTAATACTGGAGTCAACAGTTCAGTGCTCTGAAAGGACAATTTCGAGGCAAGAAATCTCCTAAAAGTAGCAGAAAGAGAAGGAAATTTCTAGGGTCACTGAAAGCTATATTGCTACAGATCCTGAAAGGACAGGACAGGGGACTTATTTTTCCTGCAGTTGATTCTTGGTCTTGGTGTTGATATGCCTTCCTCAGCAATTCATTGACCTATGTGACATTTAGAGTTCCTCTTCTTGCTCACTGAAAGTGTAGGTCTGTTTCATTGTCTGTGGTGGGCATGTATAATTACGATTAGAGCTAACAGTTTGATTTAAAGAATGAATTTACATCTTTCTTTGATTTGGTAGGGTTTTTGTTTGTTTGTTTGTTTTTCCTTTAGAAAGGGAGTATTCAGGCTCTGGTAGGAATGAAAACCTAGAATTCTCCCTGTGGTGCTAAACACCAACAGATTTCTAGTCTGGATATAGAATACCTTTTAAAACATCCTGTGGCAAGGGCTTTTGCAATCATGCAAAGACTTTGTTGTAGGAGAACACTGCAGCATAATTCATCCAACAACTTTCAAAAATCTAGCAGTTGCACAGTAAACTAATGGATTTTTTTTTGTCTATGGCTATTTCACTTATTTCCACTCTGTGGCTCATATTTCAGTAGTTTTTTATCTGAAATATTATATGGCCAGATGATTAAGCAATCAGGTTTTCTTTATAAACACCATGCAACTTCCTTCCAGTGCTCTCTGACCTGGTGATTCATTTTAGTGAAAGTCCACCTGGTCCTATGTTAGATTGTAAGAGAAAAATATTCTGAGACAGTGCAAGAAATCTCTTGTTAAAGTGGATGGTAAATGATTCACATGTGGAAACTAGAGGAGATATTTGAGCTTCTCATGCAAGACATAGTTATGTTCAAAAAGATGCCAATAGCATACATGCCTTAGCTTACTTGGCCAACTACAGAAAAGGAATGTTGCTAGGTGTAAACACTATGCTGATATTTCTGTTTGTATTGGAAATGTCATACATTCATGTGTGTTCAACTACAGCCAATTCAGTACTATTTGAAGTGGCACAAGTAATACATCTAGCTGACTATAAAAGCTGAAAAGACTTAGCTCTTGAAAAGATTTGGGAACACTGCAGTGAATGTATTTGTTCTGTCGAATGTTCTGAGATAAAAGTGGGGTCCTGAGCTCATCCAGTCTTGTTAGTTTCACACGTTTCTGGGCTACCAACAGATAAAGGTCTATGCAGACACTGAAATATTTGTCATAGGATCGATTTTCCCCTGTGTTTCCACACACAGCGTGCTATATAAAGTGAATATGATAGCTAATTGGAGCACTCAGCTGCTAGTCTAAATATTTAACATAACAAAAATGATCTGCTAAATAATCCCGCACATATCATCAAAGCTCCCAGACTTCCTCTTTCCACTCAGCAGCCTGAGTATGACATTGTTGCCCATTCTTGATCATCTGTCTCACTAGGTCAGTTCCAAGATACACTTCTCACTTCTTGGATTTAGGTGTACACATGAAATTGTCCAGACACCATTTGAGGATGGGACCCAGGCTCTCATGAGTCATCTTGCCTTCTAACATGGTTCACGCCCATACAGAATTTAGACTAGAGAAAGAGCCTACTCCAAGCAGTTTACAGAGTAGACAAGGGAGGCAAGCAGGCTAAGATCTCAAAGTCTGCCATTGTGTGCATTAAAAGAGAAATCAAGGTGCAGTTTCTGTAACCATGTGGTCTGTTCCAGTGGAGATCATTCAGGCACTCCTTGTCTGCTCAGTTTAACCAATCTTAGCAAGAAGTTATTCAAAGACATGGATTTTTTTTTTTTTTCTGATAATATTGCCTTTTCATTTCCTAATAGATGTTAAAGAAACAAGTATTCACTTTTGGTACAAAAAAGTCCAGCTATTGCTAACACTTGCAGTGTATCTCATCTTAATGAGGTCACCATAGGTATGCAGTTTTTAAATCACTATAATATATTAATTAACTATAGTGATAATTTGATTGTGAGCATAAACTGAGAAGAAATCAAACTTCTATGTGGCAGTCTTATTTCAACAATAAAAGGAATGTAGTTAAAGTAATTAGAGAAGGTTGACTGTGTTTTTCTAAATATTGTTTTATTTCACCTGCTGCTCACAGCATTCATTTATAAATTTTCTTCCTAAAATGAATAGGAGCTTCAGTATGCTTTACTGTGAATCAGATCACCAAAAGCAAGACAAAGCAGTGTCTTCTGGAGCTACATCTTCAAAAACAGTGTTTCTTGGATTGCTAACCTTTTTAGGCTTCTTTGTCTTCATATGACTTCTTGCTGATCTAATAGTAGGTAAAACTTCAAAGTGAAATACTGCGTCGAGTTCACTTCTACATTTTCAGTTACCATCTTCGAATTCTTTCATGACAGTGCTAAGGAGTGACAAATTTGAGAAGCATTGTTTTAGATTATAGATGCCCTTGTTAGATTATAGATGCCATTGTTTTAGATTATAGGTGCCCTTGCTCACAATATTGTTCTTAAAAAAATAACACAAAAAAAGCAAAGAGAAAATACAGCACATACTGTTGCCATCTAGAATTATTACAGAACTGGTTTTCAGGGTGTCTAGCAAACTGTAGGCTTTCTTTGAAGATCCTTTGGTATCTTTAATACAGATATAGACATATATATTAAAGACTCAACAAGACTACAGAGCTGAAAATATTCATCACAATGCATTTTTTTTCAGCTAACGAGACAAGAATCTGTGTACTGTTGCACATCTATTTCACCTAGTATTTTTTTTTTTTACTTAGCACTTTTCCATTGCTCTCCTGAGCAGAATAGCTAAGTCCCCTTGTTTGTACACCTCTCAAAAAATGTTCACTTACAGAAATGTTTTTCTATTTTAGAATTGCTTTATTGATTCTTTGAGCAGTTTTGTATGCTTTTAATATCTTCTAGTCATAATCTTCCAGTATTTTCACTGTATCATCAAATACTAGTAGGCAATTACATAAAATACCTTAGAAAAATCCTTCTGTTTGGTACGGAGTTCTGCAAGCTCTGCTTTTACAGAGAATTGTATTTCACCCCTCAAGAGGGCAGGACTGGTTTAGGCTCCCAAGAACTCTTTGTAAAAGAACCTGTCTTCATAAACTTGAAAATAAATAACTGGTGGCTTTCTGAATAGTGCAATTCTCTTTACTTTTCCCTGAACATTCACGTGTAAAATCAGGCCTCCAATAAGTTCTATGACAGAGAACCATATGCATGCATTAAAATTTCTTAAATATTGATAGATAGAAATTGAATGACTATTTCTAGTCATTTAAAGACAGAAAAATGAAAAGATGTATCTACAGCTGTCTGTTCAATAAATCAAAATGGACGGTTTCCCTATTTATCATTAGTAAATATGATTTCTATGTATTGTGACTACTCTGTGCATACATCTATTAAAAAAGAAGGGGTTTTTATTCACAAATAGCAAAAATCTCCTTTTTGTTTCAAAACTCAATCCTTTGCAGTGTATAGTTTGATCAAATAATTCCTTCTTTTCTCATTTATAGAAGAAAACAAAGCAAAATATTTCAAAAGTTAATCACAATCATGTCTCATATGTGTGCCAGGATTTTGTGATACACATTTCCTTCATCTTGACTTCTGACCACACAGTAATTGCTCATATTCTTCATTGTATATACTGTACTTCAGATACAAAAAATTCTGTGTAATTGTGTATTATAGTCCAGATATACTAAGGAACATACCAGCTCTATCTTCCATTTTTACAAAGAGATATTGAAACATCGGTGGACTTAAATCATTTGACTTTCAAATGTGAGATATCTGTTATTTCTATCAGTATAAGGAACAGGTTTGACATTGACAGTGTAAAAAAGCGTTCGAAGGGAGTTTATATGAAAATCTAAAGAAAGTGATGAATAAAATGTGAGAGATATACTCACAGATTTGTGCATTTGTAAGAAAGAAAATACTGTAAAATTTTTGTATGACTTAAAATTACTTTCTAAAGACTTGTAGAATTTGTCTTTGAAGACAAGATGAACAGTTTTGATAACTGAAGACTTGTTATTCAAAATTTGATCTTTTTAAGTAGATTTGCAATAATACTTACCAGAGTAATATCTTTTTGCTAGTATTTAGTTTGAACTTTATGAATTTTCCCTGTTTCTGTTAGATACTATCTACCTGTTTCTTACAGAAATCACTGAAGTAATAGAATTTTAAAGAATTTCACTTTCTGTTATGACTATAGGTTAGGAAAAAAATACTGGCTCTTATTTCCTGCAATCATAATTCTGCTTCATACATCTCACTTATGATCATCAGCCCGATACATTTTTTCCCAAATAGCTTTCTTTTTACTTACATTTCATATTTTCCAACTTTTTAAAAAGTTTGATATATGCCTGTCTTTTTTGGTAAGAAGGTAAAGATACACTGATTCTACAATATTCTGTAACGCATTCCACTTTAAGTACTGAAAATAACCCCTCAGCAAATAGTCTAAATATATTACTCACTTCTGTAGTGCAGATGTGGTAGGATTTACCACACCTAACTCTAACATGGAGGCATTTATTCAAATGAATCTTTAACTGCTCTTATAGTCAGCAGAACAAGCAACCCAGAAAGAAATTTGTTCTGCTTTAGACAACTCTCAAAAATGGGGTTGTATTGTTTTCCAAAGACGTCCATCTATTACAGCTATAGAATGTACAGAGAACCTGGGCAGCTGACCCAGCTGAATCTCTGTCATTGGGTGAGATGAATCCCATGCAGAGGGACACAGGTTGTGGAATAGAATAAGATGTTAGTTTAAGTTTATAAGGTCTGTGTTCTATGGCGACATGAATTTGCTTTTCGTATTTGCATGCAGCATTGCGGTAATGAACATTGCCTGTGTCACGACCAAGATAACCATGCATTAAGTTATCCATATGTGTGTGCTCACTAAAGAATGTATGTTGGGTGTATTTCATGTGATCATTGTTTGAAGTCTAGAGAATCATGCTGGTGTTCAACAAAGATTAGGACTGCTTATTGTGCTTTAAGAATTTTTTTTCATATCTGATTTTAAGATGCAGTAATTGCATTGCTGTTAGAATTATTGCTATGTAAGAACTGAAACAATATATAATTAAACAGCGTTTTCTACCATAACCTCTCTGCTTATATCATGACTGCTAAACTGTATGTATAGGTTAATTTGTAATGCGTACCTGAGAGATGTGTGTTTGCTTGGTGTTTACTGAGTTCTGAGACTGATAAAGACAAGTGGTATTCAATGAGACTTTACTTTTTATTTTTTGCTTTCTTGAAGGAGAAAAAGAGTACCAGGCACTAGTTTATACGAGAATGAAATAAAATGTTAGCCAAGCAGTTCAGGTAGCTGGCCAGTCTGGAGTGAGCATTAGTGACTTAGAGTGAGAGAGTGCATGCATGCATGCATAAGTAGGTAAACATGTTTCTCTGTGGATATGCCACAGCTGGGCAAACACATAAGATGCTGAAGTCTACTTGTAAACAAAGTCATCTACATACTTTTTTCCGGGCGAGCCAGAACTGGACACTGCACTCCAGGTGTGGCCTTACCAGTGTTGAGTAGAGGGGAAGGATCACCTCCCTGAACCTGTTGGCAACAATCCTCCTAATGCAGCCCAGGATACTGGTGGCCTTGTTTGCTGCAAGGACTGGCTCATGTTCAACTTGGTGTCCACCAGGACCCCCAGGTCCTTTTCTGCAAAGCTGCTTTGCAGATGGTCGGTCCCAGGGTGCATGGGGTTGTTTCTCCCCAGATAAAGGACTTTGCACTTCCCTTTGTTGAGCTTCATAAGATTCCTGTCAGCCCATTTCTCTAGCCTGCTGAGGCCCCTCTGGATGGCAGCATGACCCTCTGGTGTATCAGCCACTCCCTTCCAGTTTTGTGTCATCAGCAAACTTGCTGAGAGTACACTATGCCTCATCATTCAGATCATTAAAGGAGATGTTAAACAGGACTGGACGCATTATACAACCCCTGGGTACACCACTCATTAGTGGCCTCCAAATAGAGTTTGTGCTACTGATCATCACCATCATGGGTCTGCTCATTCAGCCAATTTTCAGTCCACCTCACTGTCTGCTTGTCCACCTTATTTTTTAACAGGTTAAGGACATCTACAGATTATTACCATTTTCTCCTTGGGCCACTCTAAAGTTTGTCATTCCATTTCTTCACCAGTAGTTCTAAATAACCTGGCACAGATTTTTGCAACTCTTAAGAAGTTTCAAATGTAATGCTGTGCTTCACAGAGACTTTACACAAAAGCTTACAGTAACTAAACATGGCAGGAATGCAAAGTAAATTTTTGGATAACCTTTATTATGCTGGTTTTTTGTTGGTTTCAAAAGAGACTTTCAATGCTTCAACAAGGAGCCACAGAACTTCTTTTGGCTGCAAGAACTTCCATTTACATAACCTTTACAAATTTTCACATTTCTTGTGAAAATTCCTGGTTTCCTCTTTACATACTCCATTTCCCCATCAAGGAGACTGCCATAAAAAAATTTACATGTATTGCATTCCCCTCAAGGCCCATTTCCTCCTGGTTTTCTCTCACATTATAAGTGATCAATCTTATTTTTCACAGCGGAGTTTTCCTGTCTTGGGAAGTTTTCCTAACGGGAACATGATTTTCATCAGGACTATCTGTCTATCAGAAGATCTAGCCAGCCAGTGTTTAGATATCATTAAAAGGATTCTGGCTCAGCCATACAGATAATAATAATTTGATTGAATTACACACAGAAGAGCTGCTAAAGTATAATCTGTTTAATGGTAAATTATTTAAAAACCAGACATTTGCTGGGTAAATATGCCTAAACATGGTTGAATTTCCAGCACCTCTGATAATACCTTATTATAGACTTAGGTTTTATTATAATAATGTTAGTATACTATTAATGTTTAATGAAGCATACCACCTCAGGTGTCATGCATTTTATTTCACTATCACTCTTGAGATGATCAAAGGTTGAAAAAATATCATTTTTCAAAACTGAGCTGAATCTACCATGTTTCTAGAATTTTAACAGATTGTGCACTTCTACGTGGTTTTGTTCTAATTGTGTGGTTAACAAATGAGAATACACCTTCAGAATTGTTTTGCAGGACAAATCACATGGTCTAGATTACACTCCAGCCTGGATTCTTGCTACTAGCTTTCCTTTACACGAAAATTCCTTCACATGGGAGAAAGCCTGTCAGGACATTTTTCTCCTTTATTCCTCCTCTGTACTTTGCTAATGTGGTGTTTTCAGTAGATCAGTGACCCTTGCAAACTCAACAAAAAGAAGAAATCTAATGGTTACACTAGGCACGGTTTGGATGTTAGTTTGAACCAGTAGTCAAAGTAGATGTCCTGTAAGTATCTTGCTTTCAGCACTAGATATCAACATCTGGGTATATTAACCAACATTTTTAATTACATTTAGTGTTGTTGGTTATCATATTTACCTACTAATCTATAAAACTGACTAACAATTATTGCTAATTACCTACTCAATTATATTCGTAGTCCCTTAAGTTCATGAGTATTTACTCATGATTTATATTGAGCTACTGTAAAAGATAACTGGGAAGAACAACAGCAGCCTTGCTGAAGAGGAACAGTTTAAAAAAGTTATTCTACTACTCCAGATTTTGAAGTCAAGACATTCTCACTGTTCAGGTTAAAACGGCTGATTTTGCTTATACAGCACTAGACTTTTTCAGGAGATTATTTGGTTCTGATTCTTACTGTCCTGACTCTGCTAAGACTAGAGGGGAAGAGCAGTTTTGATAGTGGGTTGTTTATTTTTCCATTTGATAAATTTCCTTCTTCCAAACTTTCTGTTTATAGTTTTATATATAGCTTTTTCTACATGACCCAATCTGAAACAATAAGATCAGTTCCATATGTAACTACACGGCTCAGACCTACCTTGTTTTTCCTCGTGTCCAAACCTTTTGAGGCCTGGGCAGTAAGTATGTGGCCCAGGAGATGCTTAATGCAGAGTGTTTGTATATAAATGTTTATCATTGAATTTGGAAGACCAGATCCTATAAACTTTCCAGAAAAAAAAGTAAAGGTCAGTTGATTTCTTTCATGTTTTTTCCTCTCTCCTGAAATTGAAAAAAACAGTGCAGAACATTGATTTTAGGTAGAAAAGCACTGCAAGAGATAAAAATCTCCCAGACAAGACCAGTTTATTCTGAAGAGATCACCTTCTCTTGAAATACTTTAGCCTCTTTCTCATTTCTGGTTTCGGACAGTATCTTCAAACTGGGCCAAATTTTGTGAAATGATGATTTGTCAGTGGATAGCTGCCCATTGAATTGTAGGTCTAAGACCAAACTCATTTAATCTACGTGCTATATCTGACTATAAAAGCATGATACAAAACATCTCAGATGGTAAATATAATCACTTTTATCTGATCAAAAATAACACATGTGTTAGATTTATTACCTTGTTAGCACAATGAATTCCATGGTGAATCCTTGTGGTATGTATTCTGGGAAGACCAAATGGATACTCCTGACAAATGAAGTATCTCCTCTTTGTCAGTAGGGATGGCAGGGTACTCATAAACATAGAATGAAGTTCTGATTTCTCTAGTTAACTTAAATGCTATAATCATACTGAAAAACTTAAAATAAGCAAAAAGGATTCAGAATGGAATAGATCTGTAAATATATCCTCTTTCATTAGAATGATGTATTAAAATATCATGTGGTTAGCTGTGTGATGTTCTTGCTAGTGTATGCAGAAATATTTCTGAACTCTTCTGAAAGAGACAGGGAAAAGTAGGATTTTGTAACAGAAAAAATATAACTTGGTATGATAGTATCAGTAATTTCTGCATTAATAATGAGTGTAACATTTCTCATTCCCAAGAACTGTATGTATAATTATGTCACTGAAGTGCACTGTCAAATTTTAACACATTGACATTCTAGCCAAGATATTGAACAAAACTAATTTTTTCTTTCTCAATTTTTAAGATCCAGATTTTAAGGACCTTGGCGTTTTGAAACCATTGCCAGGTTGGTATGTTGTGATTTTTTTTTTTAACTTGGAGGCCTTTACACTTTGCTGTAGAGAATATTTTTGTTTGCTGTTCAGGTTTCATTTTTTCTGATATTTTGTTATTCAGTTTGTGAGTTTGAGATGGGAGGACCTGAAGGAATTGTGGAATCTGTACAAATTGTTAAAGAAGGAAAAGCTTCTGAAACTGAAGCTGTAGACTGTAAATGGTACATCCGAGCACCACCCCGATCCAAGGTCAGTCCTTCATCCACTCGCTGATTTGCTAGTTACTTTAAGAAATTGACTTTTCTAATATGTTGTGCATTTCTTAGTCCACTCAGATCTTGTTTAATAACTTTACAACTTGAAATTGTAAACTATTTTTTTTTCCTTCTGCTGTGGAAGGGTAATTTGTCATCTCAGCCAAAATAAGCTTCTTTCTCTGCAAAAAATGGTGCGGTCAGCGTTCATGTGCTTTTTGTGCCATAAGTAATTTTCTCAAATTCATGTTTAATTTTTCTCATCTTTTTAAAGAATCAATGTGTTTCCTTAAGAGGGAGGTAATTTTATCACTCTAAGTTTCAATGTATTTCGTATACCTAATATAGAGACTACCAAGAGAACAATGCTGTCTCCCTAAGGTCATCATTATTTCTCATCTGGGAACTGTGAAGATGGAGCCAAGGTGAATTCATGTTCCTCTGTATGAGACCTTTAGTTCCTTTGGTTTAGAGCCACAGGCAAAATGAGTTAGTGTTCTTGTTTCTTTCTCACCACAGTCAGCAAGCCATGCCTGTTTAACAAACAGGAGATGGCTGAAATGAATTTAACAACTCTTTTATTAGATTCTGTTGGAGTTCCTCTCTTTATCCACGGCTTATCAGTTATTATATGTATAAATTTTTGCTGGTTACACCACTGTTTCTCCTCTCTTTGCAACTGGAACAGCTTTATGCCTCCCACCTACCTTCATTCACTGTGTTAAAGGCAACTGCACATTACATTTTTCCTAGCTGTCTTTTATTGGACAAGAAAGGTTTTACAAGGTAGAATTTATATGATCTCTGCCATCTTTAAACAGGTAAGGGTCTTTCTTGAGTAGTCTCAGAGTAGACTGTACTGAATATATCTAACTGTTCCAGCATTTGGTATTGAATAAGCAGGAGGAAGGGTTTCCAGAAGAGAAAAAGTTATTAGTATCAGCATGTTTTTATTGTGAGTTCAGGAGAGGAGTTGAATAGTTGGCTCATAAGGACTACAGATACATTGTTTCTAGAGTATACTTTGATAAATGTTTTTTTTTGCTTCTGGATAAGTTCAATATTCATAGAATTTTTCAGTTAAGTAGATGAGCTTTTCACTTTGCTACAGTAAGTAGCTATAGACATGAAATGACTGGACTGAAGTATGGTTATTGCGTATTTTATATACTTAGGTATTAGTAGAAAGAAATCAGGTAAACATATAATTAGAATTGTGCTTATTAGCATCCATGCAACTAAATAAGCTAATAAAATTGCCTTATAAACTTAATTTCAGTCTATGCTTAGTTGGTCAGATAATGTTGTTGTGATAGTCTTACTTGATCTAACTCTAAAGTTCTGTATGACTCAAAGTCCTGCTAAAAATCCCATATTTACTTACCCATAGGATTTATCCACACTTGAATACTAATGTAAAAATACATATTGTGTAGCTACATAACCATAACCACAGTCTTTAACAGAAGAATGCCACACTGTCACTATTCATAGAGAATTAAAGATTACTTACTTCTTCATGAACTTCTATACCTGCATTTAGTAGTGTTGGACTTCAAAAAATCTAGACCAGCTGAGGAGCACCTGGAAGGGAGAGCAATGAGAAAGTTCTAGAAAACCTGAGGAAAGACTGGAAGTTATTTATGGTCCTCTAGAAGATTTTGTGAAGGAGCATGATACCAGATAATAAAAGGCTTTTACAAAGAGGAAGGATTGCTCTGATGTCCACGTGCATAGGATAAACCATGGTCCAGCACTCCAAAAGAACAATTCAGGTTAGATATTAGGGAAGAAAGTTTTGAACAGCAGGGAGGGTATTATGAGAGATTGGTTAAAGAGTTTTGTTCAGCCAGCATTGCTAGTGATCTTTAAGCTAGGCAAAAATCCACAAAAAATAAGAACATTACTAATCTTATCTTTAGGCAGAGGCGTGGGCTGGGTCATCTCTTGATAAATCCTGCTACTCCCACCTCATAGAATTTTCTGGATAGAGAGATAGGGCAATATAAAAGCACATAAATAAGTATTTCCTAACATTTGAAGTTGAAAGCTTTCTCAGCAAGCTAGCAAAAAAAAAAACAAACAACTTTTCAAACAGATTCATCTTACAGGGATAACTCCAAATTAGCACTTGACCTTTCTTAGTATGGTTTTCACATAGATGTATTCATACACACACACATGCACGCGTGTATATGCACACAAACATATGGTTGTGGTATAGCCATACTGT
The DNA here is from genome assembly GCF_030867145.1 of Opisthocomus hoazin. Taxonomy (NCBI): domain Eukaryota; kingdom Metazoa; phylum Chordata; class Aves; order Opisthocomiformes; family Opisthocomidae; genus Opisthocomus; species Opisthocomus hoazin. The sequence continues at coordinate 67,030,080 of NC_134416.1, read as the reverse complement.
GAAAGGTTGAAAAATTTTCAGATATTAAGGAAGAAATTAGTGGATAAAATTTTTAAAAAGCTTGTATTAAGTAAGATTCATGGTAAGAATTTTTATAGGCCTGATTCTATTGAGCTGGATTCTGTTGTCCATATTTTACAGTCAGCTTCCTTTATACTTCTCTAACCTTGAACTAATGACATATTCAACACAATAATTCAGTGACTTCATTCTAATTTATGACAGCTTGCACCTATGAAGACAGGCTTTCCTGCTAAGAACAGTAAGAGTTCAGCAGAAGTCTTTAAATCCACGTGTTCCTGTACTCTGGGCTGCACAGTTTGTTACTGGGAACTATGCCTAAAAGGCCAGAGTTTCTCAGACAGAGTCTGGGTTGGACCTTTACATCTTTAGTTTCTTAATTAAACCATGCCAGATTGTGGGCTGCTTGCAATTTCATTTGGCTTAAGCTCATCCAATCTAAGATGTCTGCAGAAACAAGATGCAAGTCCTTTCCTTAGTTTTCAATTCCAGATTCAAGCCAAGTCTGAACTCAGCATAAGAGCAATGAGATCAGTGGGGGAATATAAACTTGAGATGTCTAAACCTGAGCTTCAAACTGACAGTCTGGGTGTAACACTGCTGCTATCCTCAGCAAGTTGGAGAGGGACAGAGAACAGCAAATCTCTTGCACACACTTCAAATAGAGCCATCACTGATTACCTTACAGAAACAAAAGTAAAATACTGAAAATGCATGCAGAACTGAAAATTTCTGGAAGTGCAGAAGACAGAAGGCTGCAGTTTAAACATTACTTCAATCTATATGCAGACCTAGAGCTTTGTATTTGACAGTGACTGGTTGCAAATTGTGCATTTCTTGTAATCATTCGAATTCAGTTCCTGCTGAGAAAGATAGCTATGAATCTGGAGTTCAGAAATACTGGGGGTTCTGCACTTCATATAGAAGCAGAGTTCAATCAGTAGAGAGCCAGAACAGAAAATGAAGAAGAGAGCTGCTGACAAAATGAGCCAGACTACCCAAAACAATAAAGAGCTGGAAGAGCCTCCCCATCCCAAAATACTTCAGTGTAGAACAAAGTCCAAAGGAGGAAGTAGATAAGGTTATTGCAATGGGATTTGAAAAATTTCAGAGATATCATTGGCTACAGCAGTGGATAAGCAAATAATCCTTGCTTTATGAATAGAAAATAAGAAAATTAAAATAATGATGGTATTTCCTGACTTTCTGTTAAGGGTGAAATGTTAGACGGTAATATTGATGACAAGCACTATTCTATTCTTGATATGTCAACAGAGTTTGACAAGACCCCCTAGGAAGACAGAATGCATGCTTGTGCTCAGGTAGCACTCCCTTTGGTGGGTAGCTTTCCCAGCAAGGTACATTTGTATCATGCTTGTTCTTTGAGAGGTTTCATAGGGGAAAAAAAAATATAGCAGAATTTGCTGGCAAAAGTAATAAAACCTTTACAAAGTTGATGTTCTGATGCTGGGTAAAAACAGTAAGGAGTGCTTATAATCAGAAGCTCTGGTCAGGTCAAGAAAGAGCACCTAAACTACAGATAGGGAAGCATTAATTTGAATCCAGACCAGTGGAAGATATCTGTTCAGGAGAAATGAGAAAGAAGTACATTTATACTGGGAAAATAGTCTAGATGCACCACAAGAAACAAAATGAAGTTGCAAGATAGTTAGGCGAAGTGATAACTAACTCTCCCACCCCACCTGACCATGCTACTGGACAAAGAAGAGCTCTTTACAAGTTATTGGATGCAAGACAATAATAAGCTTAAGTAATCCTCAGAAAGGATTAAATAATGAGTACCTTGTTTTGATGTATTATTACAGTATACTTAAACCTGAGCTGTCTATGAGCGGTGACTTTTTTTCAAGCAGAGCTGTTGGGGAGCAGTGGGAAGGAGATGCACAGCACATGGTGGGCAGCCAGGGCGAGGGTGGCCATAGGGCCAGGACATGGCTGATGAGGAGAGCTGGACAGGCCCAGTCATGGCATCCGGGTCACAGTGGTGGCTGGGCTCGCTAGTGGCAATGGGGCCAGCCATATCTTGAGGTGGGGCAGCAGCAAGGCAAGCCAAGACTAGGGCAGTGAGGCTCGAGGCCAGGCACGGGCCAAAAACTCAAGTGGGACCAAGGCACTTGCACATTTGCAAAGGACAGTACTGCTACCTGGTAGAGGCTCTGAATCACTTGTCACTGTTTCATGGTGGAACTAGTATCCACATACCTGACCAAACAGAGAGATGATGCTTTTGGTTCCAGGTGCCTGACTTTGGTTTGGATGCAGTCTGGAGAGAGACTGAGCGGTTGTGCATGCATTTCCCAGACAGTGAGGAGGAAACTTGCAGTGAAGCAAATTGCAGAGCTACAAGTCTATATAAATCAATCTGACTAAAGCAAAGCATTTTCTGTTCTCACATGTGAAGCAGAAACTTGTGCTTTCAGATGAGACCTGCAAGAAAAACAGTTTAAGCTCTCAGCACTGGCAGACTAGCATATCCCGTATGTTTGGAGGCTGCTTAATCAGGTGTAGATAAGAAGTTTAAGCAGTACACTAAAATTTAATAGTAGCCATTACAGTGGGGATTGCTGAAATGTTAAAGAAAAATGAAATTTAGAGACTGAAAAACCTAGCAGCCAGAGACACTTCTACAGGCTTCAAATGAGCTCCATCTCTGAAGAAGCTCTGAAGTTTGTTAAGATTACGATAATGCAAATAATATTATGAATGAAAAAAACTGAACACATTTATATGACATCCCTGGAACAAGGTGAACAAATCATATTCAAACAAGTGGAAAATACAGTTTATCTGTGTTAAACACTTGAAATCACTCCTTTGCAACAGTTTTGTTAGATGAAGATGTAAGACAAATATGTTTGTAGAATCATGTATACAGAATCCCTTCTAGCAAGTGTGGTAATACTCATGCCAAAGTAGCACTGACAAAAAAACCACTTTTGAGTTAGCATTGATCTATTCTATTCAGGTATAGAAATATAACCCACTGCAGTATCCTCAAACCAAATAATTGTTAGGAAACACAATAAAAAAAAGCTATTGATGGAAGTAATAAAACATCTGCCAAAGAGAAGAGCAGAATCAGGATGTGATCTACAGTTTTCAGTGTTCAAAAGCAGAACAGCAGCAAGGAGCTGTAAAGGTTGTCACCTGCAAGCATTTTGCCACTGTAAGAGAGAGAAATAAGGACGACTTGACAATTAAAACAAATGTCACTTACTGGGGACTCACAGAAGTCTGAAGAAACAAATAAGACAAAGCAAAGCAGTCCAAAGAGCTTCACTTGTCCAAAAAAACGGTATTTTGATGTCTGAGCCTGGCTGTGAATCAGAGAGTTTTGGAAGTGGTACCATATAAGGTTGTCACCTTTGACAGACAGTATTCTCCAAGTCCCAGCAGAGAGGAAAAGATGACGTATGGAGTTCTCTGCACAGCATGGTCCCAGAGTAGAAACAGGCCTAAAAATGTCAAAAAACCCCAAACCAGATAAAAAACCAAACAGAATATGTATTACTAACACTTTCAGGCTGAAGTAACACTGATTTGCAAAAGTTTATGTTCCATGCAACAGGGTAGGCTACTTTAGAAGACAAATTCTGCATTGTTAGTAATATGATTTTTGGGCTGGTATGCTTGTTGTCATTTCGCCTTGAAGGCAATTAATTAGTGTGGCACAATCTGCTTTAAAAACTGGGCTTCCCAGGCCTACTTATTGAAGGTAAGAATTTGCAACTCCTTTGTTAATCACATAGAGCTGAACTACATGCAGAATAAAGCAAGCACCGTAACTGATTACAGAGCAGTGAGGAAAGACATCACACCACTTGACCTAGTCCTGTGCTTACAAGAGAATTAACTGAACCTAGAAGCCGAATATGTGAAATCTGGACGTTAGGCCCTGCTGAAGAGGAATTTTTTGTTTTATGTCTAAATTACTTTTTGCAGTTGAACAACAGAGTTTCGTTTGGTTAGTTTGGTTTGGTTTGTGTTTATGCATTATAAGGGACTGAATGTCTGTGCACGTATATTAAGTCTGATACTCTGGGATACATTTTGAAGCTTTTCCTGACTGGCCTGATCAATCATGGTGTCAGCCCTAACCTTCAGTGATTGATTAAAAAGCAGAACTCATCAAAAGTGATTCACTATGAAGAGATTATAATCAAACCATTTCACTGAGGCGGTATGTTATTCACAGTTTATAATCATTCTTTCTTTTCTCTAATGTAGTCAGAGATTTCTGTTGTTTTCAAATTTAAATTAAAAAATAGTGAAATTTATCCAACATTCCATTTTTCATTATTATGATGAAAATACAAACCTTAAAGGTGACAATTATTTAAAATATGAAGTGATAGAGTGTAAATTATATATGTCACAGTTGCAGTGAGGCTTTATCAGTTTTTTTGTTAATGGGGTTGGCATTTGCAGTGACATCTTGAAGCTCAATAAAAGCTAATACTTGTGCACCAGCAGCCTGTTCTTCTAAGCAATGTGGAACTGAAGATTTCAGGAGAGTGTCTTGCTAAAACTTTACAACAAAAATGTGAAAGAAGAAGATACACTTCTTCTTTCAAATCAGGTGTTCTCTTCAAGAAGAATGTCCCGATTATGCTAATACAATGTGTCAGTACCTACGGAAATGTTATCATTCTAAAAGCCCTCATCAGCATCAATGAAAAAAGGCTTAATGAAGGCAGATGGCAGAATTTGAGTTTGTGACCTCTTTTTTGTTCATTTATTTTCTTTTGTAGAAGCAAAGTTTCTTATCTGCAGCTGGTAGAAGTAATGACTAAGATCTCAGTAAATGAAATAAACAGAAATATTGATAGTTTTTCTCTCACTTTCTGCTTAATTTCTTTTAGTGAGATCTACATAGCAGTGGAAGTTAATGAGAATATTGCCACTGATTTCAGAAAACTGTGTATCAGGAACATTTTGCATTAGATAACATTTTGTCATATAATCAGTCCCTGGGGAACTCAATTTATTAGTAATTTTCTTCTGCCAGTGCGGGTCTTTCAGTCTGTGACAAGAACAATGGCAAATATATAGTAATAAAACCACAAAAATTGGCAGAGGCATGCAGATGCAATTAAATTATTCCAGCTCCTTAAAATAAAATCTGATCCAATATCAGGTTGTCAGTTTGCATAATCAGTTTCCAGTTTTTAAAAATGCACTGCAGTTGTAATCCGTAGGTCTGATCCAAAGAAGTAAATGGAAAGATACCCACTGACTTCAGTGAGCTTTGTATCAAGTCCTAATTACTTTCTCTAAAGTTCTGGGAATAGTCATCTCCAAAGGAGACTATGAGAATCAAACTCCATCTGACCTCAGAATATCAGGAATATATTTTCTCTAATTTATGAAACCTCTTTGGTGTTTGCCTTTGGAGAAGTGCCATCTTTCTTCTGAAGGACGGACATTGATTTTTAAGTCAAATATTTCTTTCCAGTGGTTCCAGTACCCATCAAGACTATACATGTTGTGATCTTAGCCGAATTTATCATACAGAGAAATGAACTGGTATGACCCACAGCAGAATTCAGGCTTGGGAAGAACAGGAAGTGTTGGCTTCTTTGCTGAAAGACTCAAAGTGAGATGCTGGGTTATTGGTCTCTTGATTCCTTCCCAGCATTTATAACTGCTACTCTAAGAAATATTTCACTGTATTATAAGGTTAGTGTGCCAGAAACTAGAGAATGTCAAATAATAAGCCATAGAAATAAGACTTTGGCTGTACTATTATATTGAACAATCTGTTTGAACAGATCAGGAATAATTGATGAATGCTGGAAATTGCTGTGAGAGCTGATATTTCATAACCATAGTAAGGATTAGCACACATTTCTTGTGAGAATAAAAAATGATATAAATTACATCTCAATACTGAAATGGGATACCCTATACAAGACATATATGTGCTTATATATATATACACACATACATATGTACACACAAATGTGTATATATAAGACAGCAGGATAGAAATAGAGAACAAGTGAGCAAGCGTAAAAGGTCCTTCCCCCATTAGACGAAGTATAGCTTTACTATTTTTCTGCAGTTACATTGAGATACTTTTTTCTGGAGTGAGTGCTTTCTTGAATAACGTAGTAAGAGAATAATATATGTACATCACATTACATCTGTGTGGTCTATCACATCTATATATTGTATATTAGAACATCTATATGGTGTACATGATAGGCATATATGGCATAAAAATAATGATTCATGACAATAAAATGTTGGAAGCCTTCTGTGCATTCACGTGAGACATTTATCTGACATGCCTTGCTTCCTGGAAAAGTCATGTGTATATAATATTACATACCATCATTTGCAGAAGGTTTTTATTGCATCACCTGTGACAAAGCTGGCAAGCACTGAAGCACCCATCTGAAGCAGGATGCTTCTGTTAGCAGAGGAAAGAAAAGCAAGATGCACACTTAACTCCCTGTCCTGAGTGAACTGTTACGCAGAGATGGACTATGGACTATCTCAACAGATTCACAGGGGGGGCTGGGTGCCAGGGTTTCACAGTGCCTGTTACGCTCCTGTTTGAGCAGAAGTGTCTGGTCTCTAGGGCACAGAAGTAGCTCTCTGGTGTGTCCTAAGTATGGCCAGTTGCTGGGTGTGGCTATCATGGCTCTGCCTCTTCCGGTACATTGCTCCCTCAGGCGTAATCTTGCTCCGGCAAGATAACGCCTTCCCTGTGCCAGCTGGACCCCAGGAGCCACTAATACAAGCGGGTCTTATCAAACCATGGGAGTGAGGAGTAAGACCCCATCTCACATTGTCCACCCTGGTTCTGCATAGTTGCATTCAAGTCACTGCCTCGTCCAAAATTCTTTTCTGCAGTTCTCTCACTGGCCTTTTTTTATTCATTTTTGCTTATTTCCAATTAATTTCTCCTCTTTCCTAATATGATTCCTATCAGAGGTGTAACAGTTTCTGGGCAGCAGCTGGAAGAAGAGTCAGCCATCTGCCTGGTGGCCATCAAAGTGTGTTGATGCTATATAAACAGAAAAGAGCAGGAGCCACACTGAAGGCTAGGAACACCTAAGGTGCTGAAGTAGTCAGGCATCAGCAAGACAGAAATGCTCTAAATAGCTGGAGAACACTTGGAACATTGATTTGGAGCACGAGAAGGAGTAAAGGGTCGGGTGCCTGAGCACCCAGGGAAGGGAGGAAGAGAGCAGAGAATGAAAGAGAGACTTGTAAAGGGATGTAGCTAGTGAAGAGGAACTTCAGAAACGCATTTTCTGCACTCAACAAATCTTCAGAATTCAAAGCAAGCCTTTAAGTAAAACTTTGCCAAGGAAGTAGGTGACCTGTTTTAACTGGAGTGGAAACTGCATGTCCCTCAGTAGGAAAGGAAATGGCAAGACGTTTCAAAACAAAATATTTATAAAAAGTGCTGGATACTGTAAGAAAATTTCAGCAATGCCGGGTGACCAAACTCTAGTAATTTTTCATTCCACTTCAGGGGTGGAGCAATCAGTAGATGAACTGACAAACACTATAAAAAGTATTCCTTGATATAACAGACTGTCATCTGAATATTACTTTCTGTACCGCTGTTAACTGTTCCATTTTGTAGAGATCAATACAAGCAGCTTCCTTCACTTATAGTATTTAAAAAACAGGATACCTGGTGAAATTAGAGTTCATTTAACTGCAATTTCATTGAAATATATTCCTCTGAGTTCTTCTGGAGGATGGGAATGTTGGAATATAAGTAAGGATTACTGTAAGAAATAAGATACTAGAAAAAGGTTAGGCAAGCAAAATGAAACTTAGTATACCAAATTTCATATGCCAGTAGAAATTTTTTTACAAATATTCTTCTCAGAGAGACCAGTTGTAAAGCATAACAAGGAATGAAAATGTACCATAATACACTACCTGAAAGGGCTCATTTAAAAATCCAAGCTATTATTAAGCAGTGGCAGACTGCTTAATAGCACAGAATTCTCAAACCATAAGAGCTTTAATACATTAATGAGGTGAAGTGGTGAGTCCTGTTGCTACTAGGATATGCTATGTTTTTGTGCGTTATGCAGATCCAGAGAAGATTTTTAAGCAATTGTTCTGTGCATGTAAAAAACAACCTGAAGTTAGTAAGACTGTTTGTGGAGAAGTATATCTGATGCCTAATACAGTGGAGTTTCTTTTTGGTTATTTTTTCAAGTGAAGATGCATACAGCTGGATACTGGATAAGTTTACTGGATTTTTATGCTAGTTCTTCCCTACTTCACCTTTCTGTATCATTCTCCTCAGTCCTCCTGGGTATGCTTATTTGATTTTGTATCGTGTGTATATTGAAAATACTACTTAGCTTTTCTATTACTGGAATAATTGGTGTTGCTTGTATTAACAGTTGCTTTTAAAATGAGTGGTTTTCCCTACTGAAGTCCATATAGAAATGAATATCAATAGCATTTTCTCCTCACTTCTAGTTCTTTTTGGGTAGATTTAAAGAGTTCTTTGCAAAGGGCAAGACATCTATTACATTTAGGAGAAAACTTAGCTTGTACACAAGAGACATTTCATAAAAATATTTCTAGGTTTCTAGCAGTTTCCACAAAATACACTTGATTTCAACGCTGTTAAATTATGAAGATATATAGGATCAGGCTTTGTTTAGAAAAGCTGAGATACTGGCCAAATTGCTTGAGGAAACATAAAAAGATTAATGATTGAGTTCTGCCTGGCCCCCAGATTCTCTTCCTGAATCAGTGTAGCTGAGAGATACCACAAAGATGACACATGTTGACTCTGGGGAGGGAGCAGCAATTACTTGCCTTATTATTTTCCTTGTCAGGCAAGTAATAGAGCAATGTTGTGCCAGCCAGTGAAAGAAGGAATTTCTAGCTTGTCTGTTCTTCAGCTTAAAGGAGTGTTGTATATACTTCCCCAAGACAGATAAATATTTGGAAATTAGAAAGAAAGAAAAAAGAAATTAGAAAGAAATTAGAAAGAACAACAAAAATATCTAGATCTTCTGCTGGATTCTACTTTAAAGCAAGACAAAACACCTGGAAGTATAAACAGGGCTCAGTGTCCATATTAATGCCCTTCCAGTGAAGTGGCCTATGGATGACCAGCTTCAGAAAAATTATTTTAATGGTGATGTTGTGTAGTCTTTCTCCCACAAGGTAGAGCAAAGGTGTTTGACGTTTGTTTAGTCATTCTCAAATGCCTGTAGATGTTGCCTTTGTTGTTGGTTTGTTTCATAGATCTATTTGCGATTCTTGGACTATGAGATGCAGAATTCCAACGAATGCAAAAGGAATTTTGTAGCTGTCTATGACGGAAGCAGCTCCGTGGAGGATTTGAAAGCGAAGTTTTGCAGCACAGTTGCTAATGATGTAATGCTGCGGACAGGTCTCGGTGTAATCCGCATGTGGGCAGATGAAAGCAGTCGAAGCAGCCGATTCCAGATGCTCTTCACATCTTTCCAAGAACGTAAGACCCTAATTAATGCCTTTCAGTGTGTTAAGTGATACAGGTCCCCCAAACTGTTTAAGTTTTCTTCCTGCAGTGTAGTTGCTGAAGAATGTTCCCAAACAAGCTATGTAAATATTCAGAACAGTTTTTATTCCAAGCGTTTATAGCGTGCAATAATTTGTAGCGCAGTGGATAGAGCACAGGATTCAGAGACAGGAAGTCAGCTATGAGTAGTCACGACCTGTCCAGCTGTGTGACTGTAACTTTTATCTGATCCCCAAGCTACCAGGCCACTCTCTCAGTTTTCCCTTGGACAGTGTGATTATAATACAGCTCTGAAGGTTTTTATCAAGCCTGATCTTTTTTTATGAATTTGATTTTTTAGATCTCGTTATGATAGACACTTGAAAAATACCTTATGATTATTTTATCACAGATGGTGGGTGTGTTTATGTATATTCCAGAATGCATATATCAATAAATTTATATGGCATACATTGTTAAGCAAAGAATTTAGTTAATTCTTTGTAGTAACAGAAGTTTTCTAAAAGCTTTACATGATGTTTTGGTTAATATTCTCTCCGTGAGCCTTGTCTGCATTCATATGTTTATATGATTTCTAGACACAGATAATAAACAAAACAGCCTCTGAAAGAAACAAAAGGCAGTTCTTGCTAGTTTAAAACAAACAAACAGCAAAAGCTCCTCGACAAAACCAGATCAACCCAGTCACTGAGAATTATTGACTCAGGTAATCACCTGTGAAACATATCTATTTGTTTTCTTTGCTGGAAATAATGAATATCTAGTCTCTTGAGGAAGGAATATATGGATTTATTTTCACATGCTGATTCACATTCATTTTTAATGAAATTTTCTGCTTGTGCATCACAAGTCTGACAGGAAGATTTCTGTGTGGCTCTCAGTAGTTGGAATAAAGGCACAATCCTACCAAACATGTTCTTCATCTGTATTCTCTGTGTGTGTACCCTGCAATGAGGCAATCAGACTCTGTTGAGAACAGTCTCCGTAATTCCTTGATTATGGCTCTGATTAAAAATTTCTGACAGTCTACATGCCTGAAACTGCATATGCCACTGTATGCTCACACTGCAGCCTTAGGGTGGATTATATTTGTCTTGTCTGTAAATCAGGACAGAGTCTAAAAGATATTAGGAACGCTCAGTTGAGATGATACTGCCCTCTTCTCATTTCTGCAACTGGAGATGTCTTGAATATTCAAGATCTGATTCATTTTTTTCACAAGACTTCCTGATCTGTTACCTTAGAAACAACTGCATAGACACCGGAGGTTCACAGCATATAAAGAACTGGAGAGTGAAGCACTATGACAACTAACTTGAAGGTCTGAATAAGTGTGTGCTTGCAAAGCTTTCATGTTTAAAAGGAAAATAAGGAAAAATGTACTTTTTTCTTTTATAGTATTACTAATATGTTTCCCTGACATGCTACATCTTATGAGCTACTTTGTTCCTGTAAACAGATGATAGTTTATAATGCATGGTATTCTGACTGGGAAGTTGAAAATACCAACATGATGTGTCTTCTGTAAATTTATTCTGAACAGTCATTGCGCGCTAAAAGCTGAAAATTTATAAAGGGCTAAATTGTGCTTTGACGTATATATACATAGCCTGCTTATAAATACTGGGAGAAAGTGCATTTATGTTTTTAATGCTGGAAGTCGGCTTTAAAGAACTAAAGGTGATGTTGATTGTACTTTCTGTGCCATGTCAGTTGTCCATAAGTGCTGCCCTATGCCACAGACTGGTGATGGCTGTCAGAAGTCAGCTAGAGCCGGTGCCTGGTGTGTGCACTGTGAGATACAGCTCATAGCATGTAAACTGCAACGTCTTTCAGCAGCATTTGAGAATAATTAGATCATCTGCATGGAAGAGAAGCAATGTCAGACCTCATTCAGGGAGATGTGCATCAGAGAACAGACACCTGTGTCTCTGCTTGGGGACAAAGAGGTAGAAAGCTATTCTGTTCACCTAGAGCCGAGAAAGAAACAAAACAGAAGATGACATTTGTGTTGTGGTTATGTGCATGGGAAAGAGCGACAAAGTAAAGTTCCTGTATTTACTGTTGCTGTAGCAATGGCCAAGAGGTGGTGTGATCTGTAGCTCCCCAAGTTCCTCTCCTTAGCATGGAGTTAAGTAATGGAGTTGAGATTGTGAGTCTTCCCTTACACAAGACTCTCTAAACTGGAAGTGGTTATTTTTGTGGAAACAGGTTACTTAGCCTGAGGAATATTTTCTTTCTGTGTAAGTCTGTTCAGTGTTAATTTGTGTTGTAGAGCCGTTTCCTGGGGACCTGGCATTTCTGTAGAACAGAGAAATCTTAAAGGGATTTCTTACATGATTATTTTCACATGGTTTGACCAGCGTGCTCCAATTACTTTTGAAATAGATATGTCTCTTTTGTTGGCATCTAAAAAGTGGTCTTACAGTTTATAAACCTCTCTCAGTGACACTTTGCATCAAAAGCAGTGCTACAAATACGTCTCAAATAAAGACATACAATGCAAGAATTTGCATGTGTACAGCAGAAAATCAGTAATGATTCTCACATCACCAAAATAGTAACAGAGCTCTAAGTAACACTTAATAACTAATTAATTCTTAATGGCTGATAATTTAGAGTGATGATCTGATACTTAGTGATCAGTATTATTAGCTATTCCAACTATCATGATGGGTTTTGTCTGCTTATGTACTTACCTTTTTAATCTTTAATGTATCTTCGAAGCATATATACCTAAGCACATTTTTGTGTATGGTAGTCACTGTCTACAGCAGATTTCAAATATACAATAAATTAATTTAAGAATCAGAAAAAGGAAAACAAGAAAGGTAGCGTCATCAAAAGGTATTTGTTCATCTGATAAGAAGACTTGAAAAATGAGTCTTTGTTTTTTCACCTGCTGACTAACCGTTGATTTCATTTTCCATGACTGTGAGAGTGATCTCCAGCCTGACTAATGACAGACATGCTACACCTACAGCTTCTTCAAAGAGCTGCTCCTGAGCAGACACACCTACGCTTTAACCAAAAAGCAGACTCTTAGAACCAGGGCATATGGGATAAGAGACAATCCCTCCGTATGCACAGCAGGCAAGATGTTCGTTCTCGCACCTCTGACTGCAGTTTGGTATCAATGCTTCCTTCTCCATCCATAACCCTGCATCAAAAACCCCAGACCAAAATAATATCATTCTTTCTCTTCTTTATTTCTCCTTTGAGCTCTAAGCGTGTTTTTAAAGCCCTGTCACATGTGGCTTTCTTAAAGGAGCACAAGTTCTGTCGTTCTTATTTTCTTTTTATTGACAAACCCATATTTGGACAGAAATCTAGGGCTGTGTTTAGAATAGTAGCGCATACCTTTATCGAGTAACAGCACTCCAGTCCTTGCTTACAGCTAGAATCCCTGAAGATGATCACTCCAGCATGTACAGTTCCCTAATGGGGAAAAGGCACTGCAGGTATGCAGTATTAATGACACTGTTGTGGTAATGCAAAGAGAAGTACTGCGAAAGGGGACAACAAGGTGATAAGTGCAACATGTGTGAAGAGATGGTTTCCGTTTGCAACGACATAGGAGTGTAAATACATTGCTGTTTTTGCTCCCTGCTTCCACACTAATATATAAGAAAGAAAACACTGAGATTGCCTCCTTAATGGTGAGTGTTCCTCTGCGGTTTTCTGCCCCGCTCTGCTATTTGCAGCTATCTAGTGAAAAACCCTCACTGGCTAAGTATCCCAGCGCCTCTCTGCCCCTGAGCAAAATAATGGTTTGTGGTGCCTAAAGTGCATAAAATGAACACAGACTGGAGCTCTGAGTACATGCTCCTGAGCTGCCATTCTCTGGTGAGTTCATATTCCAAAAAAACCCAACATGAAAACCACATATAAGTGTTTTTTAAGGATAGGATTATCGACGTGTATCTGGTATTAACTAGCCAAAAAAGTTACATTTATCTTGAACAGAGCTGTCTGAAGTTGACTAAGAAAGAATACTCCATATTAAGCACATTTCATTTTCAAGTTTCTATTAGCTGTATTTTAATAAGATTTTTTTTCATTAGTGACAAATGTAATTTCACTTTAGGTAATATACTTGTAGTGTAAGTGCTAAAACCATTTTAATAGTTTTATAATTTTAATAAAGTAAATTAAACAGTCATTCAGCGTGACTGATGGACTGTTCCTTGGAGAGCTTAGGAGAAAATTTCTTCCTCTGTTACAAGGATAATTCAAGGAACATGTGGAGAATTTAATTTTTCTTTCTTTTGTGAAGAAAAGAAAGCTCTATTTTTCAGCAAGGAACAGTTGTGAAAATCCAAATGATCTTTACTTAAAGTATTCATGTGTAGAGCATGATGCAATGAGCTATCCTGAGGACTTGAGAAGTAGGTGTGAAATGTCTAACAAGGCCAGTGTTAAATATTTCTCACATCTAACCATCATTAAGATTTCAGAATTTTCCCATTCACCCCCAGGAGAAAGCAAGACCTCTCAAAAATGTTATGACAAGAGAGGAAGAGAGAGAAGCCTAAAAATAGCAAGTAGGGTAGGGCATTCACCTAAGATTAGAGAGTTCCAGACTGAAATCCCTGTCTTGAAACCGGCTCAAAGGGTAAATCCACATGGTTCAATGAAGTACGAAGTAGACACTCAAGCTAGCTTGCTCAGAGCTAGTTCACACTCTAGAAGCTAGTTCACACTAACTCTGCATGGTGGTGAGAAATAGTGTAAATACACTGGGGAAAGCACTGCGCTGAGGTGGAACAGCCAGATTTCACTCCACACCCGTAACAAGACAACTTTTGACTTCATCTTGTCAAAATATTTTGACCTGGCTGTGTTTGTATTTTATACCCAAAGTATCCTGTAATGCCCAATAAAATGATGCTCAACACGCACAGGTAATGTAATTTATTATTAATTTCATAACATCTCCATAATATACTAATTATTAAAAATGTAGAATATTTAATTGCTATAGTACTTTATAAATATTGTTGATTTATAGTATAAATGTGCATGTAATATGATTATTATTGCCTCAGTGAGAGTGCTGTTTTTTTAAAAAAAAATATAAAGTATGACTACTTTTATTTAATGTTATTTTGTAAACTTGGCATATAGGAGAATTGTTAATGCTCCTTATGATTCTGTGCCTTAGGGCTACACAGGATTAAAAGAATTTATGATCATTTTGCATTAATAAATGAAAAAGTGTGGATTATTGGCTCCATGTGTATTCCTAAAACTTTCCAATAGTAAGAAAATATAAACAACTCCTTTGACTGATTTTTTTATAAATTTTGAAAGCAGTAAACTTTAAATACTCAACTCAGACTTTTTTGAATACAGTGATGGTAGCCTTCTGGAAATATGATTACTATAACAGTCTCCTAACATGTACTAGAAACAAAATATGTTTACATGTCAGATAACAGAAAAAGGGTTATTGTTATAGGATTTTTTAAAGTATAGGTTTCCTAAACCTGAAAAAGAGATCATTTGTATTCCTGTAAATGCCCTTGCTTGTATATCTTCTAGTATAGGTGCACCATCTTGTGTTCAGTACAAATACTTGTTGAAAAACAGGAGATATTGCGTTATAATTAACTTAATAACTATCAAATCTGTTTGTATCTTAAGATACAAGGTATCCCTACACACACCACACAAATTTTTAAAAAGAAAATACTATCATTAAAAACAATGTAGAATGAAAGTGTTTGAAGTTTTTAGTCTGTATACATTATTTTATATAAATTCTAGCTTTATATAAAAATAATTACCAGTTAAAATTCAATCTGAAAAAGAACCTTCAATACTTTTTTTCTTTAAGTAGTTATTTAATTTAGTTTATAAAGTTTTCATGATGTAAAAATCCAATAATTTATCAAAGATTTGAAGTAAATAAAATACATCAGGTTGAGTTATAAGTATAATTCTGATTTACTTATTTTTGTTATAATCAGTATAATCATTCAATGTGCTGAATGCACTATCATCTCACTTATTTCTAGGCCACTACCTTGGCAGAGCTTGACTCCAGGCATCTTTGGGACACAGGAGAAATAACGTAACTGTGTGTTCCTAGCTGTTGCTTTTAATCTAATTATGAAACCATCTTTTCAGAGAGTCATAGAAGGGTTGCGGTTGGAAGGAACTCCAGGATATGGTCTAGTCCAGTCCTCCTGCTCAAAGCAGAGTCAGCTACATCAGGTTACTCAGGGCTATGTGTGGTTGGGTTTTGAACATCTTCAATGATGGATACTCCACAGCCTCTCTGGGAGTCCAGTTCCTGCATAGTGTTTGGCCAGCCTCACAGTAGAAGTTTGTTCTTGCATTTGAGGGGAATTTTCTGTATTTCATTTAGTGTTCATTACTTCTTGTCCTGCCACTGAGCACTGCTGAGGAGAGCCTGGCTCTGCCTTCTTTACTCCCTCCCATCAGGCAGACATCGATGAGATCCTCCCCGAGCATTCTCTTCTCCGGGCTGAACGGTCACAGCTCTCAACCTCTCCTCATATGTTAGATGACCCAAGACTTTAAGGGCTTTTGTGGCTCTTTGCTGGACTCATTCCCATATGTCCATGTCTCTTGTGCTGCGGAGCCCGGAAATGAACACAGCACTGTAGATGTGGCCTCACCAGTGTTGAATAGAGGGGAAGGATCATGTCTCTCAACCTGCTGACCATGCTTTTTCTAATGCAGCCCAGGATACTGGTGGCCTTCTTTGACAAAATGTCACATTGCTGGCTCATGGTCAGCTTACTGCACATCAGCACCTGTTCCGCAAACTTGCTTTTCAGTCAGTCAGTCCCCATCATGTACCCCATCATGTACTGGTGCATGGCCTGGTCCCAGCAGAGCTCGTCTCACCAGCTGCTTGATTACTTGTATCAGGAAGTTACCATCAATGCACTCTGGAAACCTCCTGGATTGCTTGTGCCCTGATGTGTTGCCCTCTACAGATATCAAGTGGTTAAAATGCCCCGTAAGGACCAGGATCTGTGAATGAACAATGGGACTGACAAGTTTTCAGCTTCCCTTGATGCTTTCATTCATTCCAACGAAAGTCTTCATTAGAGTGGGAATAATATATTGATTTCTTGTCCAGCTTAATCGGTCCAAGTTCAAGGGACCACAGAGAGGACTTGACTATATTAATTTTAGAAATATGAACATGACTGTCATTAGGTTTAGGAGTCTTACATTTGGGTTTTTCTCATGCTAAGTTTGCTGTACTTACTCTGAAATTGCTCTGCCTCACTATTCATCTAGTTTTGACATTTATTCAAGTACCATCTCTTCCCTCCATAGTTCAACAGCACAATTCAGAGAAACTGAAATTTTCTTTCTTGTTTATTCCTTTCTCTTGCTTTTCATTTCCAGATGCAGCCACCATCACTTTGCATATTTGTCCCTCCTTCTTAAATCTGCAAAAACTGTCTTTTGTACTGCTCTTATTTTTTCTCTCTTATTTCTGAAACATTTCCTAATATTTTTCTTTTGAAATAAAATCTCTTTTCATTCCTTTTACTGCAGAATGCCTTAGATGTCATCTATTAGGGCTACAAGGATGGTGAGGGGACTGGAGCATCTCCACTACGAGGAGAGGTTGAGGGAACTGGGCTTGTTCAGCCTGAAGAAGAGAAGGCTGCGAGGGGACCTTATAAATGCCTACAAATATCTGAAGGGTGGGTGTCAGGAGGATGGGGACAAGCTCTTTTCAGTGGTGCCCAGTGACAGGACAAGGGGCAATGGGCACAAACTGAGGCACAGGAAGTTCCGTCTGAACATGAGGAGGAACTTCTTCCCTCTGAGGGTGACGGAGCACTGGAACAGGCTGCCCAGGGAGGTTGTGGAGTCTCCTTCTCTGGAGATATTCAAGACTCGCCTGGACAAGATCCTGTGCAGCCTGCTGTAGGTGACCCTGCTTCGGCAGGGGGGTTGGACTAGATGACCCACAGAGGTCCCTTCCAACCCCTACTATTCTGTGATTCTGTGATTCTGTGATTCTATTTCTTCTGTGCAGTTCTCTCTTCCTCTTCCTTTCACTTCCTTTACTACCTTTCTCTAGTTCCTCCTTTTGTACTTACAGCACTATACTTCTAAATTCCTTTATTTCTGGCTCACACAACTGTCTTTCCTTCCCTTAAATTGCTCTTTATTCTCTTTGGGGTTGTTTTTCCACTACTACTCCTTTCTTTGCTGTTGCATTCAGGATTAAATCAGACTGACTTTGAAGTGGCAAGAGCAAATCACAGACATCTAAGAGGATCTGCTGATCAGATACAGCACTCTGTCCTTACCACTTCACTTCTAAGGCCTTTCTCACCACTCTGCATGATTTTTTGATGTTTTGGTGGGCTTTCTTTCTCCTTTATGGCTTTATTGGCATAAACTTTCTTAATCCTCCACTTCTGGTTTTTTCCTCATTCCCTTGTCACTCTTTGTGCCTTCTGCATTTGCCATTTTGGTTTTCTTTTCTTGCACACTTCATATTTCTTACCATGTATTTTGAATGGGTGGCTACTTAGGTCTTCTTAGGTTTCCCTTTCATATATTCTTTTTCTCTCTGTTTCACCTTTTTATTTAGAGCAGGCAGGGAGACTCATTCTCTGTGTTGGAAAGAACTGGTCCCAAAATATCCCGCCTTGCCCATAAACAGGGACATTAGGTAGAGTGTGAAAGGATGATAATGCCTCTGGTGAGTCTCCTATATGGTTTGTCACATTCTGAGGTGACACAGTATCCTGCAGGTTCAGCCCTCACTGTCCCCAAATTGCAGCAACAGATAGAAAAGGACTGTCCCAAAGCACCCTCCCTTGCTAATGTGCCTGTGCGCTGTTCTGCTCTTTCTGCTCAGTTTAAAGGAAAACTCCTTCCTGTACCAAACTTGGCACCTGACCATGGTCACTGCAGCTTATGAGATGATGTAGCAGATTTTTCCAAAAATTCATCAGTGGGCAGAACAAATTTGGCTGATCCATCTTATGCATTGGTTAAGAGATATAGCATACATATACTGTTATATCTAATTGGATGGTTGCTTATTTGGGAGTTTGTGCAAGTTTTGATGGCATTTACTATTTGTTTAACAGACCATAACTGCTCTGAAGAAGCTGTTATAGTCATTTATGGATATCTGAACTTAAGCACTTATTGAAAAGTGGATTTCTTTATACGACGATGTATGGAGTCATGAAGGTCTACAATATAAATCCTTTGTATTGTCCTTAGTTAGCAAACCACTGAAGCAGTTGTCTGCTGTGAGCCAGTGTTTGTGCTATACATATATGTTGTCATAGGAACTGCTCTTAAAGTTGCAGAGGAGAAAAGTTGCCATGAAATATCAATTTCTAAGTATCAGTAATATGAGCATCATAACTCCATTCTGATTAGTGAAGGGTCTTAGGTTATTTTTTTAATTTCCCTTAAAAATAATTATAATAATGCTTTTGGGTTGTTTGAGCTAAAAATAATACATAAACAGTTCATTTTTACTGATATAATACCGATAAAGCTTGTAGCTTTTTTTCTAAATGGAGGAAGATATTCTGGTTTGGTTTTAACAAAAGATATACGAGGGGTAATTTGCCTTTACTATGTTTTATAATTTTGGACTAGTATCTTTACAGCCCCAACACCAAAGAGTATCCCAACACTTGAGTAAGTAGCACAGCTTAGCAGAATGTAAAATTCCTTCTGATGGCCTCCAAGCTGCTGCTTCACAGTAATAGTACATGGCCTTCAGTAAAGCCTTCATCCTGCAGCTTTAGTTCACATGGTCTTCCTAGACTGTGGGCTTCAGGGATGCTGAAGACTATTGCTTTTTTTGTGATAAAAGGGGTGCTTTTTTATTGTAGATTTTTATATGATGAAAAGTTTTAAAAAATATTTTTATTTTCTCTGTGGATAAATATTCAGGCACCATTGAGCTGGGCATTAAAGTACATACTTTCTTTGAGTCACACAAGTTTTCTTATAAAACTGGAGTTTCAGCAACAAACTTTAAACCAAATTATTTCCCATACATCGGATCTGGCTGGGATACAGTTAACTTCTTTTCATAGCAGCCCATAGGGTGCTGTGTTTTGGATCTATGGATAAAATTTTTGATAACACATCAATGACTCCCCACCAATATATGGAGGGCCAACCCATCACAGCCATGACAGTCAGACTATGGGAAAGTCTGTCTGTCTTAGAACTGAAAATCTCTTGCCACAGAATAATAAAGAGTGTGTGACTTGAGTGCTCTCAATGCTGTATGTTGAACATTTAATACGTTGAAGGAACCTGTGTTGTATAGCTTTCTCCTATTACAGATTATATGCTCACTCCTAGATGTGTTTGTTGCAGACAGCTGAATGATTTACTACTTAATGTCAGCTTTTTCTCTCTTGTTTTTAGCCCCTTGTGAAGCCAACACATTCTTTTGCCACAGTAATATGTGTATTAATAATACATTGGTCTGCAATGGACTCCAGAATTGTGTGTATCCTTGGGATGAAAATCACTGCAAAGGTAATGTGTAGAATGCAAAATGTCAAGACATTTAGACTGCGTGGGATACAGCATATTATCCTTAGTTTTTAGTGAAGTATGTGCCAGTTGGGTCAAAGCTCAGGAAGAGTAGCTCAGGGAGAGCATACATCAAGCAACAGAGAAAATGAAGAGAGGTAAAAATACTGATGGATATTACTTTCAGGGTTTGCATTTGTTTTACCTGGTCTTGATTTGTGTTTCTTGTGTCCTTCTGGCAGGCTTTCTGATGACTTGGTCTCTGTTTCCCTTACAATTTAAAACGAAATTAAAAGTAATATTTTGGTTCCTTTGTCATAATCATTTTGTAGTGGAGTAACATACAGGTAGCAGGTGTCTTTTAGCTGCATGCAGTGCCCAGAATAACCCAGGTGAGCTAAAAATCCATGGTGAAGTGGAATTAGCACTATAAGAAAGCAACCAAATCCACCTATAAGCAAGTGAAATTGAAAAGCAAGGAAATCAGGCATAATGTCTATTTCATACCTAGGGACTGATGTTCCTAACTAGGTGCTGACAATGGTTTCTAAATATTGCTCTGTGTTTCTGGAAAAAAAAAAATCAGCAGCTGTGTTGTCTTCAGGGAAAAGAGCTTAACTAACTCACGTTGCAGGCTAGTGAGACAATTCGCTTCCCTCCTGCCCCCCCCCTCGCTACTGCAGATTTGTTCCTGAAAACGTGGGATATGCCATATTTAGGAATCAATCAAGAAAAAAATCAGAATGAGGTGGATTAGCAGTCAGCCCATAAGTCTGCTGAAGCCTGTAAAATCCTGACAAGCAGTGCAGCAGGGTAAAACACAAATGAAAACATACTTCAAAAGAACACAGCAAAACTGTGACATGCAATAATATTCTTCAAAGAAACCAAATGTACAATTGGGAAATAATTATCTGTTTACTTCTTCAGCACTGAGGAAAACAGAAAACCTTCCCCACTCTTTAATTTCCAGAGTGATTTTCATCTTGCATTTGCCAAGTATCTTTTTCTTGTGTCTCATTCATTTATCCTCTCTTGTTTTCCTGACTAAAAAAAGGAGGTTTGCTGATTCCAGCAAAAACGTTGTTTGCTGCAGTGTTTCTTTTTCTAACTCTGCTGCTTCCCCAGAGTCTGTGTCAGTCAGTTAGAGAAACCCCAGGTGAATCTATCAGAGTAGGCAACAGGGAGTACCGAAAACCTCGTTTTTGGTATCTAGGAGATTATGACGAGATGGATGTTACTGTTTTGGTGCCAATAACTTTCATTTCAAAGGCTTTTCATGAAGTCCTTTGATATGTCTGAGGTTGCCAGGAAAAATTACAGTAAACTGGGGACTGAAACTTAATCACAGTTGTCAAGTCTTGCTATGCCTGTGGGAGACTGATGCGAATGCTTTCAGCTTGGATTTCTACAAGGCTCACTCTCACCTATCTGCCGCCATCTGAAAGCAAATCACAGACAAATATACAGTAGGGTGTAACTCTATTTCTTTTTATTATTTTACTGCATATTTTCTGTTTTTCTTCATTCACAACACTGAATTTACTAGGCAACTTCCTAGAGGCCCCTCGATAAAGGATAGTAGGTAGGATCAGCTTTTGGATTTTTATGGGTGTTTAGAGAAGTTGTGGTAATTAACAGGTCAGGAATGAAAGAGATAACTTGCCCACATTCTTTTTTTTTCCTTTCTGAAACCTCAGTTTGAATATCTTTTCTATTTTCTCCTGATTTAGTTTTTTATTGAATACTGTCAACAGTCTCAGTCAGCTCATAAGTATTAGGACTTCACCAAAGTTCTAATACAAAGAAGAAATTCATTTTAAATCCTGTAAAGTCTTGGTCTTTCCTTGTTCCTAGTGTGCTAGTTGCATATATGTACTGGAAGAGACAGAAAATCATGAAGTGAATATCTGTAACAGTCTTGGGGGCTTTAGCAGGCAAATGGAGCTCAGAGGTGACACTAAAGCCATCAGCTTGTCATGGCGGTTGCTTTTATAAAAAATGTAAATGACTCTTTCTTCTAAGTAAGCTTGTAACATACCCTGAACAAATCACTTTTCAGGTGAACAGGCACACAGAGGACCTGTGTGTTGTTTATTTGGCTTCACGAATACCAGAATCCTTTTTTCTTTTTGTCAGTGAGATTGATTAAGGGAACTCAGACATAGGCTAGGCTTGGCTTTGCAGTAACATGTGAACCCTTCTTGCTTGTTTTTATTCTTGAACTGCATTTAACACTGTGCTTTTTTTCTTCTCCTACCCACAGAAAAAAGAAAAGCTAACCTATTGGACCAACTTACCAATACCAGTGGGACTATAATTGGGGTGACTTCTTGCATTGTGATCATCCTCATTGTTATCTCTGTTATAGTACAGATCAAGCAGCCTCGTAAAAAATTTGTCCAAAGGAAAACAGACTTTGATCAAACAGTGTTCCAGGAGGTGTTTGAGCCTCCTCATTATGAGTTATGCACCCTCAGAGGGACAGGGCCTACAGCTGACCTTGCTGACGTTGCAGATGACTTTGAAAATTATCATAAACTGCGGAGATCATCTTCAAAATGTATTCATGACCATCACTGTGGATCACAAGTGTCTAGCATTAAGGGCAGCCGTAGTAACCTCAGCACAAGAGATGCTTCTGTCTTGACAGAAATACAACCCCAGCCTGTAAAACCACTCCTTCAGCCTATGAACAGGAGAAATATTCTTGTCATGAAGCATAGCTACTCACAAGATGCTGCAGATGCGTGTGAGATAGACGAAATTGAAGAGGTACCAACCACAAGTCACAGGCTGTCCAGACATGATAAAGCTGTTCAGCGGTCAGTATCAATAGATTTTTGATGAAGACTATTGTGTAAGGACTTGATTGCCCAAACATATTCACTCCTTCAGTAAAGACGTATTTTCTTTCTTCTTTATTTATTGTTTAAATTTCTATTTCCTGATAGCACATACCATTATATTATCTCTCTCTTCCTATCTAGCTTGCTTTCATCTCTGCTCCTCTTTCCTGAAGGATCCTGTATCTCAGTTTTACCTTTCTGCTTTGTATCTTTCTTTTTATTTTACTATTTTACACATATGCACATGCATACACACACAGGTCAACAGAGATCAGGTACAATTTTTAAAAAACAAAAAAGAATTTGTGTGAATCTAGTTTTTAAAAGAGCCACATACATGTGGTTTCCTTGTAACTGAGGTGGCTTTGACTATCATCCACTGTTGATCTAAAATCTCTAGATCAATAAATCATCAATAAATAAAGAATACAGGTATCCATTTTGATGCATGGCACAATAATGAGAAACACAATACTGGGGTAAAGAAATCCCTTTTCCACTGAAAAAAAATCTTTTACATAAAGAATGACAATATTTGCAAAGCTTTACTGTATCTATTATTAATCACAGTACCTTGGCTTGTTATATTAACACATATATATATATCAATTAGCACATGAGACAGCATAGTGAATAGAGAATACTCACATATTTACATTTAAGAGTGTAGTTAAAAGAAATCTTTCTAATCAATAAAAAAGTAAAGTCAAGCATGATATTTTTATAAAAGAGCTATGTGTATTGCACTTCGAATGACTAAAAATGGACGATTAAAAGTTTATAAGTAAAAGAAAAGCATGAACATTTATGAACCATTTATTTGAAAAAGAACACAAACTTTTTATATGCATTTCTGTTTTTTCTTGCACGCATTATTTATGCACTTCTTGTGACTGTTCACATGCCCTCCATATTTTCTTTATACATTAAGGCATTTCTGTCTCTTAAAAAAAGAATTTATTTGATTATTTTAATCTAATTGCATGCTAATGTAAATATCTTCATGAATATTGATCAGATTATCAAGATGAACTGTTTATTAAGTATCTATATGCATATATTTTTTTTCTATGCAAACATTATTATTTTGAATGAAATAGCCATAACATTCCAGGTTCTGCCTCATTGGGTCTCTAAGCAAACATGAATCTGAGTACAACACAACTAGGGTCTAAGAGACAAACTTGAGGTAAGTAAACCTAACTATACAATTGAACAATCTGTTGCTTTCCATTTTATTTGTTACGTTGCTCAAATGCATGTTAGTTCTCAAGATATGTCACCTTGTATGGAGAGAGCCAGGTTTGAATGCTGAGAAAACTGAAAGACAGATGACCACTTCAGCATTGTAAACTAAGCAAAATCTGTTAACTCCTTGTTCTTGACATCACTATAATCATCCTCTAGCTAAATATAATCTTAATTCAAAACACATTTTTAAGACAGATGTTTTGCATAGCTCTGGTGTTTCTTTTTTTTAAATTTTTATTTATGAAAATAAAATCTAGAGTCCCAGCATGGGAAATAGTACGTAAAACTTGGCAATCTAACTGAAGACAGGAAGGTGTGGAACTATCTGTTTTCAGTTAATTTTATTCTTTCAACCTTATGAAGTGTCAGGGGAAGAGTACGTGGTAGTACCAACAAATTTAGAGATTCTGTAGCACATGTGTTCATGTTTGAAAATTAAACTTCATTTTTTAATCTTTTCCTAGGCTTTTCATTTTGTATAATTTGTTATCAACACTTGATCTCAATAAATATAGTCTCAGATGTTTATAATGAAGTTATAGATAGCTTCTAGTCTGTCAATTTATATATGTATATGTGTGTATATATATATAAACATAGATATGTGTATATGCATGTTTATATGTGTATATATGTATACAGCAATTTTACTGGGAAAGAATCCATTAATGCTTTTATTGCTTCTAGACAGTGTAGGTAAATATTTGTCTGTATGTTTCCTCATAGAGAAAACATATTTAAACTTTGTTTCATTTTCAGACAACTATTCACGCAGTCATGCAAACTCTGAATGGAAAAATCTATAGTGAATTATTTCAGTTGCCTGAAAGAGACAGTGGATATGTTTCTAATTTCATTTCATTGTCTTTATCCAAACCTAAGAAGTACAGGCATATATTACTTCCTTAGCAAGATATTCCCATTGCACAATAACATGCTGCTTTTGTAATTTAGTTGCTGGCCACCAAGTGCTCCTTAGTTTTTAAACACATTTGGAGATTTGTTGCAAACATGAAGAAAAAATTAGTTTCTGACTGAGACTGTCATATTTAAAAAAAAATCTTAGTTTTATTTCAGTTGATATGTTTTATGTCTGTTATTACTTGTGTGCTATGTGGAAGAAGATTTACAATGAACTTTTGTTATATGTACATTGTTTTCATTATATAGACTGCTTGAGAATAGTGCGCTCCTGGGTGATTTTGAACATGCTACAACGAAATGTGAAACTATCGACCTTGGAAACAGCAGCTAGAGGTTTTATGGACCCTCTGACCAGCTATTCTCATATCATGACAAAATTCAGCAAACAGTATTGAGTAAAATTACTAGAAGGCAATAAGACTTTGGTTATTATGTTTATCAGTCATTTCTTTCTTTCTTTTTCTCTTTTCTTTTCTTTGCAAGTTCAAGTACCAGTTTCAGGAACAATTTATTGAAATCAGGTATTTAGCCATTCAGAATCACATCAATAGAAATGTTTGTTGGATAAGCATCTAGCAATACGACTGAATTTGGCATTGAGAAAATAATCTGCATGTATGTTACTGAATATTTGAGTTGGCAAATATCCCTTTACTAGATACATTGTAAAAAGCATGCATTCATGATTATTGCTGTTACTGTTCCATTTCTGTGTCATATGCTTGCTGCTTGTAACTTTTTATATAAAGATACATAAAACAATGTATAATAATTTCTTACCTTGACTTTAATGGCACTGTTTTCTTTTACCAAAATTACAAATCATGTGTAATTCGAGAGATTAAGATCAAAATGTAGCTTCTAGGAACCTGAAACCCAGATATATCTGAGAATCAGCTGTCTCTCATCTTTCACTTATTGAAAAGCAGTATATATTAATTTCTTAAAATTTAAATTAATTAATAATACATAAACTTTATCATATAATGTCAGATAAAAGGTCTGGGATAAACTTTGTGTTCAATTGTGTACTCTTAACTAATTTATTTCCATGGCAACTATTAGGAAGTTTGCTTGAGTGTAGCAGAGTACCAGATTTTTATCAGTTATACAAATACTACGGCTGGGCTCCAATCTTAGAGATACAGATATAAACCACTTCCTTATGCAAGATAAAATTATATTCATACTTCAAGATCTAAACGTTAGTAACCAACATCAAAATCAAACCTGAAAGGTGAAGTTATTAAGGAATTATTGTAAGCTGAAAAGCCACAATTACATAAAGTAGAAAATCCCCTCATTTAAGAACTCATTAACCATGCATAAAATCATAGATTGATTATCTACTTAAATGTTATCTTCCAAATCCAGTTTCAAAGCAAATTACAGTTCCTTCTTAAACATATTGTGTCATTCATAGTTGTTATGTTTTTCTGTATAAAAATTTTGTTAGATTTATTGAAAAAGTGGGAAGTATTCCATGGATCTTCTCAAAGTATAGACAGATGGGAAAAGAGAAAACTTGAACGAAAGACATAGAAAACAAAGTGATTTGTACCAGCTATTTAAGTATATAGTACATAATTTACATAATTAAAAGTACAAGAAATCTGATTTCTGCAAACCAATTTCCATAAATGTCATTTAGGAATGACATGAGAAGAAGAAGGGTTTCAGGTATTTTGCCTCTTTTTTTGTACACTCTATTTGCAATGTATTTTACATTATTTGATTGTAGCTTAATTTGTTTGTTATCACATATTAGCCAAAAAAACAGTCCTCTGTCCTCTGCAGTCATTGAGAGTCATTGAGTCATCTCTCAGTCACACGGATTTTTAGCATGCACTAATAGTTCATTTCCAGATCAGTATCTCTTTCCAAAGTCATATACTTCATCATTGTTTTTTTCCTTAATCTTTCCAAGTCCTATCTCATGATCCTCTCTAAAGTATACCATGTTTAGGTATTTGCCATATCCACACTTAAAAAGGATGCAGCCATGCTTCCATTATAAAATCAAGGAAGAATGACAGACTTGCTGAAAGAAATGCATATACATGCCCACACATTTATGTGTATTTATAAATATTTGCTAATGGAGACAGTGTATAAATAAATATAAAAAGACAAATCTAAATATGTGAATTTAGCTTTGAATGAATTATGCTGGTCAGCTATAAAAATGCTGAAGCCTTGGATATCAAAGTTGCTATATACTTAAGTGCCTAAATCCCACTGAAACATAGAGATGGTCTAGTCCCTCCTAGACAAGCACACAATGAAATCCATTTTATGATTTTTACAGTGAAGTGCTGGCTGAGATAACTTAACTGGAGAAAACATGGGTATTAATAATTATGTTGCATTCACATCCTTGCTTTCTTAAAAAACCTAGTTGCATCAGGGAGATGAGTGAGAAACATAAAAACCTGTGTGAACAGAGCAGATCAAGCAAAGCGAGAATGGTAATGCTTACTCAACCTTGGAAACTCTTTTAGAAACATGTTTTCTAATAACTAGGTATGCCCTTAAAAAATTTCACCATTATAAGTGACAAAATATGTGTACACAGAAGGAACTGAGTAAAATTATATATTTATTTTTAAAATAAACACCATTAAATTAAAAACAAATTAAAATATTATAATTTAAATATTTAATTTTAAGTAATTATATTCTGTATATAGTTAGTATAAATAATAGCCTAGTCCACTATACTGCGAGCAGTAAAGTTCTGTTTGGTATCACACAATAGCAGGATATCTTAATGTGATCTATAAAACTCAAAACATTAAAATAAAAGGGATTGTTGTTGAAAATAAACAGTTTGCCTTTCCTATGAATATTCTTTCTTATTATTAAGACCTTTTTTTAAAAAACAGAAAACAGTCCAAGCAAGTTAGTTCAAACAGACAAGCTGGTTCATGCAACTTCAAGATCAGGCAAGTCCAATTAGCTCTAAAGAGAATACTCAAAGCT
Source organism: Opisthocomus hoazin (assembly GCF_030867145.1). NCBI lineage: Eukaryota > Metazoa > Chordata > Aves > Opisthocomiformes > Opisthocomidae > Opisthocomus > Opisthocomus hoazin. The sequence goes on along the minus strand of NC_134416.1, from coordinate 67,002,006 downwards.
GGTATTTGACCACATATATAAATGAAGTTTAACCTATTCTATTACACCTTTTCCTTTTTATGGAAAGAAGGTTTGTCTTGTTAAATTAACACAGGTACATGTATTCTGTATGACAGCTTAATAAATTACTGTGTGTTAGCTGAGCTAGTAGTGTTAGCTTCATGCATTTTACCTCATGTTTGCCTTAAGCTAAAACTAAGAATGGTAGTTACAAGACCACTTTGGTTTGATTGGTGCAATGTGTGTGATATACAGTCACGATGACAGTACATTTATTTCTTAAATATTTTTCAGTGATGAGTTTTTGTTATCACAGTGCATTTCCATATTGTTCGTAGTTTTGCATTTTTTTTCTTTCCCCCATGGGTGTAGTGTTATGTATATACTTATCTTTCTAGATGATAGCATGAACAACACTCCCAACCATTTTTTTCTGCTCCAGGAAGTATGGCCTTCTCAGGTTTTGAAGTCTTCTCTGCAGCGTCATTTAAAAATCTCAGGAAGTCCATTTTGTAAACCATCCTTGTGTAAACTTTCTATATCTTCCCAATTCTAAAAAAAGCTTGAAGAAAAAAAAAAAAAGGCTCTCAGAACTGTTAGTACCTTATCCTTCTGTTTTTCTCCGTTTTTATGCTGGAGATATTCTCTTGAACCTAGCAATGATGTAACCAATAGGAGGGAATAAGAGAAAGTAGTTTGCCTGGTCAAAAGAAATTGTTAGCACCAAAAAAAAAACACAGACAAAGAAAAGAAACAGAGAAAGGTGTGCTAATTAGAAGAATATGAAGGATTGTCGTCCATACCCATTCACAAATTTACAGACAGTTTTAGGACAGATAAATTCCTTAGCCACCAAATAAAAATGTACTGTCCCTGTCCAACTCCAAAAGATAGCTGGAATACCTGTGCTTTATAGAACACTGTCCTGCAGACAAGAAGTTGGCCTTTTGTGTTTTCTCATCTTCTACTTTGTGTGCTACCACAAAGATACTGCAGCTAAGGGACCACAGCTGAAGAGCTAAGTGATACAAAGGATGAAAACTGCACCATTCAAAACTCTTTTTAACATAGAATTCTGTGTCTGATCCGGATTTCTCTTACCTCCTGACTCTATTTCATGTGAAGTCCTATACTCATGGCTCCACTGCTCGTCCTTATCATTACCTTAGCATCATCTCTCTTTACTCTTTGATGATAATTTTACATCTTTATCACTGCTGCCTTTCACTTCTATGCACAGTGGGTTTAGCTCTGTTCCCTTCTCCCCTTCTAATTCATTGAAACTGACAAAATCATATCAGCTCACTGACCTTGTGTTACCCTTGCATCCACCTGGCTCTTTTCCATCTAGAACTTCACAGCCGTCTTAACCTTACTTTGCATATAAACAGCAAAATGAAAACAAGTGATTGCAGCATATCTTAATTACCTTCAATTTATACAACACAGCAAAAGCTATGAAGATGTACTGGGATGGGCTGGAGTACAGGCTTATTAGGGATACTGGATTTGTTTTGTAATGACTGTGCATCTGTGTTGTCTGGGCCGTCTACCTCTGGGTTGTCACTCCTACTCCTGCTATAGTCATACCTCAATGTCCTCCAATGAGAAACTCATCTCCACCCCTTTTCTTCTCCCAGTGATACCTGCACCACTGTCAAACCAAGCTGTGTTTCAAGCACTTCTATGTTTCCTCCTATGTTGTAATTGTATTAGTATATCCCTCCACACAACATAAATCACTGTCCTGGCCTCCTTCACATGTCTATTAAAATGTATTTGAGCTGCATAACCTGGCAAATGCCTGCCAGTTGTGTGGCAGAGCTATCAACAGCAAGGTAAGAACATCAGCTACCAGGAGAAGCAGAAATTGCTGCTTCCCTCCACTTTCTTTCCCAGGAAAAGGAGTCATGCTGATCTGCAATCTCACAAGAAAGTCACTACAGGAAAAAAGGGAAGCTGCCATCCCCCTTCAAGCAACAAACCGCAATTAGGAGAGACAACCTAAGCAGCACATGATAAAAAATGGAAGGAACAAGATTGCTCAGATTTCACTACAAAAGTAACAAGCCTGACCAACACCATGCAGCAGCATTGTATCTCTTCATTCTCAGATAAGGGAAGACTGAAGTGCAGTCCTTCATTATCCCAGGGAGCAGGATACCACAACTGTGAGTACCAGTTCTGTTCGGGGTTCTGGAAGGACTTAACATCTGCTTGCACAAACGTAGGCAGACAAGGATTTGTTGGTTGTCAGCTGGCTGAACGTGAGCCAGCAGTGTGCCCAGGTGGCCAAGAAGGCCAACAGCATCCTGACTTGTATCAGGAATAGTGAGGCCAGCAGGAGTAGGGAGGTGATCGTGCCCCTGTACTCAGCACTGGTGAGGCTGCACTTCAAGTACTGTGTTTGGTTTTGGGCCCCTCACTACAGGAAGGACAATGAGATGCTGGAGCGTGTCCAAACAAGGGCAACGAGGCTGGTGAGGGGTCTAGAGAACAAGTCTTCTGAGGAGCAGCTGAGGGATCTGGGTCTGTTTACTCTGGAGAAGAGGAGGCTCAGGGGTGACCTTATTGCTCTCTACAACTACCTGAAAGGAGGTTGTAATGAGGCAGGTGTTGGTCTCTTCTCCCAGGCAGCAAGTGATAGGAGAAGAGGCAATGGCTTCAAGTTGCATCAGGGAAGGTTTAGATTGGACATTAGGAAAAAGTTCTTCACTGGGAGAGTGATCAGACATTGGAACAGGCTGCCCAGGGAGGTGGTTGAGTCACCATCCCTGGAGGTGTTTAAAAAACGTGTAGACGTGGCACTTCAGGATGTGGTTTAGTAAGCACGGTGGTGTTGGGTGGATGGTTGGACTTGATGATCTTAGAGGTCTTTTCCAACTTATGATTCTGTGATTCTATAAGGACTTACTGGGCCTCTAACAGCAATTTTGTACTGCCACTTGCATTGGATAGATCTGCAATATCTAGTTACTTAGACCGTTTAAGTTTGCCATTCTTCATTCTGTCCTCCTCAGCTCCACTGAGAGACATAGTAAACGCACACAACTATTTCTAAAATGGTGGCTTATTTGGAAAGTGATTGCTTGGCATTTAATTTAGTTGGATGTGAAGGGCGTCCATGGCTCTTGCTGAAGCAATTGTAAAAAAAAAAATATATCTGGACGTTTTTGCACAGATCCTAGATACATATATCTGGTTACATGAACCATTCAGCTGCAATCAACTCCATAAGTAAATGAAGACACTTTTCATCTGAGGCTTTCCTCATAAAATTGCAGGGCCTGATTCATGCTCTCTTCACATCATCCCTCTATATCCTGCTTTTTTCTGAGTTCAGTGAGGATTTCAGTGAGGAAAAATAAGTTGGTTGAAACAAAATGTCGTTCACCGTCTTAAGGGAAGCACAGAATATACAATTTACAGTGGGGAAGGAGAGCTTCATTCCTCATTTCATGCTCAGTGCTAGAGGTGGTTTCAACATCAATGAAAATGTAGGTGAGCTGCTCTTTCCTTTTGTTTGACTAATCAGTGATTCAAAGCAAACGTCATGCTCTATACTTATCTGACCCATATAAGTTAGAAAAGGAATTAAAACAATGAAAGAAAATGCCAGAAATCTAAACTAAGCATATTTTTCCAATAATCAATGTATCAATACTATTTTTAACAGTTACAAGACTAACAGCTGAACAATTTGTTCCTATACAAACCCAATCCTAATGCCCATTTTCATAACAAATTTCATATCATCATAAAATGAATTTCAGCTGAGGAATATGAATAATTTTATATTTACATCTCAGTTTAAAATTATAAATCTAACATTTTTATATCTGTAACAAGGAGCTGATATTCTTTATTTTGGAACAGACATTTTCAATACAACTGATTTTGCTTATTGTCTTCTTTTTTTCAGAGCCAAGCCCCTGCATTTTGAGCCTTCCTTGCCAAATGGAAGAAATTTTTAATTCCTTTCCAACTTTTTCACTCCCACATTCTACTGACTGTTTTGGTGTAGAAAACACCCATGGGGTGGTTCTGTTTGATATTCTAAGTGTATCTGGCAACTCTTTAGTAATGAAACAGTACATTACAGCTTTGCCTACAGGAGGAATTTCTTCAACTGTTATCTCAGTTGCATGGCAAAAATCCTGGCCCAGAGACTTGTGCTGTCACTTGGGAGTAACTTCAGTGACATAAAGGATTGTGTTAACTGTTAGTACATTGATGGAAAGTACACCAGTCTAGGCAAACATTGAGAGTTAGTTAGCTAGCAAAAATTTAAATCTTAAATTATCAGAAATAATATGAATATGGCATATCCATTTGTTAATATTGCCGTCATGTTGATGATTGAAAAATAGAGTGATATTAACAAGGAAAACTTTCCGTTCATAGCAGAAGGGAGGAAAGATAATGTGACATTATTATTATATATGCTAGGGTTTTCAGGTCTGTGATTCTTCTCCTTAAATTCAGCTAGAATTCTTAGTTTTATTCCTCCTCCCCCTTTTTTAATGTAATGTACTCTGTATATGTGATTCAGTAGGATGGTGGGGACTAAAAAGTAAAAATTATTTGCTGTGATAACATTTAATATACAACTTTTTTTAAAAAGGCTATCAGATGTCATTAGAGTTTAGCTGCTGGAAAATGATTAGATCCAAGATGCATAAAAATAAAACCAGGAAAGTACTCTGGAAGATCTGTATGATTTTAGTTCTCTAAGATTTTATTATTTAACTGGCTTTGATCAAAAGACAGATATCTCAACAAGCATAAACTTCTACGGAAATCTCAGCAGGGCCATAAAGTTTATATAACCCAAAGTTTTAAACACACATCTGTTTGGAGTATATGGAGAACAGAAAGGGTACTTTTTTAATGGTTTGAGAAAATCAGTGCTTCTTCTATCTCCGGATTAGTCAGACAGACTTGCACAGGCTCCTTTATGTAGAATCTGTGCATCATAATGAACAAAATATTTAAATGGGAGGTATAAAATGCAATCTTTAAGAAGCAACAGAAGTAGATCCTGGTAATGAAAGTGTTTAGAAGTATGGCATGCAATTCTGAACCTAGTAAACACTACCCTGAAATACCACAAAACTCCACATCTCCCTTTGGTTTCCTTATGGTAAGACATATGGTTTCAAGCTGCTACATACCGACGGGGATGGTACATCCAATGAAGTCACTAGCAAACTGCTTTTCTTATTGAGGCTCTTGTCTAGTTCCTGAATCAGCATCTTATCATCCAGTCTGTGAGGGTGAGCTCACCACTCTCTGTTGCTGATGACAGTAAATGGGCTGATTATTCAGAGGTGATGCTCTTCATGACAGACCTGTTGTCATTTTTGTTAGCACTGCAAATCCCACCTCCAGCTATGACAGTAATAACAGAAGTTAGTGAGCGATGGAGAACTTGCTCTAGTTAAGCCTTAACTATATACCTGTATTGTCTATTTCTGTCTCTGTATTTTGTCAAAGTAGAAATAATGCGGTAGTTAATCTAATCTGAAATACATTCTATCACTCTGTTTGGATTTTCTTCAGCATTCTTGAGACACGTTCATTGATAAACACCTATCTGAAGTCTTTATCGCTAAACACCATGGCTCAAATGACATTTAGCTTGAGCATGAAGCTCTGAAGATCTAAAGTTTTGTATCCCCTCCCCCTCCTCCTGTATTTATTAACATTTTAAAGCTCTCCAAGCTCTCTCCAAGCCTCTCAGAAACTGCTGTCCAGTTTGGAGCTGACTTTTGTCAGTGGTGAGTGCCAGCCGGGTCAGAAGAAAGAAGAAAATTTGCACCTGAAGATTGCTAACATATTTTCTCAGTATGAAGAACAACCTGAATACTGTAGCCACATGGATTCTTCTAGTGTTAGGGGACAAAAAACCCGAAGGTTCCAACTAGAAAATTTTATTCCATGGTTGTATTTTCTCCATGTGAAAACAACACTTATTATCTTTAGTTTCAAAGTATACGCAAGAGAAAGTGGAAAGCAAAGGAAGATTCTAAGAAAAAAAAACAAAAAACAAAAAAACAAAAAACAAAATCAGAACAGTGGTAAGTAAATAAATCACTGTACACTTGTGCATGTACAGCATACCATGGAGTGGAGCCACTTCTGTTCCTTTTGGACAATTTGCAAATTCTCTAATAAGTTTATGAGGTTTGTTTTTAGATGTGGATTAGGCATTGTCTGCTAACATTTTAGTTATGTTTGCTTCAGTTAGTTCTAAGGATTATGAACCCTCTACATTCCTAAATACTTTTGAAATCTGTTACCCAGACAGCTCCAATACCTTCCTCTGTCCTATATATTATATAGATCATTTAGAAACATGATCTGCACTATGGAACTCCTGTTGACCCTAGCAAAACATGACATAGCTATGGCATCTAGCCAGTACTGTAATCATAGTGCATTGTTTGAAGGGGAAAAATGCAATGATGTAATACAAGGTCACATTCTAGGACTCAGTCCACAGAACCCTGGAAAAGGACCTCTTAGTGAAAAATCAGCATAAAGTTACTTCTGAGGAGCTCGAATTTGTCCTTTTTCATAAGTTGATGTCTGAAATGAAAACAAGCATTGTGAAGGAGAAAGGGAGAACCAAAGCATAATCCATATCTTTTTCTTTCATCGTAATAGTAACACTTATCTCTACATCTACTGCTTGAGTGATGTATTGTTTGGGGAGAATTCTGTGCTGATACAGGCTTTCAATCATAACATGTAATGCTGATGCTTATGCAAGTCTCTCCCAAGCTTGTTATTGAAGTTTCATAAAATTCATAAATCAAATAAACATGATATGAGAATATTACAGCATTTTTCCTTTGCTGTTTTTAACAGGAAATAAACTCTAGATTATAAATTTGCAGGAAGCTTAAGTTTAGACAAAAGTCATGAATCCCACCCCTCCCCTCAGTCACACATATAGTGGAGTTTAATGCAGACTAATTTGCAAAAATGTGGTGCATATGCTGACATATGCAATTGATTTTCTGTTATGGCATGCTTTCCATCACTTAATATGCATGTCTCCCAGGTACGTGGATACTCCATTATGAACACAAGAGCATATATGTCCCCAGACAGCAATAAGCAGTCACCAGACTGCTGAAAACTGCAAATGTGCCCAAGGTAATGCTGCAAGGATTTGGACTGATATTGCACAAAGATGTTGGACAGAGAAATACAAAGGAAGGCTTTCATCCATTTCCAGAAAATTTCATGCTTGGCATTATAAAATGTATTTCGATTGCTATGATGATGAACACAAATTAAAAAGATCTATCAGTTTGCTTTCTGAAGATGCTGGTAGTGTTTTATTTTTGGGGAAAAAAAATATGCAGCTAAGATGTCAAGATCTTTAGAACACATCTGTTTGACCAGATTGTGACTAAAGACACTCCACACTTGCTTTATTTGTGTTTTGGTATTAGATTTTATGTCTTCCAATCACTCTTAATGAATGTTAAAAGCTGTCAGTCAAAGGTATGTAATGTCTCAAAACCAAATCTTGGTTCAAGAAGATCTTGGATGGGTTGGACCCTTACTGGGGTAAACACTGTAGGATCCAAACGGAACGATGGGTACTTGGCGTTTCCCCAAGTCTGTGCTGCTGTAGGGAGAGGAGGGAAGGAAACAACCTTGACTGAAAGACTTCTAGAGGTTTGTTAGACTCCTTAAGCACTATTGTATATCAGAAACACAGGCACTGTAAATAAGATCCTTCTTCAGTTAAAGTCCTTCCTTTTGCTGCCATCAAAAAAATGAGAGGTAGATTCAAGTTGTCTGATATTCTAATTTATTACTAAGTAATTGTTCATCTTCACTAGTTTTCATGAAATAGAAGTGATATTTTCTTCTGAAGCTGATCTGGAAGGTTTCAAGTTTAGTCTCCCACAAGAAAGAAAATGGCCTCTAATGACTGGGCCAAAGAGTTGGACTCTTCCTCACTCATCTCTCTTCACTTTCCCTCTTGTTCCAGTGAATGGTTGTCTTTCAACAGAAAAGGAATAGCTCTCATGAGAATAATTTAACAAAAAACTATGCAAGAACAGCTAGGCTGTTGCACTTGCAAGTGATTAATTTTAGAATAATTCATTATTTCCATTAAGTTACTTGAATTCACAACTTTAGGTAACACTATCTGAAACCTTCCAGCTGAAGAGAGGCTCTGATACTACATCTGTCTTCCCATGTATCAGTTCTGCTATTCCAGTAGAATTTGGAAGCTTCTGCTTCTGAGGGCTGGAAGAAAATCCCTGCAGAAGAATGGCTGCTCCCCAACATATGTCTTCAATAGCCGAGTCTCCCTTTGTGCCAGCTCAGTCACTCTCACAGATGACTAAGGTCAAAGAGGTGGCAGCAACCAGTAGTAGCTGGAAGAATGACACCCTGAGGTGGAGTTGTTGGCAAATGGAAATGGAGGTCCTTCCCTGGTCTATTATCACTGCTCTTTCACCAGTAATAACTGATCAGTCATCTTGCATCCAGTAAAAGGGAGTGAAGGTTTCTCTGGGCACCTCCTCCTTAGGTGAATTTACACCCTATGTGAACTTACAGGAAGTTCTGACTGGCAGAGGGGACTGTAAGAACAAGCAGATGTGCTGTTTTCCCTCAACTAATCCTGCAAGTATTTTTTCAGAGAAATGTTCAATAATTACTATGTTTAAATAGAGCTACCTTATCAGCAAGGTGTTTAGACACCTCAGGTTTTAGCACAGGATAAGTTTTAGACGTTTCAGCAGGGCGATCTCTTTCTATCAATCAGAAAGCTTAGTATCCGGCATTGTTATTTCAGTGAATTCATAGTCAAAGTTACTTTCCTCATGAGTACCTATTTCTTTTGATCCAGGTCAAAACAAACTCATTTACCAGCCTCTGTGACAGAGTTCAATAAATCTTTCCTTTTTCTTTGTGCTAGAATGGGAAGAACATAACAGATTTTATCTGAAGTCAGTTCCTAATTCAATTAGAGCTTCATCTTGGCCCCATCGAACTCGCTGGGCTTTTTGCCACTGACTTTAATAAGGTTAGAATCAGACTCATAACACTCAGTTTCTTATTTCTTCCAGATAACCAATTAAAATATTAAATATCTCAGGGTGAATGCTTCCTTCTCATCTACCTGTCCCTTGATATTGTGTTATTGCTTTTTCTTCTGCCCTTCATTAAGTTTTAATTAAGGGTTCCTTTGTGTGTAGGTAAAGGGGGGGCTGTTTCATTTTAAAACTTTTCAGGATATGCTTTAGTTTTGATGGTTTCTAAAAAGACAAAAAAATACGAACTTTTATTTTTCTAGTGGAGGTCTAATCTAGCAAATGTGCTTGCTTGAGGATGAATTGGGAAAAGAGATGATAAATAAAGAATATGAGATCAAGCATGCACTCTCTCTCCTCTTTTGATTAAAAAAAAAAAAGCATTTGATTAATAAATATCCTGATTCTCAACAAGGCTCTCCAGAGAAAATAAACCTTCTTTCTATTTCACAGAATGTCTATTGTGAAAATAAGATTAGTATTACTGATAGTTGGTTTAATTTCTGAAGTTTCATTACATTCTTACTCATTCATTTTTCTTTTTAAACCTTTCAGATCAGTGGTTATGATTTTACATCAAAGACAACTAAAAGTAATGCCTTTTGATCCAATTCATAGCATTAGTTGCCATCACTGACAATACAGGTAAAAAGAATATGATACCAGGGACTACAGATTCAGATAAGAGCATGACTGAAGTGATGTGGGTAAAGCAACACCTCTAAAAACATACTTAAATGCTGGTATGTTCTTCCATGAAAAAGGAAGATATTTTCTTGAGTGGTGGAGAGAAGAAGCGAAAGAGAAAGGGAATGATTTGGCTTGATTTTCATTCAGATTTGTTCTAGTGACTATGTATTTGTTGGGTTGCAGAGTATGTATCAATAGTACTGCCTGGGTAATACCTGAATCCATCTAGAGTGATGTCCTTTCAAGTACGTATTTGAAAATCATAACTTTGGTCTAAGTGAAGACTTTGCATTACAGTTACTGGCTTAGGCCTCATGTGCAAGGCCAAAATGATAGTAGTTGTCTCTCTTCTGTGCAGGTATACACAGTATATTGGTATATGCAAGATGATAGTTGAAGACCTTTGTAAGGCATCTGAAATCAATGAAAAAAAATGTCCCCCCCTTGGTTTTAACAACTGTAAGGGGATATAACAGGAGAAAGTAAAACCCCATCCAATCTACTGACTTGCCAAGTCAGTAAGAAGTTATTTCTAATGGTGTCCAATGTAATTACGTCTACTATTCTTATTCTAAAAAACTAACTTACACATTCTAGGGTGTTAGATACATGACAGCTATTCCCATTACATGTAAGAATTAAACTGCTTGCCACTTACAAGTTTTTCTAATGACAAAACTGTCTTGTGAATTCATTATGGTCTTGTTTATTGATTTTTCTAAATCTCTAGGGTACATTACAGACTGATCTGAAATTTCTGTCTCAGATGTACATTGAAAGACTTAGAACTGCTGAAACAATCTATTTAACATAAAAATACCTTTGTCTACCTAGCTTAAACAATCTATGATGTCATCATGGCCTTAAATGTTACCTCTGATCAGGGTGTTTGAGCGTCCTCCTGCACGCTTTAAGTTCCTTGCTCTAGATGTAGTAAGGACAAGAAATAATTTTTCTCGATACAGCATTGTGCTGTGAAATCCTCTCCAGCAAAGTATTTTATCTTGACTAATATTTTTTGCTTCTATCTGAAAATCAATGGGGAATTTTCAACGCACTGTACATCCTCGATAGCTTCCAGGATCTGAATTTTGGCCAGTGTCATTGTGAGACTCTAGGGGCAAGAATTTAATATTTGTTTAGTTAAATGAAATTGGAGCCATAGATCAAGATGTTATTGTTAAATCAATGACCCTGGCTAATTTTAGTAGCCAAGCTATATATGCCTCAAGCAAGCAGTTACTAAACCTTGGTTAAAGAGCTTTGAGGTCTATTGATCTTGCTCATTACTACCATACCTTCCATCTGCAAAGTGATAAATGGAGATCCTTGGATAAAGTGAAAACCACATCCCAGAAAGGCAGTAGATGCCCCATTCCTGGAAACATTCAAGGTCAGGCTGTGGCTCTGCGCAACCTGATTTAGTTGAAGATCATAGAATCATAGAATCATAGAATGGTAAGGGTTGGAAGGGACCTTAAAGATCATCCAGTTCCAACCCCACTGCCATGAGCAGGGACATCTTACACTACATCAGATCGCTCACAGCTCCATCCAACCTGGCCTTGAACACTGCCAGGGAGGGGGCAGCCACAACTTCTCTGGGCAACCTGTGCCAGTGTTTCACCACCCTCATGGTGAAGAATTTCTTCCTAATATCTAATCTAAATCTGCCCTCTTTTAGTTTACAGCCATTCCCCCTTGTCCTATCACTACACATCCTTGTGAAAAGTCCCTCCCCATCCTTGCTGTAGGCCCCCTTCAAGTACTGGAAGGCTGCTGTCACCCCGCAGCCTTCTCTTCTCCAGACTGAACAGCCCCAACTCCCTCAGCGGGTCCTTGTAGGAGAGGTACTCCAGCCCTCTGATCATCTTCGTGGCCCTCCTCTGGACCCGCTCCAACACATCCATGTCCTTCTTATGCTAGGGGCTCCAGAGCTGGATGCAGTACTCCAGGTGGGGTCTCACGAGAGAGGAGTAAAGGGGCAGAATCACCTCCCTCGGCCTGCTGGCCAAGCTTCTCTTCATGCAGCCCAGCATATGGTTGGCTTTCTAGGCTGCAAGTGCACGTTGCTGGCTCATTTTGAGCTCCTCATGCACCACTATCGCCAAGTCCTTCTCCTCGGGGCTGCTCTCGAGCCACTCTCTGCCCAGCCTGTACTTGTGTTTGGGATTTCCCCGACCCACTGCAGGACCTTGCACTTGGCCTTGTTGAACTTCATGCGGTTCACACAGGCCCACCTCTCTAGCCTGTCAAGGTCCCTCTGAATGGCATCCCTTCCCTCCAGCGTGTCAGCCACACCACACAGCTTGGTGTCATCAGCAAACTTGCTGAGGGTGCACTCAGTCCCACTGTCCATGTCGCCAACAAAGATATTAAACAGGGGGGCTGGACTTTATGGCCTTTAAAGGTCACCTTCAACCCAAACTATTCTATGATTCTATGATCAAAGCAAATTAATGCTATTTCTTTAAACAAAGAGATATGAAATTTTATTTTGCCTATGTGGTCTTCTGCCAACAGCATATAAACTGCACGAATTTTCTTCTTTTTTCATCTGATCCAGGTGGTGGGAGGCTTTCAATTTCTCCATCAAGAGACTACAGTTTGAATGAAACAGTACTGAGTAGATATAAACTTAAACAAGAATGATGGGATTGAAAAAGATAGAGTCAAACTGAAAAGAAGCCTTGTACTTCATTTGTTCAACAGGCTTGCAATTGGATTAGCTTTTGTGTTACTAAATACTAGATTCTAAGCTGAAATGTTGTATCTGACCTGAACTTGTTAGACAAAGAAGAAAAAGAAATAAATATGACAGACATTTTTCACAAATCAGGTGTTCCTTGATGTCACTCCTGACTGTGTGAGTTTTGTATGTAATTATATTTATGCTGTAGAGCAAGGCAGGTTTTCCTTTGCCAGAAGCTGATAAGATTTGTAAAATGACATAAGTTTATTTTACAGCAAAGTAATCACCCGATCTTTTGTTTTGTTTTGTTTTAAATTCAGCAAGGAAAAGAGAGAGATCCAAAACTTACCATTTTATTACATTATTCAGGTGTTTTGGAGAGAAATACATGAGTCTAAAGTGATTCGTACCATGGTTCCAAACTTGAAATTTTTCTATATTTTGGGAGAGTCCTTGGATGAGCAAGTTTGTACTTATGCATATGCAAAACAAATTTAGCCCTCTGGAAAACTGGCATATTTTGACGTAGAAATTTAAGATCTGCTTCCTTTATCTCTAAAACTAATTAGTACAAATGTTACCAACACGTTTTTGAGTTGCTTACAGCTAAATCTGAGTGGACAAACGGTATTGCAGAAATGGCTCTGGTAAAATATCTGAAGTAAAAGTGAAGGTAAATGCAGTTTTTCTTCAGCTCAAAACTTAGCTTAAATTTTGCTGGCTTAGTGGGAGGATGGTAGCATGTCTACAAGCATTTACAATTCAGTGAATGCGCTCATCTGTTCATAGTATATCTTATTGAAATTATGGTAAACTTACACTGATTTTTTTTTTAAGACCTAGAGTATAACTTTAGAAAGACCTTTATTATAAAGTGCATGTCAGCCTGAATATGTTTTTTTGTGAAATCATTAGTAATCAATTACAAAAAGAAAATGCTTCAACTTTTGAGCCATTCTCGTCAGTATGAATAACCAAGGTAAAATTATAACTACTGCTAATGGCAATTTAATGAAATGTGAGCAATGGATAATGATAGGGATCTTTTGGAATGGCTGATCTGTCCAGTGGATAATCAGAAACAAAAATTTTAAACAGTAAAAGCACAAACCATGTTTGTTTCAGATTTTTATTTTACATAAAACTGGACATAATACAGATATGCTTTTATGTCTGATTTAATAACACTATAGTAATTCTGTCCATTTACTGTCTGTCAGCATTTGTACTAATGTAACATTCACAATTCACATCTGCAAGTTCTGGGAACTTACAGGTGTTATTACTATTTGTAATGTTATTTCTGTCACTTTTCATTATTTATGAACTGATTGTACTTTGTTGTGCGAAATGAGAAAACACTTTGAGAAACCTTATATCTCTCCTTGTCTGCTAGTTTAAAAAGCAATACAACCAAAATCTTCTATAATTAACTGTGCTATAACCTTTTAGTTTGTCCTGTGTAGTCAGGCTCTACACTGATGTCTTCAAAAGCATCAACATGCATCTACTCATTGATCAAATCAGAGCCTACAATGTGTTTCTGAAGCATCTACTGAACACCATATATTTCACTGGCTTTACTTGTTCTTGCTGTTTTCTCATTAGGATGCCTAAGGATTTTGACTGAACTGGGGGGATTGAATATAACTAGGAACAGAAAATGCTCCCAGTTAAGGTTTTCTTGTTATTGAAAATGACCTTGGCTTCACCATTTAAATTCCATCGGATGGAAATCTGAAGTGACATTGTTCAGCTGAAATTGCTGGGACCTAAGGTACTCCAGGATACTGGAAAGTCATCTTGTTATTAATCCTGCATTAATGAAGAGATTGGATTTAGGGCATGATCCAGAGCCCATTGTAGTCAATGGGAGTCTTTTTCCATTGACTTCAGCGGGGTTTGGATCAGGCCTTTACTTCCTAGAATGAATAGACACACAGAGAAAGTCTAATGTAAGCAAGTGGCATCCTTTCCTGAGATCCTAGAAGATGCAGAAGACAATAGTATACTCATACTTTGCTCATGAGTGTGGTAATATGTACGGCTCACTGCTGATGGGGAGCACCCAGCATATCTTAAAAGTTAAGAAAAGCCTTAAAGTCTAAGCGTTGCTGGTCACTTTCAGAAGACTTGATCTAGAAAGCAGGGATTCTTATTCATGTAATAAATTCATAAATTATGAGAAAGAATGCAGATAAATTTCTGAGTATTTCTTAGTTCCCAAGAGAATGGGGATAATGTAAGTTTAGAATTCTAGTATGTGATTCCTTCACGTTCAGAAATAAAAAGCAATGTTTATCACTAGACACTTCATGTTCTGTCACAATAGCTGTAATGAAAACTAATAGTACCAACACAAAATCATTGATTCTTCTATGAAGACTGACAATTTTTAAAATTTTCATCTCTATAAAAGGGATATAAATATGCTATAAAATTGAAAGAAACTAATGGATTTCTTTAAAAAGAATAAAGAGTAGGTGGTTACAAAGATCCTGGGGTTTTTTTGTTGTTGTTTTTCCTGAGTAATTTTAAAGAATTTTCCTAAATTTACGAGTTAGTAGAAAAAAATTAAATCTTCCCCTACCTCTTGAATCCATGTATTATCCAAAGAAAAAGTTTTGTTTCAAGTCATATAAAAGTCTGAAATCCAGAATGCTTTTAGATGACAGACTGAGCAGTGGTTTCAAGGCTTCTGGCTGCATAGTCTTTACTAGTTACGTGATGTCTGACACATCTGTAAGATTGTCTCTATGTCTGAGCTAGTTGATCAAGATTTCCTTTACAGATGGTACTTTTGCACCAGAAATCTTACCATGCTCATGCAGTTTTTTAAAGTTGATCTAATGAACTAAGCCCCCAAACTACCTCTATCTCTCCACTGATTATGAAAGGAATAAATATGACAACTGAAAAATAAATGTATATGTTTGAGCACATGATTTGCTTCTGTGTCCCTCTTCAGTTGATACAAAATGAGAACCTTAAAACCTTGTGATCACGAGCAAGAAAAAGCTTGGAATCAAGGCTAGAGGTTCAAGACTAAAGTGGCTGAGAAAGCCTTTGGGCTTCCAGCAGTCCTTAATGTAACAGTGAGAAGACTTGGACACTGCCAATTGCAATTTCCACAGCTCTAAAACAAGAATTTTGCAAAGGGAAGAAGAGGGAGCCTGAAAGATTTCTGCCAGCTGTTCAGAGATATCTCAAGCCCACTCCTGTTACCTTCTTTTGCTTTTGCTCCTTCCTCGTGAGGGTGCTTATATCTTCCATTTCTGGCCAACAGCCTGAAGCGATTACTTTCTGGTGCTTTGTAGAAAATGCAATCAAAAGATGTGTAGAGAGAAATAAAAGGTCTCTGATTTTTTTTTCTGACACCTCTGAAGAGAGTTATCTGTAGTGTTTAATTAGCACAGTCTTTGACAAAACTAAACATTTTTACTGCACGAATAGTATGGGGCAGGTTGTTAGTTCTTCTGAGGTGGTTCCATCCTTTCCAATAATTCCATATAGGTAGAGTACCCTGGCTGATTGCAAAGGGACTTAAATGGAAATGGAGCTGCTTGAAAAATCTGTTTTGGAAATAGAATGATATAGCGGAACTCCTCAAGAATTCTTGCTTTTAACTTTCATCCAAATTTCTTCTCCCATTTTAAAATGAATGCATTTATCTTGTCAGTTAATGCAAATTTTACAGGAAAATGTAGTCAAAGTATGTATTATAATTGGGATCATTATTAAACTGGATATTTTGTTTTCTTATAAAAAATTTACTTTTCTTA
Source organism: Opisthocomus hoazin (assembly GCF_030867145.1). Classification (NCBI taxonomy): domain Eukaryota; kingdom Metazoa; phylum Chordata; class Aves; order Opisthocomiformes; family Opisthocomidae; genus Opisthocomus; species Opisthocomus hoazin. The sequence goes on along the minus strand of NC_134416.1, from coordinate 66,985,774 downwards.
TGAGGTGACTCTTGTGACAGTTCATATCTTCTTTGATTGATGTGACCTTATTTGACCCCATTTGTGCAGTTTACAATGTTGTATGGATCACAAATTCTCTTTGAACACTGAAAAGGTACACTACTAAGTTTTGCAAAGTTATATTCTATGGGGCAGATTGGCATGACTGTAGTTTAAAATGCAACTTAACTGTAAATGTGTATATGTAAATTGTAAATACGGTCTTAAGGTTAACTTTGGGCTACTGGTTTCTGAAGATTGCTCTTATATTGTAGTTTCCTAATACCTGTTCCACTCACTAGTTCCTTTATTTGATACAGTATCTTTACTTCAGTTTTTCATTGTCTTATTCCTAGTTCTTAGACTTCATGTAAGAACACTAATTAAAACTGTTAATATATTGCCTGCTGTAATGAATGTCTTCCTAACTTGCAAGAGAATGTTGGTAGTATGTCTCTTTATATTCTTGAAAAAATAGTATGATAACACTGCTGAAAAGTCTTGGAATTGTTTTCCGTTATACTGTGCAAATTATCTCTGTCATCCTTGCTATTAGATTATAATTCAGTAAAGCTGAGCTAATAAACTATGAAGGGCACAGACTATAAACCTTTGAACAGCTTTGGCAAGAAAAGTCACGCAAGAAAATTATGTGTGAAGTAAGAATGGAGATTTGGAGGATCAGCTGTGTGAGTGAGTTATATTATAAAAGAAGGACTTTATTTAGTATTACAGTTGATGATTCACATCTTCAGCTTGAAAAAGAATTCGAATATGTTTTATGGAATGTGGTAATTCAAAGTGACCAAATTACAGAGATGTCAATAAATTTCCTTTTCTGGTGTCTACCTGAAACAAATAACATTTTTTTTCATTTCTTCTTTGAGATCACACAGAAAAAAGAAATGCAAGAATTCATTCAAGTATGCCACTGTGATGTTCTAAATTGCATATTGTCCCAGTGCAGACAGAGTGTTCTGTAGAAGCTTGACACGTTATCTCTAGAACATTGTGTTATCTACAGACCACTTATGAGTCGCCAAGCTTTTTTTTAATAATCTTTTAAGCGATGTTAGCTATGTAGCTATATATGAAGCTATCACTGTTTCAAATACATTAGAAATATCTTATTGCTCATTTATCATATCAAATTATCATGTGTGCATTAGTTGAAAATAGAGGTGAAATGGCTGAACATTAGAAAATCATTCTGATGGGCAAGGTGGCAATGAAAATTAATGAAAATTTATGGGGAATTCAATGTCTGTATAGGTTTGTTTTCTCATTGATTAAAGTTTATTTAGGACAATAACTCAAAAGTAAACAGAAAAATAATTAATCCTCTCATATACAAAAAGAGAACAAATGGGCACTGATGAAAATTAATTAATTAATTAGCTATCGCTTATTACTTAGCTATTACACACAGGGGTACTGAATGAAGTGTTGTTGGCAAACAGTATGGACTTCTTTATACTGAATGCAATGATTGAAATAAAGCTATAAAACAATCCGTTAATGTGGATAGACATCTTTTATGCATAATAGAGTGATGATGTTGATTTTGCACAGAAGCGATGCATGTTAGAAGAGAAATCCTATCAAAGCCTCATAAAATAAAAGTTTATACCCAGAAAGCAGAATAATCATTTTGACTCACAGTTGGTAGTCTCAAATAGATTTATGTTATTGGAAATCGGTTTCATTGTTCAGAGATAGTATATGCCAAAGTACTGGTATGCAGGGAATCCTGAGTCTTCAGAGCTTGAAAGAAAATCCCAGTTGCCATACTCACCTATGCAAGGAAAAAATACTGTTCCTTAACTGAGCTGTGGAAATGTGCTACACACAGTCACAGACACACAGACACCCTCTTCACACACAGTTGATACATTTGCGGTTCACTGTTTTGATGACTCCGTTTCAGTAATTCTGGTGTATTTTATTTTTGAAAGAAGTTTCTGAAAGAAGATCTTGCATGAATTATATGAACAGCAAATAGTTATGATTTTGGCACATATAAGGTGTAGGAATAGCTTCAGTTTCTGTAGTATCTAGTCCCAGAAACAAAACTGTGTGATGGTACAGGGTCTAAGATGGTCGGCTGAAGACATTTATTCAGCCTGGCAAGCTGCATTGTTGGCTCTGTTAAATCTTTCTCATGAAAGCTAACCAGAACTGCTGTGGATAAACCACCACTTCTGTATTTTGACAGACACACAGACCTGGATGTTTCAACAATTTCACTGTGCACAAAAACTGCATCCTTTCTGTGATTACAGTGGGCCTCCCCTACTACTCCTCTAATTATTGAAAATCTCAAAATGAAGTATCTTCATATTACTTTCTTCCATATTCTTAATAAAGGGTTATCATTAAATTCTCGGGCTGAAGTTTTTCATTTTTGTCAGCTGTACAAACTGCCAAATGAAGTTGAAAATTGTAAATGTCATGTGAATATGATGTCAAAGAAGACAACTACTGCAACTATTAATTTCAATTTCAAATTATCTCTTGTCAGTATTAAACTATCACTTAATCTCCCAGACTAGCACTGAAGGTGTGACATTTTGGGTATTTTCAATAGAGAATAACCTGCCCATATATTCCCTAGGTATATTATCCTGGAAAAAAAGATGATGAAGGGTAGTGGAGGTTTAGACTGACAAACTAGAATATTTTAATTTCAGTCTCTGCAGCATTAAAATCATAAACTCTGAGCTTCTAAGGGCCAGATAAGAGAGAGGTTTTAGCTAAACTACTTTATTTGAATTCAGTTCTACATAACATACACTAAAAATACAGAACATAGTTTTGTAAGGAGATCTGACAGGTGAGTTGTGAAACTTATCTTTTTCTTCCAGTCTTTCATAATCTTACCAGATAAAAAGGAGGTAAAACTTTCAACAAGCCTCCTTCATTTTGTCAGGTACTCATCAGTTTGTGTGTGTTCTTAAATTACCTTTTTGTAGTTCATGGCACTCTCTCTTCCAGTCTTTTCACTTATTTCTTTTCCAGGAGTGACCCAGAGGAAAAATATCAAGATGGATCTGATTTTGCATATTAACTGTCAGAGCTCTAACATATAAGCATAGGTGTTTCTATAGTTGTACGAGATAAAATGAATCCTTTTTGGCCTGTGGATATATTGAAAGTATTGTATTCTTTCATGATACCAGATGGTTTCTAATTACTAAGGTATTTGCCTGGAAGACTGTTTTTAGTCACTGACAAACTCACATCCTATTTGCATTTAAATGGCTCTCAGATGTACCTAATATCTTCACAATATGCTGGCAGCAGGGACACAATTGTACACTTCAGTTCTATACAGTAGCTACTCTGAAGTAGCTACTAGCCTGCTGCCTGTCTAAAAAGTGAACATTTCTTATTGGGGTAAATATCTGTGGCACTTGAGTGATTACAAGTTACCTGTTGCTTCCTTCTTCAGAACACTCGACAAACCTCAATAAACAAATCTCTGTCTTTAACACAAAACGTTATTCTGACAACCTCTTACATCTCTTTCATTATAATTTTCCCAGGGCTAATATGGTCTTCCCTAATGAAGTGAATTACTTCTAAGTACCACAGGTACTGTGTGTAAAAATCTTCCTTCTACTTAGAACGACAAAAAAAATTTCCATTTGTTTATGCAAAGCTTTCATCATAGCACTGACAATGCAGAGTCATTATTGCATTCCATCTAAAATTGACTGAACTTCATTAAAAAATGAATTCTATTCAGTGCAGATTAACTTCATAGAATAGATTATAGAAAACTGCACTTTGCTTCAATATCAGCAGCTTTGTTGTGTGCTTCTGAATCCTGTGTTGGCAAAAATTTGTTTGGAGAATGTGCCTAACATAAAAATGCGTATACTTAAAAGCTAAGCAACAGTTGTATTATCACAAGACTTGCACACTGGTGATCACTGATGTACAGAAACTTTTCACCGTATATCTTTTCCAAGATTATGTTTCTGAATTTGGCTATTCTAAGATTAAATGGTCAGAGAGAACTGTTTTCTGATTTCTACAATTTAATGAGGTGATAGGGTGTCTGTGAAGTGATTACGTGACTCTATCTCCATTACATTAATTCAAAGGCAGTCCTTATAATTTTTTCCATATACAGCAGTTTCATTTGTTTACAAATTTGCCATAAGATTTTTTAAAGTATTTAATTTCACGGTTAGAATACATAAAGATGATAAAACCACTAAATTCTGATAGTTCCATTATCCCAGCTAATGGCGTCTATTAATTTCTGCAAGCTCTTTCTCTTTAATTTCTGTTTCAGTGGTAGTGCAATGTATCTATCTACATTGCCATAGCAGGCTTACATATTGTTGCTGTTTAACAACAGAAGTGTCAGCTAACTGCAGTGTCAGAGACTGTCCTCTTCTTGAACCTAACAGAAAGACATGTATTATGGCCAGTGTTCATGAACTGTCAGAGGAGCGAGCATGTACTGATGTTAAAGGAACTGTTCAATGGGCAGTTAATTGTTTGTACTTAATGTATTATTACTCTATGTACGTTTTGTAGTTTGGGGTTTTAGCCCACAAAACCCAGGGCTTTTCTGAGGCAAAACCTCAGTCTTGCTGAAGCAGGTGTTAAAAGGCTCACTGAGCTCAACAGGCCAGATTTCACCTCTGGTATTTCCGTTCACTGTGGACCAAGGTAAAAGTTAGTGACAGCTCTTCTGTATTGCTCTGTTTGGTTGGTTTGGGGGGATGGAATCAGCCAGATATGAATGCAGGCAGTCAGCAGGATTGTTTTAATGAGTGAATGAGCATGAATAATATTCTGGATCAATAAAACCAGCTGCTACAATTTCTACCACCCACAGCTTTAAAAGAAATACACACTTTACTGAGGCACATTATTATTGTGTAACTGATAGCAGTAGTCCTACAGCTGGCAGTTCAACACGACAAAACATGGAGGCCTGATAACAGCTGACTGAAATGGAAATTTTTTCTCTGACTTCAGTATGATTCCGGAATGAAATGCTGGCCCTATTTATAGTTTATCTATGTCTTGTTTTGTTAGGTTCCCCTTGCAGTCAGTGGAAAGGCATAGCCCTCTCTAGAGAGTGATTCATTCTGTCCAAAGGCAAGTATGAAGAAGTATGTGGAGGGTGATTCACTTGACTTATTTTCTTCCAACCACTTGGAAGGGAATGAAAAACATGACTAATATAGGCAAGTCAAATCTCCAGATCTCTAATGAACCTTCTAAATGGGATCTTCAAAATATCATGTTGAAAATCTTGACATGCCTAAATATAACAGACAAAAATAAATTTAAATTTAGTTTCAAGACCCACAGTCAAACTGTGCTCTTTTTTAAGCTGAGCAGGAGAGAATGATAAAAAGAGTTTTCCTTGTTAAGGCTTGTCTCCTGTATAAGGTGCTTCTTACAGGGCAGGCTGTTTCCTCTTCCAGTAGCATTTTTAAAGCCATCTGTATAAATAAGAACCATCAAGGGCAAAACTCCATTGGTGTCTGCCAGTCAAACTGGGCAGGCATATGCTTTCTATTACTGGAAGGAATATGAAGGCAGGCATGATCCCTCCCTTCTGTCTGGGAAGCAGACAGACCTAAGAACCTACAGAAAAGCATTGTTTACCAACATGTTGGTATGACTTGCCTGGTTCTAAAAAAAACCCAATTTTAAATCAGTATTTTGATGGCTGCCTTTAGGGAGACATATTTCTGCAGTGATTCTGTGGTAGAAAATATTTCAAATTGATTGTGACTTGAATAAATACTGTCAGGATCTGTGAAGGCTACATCCAGTTTTGACCCTACCACTATTGCAAAGTCACCTGCCCAGGGAAAGGAGAAGACATTCTGGCAGGTACTAAATATGTTATGGTGAGCAAATAGAGAAAAGGAAGGGAATTGTAGACCCCGATCCAAGTCCCACGTCAGGAAAGTATCTCTGTCCAGCAGCACAAGCTTAGTGTATGCCTTTCACCTGCATGCACCCTTCGCAGGGCTGAGTGCTTAGGAGGCATTCAGAGGAGCAGAGCAGCTCATCTCTTGGGAACCTGCAGAAAAGAAGAGCATTCACTGGCGTTGTTCTGCTGAAAAAGAACCAGAATGAAACAATCCTTTCCACACATTAGGCTTGCTTCCTGTCTCTTTAAAAGGGGTAAAGAAGTCTGATAAGCAGCAAAAGTAAAGCCCTTCCATTGAGTCACGAGGTTCAGAGCAGACCCCCTTTCACTCTAAACTCTCTTCCAGAGAAGAGTCTAGGTGCTGCTGGATCTATTTCTAGTCCCAGACTTGGTCAACGGTTTATGTCTACAGGGTTAAGTGTGTAGCCACTTATCAGATTCAGCTTGCCTGTCAGAGGCCTCCCAAGGACTTTCACTGAAACAGTTTCACAAAGTTGAAACAACAGGTAATTTATTCAAGTGACAGGTATCACAGATTCAGTATTTCCATTACTAAATGCAATGTCTACAAAAAATTGAGCTCAAAGCTATTATCTGCAAATTTGTAGAGGAACATTTGCCTCTATATTTTTCAGCGATATAGCAACTTTAAATTCTTCTAGATTACTTTTGATGGTCACATCAGACCAAAGAGAAGTAATCCAAATTCATCAGAGTCCTAAGACAACACCGCTATTAGGCATCTATGTTTTAAATTTTGAAAGCTGTAAAGCTGACCTTTTAGTTTAATATTTATAAATTTGGGAGCGTTTCGAGAGTTAAGTGGTCAGGAACAGCAATGTGATATATGTTAACAGAACTTCCATGGCATTATTAGCTTAGTAACAATTAGCTTAAGCCAAGGTGTATTAAAAGGAATTTTGTCTTTGAAGGTTAAAAGAAATCACAAATTAATGGAAGAGAACGGTTGTTATCTCAGGTTTAATTACAAACTTTGTTAATGGCAGAAAAAATGAAAGCTAAGGCTCATATCTTGCTCATTATGGTCTACAAAAGCCTGCTTTTGATACCTTTATATAGATTTGTCTCTTATAGAGGAAAAATATTACAAAATTACTGTACAACTACACTGTAGATTGTGATGAAACAGAAGCAATGCATATCAAATATTTTTGAGGTACGTGACTGTAACAGGCACAGATTTATAGATCCTTAAGACAGTTTTTGGTAATATTTTGCCTCTGATCCACAGCATAAAATGTAAGGATCTGAAAATCCTGATAAACTAATTGGGTAGAGAGCTATTTGACTTGCAATTTAAAAAGAGTAAAAAGTGCATCCTTGCCGCTGCTTGGCATTGATATTGAATGAAATCAAGGAAATGCAGTACACTTAGTACTGCTGAATAGGACTACGGAAGAAGTGGCACAATCACTATGATAAATTCTCAAACTGGACTAAATTTAAGGTGATCGAAAAAAGTTTTTGGCTAGGCTCATGTTTTAGTCAGTGTACACAGAGAGGACCAGTAAATACCTTGAAAACAAAGAGTCGAGAGTTTGGCTGCTAGCAGGGCAAGAGTACTATACTTGAAGAGTGAAATGTAACAACTTCTGTGACACTGGGCAAACTGGGATAATCAGAGAAAGCTATTTCATAGATAAGGAAGACCTATAAATGACATGACTTACAATCAAGGCAGGAAGGAATATGTACTTTGTACAAGACTGCAGCTGTGAGTGAAGTAACTGATTACTGGGGCAGTGACCCTGGCGCCTGGGTCACTGCACCATACAGCAAGGCAACTGCTTTGTTGGAGAAGCAAGAAATAGCAGAAATTGGGCAGTTACTGCTGGGGTTGAGAGCAGCAGCAGTAGCTCTTGGCTTCAGCAGCAAGCTTCGATCTACAGAGCCTTTACTACTCTTTTCTTCTGCTTTTTTCATGGTCAGCTGCTCACTTTCAGGGCAGGAAAATCCAGTTCTATATTAATAATCATCATTGTCACCTGCTTCCCTAGAAAGAAGCAGGGGTAAATTGTGAGAGCAACCAAGGAACTTTGGGATATCTAGATCCATAAAGCTTTTGCAAAAAATTACCACGTGGCAAGTTTTCTGCCATGTCTGCTCTGTACAGATTTTTTTTTTTTTTTTTTAATATATTTGCCCGGTATTTCTTCTACATTTCTTCGTTAATAAAATGTCTGTCACTTTTTAATCCTTTAATCTCAAAGAGTCTGGTGTATAAAAAAAGGAAAAATGTATCTACTGGAAATATTTTGCTATTTTAAATCTATTCAGTAGAGCAGTGTTATCAGCTGAATCTGTTAATATAAGTTTTATTATGTCAGCCTACCCAAATCTGTTTTTTTCATTACAATTTTTTCCTATTCATAAGTCAATCCTTTCTAAATTTTTGCAATTTCTGCTAACAGGTGGAACAATAGAATATTTTTTCTATAATGAAGAAAGAAATGTGTCTCTACATGAGTTATAAAAGGGTATGACTGGTGTGTAAATTAACCAACAAGTAGACCACAAGCTAATCTATTCATTCATTTAAGTACCATTTACTTCGGAACTTGTTTTGCATCAAAAGCAATTGCTAGTGTCTTCTACTATTGAAAGAATAAATCTTTTTCCTTTATAGCATTGTTCACTAAATCCAAAGCCTTTTTCAAAGATGAAAGATTTCACTTGCTTTGAGTCACTTCTCATCAGAATTTAATATGTATATGTATGCATACATATTTAAGCTAACATAGTTACAGAATTTCTCTGTTGCTTTTGTTGTAGTTACTGCTTTAGTGAGATACATGTGTAAGTACAGTACTGTGGCCTGAAAAGAAGCCCAAGAAAACCTGGTGCATATCTGGTAACTGCATATTGATGGAAAGTCCTTTCAGTATGATTTTTAAAAGCTTCTTGAGTGCAATAAACATGCCAAAATTACTATTCCTAATTCACCTGCACTCATTAAATTTTGTCTGTCTAAAACTAGAATTTTAAAATCATCCACAGTTATCAGCTAAAGAAACGGCCTTAGATTGGAAAAACCAGGCAAACTTTTTATCATCGAAAGCAGCAATTCTTGAAAGGAATCCACACAGATGAATTTAAACAAACATGGAATCCAGGTAATATTAATAGAATACTGGACACGTTTGTTTCTTTTAAGGTTAGCTATTTGTTTTCCTTTTGATATGGTGTGGTCATGCTACAGTAATCAAATTCTGCAACGAGTTAATAGAGTATGGTCACTGTCATTTCTGATGGCAAGATTTATGATGAGACATTAGTGCATCAACATACCTTGCTGTTGTTAATCATTTGAAGCTATTGCCTCCATGACTGCCTGTCCAGAGGTACGGAACTGTGTAGAGCCCCAGGCCGGAGTGAGCAATTATCCACCTTGAGAAACTGAGAGAGAGACATGCAAATTACACAAACTCCTAAATCAGACATTGTGCTTTGGGAACTTCCTCATCTTGATAAGGGGCTGTGGCAGACAAGTGGAACCCTGTGGAGGCAGGGTGCCAACCTGTAAAGCCCACTTCTCTTCCTCTGAGATGTCACGCAGGCAAGGAAGTTAAGCATTTGCGCAAGGCAGCGACCAACTTTCGGGAAGCTATGAGAAGAACGATTGCACATGCACAAGAGCACCCCTCCCCTAAGGAGGGGCAACAGGCACCCGAAGGGGATAAAAGGGGAGTGGGCAAGCCCCTCAGTGCGCACCTGCCACTGGAGGACCCCGACCACACGCAGAGACCGTCGCTGGATCCAAGGGTGGTGATACCTTTTCTCTTCTTTCTTCTCTTACTTGTCTCTCTATCTCTGACTTCATAGGCACATAAGGGTGATGTTGTAAGTTTTTCTGTCTGCTGTATTCTGTGGTTTTGTAAAATTGGACGTTATGTTGTTGTAAACTTTGCCAAGCCAATATCCATTCTAACCCCAATGCCCTAAAAGTAATGTTATGAAGTTGTGAAGTTACTATATCTTGTAATTTCGCTGAATTCCAAATAAAGCTTTGTTTGTAGTTGAGCCTCTTGAGTCATTGCTATGACTCCTGGATACCACACAGAGAACAGGAAAAGCTCCTCCTCTTACCCACTGAGTGGGATGGGACAAACTGTAACAAGTAATACTGTGCTACATTATTAAAAACAAATTTATTATTTGTCTTGTTATGCCTTGCACTGAGGATTTTAAGTTATCCCTTGCTATCTCAAAACAATTTTATTAGTGGCAGAACTGTCAAAGACATTACAGGGCTCCCTGGAATCCTTTCAAAAAAATGTCAATTTGATCAATACTGAGGGAGTTCAGAACTCTATGAAAATAAGGTAAAGGAGGACAAAGCACACTTATCACATGAAACAGATAAAACTGAATTTTCGAGAACAGTTCTCTTGAGCTATAGGTCTTCATACATGTAAATTTACAGTTTAGATTCAGTAGGTCAAATGCAGGGGATCATAGAACCATAAATTCATAGAATGCTTGTGGTTGGAAGGGACCTTAAAGATGACCTGGTTCCAATCATCCTGCCATGGGCAGGGACACCTTCCATCAAACCAGGTCGCTCAAAGCCCCATCCAGCCTGGTTTTGAACGCTTCCAGGGAGGGGGCAGCAGTGCCTCACTGGGAAGTGAAAGGTAGACAAATTAAATAACTTTATGTGCACTGAGTCTCTCATAAGCCTCCTAATACCCTACTGCCTGATAAGTAAATTCAAGTGCCACGTGTAAATCTACTACTACCACCGTTGACCGAATTTATTAGTCTACATCCGCACTTTCAAACAAGTTTAAAAAGCCAGCAACAGACAAACCAAGGGAAATACTATGAAGGAGATCAAAGGCACCAGGTTAGATTACTCACATTCTAGGTGACTAAAATTCTGTGAGATTACCTTACCATTTTTTTCTGGCAATTTTTGTCATAATTTTGATCTAAATTGACTTGAACAGGTAGTTTACATGTATTATGGACCAATGTTCAGTGCAGGTGCTGAAAAGTAACTGGGCCAGAAGTCAGTATAGGTCTAGTTAGCTAGAATATAGTTGATCGTGGATGAGAAATACTACCAGACACTGAATTAAAGCCTATGATTGTTCATAACCTGCATGTTTTCAGTGAAAACTGAAGAATCTTTAAAAATAACTGGCCTTAATAAGTGTCTTTTCTATGTTTTATTATTTCAAATTAGTGAAGAGAAAAAGCATCTAGCTTGTATTCTAGATGGATCAACAAGACTAGCAGATGTTTCTTACCCAAAAGGCCAAACATTAATAGACGATATTAAAAAAACTTCAACAACTGTTCTCTGTCAAGAAACCCTTTTTTTCTGTTTTCTTAAACTATTCAGGATGAGAAAGAACATTTCACAGAAAATAAAAGCAATGAAATACCATCTAGCAGAAGGGAAACAAGACAATTATTAATGACAATAGGCTACACAAACTTCCTAAATCATAGTGTTGATCACCCAAAGATTTGAAAATACATGTTATACAGGGGATGAATAATGTTAAATTTTAAGATGAGAGAGAAGCAATATAGATCCACACTTTTGTAATTCAATATTGAGCTTCCTGAAGGGAGCTATAATATAGATTGACTGGGCTGTTTTCCATGTGCCACATCACACTACATGAGCATTTACAGGACCAAGACCTATGTTATAACTAATCTCATTGCAGCATCAAATGTCGAGCAAAAAATGAAGAAGTGTTGTTTGGATTTTTCTGGACACTACTGTGAAAAAAATCATTAATTTGCCACACGAGTCTCTTCTAAATATATATATATACTCATGATGATATTTTCATACCACCTGTCAGGTTGTGAGAATGTGACAATTCTGTACGAGACTTAATTATTTCCCCTAGGATTGGAGGTTTTTAATGGAATGAATCTGACACCCTATGTGTGTTTTAGACAGGAAATGCCTCTCCCATCATCTTGTGGGCCAGTGAAGGGATCCTGCATTCGCCTGGCATGGGGTTTGTTAAAATGCTGGTGCTGCCTTATCTTTTGAGAACAGCTGGCTGGTAAAAGTTGCATATTGAATTGCTTGAGCTCATTCATATTTCAAAACATGTTTATATCTGTCAGTAAGCAGTTTTATAACAACTTTCTTATATTTTACATCAACAGTATTAACTACAACTCATGTTGTTTGTTTGCTATTAAAAGTAACAGATGGTACACTAAGCTGTTTTTTCTTCAGCATAAAGCATGCACTCAGTTGACATTAAAAATTGTTTCTGCTCTGAAAAATGGTTTTTGTGAAATATACTTTGTGGATTCCACATTTATTGTTTCTCAATGATTCTTGGATGAAATAATCTCTTCAAAGTTATAAATTTGGTTTTCCAGCTGCTTGCAAGCTTGAGTGGTTTGTGAAAATAAAGCTGGTTTTAATGGTAACAGAATCCACAAAGGAAAAAGGCTTTGCAATGAGGGGCTAGGTACCAATTTTGTTGATGTCACACAGTCAGGCATAGACTGTAGCTCAGCCCTCAGATCTGTACTAGTCTTAACAAAAAAGGAGGATCAAAATAAAAATATGTAAAACGAAATATGACTAACCCTTCTCTTAGACCAGACAGCTAAACTCTTGAAGTATTTCTGTCAGCTTAATAGAGTCCACACCAGCACACAGCTGGAATTGCTGTTACACTGTCTGTCACTCCTTAGAAAGTACCATGGGCTGCTAGTATTTGTTTAGGAGGTATCTAATACTTAGGCAGATCGTGTGTCTTTGGCTAATCTGGCAGATGAAGTTTCTTTGCTGCACAGATAATACAGATTATTATGAAAAAATCTGGTCTCTCATTGCTACTGTGTCAGGGTTATTTTCTAAGGTTTCTGTTTTGATTGTGCAGCTTTGACTAATCTCTTCATGTAAAGTAACAGGAGTTGCTGAGAGATGTCATCTTACAACTCTCTCTGTTTTTCATTTATTTTCCTAACTCTTTTTCTCTGGTAGCATGGTGGTATGGAGTCATCTGGAATAAATTCAGCTGAAACATTTGTGTTCTAGAAAATCTTGCCAAGTTTGGAAAGCTGTAACGTAGAGAAAATAAAAAGTTGGTGCATTTTGATTAGAAGACCAGCCAATAATTAAATGACAATATTGAAGCAGTGAGGTCATAGAGATTCAAGAGACAATGGATAAGTCATCATTATAAGAATTTATCTCCCTGTTTTGCTCCACTTGAGAAAGAGGTATGCCAAGGGAAGACATGTGGAAAATTGCTGGAAAAATACTTTTTCACATGCTTTTTTCTTGATGCTTTTAATTTTATTTGCACTCTGACAAACCAGTATTAAGAAACTCAGTTTTCTGTGTTGGGATGAAAGTGCAAAATTTTTCCTAGTTAGTTGTCCTGTGTAAACATTAAAGAAGTAGAGAGAGATGTATTCCATCATCTTTAAAACAACCCATATACATGTTTCCCTTCCAAATAAAAGCGTAAGAGAGCAGGATGAAGAGACTTCTCTAAGCACAAGTCAGGAAACACTGAAAAAGTCACACAGCATTTGGTGTTTTACAAAGTATAACAGAGACACCTAATGGCAAAGGAAGGGAACTCGTTTAACTTTAATCCTGAACAAAACATTCTTTTCAGGGAAATTCGAGGTAACATGAAATGTGCTCCAAAGGAAATTATCCTTTTGATTGCGATGTAGATGGATGCAGAAAGGATAGGAATTTATGAACCCGGACAACAGTTGGTGATAGCTGTTACCGGATTGTTTCTTTGGTTTAAAGTTCTCACCTCCAAATAATTAATTCTAATTTTAAAATTTCTTTCTTGTCTTCTGTACAAATATCACTGCAAAAATGCTTGTTGAGTGGTGAAAGAAATATATTTTTAATTTATTTCAAAACAACATTCAATCAAAATATAGTGCTTGATCAAAACTTCAACTTCATTTAGAAGGATTTTTGATACAAACCCAGTTAGGAAGACATCATGGAACTTGTTCTGAAGATATCCTTAAAAAGAAAAGCAAACAGTTGAAAAGGAACCACAACTCTCCTCTGTCTTCTTCATAAAACTATGGTGGAAGTGGAAATCAAGTGACAATTGAAAATCAGGTTCCACCTCTTCGTTAGCAGGCAAAGATCAAACTCAAACAAGCACATCAAATTTACATATAAACCAGATACAGACGGTATCTGAAACTCAGCACATTTGGAATAGCCGTCTCACTAAGCAAATGCTAGTCTGCTGGCATCAATAGGTAGCTCACCAAAACTGCAGTGATATGTGGAGGTGAACTGTTGAAATAATGTGATTCCTGAGTACAAAAGACGGAATGGAAATGGGTGAAGACTAACAGTCTATAACATTTATAAAAATCCCATGGATTTATAGAGCTGTATAAAATATGTTGAACTCACATTATAAAAGAAACAAGTGCATGGACAGTCTTCAATGTGTTTAAGATATTAGGCTGCACAAGAGAAGAAAAACACACGGTCGGCTGCTGCTGCTGCTCCTACTAATCAACAAAGCAACAAGGGTGAGTGTGAGGTCTCCTCCTCCATGCTCAATCATGAACAAGACCAAAGTGTGAGAAATTAGCAAATAGTTTATTGCACAGTACTCATGCCAGCAGCAAGAGAAAAGTGGGAATCTTTCTGGTCACATCTTTGCCCCTGGGAATGTCTGGCTGTTTTTTAATTTGGCTGGATTGTAGGGTTATGATACACCCTGAAGTGAAAGTACCAACCTCAGTTACAAAATATTCAGACATCCATAAAACCACATAGTTATGCTATAATTCTCTTCTGATTTCTTTGCTTTAAGATTAACTGCTGTAGCACTCTACTGACTTCATGCCTATTAGACCGGTTTGAAAAATGAAGTTTTTGTGACTCGTTTAAGGAAGTGTTTAAAAGACTGTTCATTCCAAAAGGCTTCAGAATCTTTTTTGTTTTAATAACCTTTCTATAGACAATCTTCTACTTAAAAAATATTCAGTATTACCTGGCTATGTTTTCCTAGCCACATAAAAAGAGAGAGGAGGAAGTCTGAGGAAGAGTAAAGGATCCCATTTCCCTTTTCCTGTCTCTCAGTAGTAAAAGTCAAAAAGGTCTTTTACCCACAATATATCAAAAATATGTGGAAATAAAAAAATGGTTTTCTTCTTTGAACAACTCCTGTTCGAAAACGGTATTTCTAACCTTTTCATGGGATTTCTCATCCATACTAAAACTTGTGTTATGTTTTCACATAAGCATTCTATAAGTGTCATGTAAGTGCCTTTCACCTTTTTAATATCAGTATCAGCAAATAGTTTTGTCTAACAGAGAAAAGTGAGCTGTTCACCCAGCATGTATTTATACGTACAGAGGAACTTAACACAGAGAATGTTTCCATTTTTAAATGTCATAGTCCTTTAAAGATCACTTTCTTTATCATGAAATTTAGTAGCGAAAAATCCATTTGTGGAGAGGCAATAGATAAACTCGTGGGTTATTGTGCTTTTTGCACCTCTCTTCTTAGAAAATACACACCAATAGACAAATCTATCCCACTCCAAAGCTCTGTGCTTGGTCGGACCAGGAGCTGCCCCCACTCTTAAATCAACTTCAAGTCTCCAGTTTGCCAAGATGTGGAATGGTGTCATCATGTAGATACACTTGTGCCAAGAGGCAACTAGTGTTTCAAACAAAAATTTGAACAAGGAACCTTGCCTGCACAAACCCTAAAAATTACTTGGTCTCAGTAATCTGTATGCAGTAAAGCCACCTGAGCCCAAAGGTATCTATTGACTTAATCATAACACAGAGCTGGCTGGCCCTGCAGATGCTTGCGTCAAATTTATACAAGAGCCTACCCTACAAACAGCTACAACTCTAAATTAACAGATCTCTGGAACAATCTTCCTGTACCCAGTGCCAGTTCCAGAAAACAAAACAAAACAAACTCAGGTTTTCCCAATAGCCTGTTTTATTTCTCTTGGAGGCAGCAGCCAAAGCTGTGGCTCACCAGGCTCTGACAGTCCAAGCAACAGAGCCATCCTTGGCAGAATCAGAACAAACTGAGAAAGGCAACAACTGTGGGAGTCTATTCAAAGCTGCCCACACTTAGTAGCCCCAGACACCACTACTGGACCAGGCTTTCCAGCCCTTGATGGCTGTAGTACTGATTCTGAACAAGTCAGTCTCTCTAGACACAGCCCTTAACTTAGTTTACAGTTCTTTGCTAGCCTGAACAATGCTCCCAACCCTAATCTTAGCTTTACACTCAGGAGTTATTAGCAGTTCCAGATCAACACAAAACAAGCAGATCTCTGCTGATATATGCATTAGTATTACAATGGTGATCTTTAAAGCACGCAAACATACCCTTATGGAATCTGAACCAAAATCTGCTCTGATAATCTCTGCTGCACACAGATCTAATTTTTGGCTTTTCCTAGTAAGTGACAGTTTCACAATAAGTAAAGTCAAACAGCCTTTTCTGGCGTAGCCATAATCTAGTTTACAGGCTTCTTTTCGTATGAACCCAACATTCATCCCTAGCCACGGACTTAACACAGGTCTAAGATCTAGTCTTGACAATCTCCAAAACCTACTCTCCACATGTAACATTCAGGAAAGATGGATACAGACGGCTTATTCTGTCTTGCCATGGAGATAAAATGAGAGATTTTGATAGGTGTTGAGGGGAAAGTAAAATAGGTATCTCTATTCCTTACAAACACATGCATCCAAAACCCCAAATGTGGCAAATAATTCGCATGTCCACAAACCCACAGGGGAAAAACTAAACATTTGTCATGCATGACATGTATGTCCTATGTTCAAATATTTGCATTATCATTATTTTGCTCTAGATCTGTCAGTTGGATGAAAGGTTACTTTATTTAAAGATCTGCAAAATGGAATTACAAGTTTCAGGACTCTAAAGAAGATTTAATGTTTTCTTTTGTATGTCTTGTATGTGTAGATCATTGATTTTTGGTCCTTAACTTCTGTATGCTCAAAATTAAATTCAGTAGGTAATAGCTGACATGATGGACCAGAGTTTCGTCTCTAAATAACTATAAATACAGCTGAGATGTGCATTCTGTATAAACAGTATATCTATCTGTGAAGAAAATGTGAATTAAAATAGAACAGAATAGAACAAAAAGTATAGAAAGTAAAAGCAAACATGATGAACAGTATATTAAATTTTCCTTACCAGCTGAGGCAAAATAAACATGCATACTCATTAGGGGAAACAAAAAAAACAAACTTCAGGACAAGTGACAGACATTAGCAAACAATATTACCTACGCTGAAAGTCATAGCTGACATTTCCAGAATTCTGTCCCTCAACTTAATCGACTCTAAAGACCACATACTGCAAAAGAGACCTGAAAACTGATTTTCTGAGGCAATTTCAGACCACTTCTATACTAAGCAGCAGCGCAGAATATTTGAAAGCTTCCCAGACTAAGGAATGGTGGTGTAAATATAAAATTAATATTGCAACAGTATTGTATGCTGCCAGAGTCATATCATAGATATTTAAATGGGGACCGATTATTTTTTTTAGAATTAGTTTTAATGAGAATTACATTTTTTTACAATTGTGGTGAAAGCATGACCTTCCTTAAACTGTTGCAATCAACAGCTGATTTATTACCTTGCTAAATAAATATGCTGTTTTCTAGTTCCTCCTTGTCTTGAGGTGGAAAGCAACAAGATTAAACCTATCTCACCCTTACATTCTGTACTACAGACCACTAGGGGGAGCTGACATAATCTTTGCAAATTAAATTTGGAGAGTTTAGCTGATGATAGAGAGGGTTTAGTGAAAATGAGGATATTCACACCTTACCATCAAGTAAAGAAGAGAATATTCTTTATTCCTGTTGTGGTTTAGGCTGGCTGGATGCCAGGTAGCCAACAAAGCCACTCTATCACTCCACATCCTCAACTGGACAGGGGAGAAAAAAATACAACAGATGGCTCATGGATTGAGATAGGGACAGGCAGTGATCACTCACTAGTTACCATCATGGGCAAACCAGACTCGACTTGGGGAAATTAGTTTAATTTATCTCCAATCAAACTGGAGTAGGATAATGAGAAACAAAGCCAAAGATTAAAAACACCTTCCTCCCCTCCTCCGTTCTTCCCAGGCTCAACTTCACTCCCAAATTCTCTACCTTATCCTCCTCCTGGATGCTGCAGGGGGATGGGGAGTGGGGTTGTGGTCAGTTCATCACACGTTTTCTCTGCTTTCCTCCTCAATGGGAGGACTCCTCACACTCTTCCTATGCTCGAGCACAGGGTTCCTCCCACAGAAGACAGTACTCCATGAACTTCTCTGAAGTGGGTCCTTCCCATGGGCTGCAGTTCTTCAAGAACTGCTCCAGCATGGGTCCCTTCCCACGGGGTGCAGTCTTTCAGCAACAGGCTGCTCTAGAGTGGGCCCCAGTGGGATCACAAGTCCTGCCAGCAAATCTCCAGCATGGGCTCCTCTCTCTCCACAGGGCCACAGGTCCTGCCAAGGTCCTGCTCCAGCACGGGCTCTGCATCGGGTGACAGCCTCCTTCTGGCATCCACTTGCTCTGGCGTGGGGTCCTTCACGGGCTGCAGATGGATGTCTGTTCCATTGTGGACCTCCATGGGCTGCAAGGGCACAGCCTGACTCACCATGGGCTGCAGGGGAATCTGTTCTCCAGCACCTGGACCACCTTCTCCCCCTCCTTCTTCACTGGACTTGTTGTCTGCAGAGTTGTTTCTTTCATATATTCTCACTCTTCTCTCCTGTTGCAAAATCCCATTATGAAGTTTTGGGCTTTTTCCCCCTTTTTAAATATGCTATCACAGAGGCACTAGCACAGTTGCTGATTGTCTCGGCCTTGGCCAGTGGCAGGTCCATCTTGGAGCTATCTGGCTTTGGGTCTGTAAGACATGGGGGAAGCTTCTTGCAGCTTCTCACAGAAGCCACCCCTACAGCCTCCCCCGCTACCAAAACGTCACTGTACAAACCCAGTACACTTCCCCACTATTAAAAATTCTTCATGAAGCATTTATAAAATGTATCTGATCCATATGGAAGTAGTGCTGTCATCTCATCAGACTTCACCAGGACTCTTGATTCCATGCAACCTTGTAGCTGTTCCTTTGTTTCAATGTCCAATATTTGTCTGATTTTTCCCATTGTGTGTCTGATTGTGTGTCACCACTGGATGACATGAGGAAGAAGAAGAAACTGAGGAGTTTCCCCAGTCCAAGACAGGGGTGAATGTTGCTTAAATATAGCTTAGTTTCAGATATGAGTCTCACAAAATACCATCGAAAGGGAAGAGTTTTAATCACAAGGAAGAAGAATATTTTTCTATGAATCATTGCATTTCTTCTACAAATATGTTGCAATACCTTGCTGAACCTTGATCAGCCAGATGCCCCAAACACCTTTAAAGTTAGCTCTGCTTTGAATATGAAGATGAACTATGTGACTTTCAAAGACACTTTCTGACCTATATTTTTTCTGTGATATGGGGTTTAAGAAAACCAAGTGGAAAATACTCTTCTCAGTGTTTCTGTCTAAGTCCTTTTGTTATCAAAATAGATTCCATAACTTAGTGGAAGATGGTTGTATTAGTAGGACGATAAATTAGCAGTAGGAACTTGATGCAGACAGCCTATGGGACATTGCATAAGTCACCTTGTAAATAAGTTTTGTTATTTGTGAGATGGAGATATAAGTCATCTCCTCTTCACAATGGTGATCATCCAGCATGGTGACAGAAGTATTCAAGAGAGCATTAAATACCAGTCTACTTGTGAAATAAACAAACAGGGTCCAAAATACCGTGGTGATCTCTCCAGTTGCTCCCTTTCTTAAGAAGTAAAGCAAAGCATGATCTAATACATTTCTATGTAAAAAATAACAAGACTTGGTTGGTAGTAGGGGAAATACTTTTTTTTATGACGAAAAGGTAATTAAGACAATTCTTTCCCTTGAACATGGCCTCTAAACTGTCTAGTATACAGGGAAATTACTTTTTTTTTTTTAGCAAAACTGCTCAATACATCATCACAACTATTACTCGGCAGCTGAGATGGCTATTGGGGCAGCACTGAATAAACGACAGCTCCCACCTCTACTTTACAATTGTGAAGTGTTGTCTGCAAATGACACGATTTTGCAAGATCAGTCATCTCTACCCTACTGGTTCATGTGCTGTCAGAGTAATGGCTCTGACATTCTCAATATTGTTAGCAATAACGCTCCATTGACAAAAAGCAAAGAATGAGGGCACACGCAGCCTCAGGTTTGATAATATTTGCGTTTTTGCCCTTCGCAACATGACATGTGATGTGTATGCTTCTGTGTGTTGCCCTTTCTATGAACAAGTGCTTTGGGGGAGCTTACATAATCTTCTGCATGACCGGGTAGGCACCAGTAAAGCCAGCTTCCTTGTTCCTTCATGTCAATCAAACCAACCTGAAATTCGAATTAGATTAGCTCTGTGATTGAAATTATACTTTGCTATTGTAAAATTAAAAAAAAAAGAAAGTTTAAAACTAGATCTTAGTTCTGCCACAACATTTCCTGTAGGAAGAGACACATGGGTAAGAAAGCATCTGCAATGCAAATTTCGTAGTTCTGTTATCTTCCTACTTGACTTCATTTTAATTGCTTATGATGTTTTTGTAAACTTTCGGCATCTGAAACTCAAAGAAAAGGTAAAAATTTAGACTTTTTTTTTAATGTCTCAGTACTCAGAAGAGGAATGGCTTTTTCCTAACAGTTTTTGACTCTGGAGAGCACAGTGGGTTGAAATCTAAGCAGTTTAATGTAGTAGAGCCTGTTTTCAGGTTTGAGCATCTCTGGAATTTTTCCCAGGGCTTGTAACTGGTTTTGTCATCATGTCAGAAACTGGTATCATATTTTTGGCACTGTATATGTCGTTTGGGGAGAGAGCTCCCAAGCAGAAGAAGTCACATACCACCAGAGGGTGCCAATTGCTTTCATAAGCAGCATCTCCGAAATAATCTTGTCAGACAAACGCTGCATTATTCACTGCATGGGCACGTTCAGAACATTGTGCTGGGTATTATACAGACCACCAAAAGCCTCTGGGTGACACTTCTCATGAGTATAAAGCCATGCAAGCCAAAGCATGCAGCACAGCCCTTCAGTCAAGGGCAGCGTGGCAAATGCCTCTGAGACCAATTACAGAGGCAGGATGAGGTGTATAATTCGAATGACTGCCTGCAAGAGCTATGTTAAAGCATATGATGTTCCACAGCCGGGAAACCTGTGGGTAAATGGGTGAGTAACGAGGTGCGAAGACACAGGGATATGTTAGGAGTGCTCTCCTTACAGAGCAGGCAGTGAGCTCCCAGTGTAGCATTTAAACTGTGGTGTGTGTAGAGAATTTGGTCATTGCACGTGCGGCCCTCTGCATGGGTGAAATTTTCAAAAGTGTGATGGCACAGGAGGTTTCCTTGTTACAGAGCAATGCATTTGATAAGGATATTCCCTTGCCTTTTCCTCTCTGCTACTGCAGCTGCTCCCTTCTGCAAATGCTCCCATTATAAACAGCTTTAGTGCTTCTCTGAGCCTCCAAAGCAGCCATTAGCAGAAAACACAGAGGAAGGAAGACACGTTTGTGGGTAATTGTACTGATGGAACAACTTATGAATCCCAAGCATTTTAAAGTGATAAGAATCTCTTAGAGTTCTACTGTTACAGAGTATTTAGACTGGATATAAGGAAAAAATTTTTTACCACGAGGATGGTGAAACACTAGAACAGGTTGCCCAGAGAGGCAGTGGAGGCCCCATCCCTGGAAACATTCAAGACCAGGTTGGATGGGGCTCTGAGCAACCTGGTCTAGTTGAAGATGTCCCTGCTCACGGCAGGGGGGTTGGGCTAGGTGACCCCTAAAAGCCCCTTCCAACCCAAAGTATTCTAAGATTAAAGCAGTATGTATTCCAACAAATTGGATTTTTGTTTGCACAGATGTACACTGCACTGAAAGCATACGTAATACTCAAGCAGAGTTTAAAAAGCAGTGATGGTCCTACTTTGGTTTTGGTTTTTCTCTTTTTGTTGGGGGGGGGGACATGACGACCTGTAAGGGAGGTAAGAATGTCATGGATTTCCCTTGGCTGGCTATCAGGTGCCCACCTAGCTGCTCCTTTGCCCACCTACTCAACAGGACAAGCAGAAAATAGGATTGAAAAGCTCATGGGTTGACACAAAGACAGGGATATTGTTTACCAACAACTGTCACAGGCAAAACAGACTTCCCTTGGGGAAGACTAATTTAATTTATCAACATTTAAAAATAGAATGGGACAATGAGAAACAGAGACAAAAAGACCTTCACCTGTGGTCAGATCATAACAGCTCATCTCTGCTGCTCCTTCCTCCTCATATTTTTCCCCTGCTCCAGCGTGGGTCCTCCTCACTGTGGATATCTGTGTGCTTCACCACAGTCCTCTCTAGCAGCTGCAGAGGAGTCTCTGGTGCCTAGAGCACCCTCTGTCCCTCCTGCTTCTCTCACATCGGTGTCTGCAGGGTTGCTTCTCACACATTTTTCTCAGCCCTCCCTCTCAACTGCTGTGCAGCATAATTTACCCTTTCTTAAATACGTGTTCTGAGAGGTACCCCACCCGCAGCTCAGGGGTTCAGCTATGCCCTGGAGTAGGTCGGTTGGAGCCAGCTGTGACTGGCACATGGCAGCCCTGGCCCCTTCTCACAGAAACCGCCTTGCAGCCCACCAGCACCTGGGCAGCTTCAGCCACTACAAGGGATTAGGGAAAAACTAGAGAAATTAAATACGAAGATGAACAGAGACATGGAGAAAGGCTGAAGGAGGAAGAGGTATCTGTTGAGTTCACCAAGAAGCCAAGGCTTTCCTTGTTGAAGGAGGGAGCTGCAGGCTGTGTAGCAGGGCACCTGGGTCGTGCAGGACACCAGCCAAGTTGTGCTGTAGCCAGAGCTCTGGAAGAGTTTTCTAATGTAGAAGTATGGCCAACAAAAAAAAAAAATTACAGGCAGAATAATTAATGATAACCTTATTATGTCATTTTCTCTGAGGCTGTATTCCCAAAAGAAATAACAGATTTCATTTTAAGAGGGCGATGGGTTGAGAAGAAATTGGAGATTAGTTAAACTGAGGACTTCTCCATGCCTTGTGGCATCTCATCCTTGCAGAAATTTACTAGTTAGCTTTACGGTTTTGATATGAGATACTTTTGTATTTTACCTGTAAGCACATGAATAAATTTATGTGTCCACTCACATCCCATGCCAAGCCACTGCCTGACCCAAGGTCAGATGTTATTGACATCTTCCGTACTTTCCAGCAATTAGGTTTCTTCCCGGGCAACAATGATAAATCAATTAATTGTCTGGTAATTTAGTTTTAGGAAGGCTAAGAGCTTCAGGTAACCAAATGTGTCTGTGACAAATAGGAAATCTCATTCCTGGCTGTTGGGACTGTTGGTGAGCAGATCTGACCATCACCAAAACACAGCAGGGAAGGATGCTTACAGTTGCCTGCTGCAGCAAAGCATTTAAATATCACTGTTTGAACTGTGAAATTTGTCCTATTTTGAATGTGGTAGGACTTCTCACAGGCTTAAAGTTAAGCCACAATCCTCTGCTGAATCTAGGTCAAAATGATGTTAGGAAGGAGCTTGCACAACTAATGTGTTTGTACCACATTCCCCTCTGCCTC
The DNA here is from genome assembly GCF_030867145.1 of Opisthocomus hoazin. Lineage (NCBI taxonomy): Eukaryota > Metazoa > Chordata > Aves > Opisthocomiformes > Opisthocomidae > Opisthocomus > Opisthocomus hoazin. The sequence goes on along the minus strand of NC_134416.1, from coordinate 66,962,139 downwards.
CAGCTTCAGAAAAGGTGTCAGGTGTTTCCACGCAGCTGCCTCTGCTCAGAGCTGACCGAGCAGACAGAGGAAATACATTACAAAAGAATTGTCTGTATGTGGGGAAATGTTAACTCTTATGTCTCAAAGCATCGCAAGTGCCCATTAGCGAGGAAGTCAAGCGGTCAGTTGTTCTCAGGAGGGACAGATCAGCGTTCACTGCAGTGTTTGTGTTGCAGACCCTGACCTTGTAATGTGACCCATCCCGTAATTCCTTACCAACTCCTATCAGATCTGGAGATCAAGTGGTCAGGAAAGTCATCAGGAAACATACAGGAGACCGGATTTGCAAAGGCAGGGAGACACCTGCTTGTCCTGCATCTCCATGTTAAGTAGTTACAGGATTCCCTCCAGAAAATTTGCATATTTGGCAACTAAAATGATGACTATTTTTTATCGATTTCAGGCTGCTTCTACTGCACATGGAAATGACTATTTTTCTACTTTTCGTTATTGTCTTTGCTATGTTCTAAGTTTGTTTCAACTGCTAGGAATGTGACAGAATGGATCAGAGAGGTTTTGGCAAGAAATTGCCTGTCTGGGTTTGCATGACATTCCTGAGGCATTGACTGCAGGCTCATTCATGTCACACAAAGCCGTATCTTTGTTTTCAGAGTCTTGGGGACAAGAAGGCCATCTGAGGAACCTGAGGGAAACTCCACAAATGATCCTTGATGTTAGTGGGGCATATAAGAGTTCATGAAGAAGATCTTTTAAGGGATGGAAAGTGATTTTAAGTAGGTCACCCATGATTTCTGACCTGACAAGTGGGTTTGAAATGTATGGAGGAGTTGCAGATTGATTTCAAGTGGTTGTCAGTTTGGTTGTGGGTGGAATTATACATGGAAAAGCATGCATCCTCCTGTGTTAATAAAACTCTTCTGGTGTTCATGAAAATGGATATTGGTTAATGGTAGTATCTGACTAAAATTTGTTATCTTATTTGCTATTTCTGATGCCTTTTTGCTATCATTAGTACAACTTAGTACAAAGATGGCGGTCAGAATAGATGATACTCGGTCTTTTCCTTCTTTATACATAATTGCATTATGTTAATTCCTTAGAGACTGGGTCAGGTAAAGCCACTTGGAAGGGAGATTGTTCCTTGCATTCAGTGACTACTGATATTGCTCAAATACAGAAAACAGAAAAAAACTACCAGAGGTGCTGGGAAGAGCTGGAGGAAAGGCTGTCAGCAGTTCGAACAGCAAGACTGCAAGGCTGCTGAAAGGAGCAGGGGGAGGCCAGTTACAGTGGAGAAGGAAGGGATTTTCTAAGCTCCTTTTCTAAGCCGTACAGAGTTTGCTGCAGCTCAGAAAGTTATGGAGTGATTCAAACCAAGGCTGGAAGCAAGACTCACTGGCAAAGACATATAAGGCAATGGGTGATTCGAGCATGAACACTTTTATCCACATTATGCTTGCCCAAGTCACTTTGAATTTTCCCTGTTGAAGCTTGCTAGCTTGGTTTATAGTCTAATAAAATTGTGCTTTCAGAACTTAAAAGTCTTGGCCCTTATGGGGAGCTTTCTGTAGAAGAAGGTCTGAACACCTGAACATCTCAGAGCTCTCACCAATTCTGGAATACATCACAGGCTCTTAGGACAATTGCTGTTTATGAACTCTGCCTATGTTTTATCTATGCAGCTTTCATTCCCACTTCCTTGTTTTCATTAAAATAGCCATAAAATTGTTCATGTTGATGTTACAGCACAACTGTCATTTACATTGTCAGTATACATCCAGTTGATACCAGTGGGTTACAGTGAGATGTTTGCATCTAAATTTTTTTTAATGTTTATCACTACTTGAAACAAAATAAGTGAAATTTATGGCAACTTGCAAAAAAACAGTCTAGTGGAATCTTATTTGTGTGTCTGAATTATTTCTTGACTTGTCTGAAAACTCCAGATAACGTTCTGTGTACGGTTACATTTACTTCTTTGTACTTGTCTTCCTTTATCAAAAAATATATATTAAATTGAAAGTTTGAAGAGCTGCAAACCAGGCATAATTTTCCAAGAACCTGAATCACAAGAAACTTTAACTCCATTTCCAAATCCATATAATCTCAACCACAAGTCGCTAGTGGATAATTACTTTCTTGTTTAATTTGTATCCCCATCTAGGTATTTAGGTAGTTCTCATGTTCTCATACTCGTGAGAAAAAATAGGTGTAATGATTAAATGTTATTATTTGACAATTATTTTTACCATTTATTTCAAAATAAAGCAATAAAATAAAACCATAAAAATTAAAGTTACATCTAGAAATTTATTAGAAAGGTTGCAGAGTTCATTTTCCTTTTATGTAGCAGTAATTTTTATTATCCAAAGGCCTTGATTTCAAGATAGGATATTTTAAAACATCAATTGCTAGAGCTGCATTATAGGTCAAATGCAAAAAATGCAGCACAAAATGTAAATATATTTATGTAATTTACTCATAAATGATTCAGTGTTTAGACACCAATCTAATTTTGTTTAAGCTGTATCACTGTATGGTAGGTTACAAGATTTTGAAGTTTGAATTAAATTAATAGGCGATTTAGCTTGTGGGTGTGTTTTCCTTGTTTTTTCTCTCTGTTATTCTTCAATGTGGGGAAAAAAATTGCCTTTTGGGGGAAGAAAAAATAAAAAGGAATAGAGAAAGATCTTCCTCAGCAAATAGCTGCTCCTGAATTTCTTTCCATTTGACAGTCTACAGGTATGATGGTAAGTACCCACTTAGAGCTTCTAGCTTTCTCTTAGGTCTCTCTCCCATACTTATCATTTCGGGGGGGGGGGGGGAAGAACGACACAGTAGTAGCCTTTAGTAAGTTAAACTAAGTTTCTTAAATATTTTCCAAGTAGAAGTGATAATAATGAAAATAAATTCTGTGAATATATGGTGCATGGGTTAATTTAATTGATGTAGTGGCTCTGTGTAGGTGAGTATGATCTGCTTTGATTGACTGTATACCAGTCTCAGGGTTGCCCAAGATTTTGAACGGGCATATGTTTTGCAAATTTCCTCTGTTGTACAGATATGGAGTGCCAGATTCTCCCAGAAAGAAAATAGCTCCAAAAAAGAGGAAGTCAGATGCCCAGATGCTTGTTTTAACTTGTGTAGAAGAAAATTTTCCCATTTGGAAAGATGAGATTTCTCATTCTTTAATACAAAAAATATGTTTCAATTAAAAGATATACAAAAATTTCCCATCCCTAGAAAGAGATGACTTCAAGAAACAGAAAGCGCTTCTGGGGACCAAACCCTCAATTAACAAGCAAAAACTCAGTACAAAACCCTCAACCAAATATAAAATAGGTGGTGGAGTTATTTCTTTGTTTTGATTTGGACTGGGGGGGGAGGGGTTTTGTCATTTTGGTGGGTTTGGGGTCTTTTTTTAATATAGAATAAAAGCCTCTAAGTTATTAAGCTGGACTAAGATGTGAGCAAAACAAAAAACACCGATGAAATGCAGTGCAAGTTACCTGATGTCACTGACTCTTTTATATGCTTAGGGGAAAAAAGAAAAAAGAAACAAAAAATAAACTGACGTGATGTTTGAGCTGGGAGAAACATCCAGAGGAGTGGCCAACAGAAGGACCATGACACATGACAGTGGGAAATGACACAATCTTGTGCATGTGTGAGCTACCCTGAATGGCCATTGGGATTAGAAGTTCCTGTGCAGAGACTTCTTTTGACCTATTCTTCAGCTTGGTAGTAAAATTCCTGAAAACTCTCAGTCTTCAAGTACAAGGCATTTATACTGAATTCCCCACAACTGGGCTCTCAGAGTATGGACAGGGAGTTTTTAGGTGGGTGAAAACTTGATAGTGGGAAGGAGCCCTGGGTGTCTATTTCTCCAGTCATGTACAACAGGAAAGTGAAGGTCAGGGCTATTGATGGGTGGTTTTCTTAGCTACTTCTGTTTCAGTTTTTCAACTTGATGTGGTGTTTTCCCTTTATCCCTTTGCATAGATTCTGTTTGATTTAACTTACTTGTCATAGGGATGGAAGCGTTGCTGATTTGTGAGCATCCAAACTAAGAGATACAGATGTGTTTCAATGCTAAATCGTAACAAATGATTTTGTGAACGCAATTTCCAGCTATTAATGAAAGCTAAGAGACATGAGCTATAATCTCTTTCATGCTTTGAAGAGTGTACTGACATAAATATCTGGAGAGAACATACTAGTTCTGAAAAATTGCATGGTGTAGGGAGGAGGAAACATGCTTGACACTCTTGTTTTGAGCTAAGGAATAATGTTGGCAGAAAAGCAAATGGACATAATAGACCTCAGGAACCACTGGAGTAATAAGGTTGTAGATCAGCCTCCAGTAAACATTGTGCACAATACGATGGATTCTAGCTAAATTTTAGATAAAAGACGATACAACTACAAAAGTGAGGGCATAGTGCCATTAGGTCCCTGCTGTCATCAGAAAACACAGACACCTGAAATGTCTCCTAGTCTTACATGTTGAAGCTTCTTTTATTAACATGTTGAATTTTGAATTGTTAGTTTTCTGTTTAGTACCACTTGACTTCTCAGCACATGTTCTGTTCGAGTGTCTTCATTCTTTTCCAGTTTTACTTAGCAAAATAAGATATTTTCTTAAGTGAATCTTCTAAAATATATGACATTGTGTGCCATAAGAAAATGGAATTTAATACTTGGTGATCCATTGGATATGCTTGTTACTGCTTCTTCTCTACATAATGAAATGCTTATTCTCGTCTCTTAACTGCAGTAATGTTCAGTTTTCAAGTCTCAGGCTGCATATTTTCTATGTTATGGAATATTACTTTTTTCCCTCAGCAAACCATCATATAAAGGTTTTCTTGTACTCAATATTCTCAGTGTGTTGCTGTTTCCACTGAACAAAACAGGAGGCTCTCTATCTGTAATTGTGCTGAAGTGAATGCTCTGCTATAGCACTCACCAGAGTCATGTTTTCTGTGTAATAAAGTCTCAGTGTTGGAATAGAAATTTACCCTACAAATGAGAAAGATTAATTAAAATATAAGAAGTACCAAACAGAAAAAGTTTTATTTAAAAAAAAATTAGCCATCCAAATAAATGTAGGTTATTTTGAATTGTTAAAGTTTTATATTTGTATTGCAATACCATAAATGTTTCTAAAGGGAAAGATAAAACCTCAACAGGGCTTATTATCTCATCTGCAGGTTCTATCCATTCAGATGGAGATGAAACCTCCTCTTGTAAATCAGGTTGGCTTGCAGTGGCTTTCTATCCCTACTCCAGTCCCAGCTTGAACTCCCTGTGTACTCAGAACTGTACAGAGCATTTCACTGGCGGTTCCACTAGGGCCTTGTGCAACAGCTGTACTTCTTCCCTATTCCTGCTCTGAATGTTGTGTTTGTTTTCATTCCTTTTTCTCTCCCTCTGAGCGGACCAAAGGAAATGTTCCTTGTGATTTCAGTCATTCAGAAACAAATGACAATATCTTTGTAGGTCTCTTTTGTAGATCTGTTTTCCTGAATTCAGGCTTGAAGTCTTTGAAGACTACCTCTGACAGTATGAAACTTTTCATAAGAGGAAGTTTTTGTCCTTTTATTTTACTGTTATTTTTTGTGCTCCCAGCATTTTAATTACAGTCTGGTTATTACCACTTTTCCTGTTGTTCCCCAAAATGAAATCTGTGGGAGCAAAGAATAATTGGATTCATGATAAATCTCAAAAGAAACTGAAACTGAGGCTATGATCTTTTGTTTGTTTCTTTCTGTAGACTCTTAGTCTGATAGACGGCACCTTCAGACATTAGCATTTGACTACTCTGAATACTTCTGACATTTGAAGACATCATAAATAATCATTTAACATAATACGCCCTGGAGATTTGAACAATTCTTGAATAAAACTGTATATATGTAAAAACTGAATGTACTGGTTTCGCACGTTGGCTCGGGCTTATTCTAAAACATAATTACAATGTCAACTTCAGACATGGAGACAGGTGCTATTAGCAAAAAAATATTGAAGACAAATTTTTTGGAGGAGGAAGAAAATCTGCCATTGAAGTTAAAGCGGAATTAGCTGAACTTTTTCACCCTATGTAAGGTCTGATACTCCACAAATAGTTGGGATATCTGGAAAGCTTGTGCTCTGGCAGCCTTTATCAGTTGTGCTAGACTGTGTTTTCTTCAGTTTCTTGTATCACAGAGCTAACATTTTTTTTCGTTAGTAGTATGTTAATATTTGTATGGTACAGGGTTAATGAGCCTTGTCATATAGCTGCCTTAAGTCCCATTATACTTGTGCCATTATTAAAAACATCTCTCATGATCAAAACAATTGTCTCTGAAACAGCTATAAAAAGAGGATACATTGCATATTAACAATGTCACTTTGGGAAAGATATGTTTTAATACCATATATACCAGAAGAAATAAACATTGTGCACAGAGTCTTTAATTAACACTATTGCTTTTAAGTGTTGATAATCAGGATTAATGTTGTTGGTTATCAAGTGCAATTTTTTCTGCCACAAATATAATACGGGATTTAGAAACTGAGCATTAGGGTGCTGACCTTAATTTTCCCCAGGGCAAAATAAAGCATTATGCTGACTCAGACTCCTTCCATCTTCATGGCAGAACGACATAGACATTAATTTAGGCGATTTTTTTCTGTCTTTGTGTAACTTAGTATGTAAATTTCCATTATTTGAAGTTTGTGCTGCTTTCAGATACAATATCTTAGTGTAACATTTATAATCATTGTTGAATTTTATATGCTTTGGACTAGAGGATACGAAATAAGAGAAGAGAAAAAAGGAAATAAATCGTCCATATAACTCAACAGTAATTAGGAGTTTTATTAAATTACATTGCAGTGAGCCCTTAGTAGTTTCTGAAGGCAAAAGAAGAAAGCATATAGAAGAGCCTTCTGTAAAACCACTCTAATGATGCCAACCCCTGTGTTCACGTTTCAGTCAAGCACTGTAGTATTCAGCCTATAAACTCTCACTGAAAACAGAGGGAGAGGTGTTTGTCACGGTTTAGCCTGGCTGGATGCCAGATAGTCACCAAAGCCACTCTATAACTCCACATCCTCGACTGAACAGGGGAGAAAAACTATGATGAAAGGCCCATGGGTCAAGATAAGGACAGGTAGAGATCACTCTACCTAATGATCTATCTAGAGATCACAGTTACCATCATGGGCAAAACAGACTCAGCTTGGGAAAATTAGTTTAATTTATCTCCAATCAAATTGGAGTAGGATAATGAGAAACAAAGCCAAAGAATAAAAACATCTTCCCCCCACTCCTCCGTTCTTCCTTCCAGGTTTCTCAGGCTCAACTTCACTCCCGAATTCTCTAGCTCCTCCTCCTGGGTGGCACAAAAGGATGGGGAATGGGGTTGTGGTCCGTTCATCACACATTGTCTCTGCTGCTCCTTCCTCCTCACATTCTTCCTTTGCTCCAGCATGGGGTTCCTCCCACGGGAGACAGTCCTCCCCAGGAACTTCTCCAATGTGAGTCCTTCCCATGGGCTGCAGTTCTTCAAGAACTTCTCCAGTGTAGGTCCTTCCTATGGGGTGCAGTCCTTCAGGAAAAGGCTGCTCCAGAGTGGGTCCCCCACAGAGTCACAAGTCCTGCCAGAAAATCTTCTCCAGCATGGGCTCCTCTCTCTCCACAGGGCCACAGGTCCTGCCAGGACCCTACTCCAGAATGGAGTCTCCATGGGGTCACAGCCGCCTTCCGACATCCACCTGCTCTGGCATGAGGTCCTCCATAGGCTGCAAATGAATATCTGTTCCACCGTGGACCTCCATGGGCTGCAGGGGCACAGCCTGCCTCACCATGGTCTTCTCCATTAACTGCAGGAGAATCTCTGCTCCAGCGCCTGGACCACCTCCTCCCCCTCCTTCTTCACTGGGCTTGGTGTCTGCAGAGTGGTTTCTCTCACATATTCTCACTTTTTTCTCCTGCTGCAAAATCCTATTATGCAGTTTTGGAGGTTGTTTTTCCCATGCTTAAATATGTTATCACAGAGGCACTACCACAGCTGTGGATTAGCTTGGTGTTGGCCAGTGTCAGGTCCATCTTGGAGTCAGCTGTCATTGGCTCTACGGGACGTGGGGGAAGCTTCTGGCAGCTTCTCACAGAAGCCATCCCTGTAGCTCCCCCGCTACAAAACACCTACTGCACAAACCCAGTGCAGCATTACAATCTAAAAATTCTGCTTTCTTGCTTTCTACACCATTACAGATACTACCCAAAAGGATAATGGGAGCAAATCCCTGTCAATTTTTGTAATGCACAACTTCACCCCATGTTATGGCTATTCTGTGAGCACTGAAGTGTTCGGTCATGAAAGATGCAAGCTACCAGCTACTTCATAATATCTCTCGTGAAGATATCAAGTCAAGTCTTGGTTGTTAACCATAAAAGGTGAGGGCTAACCCAACAAACTGTGATATTGTTACAATGGTGTTCTGCAAATAATCACAGATGCCAGTCTCTTGGGTTTTCTCAGTAGTCTTGAAACGAAGGGTAGCAGTGTTGTCCATTGTCTTTGTGTTGCTCCTCTAAGCTCTACAATAGTTATTTATAATTCATAAGTTAAGGAATATGAAATCACTGCCCTGGTTATTTATAGAACTGACTCTCCATTTTTGATAATAATTTTAAATTAATAATGTGAAAATCTATTGATTTTATTTATGTGTTTCATTTAATATACAGGAATACTTGTTGGGGCATTTATAGAATAGTAAAAATAACTCAAAGGGATAGACGATAGCTAATATTTAAAGCCTGCATTGAAGAGGGACTTGGATTGTTGTGATTTTAAATTATTATTATAACTTTTGATCTCAAGGCAGGGCTACACACACACACATACGGAAGTGCTTTAAAGAAAGTATTGCACAATTTTAACACAGACCTTTTATGTTGGTGAGTTAGCATTCCCCAAACAAATTAGACCTTACGCTAAGAGATACGACAATAGAACACAATGGATGCTGTTCTTAATTCTTACAAATTTATAAGTCCTGTAGCTCTTAGTCTTTTATTTTCTTTAAATATTGAGTGTAGGAACCACTTGATCCTTGAAGAAAATCAGCACCAGATTTACTCTGAGTCAGAAAGGAGATAGACATTGCTCCATACTCTGAAAAATAAAAATTTCGGATGATTATAAACAGAAATATTTGACCTCATTTGTCGTTTGGTATGTAAGAGCGTCTATTAGCCAAAATTATTTGTCAGATTTCTTGGCTGGTTGTGATACATACACTGGAGTGCTGCGATGGATGGCTATAAACTCTTCAGAAGGGATAGGTGAGGAAAGAGAGGTGGTGCGGTGGCTCTGTATGTTAGGGACTGCTTTAACTGTGTGGAGCTCAATGATTGTGATGACCAGGGTTGAATGCTTATGCATAAAGATAAGGGGAAAAGCCAAGAAGGCAGACGATCTGCTGGGAGTCTGTTATAGACCACCCAACCAGGATGAAGAGGTAGATGAAGTTTTCTACAAGAGGCTGGCAGAAGACTCAGAATTGCTAGCCCTTGTTCTCATGGAGGACTTTAACTTACCGGACATCTGCTGGAAATATAACACAGCAGAGAGGAAACAGTCTAGGAGGTTCCTGGAGTGTGTGGAAGACAACTTCTTGATGCAGCTGGTAAGTGAGCCCACCAGGGGAGTAGCCTCGCTAGACCTGCTGTTTACTAACAGAGATGTGGTTGTTGGAGGCTGTCTTGGACTTAGTGACCATGAAATGGTAGAGTTCTCGGTTCATGGTGTAGTAAAGAGGGGGGCCAGAAAAACCAGCACATAGAATTTCAGAGGACAGACTTTGGCCTGTTCAGGACGCTGGTTAAGAGGGTCCCCTGGGAGAGAGTCCTGAAGGGGAAAGGGATCCAGGAAGGCTGGACATTCTTCAAGGAGGAAGTTTTAAAGGCACAGGAGCAGGCTGTCCTCATGTGCTGCAAGACGAAACAGTGGGGAAGACAACTGGCATGGCTGAACAGGGAGCCCTTGCTGGGATTCAGGAAAAAAAGGCAGGTCTACTACTTTTGGAAGAAAGGGCAGGCAACTCAAGAGGAGTACAGGGGTCTCGTTAGGTTGTGCAGACAAGAAACTAGAAAGGCAAAAGCCCAGCTAGAAATCAGGGTGGCCACTGTTGTAAAGGAGAACAAAAAATGTTTTTACAAATACATCAACAACAAAAAGCGCCAAGGAGAGTCTCCATCCCTTATTTGATGTGAGGGGGAATATCGCCACCAAGGATGAGGAAAAGGCTGAGGTACTTAATGCCTTCTTTGCCTCAGTCTTTAATAGTCAGATTGGTTATTCCCAGGGCAGTCAGCTCCCACTGCTGAAAGATAGAGAAGGAGAGCAGAACAAACCTCCCATAATCCAGAAGCAAGCAGTTAACGACCTGCTATGCCACTGGGACTCTTACAAGCCTAAGGGGCTGGATGGGATCCACCCAAGAGTGCTGAAGGAACTGTCAGAGGAGCTGGCCAAGCCACTCTCCATCATCTATCAGCAGTCCTGGCTAACAGGGGATGTCCCAGATGGCTGGAGGATCACCAGAGTAACACCCATCTACAAGAAGGGCCCGAAGGAGGATCCTGGGAACTGCAGACCTGTCAGCCTGACCTTGGTGCCAGGCAAGATTATGGACCAGTTGATCTTGAGTGCACTCACTGGGCATGTGAAGGACAACAAGGAGATCAGGCCCAGCCAGCATGGGTTCATGAAAGGCAGGTCCTGCTTGACCACCCTGATCTCCTTCTATGACCAGGTGACCCGCCTAGTGGATGAGGGAAAGGCTGTGGATGTTGTCTACCTGGACTTTCGTAAGGTCTTTGACACTGTTCCCCACAGCATCCTTTTGAAGAAACTAGCTGCCCATGGTTTGGATGGCTGTACTCCTTGCTGGATAAAGAACTGGCTGAATGGCCGAGCACAGAGTGGTGGTGAATGGAGTTAAATCCAGTTGGCGGCCGGTCACAAGTGGTGTTCCCCAGGCCTCAGTTTTGGGTCCGGTCTTGTTTAACATCTTTAATCAATGATCTGGATGAGGGGATTGAGTGCTCCCTCAGGAAGTTTGCAGAAGGACACCAAGATGGGTGGGAGTGTTGATCTGCTTGAGGGTAGGAAGGCTCTGCAGAGGGATCTAGACAGACTGGATCAATGGGCCGAGGCCAGGTATATGAATGTCAACAAGGCCAAGTGCCGGGTTCTGCACTTGGGTCATAAAATCCCCATGCAATCCTGCAGTCTTGGGGAGGAGTGGCTGGAAATTTGCCTGGCGGAAAAGGACCTTGGGGTGTTGGTTGACAGCTGGCTGAACATGAGCCAGCAGTGTGCCAGGTGTCCAAGAAGGTCAACAGCATCCTGGCTTGTATCAGGAATAATGTGGCCAGCAGAAGAAGGGAAGTGATTGTGCCCCTGTACTCAGCACTGGTGAGGCTGTACCTTGAGTACTGTGTTCACTTTTGGGCCCCTCCCTATAAGAAAGACATAGACTTGCTGGAGTGTGTTCAGAGAAGAGCAATGAGGGTAGTGAAGGGTCTGGAGACCAGGTTGAGGAGCAGCTGAGGGAACTGGGGCTGTTTAGTCTGGAGAAAAGGAGGCTGAGGGGGGATCTTCTTGCTCTCTGCAACTATCTGGAAGGAGGTTGTATTGAGGCAGGTGTTGGTCTCTTCTCCCAGGTAACTAGTGATAGGATGAGAGGAAATGGCCTCAAGTTGCATCAGGGAGATTTAGATTAGGTATGAGGAAAACTTTCTTTACTGAAAGAGTGGTCAGACTTTGGAACAGGCTGTCCAGGGAGGTGGTTGAGTCACCATCCCTGGAGGTGTTTAAAAAATGTGTAGATTTGGCACTTTGGGACATGGTTTATCAGGCATGGTGGTGTTGGTTTGACCGTTGGACTTGATGATCTTAGATGTCTTTTCCAACCTATGATTCTAAGATTCTATGATTCTATGATCCACTGACTCATTTTCCATTGAACCTTGTGGGCTGATGTTTCATAGGAGGTAGTATAGCATTGTAAACATCATGAATGGGGTGAATCTTAAACTGTGTTGCTGTTGTAATTATGTTTTTTGAAAATCTGAAAACTTAATGAGGAGTCTTTATTGCACAAGAAATTACTGAGAGAAAATAATTTAGCTGCAAAGTGAGTGTGTTTTAAATTAAGAATTAGTATTTTGCATTTCTGTTATTTCTCAATAATTTGTATTTCCTTGTGATCTACCTTACACTCCTTGACAAATACAAATAATATCAAAATGCATTTTCTAGTACTTTTTGTGGACCAAACTCAAATTAGGGGCAATACTCCTGTATTAAACTCAGAAGAACTCTGCAGAGAAAAGAAACTCAAATGGAGGTCAATCATTTATTTGCTTCAGTACATACATACCATGTGCTTTGACATGAATTTGCAGACAGTAATGATGACTACTGATAGCCCACAATGGTGTTCTGTCCAAACTCTACTACAACAACTAGCTAAAGCTAGTCACATCTTTTCGTTTTCTGAACTCCACATAAGATGCTTTTCCTCCTTTCTTCAACAGAAATACAACCATTACAGTAAAGAAGAAGGTACTAAAAATGCTTTATCTTCAGATACCAGGGTAAGGAGGAACACATGGTTCCACTGGGCTCCTTTCTCTTTTACTGCCTGACACGGATCTTTGTGCTGATTTTTCTGTGTGAGAGCTGAGACACTCAAATTGCTAAATGTGAATCGGAGGGGACTTTAGCGCAAAGAGTAAAACTGCACTTAAAGTAAAGTTATTTTTCATATTTAAATATCTAAGTATCTCTTGCGAGTTAGACTTCTGTCTGGGGTTTGTGTGCTTGGGGGGAAGGGTTGTTTATTTTGTGTCTTCTCAAGCAAATTTCATAATAACACGCTTATATGAGCTAGAAAACGCACTTCAAGCTTTGCTACCCTGATTCTTAGTATGGTGCAGCCAAAGGCTTTCTGGTAATCAATAAATTCCTGTAGAAGGATTCACTTAAAGTATCTTACTGATTTCTTTAGATTCATAAGGTAAAAATCTATTTCCAATTTCCTTTGCTCTGACTAAATGATACACTGTTTGAAAGGCTTTTTAATCTTGCAGTGACTAAATGCATTATACATCATTGTCTTGGAATGCCTACCAAGGGGAAGACTTTCAGTATCTTGTTTTTAAACAGTGTGAAGTAGAGAATTTTGATACTTCTGATACTTATGAGAGAAGCAAACAAAATATTTCCATTTCTAACTGCACTCATTCTGCATGTTTTGGTCTTTATGAGCTCTGTTAATATTATGGGTAAGACAATATTTTCCCATCAGGAGTGTTGGTAATAAAAAATCTGATTTCATCCTTTCTTATTTATATTGCAGTAATAACACTGGATGGTTTTTTTCATTTATGTTACATTGTCTGAAGGCATTTTCACTCCAGAGGTAGATTCTTGAATCAATTCTAGGGTAGACAGACGTTAATGCAGCACCTCTGAGACCCAGGTATTTATTATGTGTACTAATACACACTGTTATGTGTACTTTTTTAGAAATCTGTTGCATCTTCAATACTGCTAAATAGCAGGCCTCTTTTTTTTTTCTTTTTTTTTCCTACAGCCGGGGTTGAAAGACTCCAATATTCCAAATGTTAAACTATCAAGACAGGCAATTATGTGTTAATCAGTTTTGTCAATTCAGCCTGCTGTGGTTCTTGTATTTTGCTTGCTACCTTGTTTGTGCTTTGTCTTTTTCAGAACATCTACAAAACTTGATTTATTTTGCTTGCAGAGTCTCCGATAGTCATAATATGTTGTTCTGTTGTATTGTTACTATGGTGGCCAATTCCCTGTACAAACACGTGTCATTGAGCTAAGGGCTATAAAATGTGTAATATCATTCTTAATGCCATGTTTCAGATTATCTAGCCTTCTCCTGACCTTTCTCCAAAGTAAAAAAATCTAAACCCAAAATCCTTGCTCAAACTTTACACAAAATCTTTTTCCCTTCCTATTACAGTTGTCAGGCCGTTCATACTTTTCCGAATGAATCTCATCTAGCAATTCATTTAATTTTTTTCACATTTTTGATCTGCCTCTGAGATGGTACCAACAGTCTCCAGTAGGTTAAGAAAAAATGAAAAAACTTTAATTATCAGTGGTTATGCAGGAGAACGATGCACTGAGATAGCTTTCTATTTGCCTGTTTCCACCTTTTTCAGTCAGATGTGGAAATGCTTCTAATATGCTTTTCATCTTGGAAAAGTACTCCTCTAGTGGCTGCAATATTTATTGACAGATTAACTATATGGCAGGGTAGCATTCAGACTCCATTATGAAAACAAGAAATCAAAATTCCAACCTGGGATTTTCCTGTGGTTTTCTCAAACTAAACAATGTCAGGTAAAATATGCACTATTTTCAGATAGACAGAAAACTCCCTCAATCTGTTAATTTAATTGGTAGGAAAAAGTAAAACCTGAGTTGCACTTTTCAGGACTCTTCAGGCTCAATGCATGTTCATAATAATATGTCCTACCTTGCTGTTTGATTCAGAGTGCAAGTTAGGAGGGTTTGCCTGGAACATCTTCCTTTAGTTGCAGGTAGAAAATGCTAAATGGGTCTCAGAAATAATGACTTTCATAGAAGAAAGACTCATTCCTAACATAGCAATGCTAAGAGCAGTTGAGGCCAGAGATAAGTTTGAGCTGACCTCTTCTGCATTGTGACCATTATTGATAACACAAAGCTATAACAAGAGAGTGAGCTTTTCACTCCAAATAATGTTCAGACTTTGTATTAAAGAAAAAGGAAAAAAAAAAGGAAAACCAGAAAAAAAGCAGCTTAGTCTAAGGTGATACCATATCGCTCGAAGGAAACCATTTAGAAGTAGTTCCTGGTTGTGTGCAGTATTCAGTTACTGAAGCTGTTGCCAGGCTCAGGAAGGACAAGAGTGACTGAGAAGACCCAGCACAAATTCACTAAGGGAAATTATGCCTGGCCAACATGATAGCCTTCTGTGATGAGATTAGTGGCACTGTACAAGGGGAGAGCCCTGGGTGTTTTTGACTTTGACTCCTGCGAGGCTTTTGGCATGTCCTCCCATAGTGTATTTATAGGTAAATTGAAGAGATATGGATGGAATAAATGGATAAGAAGCTTGACAGAAGACTGTCTGGAGCTCTGCTCTGAAAAACTTGTAATCAATGTTTGTTACTAGAAGCATTTCTCAGTTTGCTACTGGACCAAACCGGGGAAGGTAGTCAATGCTTTGGAGTGCAGAGCTGCTATTCAGAAGGATCTCAACAGGCTGGAGAAGAGGGCTGACAAGAATCTCAAGAAGTTCAGTGAAAGGAAATAAAAAGTCCTACCTGGGAAGGAATAACCCCACACCGCCATACTGGCTGGGGCATAGAGAAAACATGTTAAACATGTTTCATCAGTGTGTCCTTATGGTGACGTTTTCTACAGATGCATTCTGGGCTGTATTAGCAAGAATGTAACCTATCGGCTAGAAGCACTTATTCTCCTCTATGCGATGCTTGTGAGACTGTATCTGGAGCACTGTGTCCAGTTTGGGGTTTTGCAGAAGGAGACGGACATACTGGAGTGGATCCAGCAGAGAGGCACGAAGATGATCAAGGAGTTGCAGCACACGAAGTGCAAGAAGATGGTGAGAGAACTGGCTTTGTTCAATCATAAAAAGAGAAGGCTAAGGAGAGTTCTAGTTGCTGTCTTCAGATATATCCTGGTAAAAAATATAGTTGAAGATAAATCCTGGAAGGGCACAGTGACAGGATGAGAGGCAACAAACACAGTCTGTAACATTTAAAATTCCAGTTACGTACTACGAAAATGTTTTTACTGTGATACAGAACAATACAGGTGATTAGCTGCCTGATGTAAAGGGTCCCTACTGTGAGAAGAAAGTTGAACCAGATAACCTCCAGAGGTCACTCCAACCTAAATTACTTGGTGATTATATGCTAAAACATATTTTGCATTTCTGTGTGACTACTTCACTAATATTCAAACTCATGAAGATAGCCTTTTGTTAGAAGATATTCATCTGGGTATTTTACTACTACAGATCTATTTATTTACACAGAAGATACAGAGAGAATATACTATTTCTTTGAACTCAGCAGGGACAAATATCAGAAGGCAGTTTCTCAGCTCATAGTTCACATTTCCTTTTCCATCCAGCTTTAGGAGTTTTCTTGTCTGTTTGGGGTTACTTTGTGTTGTTCTATTTTAGTTTGGTTTATTTGTTGGGGATTGGGGTTTTAGGTTTTTTTTCATTTTTAGGCAAGAAGAAAGTCAGTTGACATTCTTAACACAACTGTCTGTCTAGAAAACATAATTTATTTTGAGATTGAGTGGAAGAGAAATTATCATAATTTAGATGAAGCTAGAAGCCTTGACATTTTGTAACTGCATGATTTTCTTACATAAACTTTGACACTTTCACTGCAAGATGTGAAAATAAGAGGCCCTCAGACAGGCAGTTGATATACCATTGCATGACAATTATATCAAGAGATGTAAATTTCGCTGGGGTGTGTTTTCTTGTTGTGAGACGTTCATTTTAAACCATAAATTCATATTCATTCTAGACATATATCCTGGTTTCGTCTTGGATAGAGTTAGTTTTCCTCTCAGTAGCTGCTGTGTTTTGGATTTAGTGAGAGAAGAACGTTGATAACACTGATGTTTTCAGTTGTTGCTATAAATTAAGGACTTTTTCGAGTTTCCCATATTCAGCTAATGAGCAGGTGTGCAGGAGTTGAGAGAGAGCTTAGCCAGACAGATAGCCAAGCTGGCCAATAGGAACATTCTATACCATAAAGGTCATGCTCATTTTATGAAAGGGGCTGGCCAGGGTCGGAAATCAATTGGCTTTTCTCAGTTCCCGTGAGCTTTGAATCCTCTCTTGGCCAGGAGTTAAAACTTTTTCTCGGGCTACGAATCAGTCATTGGGTGATGCGAAAAACTGCATTGTGTATAGTTTGTTTTGCATATTCATAATTTTCATTATTATTATCATTGCTATTATTAGTATTATTATCAGTATCTCCTTTGTTGCCTTATTAACCTGTCTTTATCCCAGCCCATGTGTTTCCCCTTTTGTCCATTTCTCCTCCCCATCCCACTGTGGGGGGAAGCGGATGGGTGAGTGAGCAGCCATCCAGTGCTTAGTTGCAAGTTGCTGGGTTAAACCACGACAACTTAACACCAACAAGCTCTTTCAAGGTCTGTAAAAGCTCAGAAATGAAACACATGGTTGTGTAAAGTCATCAACAACCTTCATAACAATATACTAGAAGTATATCTCTATTCTTCAACAAGATGTTTGTTCTGTTTGTTATTTTGGGGGGTTCATCTGAGGTTTTTTTAAGACATTCATAAAATGCTACAGTCTTTTAGGATTCGGTGACACAAAAAGCCCACCAAAGAAACATTAAGGTGTTCCTTTCTTATTTTAAGATATAAACATTCTCTGTGTAGACAGAATGTTTGTAAAATTACCATCAAGTAAGGAAAAGTTTTATTAATCGGACAGTTTTCTTACTTTTTACTGGCATACTTATGTATAGTTTAAAGATAAAAATCAGACAGGTGAACTGAAACAACTTTAGCTATGCAGTTCCTTGCAAAAAAGGCCAGCTCTTCTCAGCCTTCCTGGCATATTGCTCCACATTCCAAGTAAGATAATTATTTAGAGTATAGTATACTTTAATAGACATAATTTATTGAGCACTTTTTAAAATCACTGGTGCATAACTATGTATTTCCATTATTTCATGTGATTCATCTTTCTCTGGTTGTATTTGAATGTCTAATTCCTATTCTGCAATAATTGTATTGTGTAGGAATTCCTGTATGTGACTGTAAAGATTGGTATAGTTATTGTATCTTAACCACTTTTACGGCATGTACATACATGTCTTATGGGCCACTCTTGTACTTCAGTACCGTGTGGCTCCTCCAGTCAGAACTATTAGCAGTAAAAAGCATTCATTTTTATCTCTTTACTTGTATAACAATTCCTCCTCTTGTTCAAAAAGGAGTGCATTCTGACATAAAAATGAAGTGTGGGTGAAAAGTTCTCAGGTGAATTTTCCTTTACAGGAATAATAATTGCATTAAAATTTCCACAATGATTGGCATACAGAGTGGAAGCTATACTGTAAGGTAATTGCAGAACAGAAACTGGGTGTTGTAGAAATTACTTTTTTGCCTCAGTCTTTATCAGCAAGTTCTCCAGCCATACCACCCAAGTCACTGATGGCAACAGTAGGGCCTGGGAGAATAACAAACTGCCCATTGTAGGAAAAGATGAGGTTCGACAACATCTAAGACACCTGAAGCTGTACAAGTCTGTGGGACCTGATGAGATGCACCCACAGGTCCTGAGTGGATGAGGTTGCCAAGCCACTATCCATCATATCTGAGAAGTTGTGGCAGTCTAGTGAAGTTCCCAAATGATTGGTAAACAGGAAACATAACTCCCATTTTAAAAAAGGGTAAAAAGAAAGACCTAGGGAACTACAGGCCAGTCAGTCTCACATCTGTGCCTGGCAAGACCCTGGAGCACACCCCCCCTGGAAACTATGCTAAGGCACATGGAAAATAAGGAGGTGATTGGTGACAGCCCGTATGGCTTCACAAAGGGAAATCGGCCTTCTATGACAGGGTTACTCTGTTGGTGGATAAGTGATGTTATCTACCTAAACTTGTGCAAAGCATTTGACATTGTCCTGCATGAAATCATTGTCTCTAAATTAGAGAGGTATGGATTTCATGGACGTACCACTCGGTGGATAAGGAATTGGCTGGATGGTTGCACTCAAAGAGTTGCAGTCAGCAGCTTGATGTCCGAGTGGAGACCAGTGAAGAGTGACGTTCCTCGGGGGTTGATTTACTGTTTAACATCTTTGTCAGCAGCATAGACAGTGGGATTGAGTGCACCCTCAGCAAGTTTGCCAACGACTCCAAGTTGTGTGGTGGGGTCAACATGTTGGAGGGAAGGGGTGCCATCCAGAGGGACCTTGGCAAGCTTGAGGAGTGGGCTTATGTGAACCTCATGAAGTTCAGCAGGGCCAAGTGCAAGGTCCTGCACATGGGTCGAGGGAATCCCAAGCACAAATAGAGTCTGGGTGGAGAATGGATTGAGAGCAGCCCTGAGGAGGATTTGTGAGTGCTGGTTGACAAGAAGCTCAGCATGACCCGTCAGTGCTCACTCACAGCCCAGAAGGCCAATCATATCCTGGGCTGTACCAAAAGAAGCATGGCCAGCAGGTCAAGGGAGGTGATTCTGCTCTTCTACTCCACTCTGGTGAGACCCCACCTGTAGTACTGCGTCCAGCTCTGGAGCTCTCAGCACAGGAAAGACATGGACCTGTAGAAGTAGGTTCAGAGAAGGGCCACAAAAATCATCAGAGGGCTGGAACACCACTCTTGTGAAGAAAAGCTGAGAGAGTTGGGTCTGTTCAGCCTGGAGAAGAGAAAGCTCTGGGGAGACCTTATAGCAGCCTTCGAGTACCTGAAAGGGGCCTACAAGAAAGTTGGAGAGGGACTTCTTACAAGGTCATGTAGTGATAGGACAAGGGGTAATGGCTTTAAACTGAAAGAGAGTAGTTTTAGATTAGAAATATGAAAGAAATTCTTTACTATGAGGGTGATGAGGCACTGAACAGGTTTCCCAGAGAAGTTGTGGATGCCCCCTCTCTGGAAGTGTTCAAGGCCAGGTTGGATGGGGCTTTGAGGAACCTGGTCTAGTGGAAGATGTCCCTGCCCACGCCAGGGGGGTTGGAACTAGATTATCTGTAAGGTCCCTTCCAACATGAACTGTTCTATGATTCTATTAAAGATTTTTGTGGTTACCTATTCCACATTGTTAATGAATGTTGTGAAGCAATACATTGTTGCTATTTTTTTTTTTTTTACATTATCTCTGAACATTTTATACAGATTGTGAATATATTTAGGGAGATGTTTTTCCGTAGAGAAGTTATAGTTGGTTTATTTGATCAGATGTTGTTTTATTTCTTTTGCACTCAGTTACAATAAGGTTCACATTTGGTCCAGAACAGGTTCTAGTATTTTTAACTGTCACAGGAGCGTGTTATAGAAAAATCCTTAATATATATGTAAGAAATGTATATTTCTCTTCTGATACAATCTTTTGAAAACAGAATAGTTCATCTTCAACCCTGATACCGTGAGTGTAAGATTTGACTTTGGTTGAGTCAGAATTTCATCCCTGGAGGTAAAATATTCAAAAACTTTCTCAACAAGGTTACAAAGTGTTTTTCAGAATAGTATTTAAGCAGAAATATTTTAGTTATGCAAATGATACTTTATTTCAAAAACATTAAATAAAAATATCTGATCTCAAGTCCTTGCACTTCCGTGGGGAAAAAACACTTATTTCAGGCATGTTATTCATGTTCTCCTTGTTTTAGTCTAACAGAGCAGGAAAATAGGGCATGGGTCGCCATAGGATTATTTTCCTATATTTCCTGGTTTCGTATCATAACTTTCCTTTGATACTACTTGTCCGTATTTATGAAGAGCAGAAATGGAAATACATTCAGAAATGCTGAAATAAATACAGAAAGGTACTTCTTGGTACCACCTTACTCATTATTGGACTAAAAAACACAAGCAGCAACATTCTGAAAAGTATTATGCTCTTAGAATGTATTAAACTCCAAAAAAGAGTATTCAATATGCAATAGATTATCTCTTAGAAAATATAAATGATCGTTGTTGAGCATCTGGAAGTAATTCAACACTAATCTATTTCTTATCACATCATTCATGAAGTCCAAAAAATCAGAAGCAAGAAAGGCCTTCAGCAATTATTCATGTGTTTTCATATGTTCTCATATGTATTTATAAAGTTCTTACATTTATATGTGTATTACAGCTTGCACACATATAGGTAAATGAATGTGTAAATGTAAATGTGTACATGTATATAGAGAATTCATGGTGTTGTAGTACCATGCATGTGTTTTAGTAAAATAGACTGGAGGCACCATGCTAAACCAGA
Source organism: Opisthocomus hoazin (assembly GCF_030867145.1). Classification (NCBI taxonomy): domain Eukaryota; kingdom Metazoa; phylum Chordata; class Aves; order Opisthocomiformes; family Opisthocomidae; genus Opisthocomus; species Opisthocomus hoazin. The sequence continues at coordinate 66,941,034 of NC_134416.1, read as the reverse complement.
TTTCTTAATTACCGTTATAGAATCATAGAATCATAGAAGCATTAAGGTTGGAAAAGACCTCTAAAATCATCTAGTCCAACCGTCAACCCATCTGTGCAGATCTTTGAAGAAAGAATGCATTCTTAAATGTAATAGTTGTTTTATGTTTAGGAGCAATGTACTTTTGCAGACCATTATTTTGGGCCACACTAGATTTAAAAGCTATGGTTAGGCCTACCAAGAGAGCAGGAATTGCTCTTGTCCAGACAGCCTCTGCTTTGTGGAAAGTATAGAGATAAGTATGGTACAATATGCATGTAAGTTTGTGTGCACAAGAATTAATTTCTATAAAATAGTGTAACTGCTTGTTGTCTCACAACTTCATGTCTCTCGAACTACTCTCATTCTTGAACCAACAAAAGCAAATCAGCTTGTGGCCCTTTCATACAAAGTTGCTGGACCACAAACTGAATTCTGGGAAGACATTAATGAAAATTAAAGTTCAAGCAATACAGTATTTTAATAAAACTTAATTTATTTCAAAACTTCTGTAACAAAAAGTTGAAACTAAGTGAGAAGAGCAACCATAGCCTCCTGGGCTATTATACTGGATCAGTTATGGTGACTTGACCATTCAATATGTATAAACATACCTTAAATATTGATATACTAAAGAGCAGTTTGTGAGATAAACTATAGCTTTTATGTTGATGTAGATTTTAATATAGTACGGACATCCTAATAATTATTGGAATGCATACAACAAAAAGGCAAATTAAACTGCAGAGAAGGGCTTATTATTTAGGTTTATAGAAAGCAAGCAAGCGTAGATTTCCAGAGTTTTGGTTTAAGGTTTACACGTTCTGCTCTACAACATACACTTTGTATACAAAACCTGGCAGCTAGTTATAGCTGTGGCCCCTGGTATCTTTCAGGGCGATAACACAATAAACATATGGGTTTAGGAGTGAGACGTGATCATTTAAATGTGTTAAAATGTATGTGGTGAACATCTGTCTGCTAATGTCTGTAAAAACGTTTGTTGTTGTGAAAATCCACCGAGTCATGAGTGACTGACTTTTTTTCTCTTCTCTATAATTTCTTTTCCATCAGAGAAGAGCAGATGTCAGATCCCTGTAAGAGAAAGCTGTGTTTGTTATCATAAACAGTGGTTGTCAAATCAATATATCCCTCAATCTGGCTCAGGTTAAATGCCCTACTTGGTCTATGAATGAAGATGATAGGAGAAAATGTTCTTGAATAACGTTAGCCTTATCCTTTCTGGCTCTTTCAGAGGAAGGAGAGATCTGCTCATTCTCAGCCATAGGAAGATAATGTGAGTATAAGTAGGTGCTAGAAAGAAAAATTCTGTGTTTTTCGTAACAGCGATACCGCAGTGCCAGTTTGAGTCTCTGACTTCTGCTGGGTGCATCTACATTAACATTTTAGTATGAATAGCTAGCTGTGCTTAGACTGTTTTGAAAGCTGTGCTTTTCATATTGCGGTTGATCTCGAAGTGGAGCAGCACTGAGAGCGCATGAGCTAGATTTCTTTTGGATGAAGCTATTCTGTAAGATGGTCTCTGGGACCACATCGAATGCCATCCAAGAGCTATTGGGAAATCAGGCTGCTGGACCAAATTAAAACAAGTCTAAAGTAAACCCACACAAAAAACAGGTAGTGTGGACACTGGATCCTTAGCACCGCCCATTTCCCTTTCTAGATTCACTGTTACTGAGCTGCTTGCTGACGCATGCAGAACTCTTGTGTCCATTCCTCTACTGGAAAGTTTTTCACATATGAAAAACTTTCATTCTCTTTTCATTCCTCAGATATTACTAGTTTCAATATTCGAATCAAGCTAAATATTTGCATTCTGTTGCTGAGTCAGGGACTGTTAGCTACCTTTTAAACTTCCTTGAAATTATCTACCCCCTAGATCTCCATATTCAAGATCAGCCATTCACTCTAATCTTACTGGACAAATGGGGATTCTGTCTCTTGGCCATGTAAAAGATCGCAACAAGGAGTATTACAAAAAGTGTAGGAACCTTCTGCAAGCCAATCTCCTGCTGATATCAGCTTCAACCATATGGCAAAGTTAAGCCCTCATGTGTTTGGACAAGAAAAAGGTGGTGGCTGATTCAGAGGCATTGTATCTGTAGATCAGACAGTGCAAGGTAGATGTCCGCATTTTGTACCTGAATTTTAAACTTGTATTCATTCTGCCATTAGCAGTATATACTTTGCATGTTATCTGAATATTCATCTGAGCTAGGTTAAATACAAAGATTACTACCTTTCTATTTCTGGTTTAGTGTGCAATATTAGAATGGCCAAAGTCTGTCTCTGTTTATGAAAGCTGGAGGTACTCCTTCACAAAATAGCAAAGTAATAATTCAACTTTCCTAAGTAGCAGTATTTATTTATTAAAAAAACTATCTGTTGATCTTTTGTTCTCTACTTTCCCGGAATGCTGTGAAGAATCTTCCTTCAAAGAGCACAAGGAGCACAAGGAACACAAGGTGCACAAGGTAGTTTGGATACCAAAAGCTGACTCAGTTTCTGGAGGCAGTCTAGCTATAGGGTAAATTATTCAATATGGAGCTCTACTACTGCTAACCATTGCCTGACTCGCTTCTTGAAAGTTCAGTAGTTCACAGAATCACAGAATCACAGAATCACAGAATCACAGAATGGTATATGTTCATGTACATTATTTTCCTTAACTTCTTTTCCTTGAACTTATCCTAATGCACTATAGCATGAGTTTGTTTTCTCCTGTCTCACCCATTCCATCTCTGTTCCTGATTTCTGCACATCAGTCAGTTCTTGTCTTTCCAAGCTCAGGTCTACTTCCCTGAACATTTTCTTTCTGTTTTCTGCCTAGGGATTCTTTCGCCTGCTTCCTTACCCAGCAATTCCTGGTCTGTCCCTGCACAGAAATTTTTCTTTCAGTCTGGTTTTTTTTATTGTTTTTTTTCTCTTTTTTTTTCTTTTTTTTTTTTTTTTTTTAATATAAGAAACAGGTCCTCAGCCAGTGATAAATTAAATATAATGTGTGTGTGTTTGGATAATAATGCATATACATTTATACAGACATGAATTTAAGGGACATCAGACACTGAGATTCTCATTCTGGTTTCCTTTATCAATATGTTTGGTTTACAAGTGTTATTCTAGCTTTTCAGTCTTCTGTTGTGTATGAAAGGCCAATAAATCAGATCAGATAAGTGTAAAGTGTTGAAAATAACTCTGTATGCTGACCTAAACACATGGATTTCTTTCAATGGAAAGATGGTTCTTTCCCCTTCTCATCTCTTTGCGTTACCGTAATCTGAGGCACTGATTATAATAATAGTAGGGTGCAGGAAAAAAACCCACACACAACCGCCAAACAGAAGACAAACAAAAAAGTATAACTTAAAAATTGATAGTGGGCTTTTAAATACCATAATTTACTTCAGCAAAAAATGCAAAAGTACCTTTATTCTTTTATTTATATGCCAGCTTCCCAGATGCCTGCTTTGTGAATCTCCAAAGGGTTTATTGTAGAAATGTCAATCCATAATACACATGCAGGATGAGCATACTTTGAGATGAAAAAAAAAACAACCAACAAACAACGAGAAAACCCACAAATTTTTCATGCAAGTAGAGGTAGAAATATGAATTTGCTAAATTAAAGTTGCACATTTATATCTGGTATCCAGCCTCTTAGCAGTCATATACTTGAGCGGCATAAGCAGATGATGGCCTTTTTGCTAGTCGGACAGTGATACATTCTGAAAACCAATGAGTCAGGAATTCCTTTTCAAACATTTATGAACCGTTTCATACCCTGGAGCAGTGGTGTGTCTGTATAGTCTCTATAACAGCAAACATTATGTATCTTAAAACTAGCTAGCCTATATACCATGAAAGACTGGAAAAATGTTGGAATATAAGAAAGAGAATGAGTTGCCCACGACCATAAATATTAACATATTAGCACATTAGTATATTTTTATATATTAATAGCATTTTTAGAAAGGGGGGAAGAGGACTCTAAAAATAACTAGGTTTCTACATACAAATTACCTTGCTGCCTTTTATTCAATTAGTTCCTTGTTATTTCTGCAGCATATTAACCTAAAACTACAGCTGTACTTAGAGTGCAAGTCAGCTAAGATTCGCTGGTTCTCACCTTTTAACCTTTAGCATGACATTTTTCTCTAATTTTCCTGCTCTAAAAATAACAGAAAGACTTATTCGGCTTGGAAAGATCACTTGGCTGGTCCTACAGATATCAAGATTTTCATGACTTTGGATGGGTGACAGAAACCATGTGTGGCCAGAGCACTAATGGAAGTCATGTGAAATGACACAAATTCTATCAAAACCACTGGCTTTCTTAATGAACATTGCACATTAGTAAGTACTTCTGCAATTGGTTCTGTGTGTCTTTGATGACTAGCTACCTGCTATCTGTCTTTGTAGATGAAGCAGAAAGTGTATATTATGTGGTCAATCATAGTACATAATTGGTGTCCACTGTTTGCTAGGAGTGGCCATCACTGTATGGTTAATCAATCTAACCTAGCTTCAACTCTGACAAGCTCTCAGGTTTTACCCTTTTTATGAACGGACCCTATACCATTTCAGTGTCCATCATTGAAGGTTTGGTGTTTTGTTTGTTTCTTTTACCTTTTAAGGTGTTACTGATATGAAATGTAATAACTATTCACTATTTTTAATAACTATTCAATGCTTGTTTAAAAAGTTAAATGCCTTAGTAGATTAACATATGCACAAAAATTACTCAGTGAGCTGCCTTCACTGCCATTTCAATACCTACTTCCAAAAGTAGTTATTTTAGTTTGGAAGAAATAAACTTCCTCTAAACTACTACTGATGGTGACACTAACAGGGAGGTGTGGTAGATAAACCAGAAGGCTGTGCTGCCATTCAGCGTGACCTGGACAGGCTGGAAAGTTGGGCAGAGAGGAACCTGATGAGGTTCAACAAAGGCAAATGCAGGGTCCTGCACCTGGGGAGGAACAACCCCATGCATAAGTATAGGCTTGGGGTGGACCTGCTAGAGAGCAGCTCTGTGGAGAGGGACCTGGGTGTCCTAGTGGACGACAGGTTGACCTTGAGCCAGCAGTGTGCCCTGGCTGCCAAGAAGGCCAATGGGATCCTGGGGTGCATCAAGAAGAGTGTGGATAGCAGGTCGAGGGAGGTTCTCCTTCCCCTCTACACTGCCCTAGTGAGGCCTCATCTGGAGTACTCTGCCCAGTTCTGCCCTCCCCATTCAAGAAAGATGAAGAGCTACTGGAGAGAGTCCAGCGGAGGGCTACAAGGATGGTGAGGGGACTGGAGCATCTCCACTACGAGGAGAGGCTGAGGGAGCTGGGCTTGTTGAGCCTGAAGAAGAGAAGGCTGTGAGGGGACCTAAGATACACTTACAAATATCTGAAGGGTGAGTGTCAGGAGGATGGGGCTAAGCTTTTTTCAGTGGTGCCCAGCGACAAGACAAGCGGCAATGGGCACAAACTGAAGCAGAGGAAGGTCCACTTGAACACGAGGAAGAACTTCTTCCCTCTGAGGGTGACGGAGCACTGGAACAGGCTGCCCAGGGAGGTTGTGGAGTCTCCTTCTCTGGAGATATTCAAGACCCGCCTGGACGAAGTCCTGTGCAGCCTGCTGTAGGTGACCCTGCTTTGGCAGGAGGGTTGGACTAGATGACCCACAGAGGTCCCTTCCAATCCCTACCATTCTGTGATTCTGTGATATGTTTCCATTATACAAGGCCAATTAGGACGTGTTAGAGTAGTAGAATATATATCAAGCAACACTGACATAATGGTGGCATAGATTTATCAGTCACAGTGAAAAATTAATCACAGATTATTGATTTTATTTATTTTTTAAGAAATAGTGCATGGTCTTTTTTCCTTTTTATTGAAATTTCTGATCTTTCTAAATCAGACTGTATTAATTGAAAATGGATGTGAATTTTGTTCATTTATAGAACTCAGAAAAAGTTTCAGACTAGTCTTATGTTTGGTATTTTGGCAATTTCATGATGTAGTAAGTTAAAAAGATGTGTTGGTTTGAAACGAATTTACTGCATTCTCATGTTCTATCCTATGGAATATGCTCTTCTCATTAAGAACTAAAATTTTTTTGTGAGATGGTTTCAACTCTGTCAATAAAAATTTACAAAAAGAAAAAAAAGAATTAGTCAATGGTTGCTCAGATGGTTAAAAAAATATATTAGAAAAACAGAATTGTTTGTGAATTTTTTTAGCAAATTTTAATCAGAACTTCAGTATGCCATGCCACTTCAATTTCGTTAGTTGGTGGGTTTTGGGCATTTGTTTTTTTTTTTCTTGAAAATATAATTTTATACTAAATTAAAACTGTTGTGTTTGAGTTTTAAATGTTAATTTGAATGAAAGTAATTTTGCCATTTCTAAAATATATTTGACTATAACTGACATTTTTCTGTGAAAGATTATGGTTTAATTACAAGGGTATTTTTAATTGGAAAAACTCTATGTGAACAGTTTCAGGGATATATAACCTTTTCAGGGATATATAACCTTCTATGCCTTCTAAATTCAATGGCAGTTCAAGACATTCAATTCTCACTCAGAACCTTGTATCCATAGAGTATTAATCCTTTTAATCTTTTCATGGAAAAAAATTAAGTATACAGGTATTTTAGGAAACTGAACACACATTACTGAGCATTTCTAACTCAATATATCAAAACTTCTAGTTCATCCAAAGAAAACTGCCTCCTTATTGATATCATCCTCTGTTCCTCTCGCTTGGCTTAACTTGGGACCCTAAGTAGGGACAGGGCATATGTTGAAATTTACAGGGGAATTTTCAAAAGCTGCTGTTTTGCGGTAAATCCCCTTCTGCTGAAGACTTTCTTTTCCATAGGAACACATCTGATAAGGAAAATGCCTAGGCTTTGTTGTTTTTTTTCTAAGCTCTTGATCTAGTGTGACAAGATAAAATTTCAGGGGGAAAGTCTGTTGTGATACTGAAATGTCAGGTAGCTTAGAAAGTTCAAGGTACTTCAGAAAGCATCAGAAACCTCAAAGGCTATCAGTGCTTTGAATTACTCTACAGAGGAGAAGTAGCAGCAACCGCAGAAGGCAACAACATGCTGTTGAGTTTGCAGTGGAATGACAGGGAGCAGAAGTGCAGAGTTTAAGCAATGGGAGAATAGCAAAAATCTTTTTTTAGCACAATGACAATTGTTTACCTGCCAAATTTTGCCTGGCACAAGCCATTTGGGAAGCAAGACACTCCTCTTCAACGAGACTCTTCTCCCTGATGAGATCAATCTGAAGAAATGGGCTGTTGCTCTCTAAAAGTCTTTCTATTGTTGCCACTTTTTCTCCATTGTAACGAGATCAAAAATTGTTCCAGAATGTCTCCAGGTTTTGTTGCTGATTTTCACATACAGTGAAAATCCCTTCCTCTGTTAAGTAGCTGTATGTGATGTTGCTTTCAGAAATAATTGGCAACTTATTCAGTTTCTCCTTTCAGTCAATATAAAACATGGTGTTATGTCTATAGACAGAGCAATAGCAAGTGAGCAAAGCAGCTTAAGTGTCTTTTATGTCCTTAGTTAAAAAAAAAAATAAGAGCGTCTGTTAAAAAATTCTGGTCTGAAATAGATTGCTCAGAAGGTATTGGACCCAACAGTGGTGTTATGTTAATCTATGGCTCACAGATGCCTGCCAACAGCCAAATTACTCCTGATATACCGTAAGTTAATAAATAATTTGTGTGCTGCTAATAGATCCAAAATCTGAAGTTCCTGTTGTAGAACTATACAGTGCCAAGTCATCCAGACTTAGTAATGAAAAAGCCAAAAACTGATGTTGAGTTAAAGTGCTTTATGATGTTTACTCAGAGTGTCCTTGGACTATCCATCCTAAGCACTTGGTTCTCAGTAAAAACCATAAATCTAACTTCCACAGTCATTTAACATAAATTTTTTTTTTTATTAATAACAAACTTTCTCCCAAATAATTCCCCCTGTTTCCTACTCATAGCTGCAAAAGGTGTTTGAAATTCCACATTTATTACAGCATGTATGAGGAAGAAAGCAGCTGGCTTGAATCTTTGACTCCATTTCCCTTTGTAACTGTTACAATTTACATAGCTGAAATTGCATTGTTAGTACAAAGAACTAAGTTTTAATATAAACTCCTTTTCTTTCTTCCATCCTCTGTTCCTTCCCATAGTGTATTGATTTGGGGCTGAAATTCTATGTGCTCTAAATTTTCATCGTCAATTAAAGAGTCAGTCACAGTGTTTCTTCAAAAGAAGGCATCTTTGAACCAATTTGTCAAAATAGCAAAATTAGCAAATATGCTTAACTAGACTGCGTGCATGTCTTGGTTTCGGCTGCAGCCGGCAACAAAAGCGCCACGCGGCCGCCCCTCCCCCCACCGGTGTGCGGAGGAGAATGGAAAGAAAGAGGCAGAAACCGGTGGGTCGGGATAAGGGCAGTTTAACAGAACAGCAAACAGAGGGAAACAGGAACAACAATGGTACAAATAAGGAGAAAACACAACAACGAACCGCACGACCCAGACAGCCGCTCTCCCGGACAGGACCGGCGCCGCGCCCCCACAAGCCGCAAGTGAGTTCCCGCCGCGCCGCCCCCCCCCACCGGAACCCAGCGTGACAGCACATGGTATGGAATACCGGGCTCTGTTTGGCCAGGTGGGGTCAGCCCCACTCCCCGGCTGTGCCCCTTCCTGGAATCCGGTGAAAATTAACCCTGTCCTGGCCAAACTCAGGACAGCGCATAGTTAAAAATCAACGTAAGAACTCTGCTGAAATATGATTCTATTAAACAAAAGGGACTTCTATACAGTTTCTGTTCCAGCTTCCTTCTCATTTACAGAAAGGTACACTTTTGTCTAGAGTTGTAAGACACAAATTGGTCCCTAGTTCAACACTAACAGAAAGACAAGCAAAAGTAACAGTATAGCTTACTCAACAGTTTAAATTTAACCACTGATTAGCAGCAGGCAAGATACTAACATCTTCTATTACATAATTATTAACAAAATTTTTAATGTTTTTAACATAAGCAGATAAAGATGAGCAGTGAAAAGATACAATATTAAGATTTTTTTTTCTCCATCAATATCATAGAAATGCATTATAATAAGTATTGGTAAAGGAGATCAAATAAATTGTCACTCAACACCTAATTAGCTTATGCTGAATTTGATTACCCAGATTCACTAGGCTCTAGAATTAGGTTGCTAATGTATAATTACATAACGTCTGCAGGGACTAAAACCAAATTAATATAATTTACAAACTCTATAGCTTACTGCTAGAAAAAAGATTCAGGAGCTACGCAAAAAAAAACCAACAAATATGATCTAATGGGCTGCACAAATAACTGCCTTTTAGCCCAGGTTTACCACATAAATCATAGATCTTTCCTTCTTTCCTCTAGCCACATTCCAATTCACTTTGTTTTTCCTCCTATAACCCCAAGAGACATCATTTTCAAAATGGCTTTCATCTGTCATGCCACGTAAAATGTGCTTTAGAAGTCTAAGCAAAATAATGTCAACTACATCCCTTTATCACTTTGCTCTATCATCCTCAGAAAAGTCAAATATATTTCTTAAACTAGAGCTGCTGTCCCTGAATTCTTACTGATCTTGAATTTAATGACATTTTCTCCTTCAGAATATCTTCCTGATCTGTACAAACGACATTTCAGTTAGTGTCAAAAAATTCATTCCTACAAAAGGAAGGAGCGTTTTAAGTTACTGAATACTAGTAAATTTATTCCAGAAATTACTAACTTGTACAAATCTAGAGCACAAGAAATAATAGGCCAATTCTAATCGTTGTCTCTCTTAATGCCTCATGAGATTTCTAGCATTGTACATGTCTTTGCCATGCTACAATAACACCCAAATTAAACACTAAACACTAATCGCAATTAAGAACTGTCATCACTGAGTTATAAATGAAAGAAAAGCAAATCTGAGGGAAAAAATGTTAAAGCGACAAGCAAAAAATACTGGTCATCTCGGTAAGAATGTCTATATATCCTTTTTTTTAAAATTTTGCAGAATGGCAGCATCTTCAAAGTCATCATGGAGAAACTCTCCATCCACAAATTCCAAGAGGCAGAGTATTATGTCCAGACTTCTTGTGTCATCAATAGGACAAGAGTTCTCATAGGGTAAGTGCACTTCATTTTGTAGGATTGTATTGTGTTTGCGTGGCAAGGTTTTGGTAGCAGGGAGGGCTACAGGGGTGGCTTCTGTGAGAAGCTGCCAGAAGCTTCCCCTACATCTCATAGAGCCGATGTCAGCTCGTTCCGAAATGGACCTGCCGCTGGTCAAGGCTGAGCCAACCAGCGACAGTGGTAGTGCCTCTGTCATAACATATTTAAGCCTGGGAAAAAAAACAAACAAACAAACAGTGTAACGGCATTTTACAGCAGGACAAAGGAGTGAGAATATGTGAGAGAAAGAACTCTGCAGACACCGATGTCAGCGAAGAAGGAGGGGGAGGAGGTAGTGCAAGTGTCGGAGCAGAGATTCTCCTGCAGCTTATGGAGTAGGCCATGGTGAGGCAGGCTGTCCCCCTGAAGCCCATGGAGCTCCATGGTGGAGCAAATATCCACCCTGCAGCCCATGGAGGACCCCACACCAGAGCAGGTGGATGCCTGAAGGAGGCTGTGACCCCATGGAGAGTTCACTCTGGAGCAGGCTTCTGGCAGGAGCTGTGGCCCTGTGGAGAGAGGAGCTCATGGTGGAGCAGATTTGCTGGCAGGGCTCGTGACCCCATTGGAGACCCACTCTGGAGCAGCCTGTTCATGAAGGACTACACCCTGTGGAAAGGAGCTGTTTGTGAAGAACAGGGCACATGTTGGAGAAGTTCGTGGACTGTATCCCATGTGAGGAACCCCACGCTGGAGCACGGGAAGAGTGTGAGGATTCCTTCCCTTGAGGAGGCAGAAGCAGAAGAGACAATGTGTAATGAACTGACCAAAACGCCCATTCCCCGTCCCACTGCGCTGTTTGGGGGGAGGAAGTAGAGAAAATCAGGAGTAAAGCTCAGCCCAGGAAGAAGGGAGGGTTGGGGGGAAGATGTTTTACAATTTAGTTTTATTTCTCATTATCCTACTCTGATTTGATTTTTGATAAACTAAATTAATTCTCCCCAAGCTGAGTCTGTTTTGCCCATGATGGTAACTGGTGAGTGATCTCTCCCTGTCCTTAGCTTGAACCAGGAGCTTTTCATTATATTTTGTCTCCCCTGGCCTGCTGAGGAGGGGTGTGATAGAGCAGCTTCAGCAGGCACCTGGCTTCCAGCCAGGTTCAACCCACTGCAAGAATTGTACACTAACTTCTTGTACAGTATTTCAACAACTCAATGCATTTAAAAACCAAAGAAAACTCTGAAGATAAGCTTCTGAAGGTGTTATCTTAAACCAGTTAAGTTAGGGAAAATCAGAAATCTCAAATTCTGATAATAAAACTATTTCTTTCTATTCACAAGTAAGTATCACCTCTCTAGAATTTGAAGTTTAAACAATAAAAACTAAGATGAAGAGCTGCCACCTTTTCAATGACAACTGGATGTAAGCATTTCATTTAGAAAATGACAAAACCATTGTCATGGCATTTCCTTCTTACTATCTTTGCGATATACGGACATAGTTGCCTTGAAACCATATGGTGTTATGTACTTGCTTGGCGGGGGGGGGGAAGCGTCTAGAAAAAAAATTAAAGGTCTGACACAGGAGGACTATAGAAACTGAAAAAATAATATATTGCTGTCTGCTGTCTACATCAGCACGGGTACAGTTTCCATTGCAATCAATGTTTTTGCAATCTTTTCTCATAGACATACCCAAGTTAGCACCCCCAGACTCTTGTGTAGGTCTCAACATGAACTAATCCCCAAGATTCATCCATGGGGAACATCACAGAGTGCACATTGCCTAAGTCAGACCAAGACAGCCAGCCACAAAATAACAACGTCAGCCCTCCAAAGACTCTTCAGGATCTCACTGAAGCCGCATGACCGGGTGTTTAGAGTTTGACTGAGTGCACTTGCAATAATCCTTTCATTGACTGAGTACGTGAACATGTTGGTTTTGTAGCTGATGAAGATACTCTTAATAAATACACAACAGGCATTGAATTGCTTCTGCTCTTGATAGCATGGAATTTCAGAACATTTTTGTAGTTCATGTTATAGATTGTTGCGTTTTTTTCCTTTCTTTTCCAACTTTCTGAATGACTTTTAATATCACTATTGCTTAATGGAATTTGAAATTTTATTTCAAGGAAGTCCAAATGTTATTACAATCCATAGAAAGAAATTTTCTAGTTCTGAGAATCATCTTTATTGCTTGCACAATTCTGAAGGAGAATGTTTTAAAGCTGAATTATAACCAAAGGAGTCCATATGTGTTCCTGTCTGTCTCTGGAAAGATTTCTTCTTTTTAATTATGGGAAGAAGTTTGCCTAACTTGCACTAGAAATAAATAATTTCTTAATTTTTAACAGCACTTTATATTACATTATTCATATCTATTCAGAAGACGTATTATACTGTCTAGTTTCTTTCCAAAATAAAATTTTAAGGTTGTCAGTCACATAGCATTTTACTAATATTTTTGATAAGAAGCTCTTCATTAGTTCTTTCAATAAACTGTTCACTAGATCTTGGCAAATGCCAACTCATTATCCACTGGTCCTAAGGGGCTGAGAAAGGAAAGTTCTCTACATATTTTATTAAAATTTCAAATAGATGCTAAGTGTACTTGTGCCTAAGTAAGAATTCTTGGCTTGGTTTTAGTAAGTACACTGTCCAGGGGAAAAAAAATAAAACAGAACCAAACAACAGAGAGGAACCAAATTGAACTTTAGCATACTACCTGGGACAATTTTACTCCAAAGTCCAAGGTAGGTTTGCTTTTTATGAGGCCTGAAGTAAATTTAAGGTATCAAAGCTCCAAACGTGAGACTGGAACAGTGTATTGTTTCCATGGATGGCGATACCAGAGGTTGCAAATTTGGCAGAACGTCTCATGCCATGAATGAGAAGAAAAGCCAAATTAAACTCCAGCCCACAGTCTTCCAAGAGTCTTGCCTCAATCTCAATAGTAAAACTATTTGTTTTTACTGCCAAAGTGTCAAAGGTAATCAGCAGTTATAGGGAAGGGAATATTGAAACATTAATGATGCATTTGGGAAAGAAATGTAATATTAGTTTAGACCAAAACTGCAAATTGCTTAAATAAATAAATATTCACTACAAGACCAGAAAATCCTAGGTCTGGCTAGAGAAAATAAAAATTTGAAACTTACAAATTATTTGCAAAAATTATGATGATTATGTCATTCATGGACAATTTACCCTGTCTTTTGAGAAGTTTCAGTATATAGCCTAAGAAGACCTGTGTTTTTTTATAAGAAATCTTTATTATGTTCTTGTTGCACAACTGATAATGCTTAGTGCTGATATTGATTTAAGATAAGAAGCTGAACAATAAGTGAAAATGTAGCTAATCCACATTCCTAAGTTTTATTGTTGCTCTATTTGCTCTTCAAATACAAAATGCTGTTCATATAGATTGTCCTGGTTTTGGTTAAAACAGAACTGATTCTCTTATAGTGAATCTTCCTTACAGCTAAGTTCTTCTAAGTAACTGCATTTTTCTGAAGTGGGCTGCATATTTTGCAGACAGCATCCACTCCAATGTTAATAACACCTGTCATTTATAGTTACACTGAGCTAACGGCAGGAATGCAATGCAGAAAAGGGCCCCTGTTTATAATTATTACTATAGCAGCCAAGGTCACCGACAGACCTCTTAGGTCCTGCAAATGAGGGGTCATAAAGGGTCGCACTTGTAGGGAGGCTCAGACAGGACAGGCAACCCGATACTGACCAACACGGAATTCCATGCCATGCCCACAGTACTCAGTTCAAAGCTGGGGGATCGTGAGGGTCTCGCTCTCTCTGTCCACAGCTGACTTCTGAAGAGGACTCTGCTTGTTGTTCTGACTGAGATCCTGATCCAGATTCTGATCCATGCCTCCCTGATTCCAGTTCCCGTCTACTGCTGAGGCCAGCCAGCGACTTCCCGGTGCTGCCTGGCAGCAGCTGGCAGGCCACCAGCCCCAACAGCACCCAACTCGGGAAAACTCAGTATTGGTTTTGTATATTTTGTTTTATTTCTCTTATTGTTAATATTATTAGTATTATTAGTGTTATTAGTAAAGGTGTTTAAATACTCATTTTGTAAATTTCTCTCCTTTATCCCTTCCTGTTGGGGGGGTGTGTGGGCGTGGATTAACAGAGAGCATCTGCCACTCTGTTTATTGCTGCCCTGCTCTAAACAGTGACATAAAATCTAGTTATTTATTCATTGACCAGTTTCTCAGCTAGTGACAAACATCTTACGTTAACCCACTTCAGTACAATTACATTGATCTTTCACGTGGCAAGGTTAGAATAGGTAGGGCACATCTAAGTACCTTGCTTTCTTTCCATTTCCATTGTCTAACTTGATTAACTTCAGTGGCCTAGTTCCTCATTTATTTGGGACCAGTGTGTTCAAATTCAGATCTTAGTAACCTGATTTGACCCCTGGAGCTGTGACCTCTACAAGATGGACTAATGACGTCACTGTAAGATTTTTCCATAAAATACTTCTGGTACTTGAATCTTGGTAGAATTGTATAGAGAGGAATAATCTTTTCAGCCCTAAGGCTGTCAGCTGGTACTTTCACATGCATTTAATTCACTTATTTATTTAGGGTTAGCAACTGCTCTCTGTTCATAGAGGAACACCTCTTGATACCAATGCCAGCTAAGACTGAGGATAAAATGTATCTTTTATAAATGAAAAGGAGTAAAAATGATACAAGGAAACACACATTACCTAGAATATGGAAATCATCTTTTCCTTACCATATTTACCATTCCATTACTATTCCATTGCCCTGATAAAACCTTAGATAACCATTAACACCAGATGCAGTATAGGAAATACATTTTAAAGTCAAATTAATTAATTTCCACCTGACTTGGCAGGTGGAAATTCTATATGCTGAAGAAGGCAACTCAAAGGGGCAAGTGCACGGTCCTGCACCTGGGGAGGAACAACCCCATGCATAAGTACAGGGCTTGGGGCGGACCTGCTGGAGAGCAGCTCTGCAGAGAGGGACCTGGGTGTCCTGGTGGACGACAGGTTAACCATGAGCCAGCAGTGTGCCCTGGCTGCCAAGAAGGCCAATGGCATTCTGGGATGCATTAGGAGGAGTGTGGCCAGCAGGTCGAGGGAGGTTCTCCTTCCCCTCTACACTGCCCTAGTGAGGCCTCATCTGGAGTACTCTGTCCAGTTCTGGGCTCCCCAGTTCAAGAAAGATGAGGAGCTACTGGAGAGAGTCTAGTGGAGGGCTACAAGGATGGTGAGGGGACTGGAGCATCTCTCCTACGAGGAGAGGCTGAGGGAGCTGGGCTTGTTCAGCCTGAAGAAGAGAAGGCTGAGAGGGGACCTAATATATGCCTATAAATATCTGAAGGGTGGGTGTCAGGAGGATGGGGCCAAACTCTTTTCAGTGGTGCCCAGTGACAGGACAAGCGGCAATGGGCACAAACTGAAGCAGAGGAAGTTCCGTCTGAACATGAGGAAGAACTTCTTCCCTATGAGGATGACGGAGCACTGGAACAGGCTGCCCAGGGAGGTTGTGGAGTCTCCTTCTCTGGACATATTCAAGACCCACCTGGACAAGGTCCTGTGCAGCCTGCTGTAGGTGACCCTGCTTTGGCAGGGGAGTTGGACTAGATGACCCACAGAGGTCCCTTCCAACCCCTACCATTCTGTGATTCTGTGATTCTGTGAAAGGCATTATCCTCAAACCAAAATGTAATGTGCCATCATGTTTGAATCCCTAGGAAATACAGGCATTCTGTGAGTTGCAGATTTTACTGGTCTGCAAAAAGCACTGGGATAACTTCAAACCAAATATGATATATTTAGTTTATAGACATTTGTGCAGGACTACAGTCCTCTCACATCTATTCAAGGAGAATCAACTAACCAAAACCAAATATGGAGACAATCTGTAGTATTAAGTTCTACAAAACTCTACTTATATCTGTAACTAAATAGTTTTTTATCTGAGTCTATTTAATTTCCACACCATCAGTTCAGTCTTACATTGCGAGGAGTACTCACCATAGTACTTCATTTTTCTTTCTCTTTATTGATTTGGGTTGTTGGGAACCCCAGGTATTCTAGCTACATTTTGTCTATGGCGTGTGCACACTCAAAATCATATAATGGAATGAAAAACCGCTGTTATCTGCATTATGGTTATTCATCTAATATATCTAATTTTAAGGGACAATTTTCTTTTGTTTTTAAATTATTTTATCTGTAGAAATGCAGTTGAGTAACACATGTTTTGTACCAATGCCTTATTGTAAAATGCCATTCCCTCTGAAGAAGGGAGGGACCTTACTTCTCTACTTCATCTGACCCGTGCTATTAGTAAAATAATGTCTGCAGAGAGAAAAGGTATCTATTTTCATAGAATCATAGAAACCTTAAGGTTGGAAAATATTTCTAAGTTCATCAAGGCCAACCATCTACCCAACACCACCATGCCTACTAAACCACTTTCTGAAGTGCCACATGTACACATTTTTTAAACACATCTGGGGATGGTGACTCCACCACTTCCGTGAGCAGCCTGTTCCAATGTCTCACCACTCTTTCAGTAAAGAAATTTTTCCTAATATCCAATCTAAATCTCCCCTGGTGCAACCTGAGGCCATTTCCTCTCGTCCTATTGCTAGTTAGTTGGGAGAAGAGACCAACACCCACCTCACTACAACCTTCTTTCAGGTAGTTGTATAGAGCAATAAGGTCTTACCTCAGCGTCCTCTTCTCCAGACTAAACAGCCACAGATTCTTCATCTGCTCCTCAGAAGACTTATTCTCTAGACCCTTCACCAGCCTCATTGCCCTTCTCTGGACATGCTCCAGCAATTCAATGTCCTTCTTGTAGTGAGAGACCCAAAACTGAACACAGTACTCCAGGTGCCGCCTCACTAGTGCTGAGTACAGGGGCATGATCACCTCCTGACTCCTGATATTTCCCTACTCCTACTATTTCTGATACAAGCCAGGATGCTGTTGTCCTTCTTGGCCACCTGGGCACACTGCTGGCTCATGTTCAGCCGGCTGTCAAACAACACCCCAAGATCCTTTTCTGCCGGGCAGCTTTCCAGCCAGTCTTCCCCAAGCCTGTAGCATTGCATGGGGTTGTTGTGACCCAAGTGCAGGACCCGGCATTTGGCCTTGTTGAAACTCATAGAATTGGCCTCGGCCCATCAATCCAAACTGTCCATATCCCTCTACAGAGCCTTCCTATCCTCCAGCAGATCAACACTCCTGCCCAGCCTGGTGTCATCTGCATACTTCCTGAGCAAATACTCAATCCCCTCATCCAGATCATTGACAAAGTTAGTAAACAGGACTGGCCCCAAAACCGAGCCCTGGGGAACACCGCTTGTGACCGGCCACCAACTCGATTTAACTCTGTTCACCACAACTCTCTAGGCTCTTTCTTTACATAAGAAAGAGGTGGAGAAATATATTTTAAGATGACTGACTCCAGTCTGAATGCTACCTGAGGCAATCCATCTAGAGACCAAGAAGGGAAAATAATGCCTTTATACACTAGGCAGCTATAGGTTTGAAGATTACACTAAGCCTCATAATTGGTTGAAACTCCATGATCAATCTTCTGATCAATCCAGTTATTAGTTTCTCTGATATATCCATTATGTCCTGGGAGAATAGCAGTACAAAGGATATATGCTCAGGAACAAGAAAGAGTCTGTGTCACTTGTAACTTCTTACTTGAAAAAGAAATCCTGGAGTTAACCACAGTGGACCAGTGTGGGCTTTATAAGTTAAAAATCAGTGTTTGCAGTCTGATGAGCTTTAATGTTTGGACACCCTTCATGACTCTTACAGTTACAATTAATAATTAGATGTGTAACAATGTGTGGTGATTGGGGGAAATTTCTAAGTATTAGAAAGAAAAGAAGCTTCAGCTGTAAACCCCTAGAGTGTTTCATATTTTGAAATGTTACTATTATAGTAAAGAATGTTTTTAATACTCTGAGCAAGGCTTGAATTTAGGTATGAATTATCAAATTAACTTTTCTATATTTTCCAGTGGTTATTTTATCATGTATACAAAGCCGGCCAGCTCCAAAGGAGGAACAGAGGTTTCACTGTGATCCAGGGCTAAACTAGCTTACATGGAGTGAAGTCTGCTTTTGCCTCCGGTGAATCTGACCAATTTTCTAAAAGACAAAGGTAAGTTTAGTGGGCTTTGGCCTAAAGAGGCTTATTCACTTGTCCTCTTTGCAAATCTCATTATCATGAAATAAAATCCTCTAAAAAATTCTGAACCTCAGAGTTTCATTCCATGTGACTGTATAAAAGGTGTGTTTAATATTTGTATAAAAAGTTACCTCTTTATTGTCTGTAGCCTCGTGACTCAATGTTCTTTCTTACAACATGAAAAATGTGAACTAGTGAATTAGTGACGATTCAATGCATAACCAGCTTTCAGCAGCCTCTTTCTCTATTTCTAGACTTGTGCCAGTATCAAACCTAACTTGTTTTGGTTTTCTGTTTGTTGTTTTCTTTTCAGCACAGCCTCTGCCCTTCTACATTAGATCTATTCTGGAATCTGAATTACTTGAAAATCTGAAAGAAGCAGCTTTTAATGGTATGTCCAATTGAAACATACTGGAGAAATTTGGAAGATATCTTGTCTTGTGGAAGATCTGAAGGTAAATATTACCACCTACAAGAATTTGAATAAAAAGGCTAAGGCTTTTTTTTCTGCACAGAAGTTGATCTTCATTATTTTACTACTAGAACATAAATATCAGTATGATACTATGGGATTTAATCCCACTGATGAGATAGTTAAGCGTCTGTAATACTACACTGGGGTTTGCAAGGAATTTTCCAGGGGTTGCAAAGCTGTCGTAATTATCTGCCTAATGATTATTTTTTCCTGCATGGGAGAATGAAACTCCCAAAAGAGGGTCTAATCTATTATCTGTGCAGATCGTTAACTATACCCAGATTCAGAAAGCCATGCAGATGAGTTTTATCCTGTATCACAGGTTGCTTATAAGACATATGTGCCAAGTCTCCACTTTGCTTAGATATATAGTGTGTTACAAGTGGGATAAGAAGCAGTAAAAATTAAAGAGTAAAACAGATGAATCAATGAAAAATCAAAAAAATCAAAAAATCTTCCAGTGGCTCTTAAAGTATTCTTTATTTCCCATTATACTACATGGCTTTTTTACTGTTAAAAATGTATAAATGTTAAAACCTAGTATATTCCCAGAAATTCTTCACAAACTACAATAGTGATATGTAAATGGTGCTCAAAATGTTTCTGTTGACACAAACTCCAAGGCTAAAACCCAATTTTATATATATGTGTATATATATATATATATATATATATATATATTTCTCCTGGTAGTCTGATTATATTTGTAAGGTGATGCAGTGAAAAGAGATTTGAGGGCACATTAATTTTACTCAAGAATGGTGTCTCTGTGTGTGTGTGTGTGTGTGTGCACACGTGCACTTGTACACACGTAGGAAGGCAGTTGTATCCCAGACAGGATCAACTGCAGAGTATGACGATTCAATCTTTGTGGTTTAAGGGTTGTAGGTGTGCCAGTTATAGAGTGGATGCATGAGTATAATCTACAACACAAGGAGCTCCAAAGCATAGAAGAGAGCATTTGCAGAAGCCAGGCCTGAGCAGCCCAGCTCCACTCAGTTGACTTTTTAGCTTTTTTTTAGTGCAGTGAGAATTTATTGCTTAATGTTCAGCATGTGATGAACTGATTAACTGAATTTGAACTTAGGCCGTATTCTTTATATCTTTGCATGCCTTTTGATACAAGTCTATTTTTTTTTTCAGGCAGCCATACTCTCCTTCTTGCATACTGGCACTGCACTTATCCAGTTTACATTTTATGTTGATTGCTGAGAAAATATTGATTAAAGGGTTTAGGTGTCATCATGAATCAAAAAGACATTGTTTAGGCTTCAAGATTAATTGGAATTCAATCATGTGTTTCTCTGCTTACTTCTGTAAGATGACAACATAACAACATAATTTACCTTGTTTGGGTTTTTTTTTTTTTGTCCCTGTGAGAAACCATGGGATACCAGTAAAGAATATTTAAGGCTTTCTGAGGTAATACATCTGATTGTAGCTGGGGAAAATCTATAAAATGAGGATGATGCAAACTGTCAGAATGAAGAAGTTGAGAGGAGATATGACTGGCAGCAATTGTGTTTCAGGTGGAAAGAGGGTAAAATGGAGAAAAAGAGACAAAACATTTCCAGATTTGAAAATAAATATTGGTTTGGGTGAATTTTCATAGAATCTTTAGTCCATATTTGGGAAAAAAAGCAATGGGGAGGCAATAAGAGGTCATTCTTCAGCCCAGATATTGCTGGGAAATAATGTTTACATGTTACTTGTAGCATTTAGATCTTGTTCTTAAGAAAGTTACGCTGTACTTAAAAGCCAGTAACGAACAACCATATTGTGTAAGCAGACAGCCATCAACTGGACTGTGACTATTTGCAGTAAATTCATAATTTTTGACAGATCAAGAATTATTTCCTTAAAAAGACAGACAGAGATATATCCCTTTCGGTTATTCTGGTTTTGCAATCTGCTTTTGAACAGTTTTGGATGGCAGGAATCAATTATTGACTTGTTGCTTGTTGGGGTATGTAGTTTGCTGAGTTCTTGTTTTCTCGAGATTGACCTTAAAAGGTGAAATCTCTGCCTCCCAGCTGTGACTCACCGGTTTGGCAGTGCTGTCTTCCAATGCCCAGGACAGCCAGCTGTCTTTGCTTTGACTAGTGTGTTCCTAGGCCTAAATAGTAGGGTGCAGCCAAGTCCCTAAATGCTAGCAACTTGACAGGGTGGATGGGAAGCAGATTTTCATACATGCATGGGCTTAGACCTGGCCTGAAAGTACGGTGTTGATGTAGCCTTAAATTCTGTGTTCATTAAGTCCTGCTTATTGTAAACTACAAAATGTCATCAAGTCCTTAGGAAACAGAAAAAAGGAAAGCCACTAAAAGAAAAACTAAAATAAATCTATACTGTTTGTACACATAGTGCAGAGAGGGACACACTTAGACACGCTACTATCTACGTTCTTCCATGAACAACCTTACTCACTGTCATCATACCTTAAAATTTTTTGTGTAATCCTTGTTTGGCAGTAGCTGTAGGGAAGCTGAACATTGTGAATTTGGGAAAGTAAGGGCTTGTAATAGTCCCCACGCTGCAGGACATTAGGAAGGGTGTACCTGTGCTCAGTGCTTAGTGCTTCTCTCAGGGCTGACATCTCAGTACACATGGCCTGGGTCTCTGTCTTCTCTTTGAAAGCTGATAACCTCAAGCCTGGTTGTGTTGCTGTGCTCTCAGTCATGTCTCCCCTTATAAGAAACAGCCATTTTGTTTTGTCTTACTTCGGCGGAAATTTCTACACAGATAAAAGTATGTAAGTAGCTTAAACACATCTGCCATTGGCACATGCAACATTAAAGCAAAGCTGTAAAACATATCAAAGAATTTTGCTTGGTCTTGAAAAGCGACAGTTACAGAGATGTCAGCTGCTTTGCAGTCATCACAAAACCTGATCTCCAGAATCAGTTTCTGTCTTTTTGCAGAACAGAGCTGACATCTGAAAAATATGTCCGTGGCACAAGTCTCTACAGAGCTGCACTGAAATCCTTTTTGTCATCACAATGACACAGCATAATAAAGTAATAATGATACTGATTCAAGAGCATCACAAGCACAAAGTAATGAAAAGAAATGCTACCAAGCACTTTTGGTGGGTTTTTTTTCCCTCCTGTAATGTGGCTCCAGGCCTACAAAGGTTTATGTACATAAAGAGCAAAGCACAGTGGAACTGTTCATGTGCCTCAAGTAAAACACAGGCTAAATCTTTGTAAGCCTGAGACTTTCAGTTCAGGCTATCTATATGTTTATTTCCCTAAACCATATATTATATAACACATGATACGTGATATATACAATATATGATATTATGTAATACAGAAAGAGTAATTGCTACATAAATGAATGATTTGTAATGTGAAAATTAATTTTATTTTAAAACCACATATTTTTGTTGCATTTGGCAAATTGTATCAGAGCTCCGGTTCATTTATTTTCTTTAAAGTCATTAAATGGAGTCTTGTTTAGTCCAATGCATTGAAAAAGCTTCAGATGTGAAATGCCTTGTGAAGACCTCAGTATCAGAGTTGGAAATGCTAAGTTTGCCTCGAGGTCCCTACTGTAAAAGTCTAAAATTTTGCAGTTATTTTCTTGTTCTGAGTGTTTTGTTTCCCTCAAAGGAAAAGTACAAGGTGATGGGAATGACTGCTTTTGTGTCACTTCTTTTTGTCTGTGCCTTCAGATGCCACATTTTTTCTGTGCAGTCACATGCAGCAGAATATGCTGGGTGTTCAGTGCTTGGGACAGGCAGAGATGAGGCCACGTGAGCCCCTTTATAGTGAAAGATTACCTGGGTCTGCTACTCTGGGAGTTCAGCCTCAGTCAAAGGACGAGAACAGAGGTGTATGTGGTTTTCCAGAGGTGTGGTACAAACACATATAAAGATCCTTCAAAACAGATCAACAAGTTACTTTACAAAAAAATATCTCTCACCTGTAGCAGTACTTCCTAGGAGAACAGAGAATGACTGAACAGTAACATGTGCCAAAGGATCAGTTCAGGACTGAAAATTAATTTTCAATTCTTCTTCCAATGAAGCTGATAAAAGTAAAGCTGATACCTATTCCAGACACAGTGACATATATTCCTCAGGCCCCTGGGCTTGGCTGTCCACCCCTTTAAAATCAAATATGCTAGCTTCCCCTCTCTATTCCTTTGAGCATCTCAGACCTTTTCTGGACCCTGGCTTTGAATCCCCGATTTTAAGGAGAGATGAATACTGGTATTCCCAGGTGCCCTTATCCAGCCCAAATGAGCTTTCATTCGCAGTGGATTGTGCAAGTGTTCAACAGGTAATGTTCCATCTCCTTTCCCCCCTGCTTTGATGAGGACTGAAAGAACTGACATGTCACAAGTGTTTTCAGGGACATCCAATTTAGTAGCCACTAAGATGAACCAGATAGATCATACCACATAATGCAATTGTTTAAAAGTAGCAGAGAGCTGCCACGCATCTATTGCCATGGTTTGCGAGGCTAGATCTACAGTTGTAACAGCTAAAACCTTTTTTTGATAAAAGCTTTAGATTCTGCAGGGGAATAGAGTAATGCTGTACCGATGCACAATGACTGGATCTAGACCAGTTATATGTTTCCTAGTGCTTTCAAAGGAGGCAAAGATTGCTATTCAGAACTATTTCTAATGAGGCAAGAACAAAAGTCTTCACAGATCTGCAAAAGCTAAAGGAGTATGAAATTTTGTCGTAAGTGGTGGAGCTGAAACCTACAGCAGAACAGAGCTGTGACTGAAGTTATGTGGCTGTAATTCACATCAAGGATGTGAACTCTTCAGATGGACGTGAATCATCCCTCATCCTAGACAACATTTCGACAGACAATGATTTTTCTCTTGCACTCTCCTTAGATGAAATACTATTTTCGTAGGTTGGGATCAGATTGGAAGTGTTCTTTGGATGAGGAATTCCCATCTTCCCCATTTCAAATAAATGAAGTTACACAGCCAGTGTGTCAGCATTTTCTTAAAAATGTCTGACAGCAAATATCATTGAAAAGGTGATATTTTGGTATGTTGGGATGTCCCTATCCATGCATCCCTTGTAGGAACCTGCTAAATGTACAGTCCCATAGTGCAGTCAACCATGTGCCTATACTCATACACATTAATCTATTTATAGGTGAAAATAGCGAACTCTGGTGGAGGAGAAGTGAAAAAACATGACATAAATAAAAGCTGAAAGAAATACAGGATTTGAGTCATCATCAACCAGTGATCTTGGTTTCATTACCCAATGAGAGGAACTTAGACTCAAATCTTTTGGGTCTCTCAAATGTCAGCAGGGTTCTCAGCAGCCATGTGCTGAGGTGGAAAGAGTGTGTAAAGGTGACCAAATACACCTGTTTTAATTCCCTAAAGCTACAAATAGTCCCTTGGTTGCACCACAAATTTATTTATTTCAGAAGAAAAATTAATTGAAAAAATATTGAACCTCGCTGGTTTTTCTCCATACCAGAATGGCTACAGCTCTGTACAATGGATAAGCTTTTCAAGCAAGTAGTGGTTTTTATATTCCTGTTTTGTGAGTGTACAACTCCAGACAACATGCAGAGGCCTGTTAACAGACCAGTTGCTTTTTCACAAAAAAATTATGGCTCTTTCAAGCAGAATCAAAAAATAAAGCAACAAAAACCTGAGGCAAAAAAGTGTATGAACGGAAGAGTTACAAATGTCCTTCTGTGTATGTCATTAAAGAGACACTCTTCTACAGCATTGCATTTACAGTCTGATTTTGTATTCTGAAAATGCTAAACTCAGAACTAACTAAATGAAAGCATTAGTAATGTGATCTTCTACCTATGCCATATATTTTTATTTCTGTGGATTGTTTTCAGAAATGTCAGAGTCTTCTCTGCTAATACAAATTATCATGCATCAGTAAAAACATGTAATTCGTATAACTTTGTTTTCCAATTAGAACTGGAAGGCCTGCTTTGAAATGTAGCTGAATGAACTAGAGAATCTATGTAATGCAATTGAAGGCTGTGGCATCTCTTTTTTGTATGTCAAAGTCCTGTTTTAAGATTCCCTCTTCCAAACATAAAGTCTGTATCTTAGTTTTAAATTTTGCATTCGTGTTGCATTGTATAGCAACATCTCACCTGCAGCAAGCAAGTTAATACAAAAAATGTAGTTTAAAACCACTAGTTCTTCCCAACTCGCACATGAAACTAACACACAGGATCTAAATGTACTTAATATATACGTATAGTATCTAATATGTACATAATATCTGTCCATATTTTATGATATGAAATATTTATAAGATATTAGAAGATACATATAATATCTTAATATCTAGCATGTATAAACTTCAAAGAACTTTATATATATTGGCTATGATCTCCTGAAAGAAAACTTTCAAATGTGCTATGTTTACAGCAACTTTTTGATTAGAAATTTCGTTTAAAGTCTTCAGTCTCTGAATCCAGCTGGGAGGCTCAGAGGGACGGTATTAGGTGGATTCATACATATTTGCAGCTGCAAAAGAATAAATGAAGTCTTTAATTCTGTTAGCTAGGAGTCATGTTTTAAAAATGTGCTTCCCTTATTTAAAAGGTCAAGTTGCAAGTTTGTATGAGTGAAGAGTGCGTACCAAAACCTTAGGTACACAAGTGATTCTGAGTGTTACATAGAAAAGAACTAAGTATTTGTACTGGGCAAGCCCTATGCCTGACTGGCATTGTGGTAAACATTTCTCCCAAACGCCTTTTCTTTCTGCACAAAAGATGTTCAGTCTTTGGAAAGCATGCTGGGTTGTTGTCATCATTCATCTAGTTAAAAGCTGTTATTCTGCGAAGAAGGAATTGAGAGAATAGCAGAGCTCATCAGCATCGTTGTAGAATAGAGTTTTTTCTGAAAATGCACTGAGCCTTGGAAACCGGACATAAGTCTTGAGTATGCAGACCACATAGGTGACTGCATGCACATTGTCTAAATATTTCTGATTAGCATATGTTTAGAAAAAGCAAGCTCTCTGCACTGTTTTTCTCTAATGAGATGACATCTTTATCTCTAAATTCTCCGAAGCAATCCTGAATGGCCTGAAAGTGTGTTGGTCACAGAGGCTGGTGGTAGAGTCAGAACACGATATTAGAAAAAAGGCACTACAAAATAACTTTCATCTTAAAAATTATTAATCCACTCTCTTCCTGAAGCTGAACTTCCATGAAATAAGAGGGATTAAACAGAGTACGGTGGCATGTTGCTAAGTGCTAGCCATTTCACTTCAGGGGCTATTTGTCAAACGTTTCTGGTACGGTATGTTAAGGCAGTGGTGGTACAAACTTGTCTTAGAAGAGTGCATTTAAACATCACTGTATGTAGGAGTTCTGGTACCACTACAGCTATGCAGTATTTCATGTCTGTTTTATCTCTATGAGGTGTGCAAGACCACATTTAACAATATTTTAATAAAATACTTGTCACACAAAAATTTTGTTGAAGACAAGCTGTGGCAATGGCTCAATAAGTTTGTGCATCTGAAGAAAAAGTAGTATTATGCAAGTGAATATGAATGTTAAGATACGACATTCAGAGATCCAGTCTGACATTAAACACTATTAAATCAGAGCTCTGTGATAAATTATGTTCTTGCAAAAAAAAAAAATCTAATGTATTCTTCTTTTTTGTTATATTATGCTTTCACTATTTATTATTCTAATTAGAAATTAAACTTATTTTATGGAGGAAAATACAGTTTTATGTTCCAAAACAGACTGCTGTCTTGGGTTGTTCTGATATTTTTACGAGAACAAATAGAACATTCTTGAGGAATTACACATTTCTTTCAGTGTGTAAAATCTCATGCAATTATTTCTGAAATTATATAAGACGTGACATTCAGTATGAAGATGGGTCATGTAAAAATTTCTGTCTATAGTCCTGACCTCCCTGTGTGGGGACCGCTTTTGCAACTGAGAACTGATGCCTCAATACAACTGCCTTGGTTGATGGGTGAAGCAGCAAGGCTCAGGAGCTAGAAAAGAAGTTTAGTGTCTCTCTGAACGAACTCTAATTTATGAGGTAATTTTTTTCTGTGCTGTGTTTACTTGAGAATGTTGTGCATATTGTCAACAGGGAGTAATATATTCTTTGCAATAGCTGGTAGCTATAAGGTAATCTGCCCTGATGCCCCAATAGGATAGAGAATGAACTACTGATTTGAATTCACAAAGCATTCTTTTGGTCACACTGGTGGCAGAATTTAACACAGGCTGCTCACACAGAGGGTCGATATACCTCAGCTTATTTAGCCACAACCTGTGGTTAATATGGAGGTCATCACTGGGTAGGTGCA
The DNA here is from genome assembly GCF_030867145.1 of Opisthocomus hoazin. Classification (NCBI taxonomy): domain Eukaryota; kingdom Metazoa; phylum Chordata; class Aves; order Opisthocomiformes; family Opisthocomidae; genus Opisthocomus; species Opisthocomus hoazin. The sequence continues at coordinate 66,913,830 of NC_134416.1, read as the reverse complement.
GAAGACTACATTTCCTCTACCAGCAGATTAAATTTCACAGGCATGCTTATAAAGAAAAAATAATCAGACTTATTAAATCCTATTTGTTTATGATTCACAATAACATTGTTTTTAAAGGCCGCATAATCCATGAAGGCTGTGTTGAACGATTTAAGTGGTAACCTTTTAACAAACGAGGACTCCGTCTTCTGCACGTTGCCCGATCGTAGAAGTGTTTTTGAGTCCCTGTCACAAACTTGCCCTAATATTAGGGGTAGACAAACGTATGTTTCACATCGAATCAACATTTCTTCTTTCTCTGTATTCGCATAGGTAACATCCAGATAATACATGCAAGTGTCTGTGAAACAGTTTCAGGAACAGATAGGTAAGTATTTTCTTTTGGAAAGAAGTGTCCCATTTTGTTAGGCATTAGTGTAAATAATGCATGGGAAATACTTGGGAACTGCTGATCAAAATATCTTTCTGTTGATAACTTGATTTAGTAGACGAGACAAAAAGCTTTTCCCCTTAAATCTGTTGGCTCAAATGAGTTCAAGGTGAATGCTAGCTTAGGGAAGGCTCTAAAGAAATGAGCGGCTTCATTTCTTGTAGAACTCGCACACCATCAAATTCGACATATCCCTGGTAGAAATGTTTGTATTCCCAGTGGTCTAGGCAAAGCGATGAAAAACGGCATGAGCTTGATTATACACTGTTCTTTCCCAACTACAACCAACTCTTTGAGCTCAAGAAAGAGGACTGCAAATACCTTATTTGCTTATTTACTTTAGAAGCTGCACTTTCTGAAGTCACTCCATAACTGAGTGAACTGCATTTCCCTACATTTATAATTTCAAAATCTGTATTTTCAGCCTTGCTACTCACAAAAGGAAGGAAAGATGCAGAAATAAGTCTGCCAGCTACGTAACTCCATGAGGGCTGCAGGTTTATCCCATTAAGGAGAGTATTTAATTAGAAGTAATACATGGAACTGTTTTTGAATAAGCGCCATAGAAGTCATATAATTAGATATTTTATTAGAAATAAATATTCCTATTTTTTTATTCCCCCTTTCCATTCATGCTGTACTGATTTGTACTGATTGTTTTTTTGCTAGCCAGCTAGCTAAGCAGAAGGGGGTTTCTGTATGTGTGGGATTCATTGCTTATATTAAAACAGAGGCAAGATTTCATCTGGTTTTCTGTGGATGCACATTGGATTTAAAGGCTTTTCGGTTCCCTTTAGTTCTTACGCTCATCTTTCTTGACAGTAGCGGGCAGAAGTGATGGCATGCCATCGTTCTCTCACCACCAGGTCTAATGTTGTAAGTCGTATAAAACAAGGAACAAATCTTTTGGCTCGGCTTTCATTCCCTGTTTACACAACAGAGTCGTAATCAATGAGCGGTCTTATCTAAAGAGAAATAATAGCAGCTCCCCAGTGTACCAGACCCGTGCAATATTGAGTGTTGATGTCTGTTGGAAGAATTTCTGTGGCCTTTTTCACTGTCTTGCAGCCACGGACTGGTTCCTGCTGTGATTTCTGATCCTTTTAATGCGTGACACTTTTCAGCTCTGTATTCTCACCCCTCCGTGCTTGAACTCAGGAAAAAAAGACCATTAAACAGAAGTATTTCAGGCTTAGTATAAAATTCTCATCTGAAATAAGGAGCTATAGGTTAGGAATTCCCTGCACGCTGCTTGGCTGCGATTTCAGGGCATGATTAATTTCTTGGTGCAAATCATCAGGCAGACACCCACAGGGGTTCCTCACTTGTGGTTAAAGCAGAAGATTTAAACAGAGAAGTGCTCATTCATAGATGAAATCGTAATTTTACTACTGAGATACACCTGCAATTTTTTTTCTCCCTATCAAGGTCTATCATGTAGATTTATACACAGTTTTCGGACGCGTTCCTTTCAGATGCTGAAGCCTGTGCAGCAGCATCCCCGGGAAAATGCCATCTGCAACTGAGAAACCGTTTTGCAGTGGAGAGAAACGCGTCGAAACGCGACGCCCTTTCGCAAGACTTCGTTGCCAGAGCTTTCCCTCGCCCTCCCTCGCGCGGCCGCCCGAGCCCCTCGCGGCCTGACGGTAACCTCGACCGCGACACACATCACCGCCACCGCCCGGCGAGGCAGGAGGGACCCCGCCGGCTGCCAGCGGGGGCGGCCGCTCCGCTCCTCGGCCCGTTGGAAGCTCCCCTCCCGCCCCCCCCACCGCCCGCTCCGGCCCGGCCCGCCCCGCGCCGCCGCCAGGTGGCGCCCAGCGCCCGCCAGTGGCACTGAGCGGCGGGCGGGGCCGGGCGCAGGCGGCCGAGCCGGTCCCGGGGAGGGGGGCGGGCGCGGGTCTCGGCCCGGGAGGGGAGCTGTGTGCGGGCGGGGGCAGCCGCCGCCGCCGAGGGCTGGGCGCGGGGGTGCGGGCGGGGGAGCGCGGCCCCTCGGGGCGCAGCCTTACGGCCTGAAGAGCCCCCCCGACAACAGCCTTACTGGTTTTTGTATTGCCGTCGTTATTAAAGTCCACCGATTCCAAACAGCCGCCGGTTCGCGGTGCTGCCGTGGCGCCGGCCCGCAAGCGCCGGCGCGCCGGTGGCACGTTTGTACCGGGGGGTTCCAGCCCAACGGGTTTGTGCAGAAACAAAGGGGGGGGGTACGGCTTTTCCCCGCCGCCGGTGAGCGCTTGCGGCGGGGCGCCCCGGAGAGGCCGCGCCCCCGGTGGGAGCCCCGCGCCTCGCCGCGGCCGCCCGCGGTGCGGGGACGAGGTCGGGGTGCGGGGGGTTCCGGGGCCACGCTCGCTCCCGGCGTGTGAATCCCCGCCGGGTGCGAGCCTGTGTGTGTGTGTGTGCGTGTGTGTGTGTGTGCGTGGAGAAGGGAGGCGGGAGGAAGCGGGGTGGCGGTGGTAGCGGCTGGGGGGGGGGATTATTGGCAATGGGCGGGAGAGAAAGAGGCGACTCCTGTTTCCTCTTCTTCCTGCCAGCGCGATCTCGGCTCATTTTCTCTAAGCGATACAAGTTCACGGACGAGCTGCCCAGCCAGCCCTCCTCTCCCGCCATGGACCTCCCAGGTAAAAAGGCCGTTCCGCTCCCCGCCGGCTGGTCCTTTTGCAAAAATACCATTTTCAATGACAGCAATAAGAAGGTGCGGGGTTAGGGCAGCGGGCGAGATGCCGCGGGGGGAAGCGTAGAAGGGGTCTCCCAGCAGCGAGGTCTCAGGGTGTTCTGGCGAGCGGGGGAAAACTGAGCTGCAACTTCCCGGGGAGACGCAGGGCGCGGCTTTCCCCCCCCCCCCCCCCAGCGATGTGTGTGCATGCCGGGGTGGGAGCCGGGGGACGCCTGAGCCGGCCGCTTCCCTCCCGAGAGTTTCGGGAGCTGCCGGAATGGAAGGCAGCGAGGGGAGCCTGCCCCGGCGGACAAGGGGCTTGGACGTACGAGCCGGTGCCCGAGCGCAGCAGCCCCCAGGCGCGGAGGAGGGCGGCGGCGGATCCCGGAGCTCGGCCGGGCAGCGCGGCGGTGGGGGGAGAGGGCTCCCGGACGCCCCGGCCCCCGGCCGACCCTAGGGATAGCGGGGCAGCCCCAGAGAGGGGGAGAGGGGGGCATTAACAGCAGCCATAATATTAGGGTCTCCTCCCGTGGTGGCTGGGGCGTTGGGAGACCGACACAAACCCGGCTCGTAGACGTAGTAAAAAGCGGGGCCGTGGGAAGCCGCCGGGTTTCGGAGCCCCCGTGGGCAGCGGGGCTGGAAAGGGACTGTCCGAGGCGCCCTCGGGGTGCTCCGCCGCGGGTTCGGGGACGAAACCTGCCGCGCTGCCCGCTCCTCCCGCCTCAAATCGCGGCGGGGGCTGCGGGACCCCCCCCAGCTGCTGGGGGACGGGAGACAGAGCAGACGCCGGGCAGCGAGGTCCCTCCCGGACCTGTCGTGCGGGCTGGGGCGGCCGGGGCGGGGCGCGGGGACCCCGCGGCGGCGGGGTGCTGCCGGGCGGCGCGGTGCCCGGCTCCCGCTCGCCCGTCGCTCTGCCTCACCGCCGCCTTTGCCCCTGCCAGGCTGCTGCGCGCCGCCCGCCGTCTGAGGAGGCTCCGTCGCCCCGCGCGGAGGAGAAGGAAGAGGAGGAGGAGGAGGAGGAGGAGGAGGAGAAGGGGAGGAAGGCGCGGCCCCAGCCGCCGCTGCCCAGCCGCCGTCCCGCAGAGCGCTGGCCGCACGCGGCCGCGGCGGCAGCAGGCGCGCAGCCCCTCCGCCTCCCCGCGGCCGCCCGCCCGCCCACCCGGCCGCATGGCGGCGGCGAGCCCGAGCTGGAGCGGCGGCGGCCCGGCGCCGGGCATGGGGGGGCGGCGGCGGCGGGCGGCGCTGCCGGGGCCGGCGGGCGGCGGGTGCGGCTGCTGCCTGGCGGCGGCGCTGCCGCTGCTGCTGCTGCTGCTGCCGGCCGGGTGCCCGGTGCGGGCGCAGAACGACACGGAGCCCATCGTGCTGGAGGGGAAGTGCCTGGTGGTGTGCGACTCCAGCCCGTCGGCCGACGGCGCCATCACCTCCTCCCTGGGGATCTCGGTGCGATCGGGCAGCGCCAAGGTGGCCTTCTCGGCCACCCGCAGCACCAACCACGAGCCCTCCGAGATGAGCAACCGCACCATGACCATCTACTTCGACCAGGTCAGACGGCGCCCGCTTCGCCTTGCGCTGACCCCCGCCCCCGCGCCGGCATCCCGGGCCCTCGCCTCCCGTCACTGATCTGCGACCCGGCTCCTCTGCTGTCCTTTGACCCTGCCCCCCCCCCCCCCCCCCCCCCCCCCGCTCGGCAGCAGTTTTGCAGCTCGACTCCGCGGAAAGAGTTTGGGAAGTTTTGTTGGGCGGATGCGGGGCTTTCCTGGTATTGGGGGGGGGGCTGGGCACGGGGAGCGCTGACTTTTCGTCCGGTCCCATCGCCGGTACGGAAAGGGCTGCAAGCTGCGAGCCGGTCCCTCGGACGCTTCGAGGATTGCCCGGGACGGTCGGAGGCGACCCTGGGGAGAAGGGTGCGCGTCCCCTCTTCGGTGCTCCCTCCGGAATGCTGGTTTTCAGGGCGAGGGGAGGACAGAGATTTACCGATTGGTCTGCCGGTTCCGAGCGCGTTTGGCAGTGTTACGGCACCTCTTGGGGAAGGGGGGAGAGGGGAACCATGTGCCCGGCGGGTTACCGGGGAGCGGCGTTCCCCCGCTGGGCGCAGGCCGGGCGGAGCAGCGGGCGGCCCGGCCCCGCTCGGTGGTCATGCCCCTTCTCCGCCGCACCGCCTGCCCCTCGGACCCCGTGCCCCATCCTGCCACTTGATTTTTGCGTTGAAATTTGACTTTCTTTTCTATCGCCTCTGACTCCTGAAGTAGTGTTTCGGAGTCAGCCAAAATTAGCACACGCAAACTGGTGGGTTTTTTTTTCTGGTTGGGGTGGGCTTTTTTATCTGCCTGTCATTCATCTGTCTACCTGTCCCTCCTAATGAGTTTGCACAGCTGTTCCTCGCATAAGGGATCTCATAAAGCCAGATCAGTAGAGGAAAAAAAAAAAGAGCCTCCTTTACGTATTGCGTGTTTTAGACGCCTTTACTCCCCAACGCTCAGTTCTCAGGAGTTTGCAGGCGTTCCTCTCTCAGTGCTCCCACAATAACAGATTCCCCCCCCCCCCTTTCTTGGAAACAGTAATGTTTGGCTATTTGGGAGGAAAGGCTCGGGATTTAGGGGGTTTGGGTCTTTTTGGTTTGTTTGTTTGTTCCCTTCTGCTCTGTATTTTTCTTCATTGAAGCTGAGGTTGTAGCTGGCCAAGCCGAGCGCGGCCGGGGCGGCCCGGGGGCGGGCACGGCGAGGCAGTCGGCTCGGGCGCTGCCGCTCCCTGCGCGGGATCCCCATGGGATCCCCATGGCTTTTCCTCCCCTCCTTACCCGAGGGGCCTTTCGAGCCGAATCGGGCTGCCCTTCTCGGTCGCTGGAGCCTGGGAAGGGAGCGAGCGGGCGAGCCAGGGCCGGATCCCCGTCGAACTGGTGGGTCCCGCACCGCTGTCCTCTGCGGGGCTTGGGGGATGGGGGGGGGACGGGACACACGACGACACACCGCGGCCGCCGCTCCCGAGCGGGGCTTTGCATATCTGCCCGAAGGCTCAGCTCCTTCTCTTTTTCCTTCGTTTCAGAAGAAGCGGATATATGTGGCTAATGACGGCGGTTGTCGGGGAGGGGGCAGGCCGGCGGCACAGCCCCCCGCAGGGGTAGGGGGCCGGGGGCTGGCGGGTGCCGCTGGAGCCGAGCGTCCTCTCTCCTCCCTCACCGCAGCACGGTTTCAATTCTATACCCCTTGAAGCTCGAGGGCAGGTCTGGTTTCAGTAGTGCTAGCTAAAAAAAAACGTACATTCGCATCGTGAGTTGGTGGGTTTTGAGGTTTTTTTTGTCCTCGTTTCTTCCCCGTCCCTGATTCCTCCCCCCCCCCCCCCCGCTCTGCTTGTGGCGCCTTGGCTGTATTGGCAATGCGATGTGGGCGTTTGCACTTCACCTCACAGGCCTCGGGGATCATTTTCACGTAACTGAATCGTTTTATGAACTGTGAGGCTTTTTAAATGCCTCTGTAACTCGGCTCCTTACCCCCGAAGTGCACTTTTAATTATGCTGCAAATGCCATTTCGACTAGGCTTTGTATCGGTCATGGAGCTTGTGTCAGATTTTGACTGGCGTTTTCCTAAGGTGGGGTCTGATTTCTCCCTTTCTCTCTTTCTCTCCTTTTGTTTGTTTTGTTTTGTTTTGTTTGTTTCTTTACTTTCCAGGTATTAGTTAATATTGGCAACCATTTTGATCTTGCTTCCAGTATATTTGTAGCACCAAGAAAAGGGATATATAGTTTCAGTTTCCACGTGGTCAAGGTCTATAACAGACAAACCATCCAGGTGGGTTGTGATCTAAAGAAAACGCTGTATTTCCTTATTTTTTCACATGCTGATTTCATCTAGATACTAAGATGCATTTACAAAAACAGCAAGGGATGAATGAGACTTAGTTATTTCAGCTAAAGGTGTCTGTATGCGTGACAGACATCACGCATTGCCTTAGCTTAATTCAACCCTGTTTCTAATCTGCACAAAAGTTTAGTGACGTGCGCAGGGCAAAAAAAAAGTCATTGAGAGTGTTGAGAAAACTCAGATTCTCTCTCTTTGCACTTTTTAGGTAAGTTTAATGCAAAACGGCTACCCAGTGATTTCAGCTTTTGCAGGGGATCAGGATGTCACCAGAGAAGCAGCCAGCAACGGGGTCTTGCTCCACATGGAAAGAGAAGACAAAGTGCATCTCAAACTGGAAAGGGGTAACCTCATGGGAGGGTGGAAATATTCGACCTTTTCCGGCTTCTTAGTTTTTCCACTATAAAAGAAGGCCAAATGGGAGACAGATCCATCAGCTGGAGCAAGGATTCAATCGTTAACGACACCCTGAACTTGGCAGAACACAACAATATTTCCAGTCACCCTGCCAGACTGTCACGGTAGAAGAATGATAACCTTCTAAACCCCAACATTTGCTTTGAATATTGACAATTCCTCGGGAACCTGCGCTTCTAATTAGTTTTAGACGACAATGATCTTTAGGAGAAATGAAATTATCGACCTGAGCAATTTGTACCTGTGATTGTAAAGTCAATTTTGGATTTTATTGTCGGGATCATTGACTTTTTATTTTTTTTTCCTCTCTTTCATTTTTTCCTCTTTTTCTTTCTCTTGTTGTTGTCCCAGTGAGACAAGTGACTCGGACCATACAATTGCTTTGTCAAAGGCTCACTCCAGAGCCAGAAGAATGAAATGTTCAGCCCAATGAGGTGTTCTTTCCATGCTTTATTTCTTTGTGTTGTATAGCCTTAAGGAAAAACGAAAAAAAAAAAAAAGAAAAAAAAAAGAAAAAAAAAAAAGAATGGCTTTGGTCTCAGTCCTGTATTTTTCTGGGGGAGGGGGATTCTGGACATTACTGTGTCAAGAAGTGCTTTATCCAGTGAAGCAAAATTTGCACGATTGGAATCTTATTTGTTTTGTGTTGTTCGTGTTTTTCATCGACTTTTTCTTTTTCCTGATTTTTGTTTGTGTGTGCTAAAAATGTAAGCTAGATTGATCAATAAGATGAAACAAAGCACATATATACCCTGTAGCTCTAAGTAAAGCTAACCAGTGACCAATTCTGTCTGCACTTTCCAGCTGATCTTTATAGACCTATTTAGAGAGAAAGAGAGAGAAAGAGCGAGAGCTACATGATCCGTCAATTACAGTCTGGAAACCGGCAAAGGAACTGACATTTCTGAATTGTCCTGACATTTCTAGAAGCAACAATGGAGGCTTTGAGTATCTTCTCTCATCATACCCTAAAATATATCCTTTGTTTGCATTACCGAGCGTATTTTGGGTGCTTTTATCTGATATTTATTTGATGTATTTGTCCACTAATGCTTGAGTACACACTGTGGGAGCATGGAGAGATGGCGGAGCAAACTCGTCCTCTTCTAAATTAAATAAAACCATCTCCACTTGACCTGTCTGTGGCAAGTATCGGAGGTGTTGCCACTAGCGTCTTTGACAGCCTTTGGGAGAGGGGCCTCGGAGGCTCAGCAAATGGACCAGAAGTTGCACGGCTGCCGTGCATTTGTTAGCCATGTGTGCTCTTCCCCATACAAATGGCCTCAGAGTTCTGGGGGTGGACTGACATCGATACTGGAGGCTAGGGAAAGTTATTACCCCAGTCGACAAGAGGTAAAATACCAGGCCAACGTCCATTACATCATTTTGCCTCATTCTCAATAAACAGATCTCGTTTCTTTCCTTTTTTTGTGAAGGTTGGTGTATTAGACAGTATGCTGAGGAAAATCTTGCTTGGGGAAATCCAAGAGGAATGTTTGTATTATTTTATATGATTTTTATCTTAATTTATTTAATTTGAAATATTTAATCTTGCTGTTAATCCCACAAGGGTAAATGTGTATAAGAATTTATTTTTGTCGAACTTAGTCCTCTGCCACAAACAAATATAATGCAAGGGCATTTGCAGCAAATTGGTGGTGGTAGCTATGTTGTATTTCAAAATTACAGTGGATGTGTCATTTTCATTGTAAATTTATCATTAAAGGGACAAGGTCAATTAAAGTCATATATTCTTAAAAAAACCCCTTATCTGTGTTGCTCATGATACCTCAGACAACTAAAGCATAAGCCAATTTAGTATTTAATGTTTTCATGTATTTTCACCATTGATGCTGTTTGTTTGCTTTGGCGTTTCATTTTGCTGGTTACTGAATGAAAGGATTTCAGGTTTGTTTTTTAGTGGGTTGCGTTTTCTAGTTCCCCTTGTGCATTGGCATGACTGCAATGTTTCTAGCTGCAAAATATCACAGGGTTATGTTTAAATACATGAAATAAAACCTGAGTCAGCAGCAAACTTTTTCTATTAAAATACAAAAATAGTTATGAAAACAATAGTCTTAATAGTAAATATTGTCAAACTACCTTTAAATCTAAGTTTTTGTGTTTAAAACTTGACCATGTCTCTCAGAAAAATAGAGATGTGGGTTCAAGGTCCCAAGTTTTCAGTTTCTATTACACTTGCTCGGTCTTATTTTGAAATTCTGTCTACCATAAGAACTTTCAGTTGTCCCATTTGTCTCAGTTCATCTGGCTTGAATAAGGCAATGACATCTTAGTTCTGGCTCTTTCCTAAGCCAAATGAAGCTAACGACAAGGTTTTCCTTGGACATATTCTTGGAAGTTTCTTAAGGCACTGAAGCCACAGCAGAGTCTGAATATCCCACTTCAGGTATTCAAGCTCAGTAATTTTGACCATGCTTGTTTTATAAGGCTAAGTATCTGTACATGATAACCCATCTTCTGAATTTAAAGAAGGTCTCTAATAAGCTGCCTCTCTCCCTTTTCTACTCATGTGTTCTTCATGCTAAGCTATAGAGTTAGGACTGTTAGTCAAATGGAAAATGAGCAGTAAATTCTTGTTGTACGCTAATTACAATCATGGTGCTCTTTTTTAATGGTGTTTGCAACATTTATTATTTATTGCCTTACCCCTTTTACTTATTTTGTATCTGAATTTGAAAAGGTGCAATCTACTTGTTGGAAACAGTAGACTTTTTGATATACATGTAAGGTGTGGATATCACATTATACTTTATGTTAGAGGGGGAAAATATACAACAGCAGCACTGTAGAATGCAGCAAGAAATATTGTGTGAGACCACTTATAGGAGGTTTCCAGCACATTAACAGTAGGCTTATCTAAAGTAATTTATATACATAAATTGATTTGGTAACATTCAGGGTTGGTGTAAATTTGATGTTGAGGGGCACCATGAGAGTTAATAAGTGTAAAACACATACGGTAGTGAAGCAGACCAGTGGCACAATAACGGCTCTGGTTCCTGTGGGAATAATAACACAATATTCCTGCCAACCACTTTCAAACTTTCTCATAAGCTGCTGTGTAACACAATTGTAAGATATTCCTGTGAAAATACTGTCTGTTTGACTGCTTCCCCTCCAGGAAATAATCTTCACCCAGGTGGTTTTGGAAACCACTGTTTTACTGTTTCTTCAGCGTACTCTTGGCAGGTTAGAAATTGGGACCTCATTAGGAATTATAAATACTCTTCACATACTTTGTTGCCTCCATCTAGGTTTTTGAGTTGTATATCCATAGTTTGAGCATGGTCTTGCAAAAACCTGCGTGCTCTTATCTCCCCCTGAGGCAGTGGGTGTGATGGTTGTGCAGTGTCTTTCATTACTGGCCAGCATCTTGCAAGCTGAATCTGTTTATTTTGGCTGGGAGGAGGAGAGAGACAGAGACAGGAAACTAGGCAGTTGTTTAGAAGTTACATTGTGTTTGTTGGCCGTGACTTTTTTAGAAAGAACATTTTGTTTTTGTCGACCAAATATGTATCTTGGACAATCTGTCAAAGTAGAAGATAGGCTAAAAGGGCTTGTTTACTGATGGAGTTATTCAGAAACAGCTGAAAGTGGTTTCTTGTCCTTGTAATGTGATCTTCATTTCTGGAATAGGCAGGGTCACAGGTAGCATTGTTTTAAAAATAGCTTTTATAATTAGTAGTGTGTGGCAATCCAGTATAATTTTCTAGTGTTAACAAGCACTCAAAAATCAGTGTCATTAAAATACTTTGTAATTTTCATGGGTAATCACTTGTCTGCTAAAGTCCACTGGAAGTTTATACATAACTGAAGAAAAAAGAAAAATTGATTCACCTGCTTTTATTTATTGTTGAAAGGCCAAGGAATGTCTTTGAGGCAATGCATGGACTGTAGATTTGGAACCCCACACTGTCTTGAACAATGGTTCCAGGATCATGTCTGATGAGATGTCATGCCGCTTTCTAATCACGGTGGTAAAAGATAATGATTCTTAGTAAAATACCCATTTTCTTGGTGGAGCATATTCTTTTATTTGACTTGTCTTTATCTGTCAGAACGCTCAAAACAGAACTTCATGACTCCTGGCCACCTGTTAACTCGGTCACATTAACCGGTTATAAACTCCTGAGAATTATTGATAGCCATCACGACTGTAGTTAGACACAGACTAGGTGGCTGGGCAGATGATAGACAAACTTTTTGATTAGCTGCTTTTATAATCAAGTATGACTAAAATTTAAGTGCTCCACAGTACAACAAATATGTTGTTATTTCCACAAAAAGGCTAATCCTGCTTGTTTTACTTACTTCAGTAAAGTCCATTCTTCTGTAGACAAGCTTATGAACAACATCAATAGTGTTTGGCCTGAATGCAAGGTTTGGATTTTTGTCATGATCTACTATTAAGGTTACTTTAAAAATCAGCAACAATAATCAGTCCAAACCTTTAGTTAACACAATAGTCATTCTTCAGTTTAAATGTATTTCAACACTAATCATAATTCTGGTAGTGTAATCAAAATCCTACAAATGTAATTTGAGCGCAGGTTTTAAATCTGTTCTCAAAACAGTAATGTTTACTGCCTTGTCCAACATAATCTTTTTTCTTATTGGTCATTTTCAACAAAATACAAAGACCACTAATTGTATTTTATGCTACTGGAGTGTAATAATGAAAATGCACTTCACATACCAAGTCTATCTAACATAGCCCTTTTCTTCCTAGGTAAGATACATTATTTTCTGAACCCGCTCTGCTATTCATCAGCAAAATAAAGGTGCCTAACTTGCTGAGTCTCTGCAGATCGCATAACACAGATAATATAAATAATGGCCTAGCAGACATGGAGAAGCAAATAATGAGTAATAGTATGAATTCTGCATTAAAAAAAAAAAAATCTGCATCAATAGAAATTCAGGTCATATGGACAAATGCTCCAAAACTCAGGAAATACTAAAGTTAAGTTTTTAAACTAATGTTACTGACTGATACTACTTCCCTTGTAATAAAGAAGTGTTATTTTTACTATGGGAATCTAAAAACGAGTTTAAATTGTTTTGTGAGATCAGCTGTACTAGAAGACTCTTGTGCAGAGTATTTATATAATGACTCAACTGAAACATAGGTTCATCAATTAGTAATTAGTAGTTATTATGTAACTTTCTCATTACACCTGATGTATTTCAATTAATTGAAACTACTTTGAAATGCTTTTATTTCTCTGTATATGAATATACACACAAGTATATACACATACGTAAATGCACGCATGCACATAAAACATACGTTTTTAGCTAGAAATGGAAGGACAGAGAGCTGACTTTTTTGCATATAGTTTGGCCTTCCTCTCTCCGAAATATTACCTGAAAAAATTAATTGTTATTTTATTTATTGTCATTCTAAACCTCAAACTGTTTATCTTTGCTTACATTCAAAAGTACAGAGAGCAATAGCAAGTGGCAGTATACATTTTAGTGCTAAGAGCTGCCACAGTTTAGGTAATATTAGGGTAAAGTCAAGCATAGAGTTCTTAATACAAACTTTCATTGCTTCAAGTTATGTTGAAAGCTTTTGTGATGAGTGAACCTGCAGTGCTGTGTGGGAATTGCTTCAAAACATCGAACAGGGAGACAGCACAGGCTGGAAGTTCAGTTTGTTCTTCTGTTGGCACTGGGTGGGAAACCTGCGATGCATATTATAACTGAAAGAGAAAATATGTCCCCATACTTTGTTGTTTCGCAACAATAATCCTTTCATGCTGACTTAATTTTGGTTTTGTAGCTGTTTTCTGTATAGATACAGATGTATTATATTGTCACATACCAGAATTAACAATACAGTAACTTCAGTGGATAAAGGATAAAGGGTTCCAACTTTGTATTTGTTCGCTAGGAGAAATAACCTAGCACAGAACTTATGTTGCTCCTACAGGATTACGTGCCAGAGAAAATATGAAAGAAATTATTTTTAAAAATGTCTTTCAAGATCTCTTAAATTATTTATTGTTACCAAAGTAGACTTTTCTCATCCCTGTTCTTAATAGTATGACTAGGAGAATTTTAGGATAGAGTTTAAATGGATATTCTTTCTAACAGCTGGTTTCTTCCCTATCCTAACTTTTTCTGGAGAGCTATGTGTTCTCATTAGACTTTATAATCTCTATAGATACAACTGTCCCTTAATCCTGACTGTCTAGTAAAACTGGTCTTCTGTAATTTCTTCACCTGAGTAGGGAAAGCATCCTTTTTTTCTTCTTTTTTTTTGTAATAGTTTTTATTGCTTTTGTATACTACATGGACAGCGCTAAAACTATCCAGTAGAGAAAAGGAGATCCCCACTGCACTTGCCTTTCTAGGACACTTTTATTTCTCTTCTCCTGCCCTCTCTTATCCTTTTATCCATATTTGAAAGGCTCCTAATGTTGAGTTTTTTTAAGAATATTTTTTAAAAATAATGCTTTTCCATTCAGCTTCTCATTCATAACTGTGAGAAACCTTGTTCATGCAAAACGATAACAGCTTTAGTTGGCTGCTTACAAGTTGTCCGATCCCTCAGTTCTGCAGCCAGAACTCCTGGACAAGAGAACCCAGTGTAGTTAAGAAAGAAAAAGAAATCTAAATAAAAAAATAAATAAATAGGTAATTAGGTCTGTATATGAATCGGTGATTTATGGCAAGTGTTGTAATCCCATTCAGTTTGTTCTCTCAGAGAGCATGATTTGCCTAACCAGGTGACTTGCACCTCTCTGTTTTCTTAAATCCATTTAAACTATCCCTATGAACAGGGATGCTATGAATCTGCCCTTTTTCTTTTTACTGCCTGTTTAGAAAAAACAGACCGTCTTGTATAGGTGTTAGGGTATTGCACAAAAGTGAGAAACCACATTTTGAAATACCTGAGTGATATTTTAACATGAACACCTTGTGAGAAAGAGAGAACAGTCTGCAGAAATCAAAGGGGAAGGGAAGAAACCCTGCTAATAAACAGAAAGGTTGCTAACAATTCTTTGCACACATACTAACCTCAAAAACACATGGGTACACATACACACATACATGGATGAACCATGGCTACAAGTGACAAACATTTATATATAAAAAAGTTTCCCAGCGTTCTAACTTTGATGCAGTTAACAAAATGATATGAAAATGTATATGCAGTTTAGGTGGGATTAAACATGCACATGTAATCAGTGATCGTACTGAACTGTTTATAGAGACAGTGGCTCAATACAGCTATATTCCACTGCAGCATGAAATTATGCACTATGTAAGAAATATCTAAGCTATTCCTGAGCAAACTTTACAAGGTTATCTTTACAGAGCTATGAGAGTCAGAGATCAGAGTGCAGCTAATACATATCAGACACTGCACCCATTATAAAAAGTGAGATAAACATTTTGGTATTTTTCCTTTTGCCTCAGTCAAGAAGTAGCTTACCTCCTGAAAACAAAAAATGGAACCCACATGCACTATATAGCATGATTTAATTTTTACTGGAAGTAAAAAGAGCCTTGCTTATTTTCCTCTGTGTCCAGATCCTCTCTAAGGCATTTACCTGTCACATGTTTTTTTCCTGTACACTAATATTTTTCAGAGCTTCACAGGCTATGTCTGAACTAAATGATTGAAAGCTGATTTGCAAGTGTACTTGAGCATGTTAAACTCATAAGTGTCAGGCTTTCTTACCACAATATTTATTGTCAGATTTACTGTAAACAAGGCTTAAAGTGTTCACATCATGTTTAGAAAGAGCCAGGCTCAGGATATCTGTTGGGTATAGGCTGTACTGCTGTACTCTATCCATGCCCAAGGCAGACAGGTACAGTGAAAGACAACTTCAGGCAATGTTTAATTGGCATGGCAAAGTACAGACTCAGTGTCTCAAGAGTCCTGTGGTGCTGGACCAAAGATTGCAAATCAGCATATGTTTTTTTGTAAACAGTATACTTCGTGACTGAATCTGGACTAGGAAAGAAATTCCCAGCTATATCTAACTGCCAAATAATTTAGATTTAATAAGCTATTAAAAAGATCTCCATAGGCTCTTGGGCAGCTTACCATCTCGATGTTCCTCTACTGGACTTGCTCCCCAGTGTCACTGCCTTTCCTGTACTGGGAAACCAAAACCGGGCAAGATACTCCAGGTGTGGTCACAAGTGCCAGCTATAGAGGATCTTGATCTGCTGGCTACGCTCTTGCTAATACATTCAACTATGCAATAAACCTTTATTGCTTCAAGGCTGCACTGCTGACTGATGTTCAACTTTTCATCCCATGTTCTCAATTTTTTTTTCTGCAAAACTTATGTCTACCCAGTCAGCTCCATGTGTGTATTTCATCCCAGGTTTAGGACTTTCTGCTTTCCTTTGTTGAACTTCATGAGTTTCTGTCAGCCCAGTCTGTCAAAATCCCACTGAACAGCAGCCCTGTTTTTTAGCATATCAATTTCTTCCTCTAAATTGGCTTCATCCACAGACTTTCTGAGGGTGCGTTTTGCTCTGTCATCCAGGTAGCTAATGAAGACATCAGATGGTAGCAGCCCTAGTACTCACCTGTGAGGAAAGCCTCTCATAACCATCTGGCAAATGAACTTCAAATCACTACTCATTATCCTTTAAGCCTCCTGATCCAACCAGTTTTCCATCCGTCTTGTAGTCTGTGCATCCAGTCCGTATCTTTTCAGTTTGGCTACAAGGATGCAATGGGAGACCACGCCAAAAATCATGATAAAGTCAAGGTAAATAGCATTCCCTGTCCACCAGGCCAGTCATCAGAGAGGGCAATCAGGCTAGTCAGGCATGATTTTCTCTTCGTAAAACCATTGTGGTTGTTCTCATTCATCTTCTTGTCATTCATTTGCCTATGAATGACTTCCACATGCAGATTTTCTCCAGAATCTTCCAGGAGACCAAAGTGAGGCTGACCAGCCTCTAATGTCCCAGATCCTCTTTCTCACTGTTCTTGAAGAGTGATGTGACACTTTCCCTTCTCTAGTCACTTCTCCTGGTCACCCAGTTTTTGAAAGGTGACTTTGGGCAAGCTCCCTCATCAGCACCAGATGTATCATGCTATCTCATGAACTCCTGTGTAACCATTTTATTTTCTCGGTTGAGCCTTAACTAATCTTTTTCTACCGTAGCCAGTACCTCAGTCTCCCAGACTGTTCTGGCACTAGGCACAGAGACCTGGAAACTGAATGGCATACTTTTATAGTTTGACTGTGGCCGGCAACAAAAAGGGCCACGCGGTGGCCCTGCCGCCCTTCCCCCGCTGGGGTGTGGAGGAGAATGGAAAGAAACAGGCAAAAACTGATGGGTCGGGATAAGGGCAGTTTAACAGAACAGCAAACAAAGGGAACAGGAACAACGATACAAATAAGGAGAATACACAAAACAAAACAGTAGAACGCAGAACTCTCACCGCCCACCACCGACTGAGCCGCAACTGCCTTTCCGCTGCCCATCTCCCCCCAACCAGAACCCAGCATGGCAGCACATGGTATGGAATACCCTGCTCTGTTTGGCCAGGTTGGGTCAGCCTGCCTGGCTGTGTTCCCTCCTGGCTCCTGGTGAAAATTAACCCTGTCCTGGCCGAACCCAGGACACATACCTTAATGGTAAAGACCTCTGGCAAACAAAGCTTTGAATACTGCAATCCCTTCCATATTCTCATCACAAGATCCCCTGATCTTCCTGTCAGTATACTTACAGAGATCTTTATTTTTGCCATTCACATTCCTTGCCAATTTCAATTGCAGCAGAGTTTCTGCTTTCCTAATTCCATGCCCAACCAATATTTTAAATGTTCTTCCTGATTGCAAAGCCTCTTTCAGTAATCTAAAGAAGGCTGCATCTTATTTTGCCTCTTGATCAGGAGATCTGTAGCAGAAACTCATCACAACAACTTCCTTACTAGCCTACCTTTGATCCTGATCTATAAACTCTCAACTGGCTTGTGGACCAGTCCATGGCAAAGCTTCACGCATTCAAGCTGCCCTTCTGCATAATCTCTTTTCCTCCCATTCCCAACCTGTGCTTCCTAAGGAACCTGTATCCACCCATTGTAGTGCTCCAGTCATGTGAGCTATCCCACCATACTTCTGTTACCCTGCAACTGCTCACAACTTCTGATTCTTCTGTGTTTTTTTTTTTTTTCTCATGTTGGAGGAGTTCATGTCCATGCACTTGAGATAAGTCCCCAGTTGTGCTGTTTTCTTAGAGAATGTGAGAACCTTCTTTATGGCATTGTCACCCAGACTGCTTGCCACCTATTGTTCCACTTCTCTCAGGCTTTGGTTTTCATCCTTTGAAAAATCTTGTTTAAAGGCTTTGTCATTAAGTTGGCAAGCTTGTTAGTAAAAATGCTTTTGCCCCACTGTTTCAAATGGAGACAGCCATTCCTTATTCCTGAGAGAGGGTCCTGTGTTCATAGTCATGAAAACCCTGCATGGGATATGAGCCACACAGGCAGGTACTGACACACAGTATACTTTTGTTCCTACCTGAGCCTTTCTCTTTCACTGGAAAAATTGGGGAGACACTACCTAACCTCTCAAGCTCTTCCATGTCACCCCCTCTTTGATACACTCTGTTTTCCCCTGGCCATTGGTACCCACATGGGTGAGCAGCAAGGGATTGTAATTTAGGGGTTGACGGAGCCTCTGTAATATTTCTGCAAAATCTTGGATCCAGAATACACTCCAAATCCACTTAGAAATAAGGAAACTAAGCTGGCATCCACAATGATAATTCTTTGAGGCTTGGTGAGAGGAGAGGAAAATTTATTATTATTTTCTGTGACATTTGTACACTATCTCAGTGCTTCAGCACCAGCTAATCTGACAATAGAAACAATGTTGTACTTTCTTCACTGATATTTTTGGTGTCATGCATCTTTCTAGAACCTGAAAGTCAGACAAATATGAAGAAACATAAATAAGCACATGCTGGAAGAGAGAAGAAATTAAATGACAAACTGAAGAACACGAAAGGCAAGAGAACAGAACCGAATGAAAGCAGGGATCCTGTTTCGAAGGTGCTGTTAATAGGACTGAAAATGATTTAGTGTAATGATAGATAGGGCATGGGGGAAGACAAATTAGGTGTAAAACATGGGACAGGTCTCAATATACTGGAATAAGAGTCAAAGACTAGAATTTCTTTCCAGCAAAGGAAAAGAAGGATTTGCAGAATGAGAGGCTTGGGGCAAAAGTTGTAACAAAAAGTAGAGAAAGGGAAAAAAAATACAGAATGAACAAGGGAATAAATAAATGAGATTTCAGGGCCTGTAATGCATCAGGTCAAACTGCAGCGAGAAGTAGGTGTAGGGAAAGAGAGTGAAAGAAGCTGTGGAATCATGCAATACAGAAAATACCTGGTAAGAAGAGAGTATCATAGTGAAGATAAATACAGTCTAATGTGACATGTGGAGGAACATAGCAAAAGGGACATAGCATTTACAGATGATCTCCAAGTTAGAGGAGAAAAAACAATTCACAAAAAAAAGGTGAAAGATTTAAGGTTTTGTGCGTTTGTCTCAAAAATACATAGACAGGACAGGATTCTGAGCACTTCCTTATTTTTCTTTTCTTGCTTCTATTTGTTTCAAGGTCTTTTGTACTCTCTTGTTTTTGCTAACAACCTTTCCATTTACACAAATGACTCATCCGTCCTACCAGCTGTTGAAAATGCAGCCAGCAAGAGCAATCCCCTCCCACCAGTGCCAGTGGGAAGTGAAGGGTGTGTTTTTTCCTCAGAACGGGTTTCTTTTCCTGAGTCACCAGATTTGTTTTGGGCCAGCTAGCCTGTCCCTTTCCCCTTGCTTCCCTCTGGTGTGCTTGGCACGCTCCTTGCAAAAGCGCTGCTCTTCCAGAGAGACGGTCGCGTTCTGTGCTGCTGTTTGTCCAGGTCTGGACACCTGCAGTGAACAGATCTGTCTAGCTTCAGTCCTTCAGGCTCCCAAAAGCTAAATGAAAACAATGGAAAAATAAATGATGCATGTTTTGAGTTTATACTTTTTGCTGACCTTTTAAAAATCTGCTGTACACTTAACTGGACTATTTCAGTTTTCAGTTTGAGATGGGGAGATGTGAAAGAACATATCTTCAAATATCCTTTCACAGTTTGTTGTTTTGTGTTTTTTTTTAAACTATTTTTTTGGTTGTAGTCTGCGAATTTGGTGATCAGATAAACACAATAAATATAAACAACTCCAAAGGAAAAATGTTCCTACTAGGACCCATCTTAACACACTGCTGGGGCCCTGAGGACCCGCCAACCTTGCCTGTCCCTGCTCAGTCCTAGGTCTCCACCCACCCTTCCCACAGCCCGGGATCCCATGTCCGCCCACTGGGGCCGTTAGCCCCTGTCCCAGTGATGCCCCAGCAAGGCTGGTCTCCAGCTCCCCAGAGCCCTGCCCTGCCTGGCCATAGGCTCCGCCAAACTGGGCCTACCTGCAGGCCCATGTCCTGGACTGGCCTTGGCCCATTCCAGTCCTCAGGGAGGTGCCCAGTGCTGGCTCTGGGGCTGCACCCGCTGTCTCCCGGTTGCCTGCTCCTGGCTAGGGTGGTGGGATGGGCCCTACCCTGATACCCCGTGGGGACCCTCTGCTCTAGAAGTCCTCCAGCCTCTGGGAGCCACTAGCCCCCTCGGTGCCCTGACACACCACTGTTGGGCTAAGGAAAAATGCCAAATATCTCATCTGTTTTTTGTATAATGTTTCTTTCAACCTACACCAAGTAAGCAGGAAGCCACTTTTCCACCTCTGTCACCAGTGTTTGCCTCACCATTCTTTTTCACCAGAAATTGCAGCTCACTTCCTCAAGAAGAAATTTTGGAAATGTCGGGTATCATTAAACCATCTAGTGTAGTAAGCCCGACAGTCAAATGCAATCAATAGGTTGTGGACTAGTCTGTTCACCGACATCATAAAGCGGTGTTTCATGCAAGAGTTGAATCAACAAGGAAATAAGGTGTGTATAGTGAGTTATCTGACCATTAAAATTCATTCATCCTCTGAGGAACTGGCAGATATCCTAGGGATGAGGCTGTCCACAGGTGATCAAGCTTTTTTCAGTCTCAAGTTATTATTATTTAGAGTTTCTTATTTAGGAACATGCAATTTTTTTCAGTGGAGTATTTCTTCTCTACAAGTTACAGATTCCTCCAGAGTTTGGAACACTGCTATATTAATTTTGGGTGCCTTTTTAAGCAATTAATTGATTAATATTCAGTGTTACTAACTTGAAAAAGTAATTGATTGTATTCTCATTTAGTTCAGCTGGGATTTATTTACCTTCAGTTGGAGCAAGGCAGGCTTAGGCACAGTGAGTTGGTATTATTTGTTCACTATTGCTGAAATGTCACCTTTCCTATAATTGGATTTATAGATAGTTTAAGGTCATTTTATCATCTTGCCAGGCTGTATAGCAAAGCTTATGGTTTTATCAGGTTAGGGAATCCATTTATCCAGTAATCCAGTTACTGAGATAATAATTTTTCTATGTGTTAAAGTGCATCTCCCAGAAAAAAAAAATATTATAATCATCTCTTCAGTAGATGGCAGTGCTGGGATTAAAACTGTTGCTTCACTAATATGCAAATTCCCGCCTGTTGGGATTTAGGTGTAACAAGGCTTTTCAGGGCATTCTTGTCTTTAAACTGGGGCTCTAGTTTTCTCGGAATGCTGAAACTGTGGGGAGATTTATTTCTACTGGCTCAGAAAGTGTAGAAAAATAGATCAAATACCACAAGTGCAGTCAGTTTTCTCTAAAGATATGCATGAACAAGCTAAAGCTGTGGAAAACATGTAGCCATAAAGTAATAGTTCCTCCACTGTGTATGACACAATGCACTTCAATTGCTCTCTGTAAAATGGTATTGCTAGCTGAGAGGCTGTAGGATCTGAATACACAGCTTCTGTGTGGAAGCATTTTAATTTTACACTCATTAAACTTTTTCAGAATCACTGTGATATCCTTATATCATGGACAACTTCTCTATATATGGCACCATAAAGGACTCCATTATTGGGTTCTTGTGACTTCATAATCCATTCCTTAAATGATGATGAACATTTTTTCTGCTAGGATGTAATACACAGATTAGGAAGTTCTGGTTCCTGAGAAGGTCCAAAATAGAGATATGTGTCCCAGCATCAAGTTTTTCTCAAACAAGATAGTTTCTCAAAAGGCAGTTTGACAGGAATCTCTTTAAAGATCATTCATCTTAATAGCACACATTATGTAGTTCACATGGAAAACTGCTTAGGAGTACAGAATAAACAGCAATAATTTCCCACATCATTAGGGCTTTGAGAGAGAATGGTGGCTTCTCCTGGGTAAGAGTTGTCCTGTACCTGAGTGGACAACAAAGGATGGTTTGTTGTGGCAATTAAAATGTGTGGTGGCAGCATATCACATTGTTTATTTGTTGGGAAGGCAGGCTAGTGAGAAATCTCACAACTACACAGAAAGCAATGCTGAGTAATGTATTCCAGATCATACGCTTATGCTAATAATACTAAATCTATGAGCAGTCAGGAATTCCCAGTTATGTGGATGCTGATGACACCTTTATTGATGTAGTACCTCAGAGAGGCTATGAAGAGAGCACCTATGAAGACAACACCTTCTCTTTAAACACAGCCTCAAAGAAGGGGAATTTGGTATTTTTCATTAAGAGGAATGTGTCTACAGCAGATCTGGATTTATGCTATCCAATGGGGCAAAATATAATATGTTATAACAAGAGAAAACAAAGCAAAACAGAATACAAAACTGCTAGAATTTTTCAACGTTAAGAAACTGGAATTCTGTTCCAGACGAGTAAAGGTCAGATAACTTGTGAATTCTTTTGACAGTGTTGTGGTTTATCCTGGCTGGATGTCAGGATGCTGACCAAAGCTGCTTTGTCACTCCACCTCCTGAACAGGACAGGGGAGGAAAAAAAATGATGAAAGGCTCGTGGGTTGAGGACAGGGAGAGATCACTCACCAGTTACAGTCATGGGCAAAACAGACTCAACTTTGGGAAAACTAATTTAGTTTATCACAAATTAAATTGGAGTAGGATAGTGGGAAATAAAATCAAAGCTTAAAAATACCTTCCCCCCATCCCTCCCTTCTTCCTGGGCTCAGCTTCACTCCTGATTTTCTCTACATCCTCCCCCCAAACAGTGCAGGGGGATGGGGAATGGGGGTTACTGTCAGTTCATCACACATTGTCTCTGCCGTTCCTTCCTCCTCAAAGGGAGGACTCCTCACACTCTTCCCCTGCTCCAACATGAGGTTCCTCTCATGGGAGACAGTTCTCCACAAAACTTCTCCAATGTGAGTCCTTCCCACGGGCTGTAGCTCTTCACAAACTGCCCCAGTGTGAGTCCTTCCCACAGGGTGCAGTCCTTCAGGAACAGGCTGCTCCAGCATGGGTCCCGCATGGGGTCACAATCCTGCCAGTAAACCTGCTCCAACGTGGGCTCCTCTCTCCATGGGTCCACTGGTCCTGCCAGGAGCCTGCTCCAACTTGGGCTTCCCACAGGGTCACAGCCTCCTTCCGGCATCCACCTGCTCTGGTGTGGGGTCCTCCATGGGCTGAAGGTGGATATTTGCTCTCCCATTGAGCTCCATGGGCTTCAGGGGGACAGCCTGCCTCACCATGGCCTTCTCCAAGGGCTGCAGGAGAATATCTGCTCAGGCACGTGGTGCGCCTCCTCCCCCTCCTTCTCTTGTCTGGGTGTCTTCAGAGTTGTTTCTCTCACATATTCTCACTCATTTATCCCACTGCAGTTTCTTCCCCTTTCTTAAATTCATTATCATGGAGGTGCTAACGTCGCTGATTGGCTTGGCCTTGGCCATCAGTGAGTCCATCTTGGAGCTGGCTGGCATTGGCTCTGTTGGTCATGGGGGAAGCTTCTGGCAGCTTTTCACAGAACCCACCCCTCTAGCCTCCCTGCTACCAAAACCTTACCACACAAACCCAATACAGACAGAAAATTTAAATTATTTTATAATTAAAAATAATAAACTGGTCTTGACATTTATAGTGGCTTGTTTTACAGAAAATCTGTTTTTTAGAAAATTTAAAAATCTGAAAAAAGTTCTACTGTTTTACTTGGTGTCAAATAGTTTACAAAGGAAAGGCAAATATATTCAAAGACAGTGAGGTTTAGAAAAATAGTATTTTTGAGTAAATGAAATCTATGTTCTGAAAATCTTGAACCTAAATTGGCAAAGGGCCTCCAAAATCCTCTTCTGCTTCAGAGGGACTTCAAGACCTAGGATCCTCTAAGATGCTCCAGACTCCTTGGTGTACTACAGACAGGCCTTCCCTGACCCCATAGTCTCAGGAGTACATTCCCAGAATCAGTAAATCAGCTTATGACAGACCTATAGCACTGTGGAGTCTGCTAGTTCTTCGAGTCTGACAGCAAGGACTCAGTAGACATTTTTACGAAATTAAGCCAGGGTGTTTCAGTCTGTGCAGAGTAGTTGCATTGGCTTACACTAGCTGAAAATATGTTTCATTTTAGCTGAGACTTTACTGTCAGGAACTAAACTTCACAAAAACATGCGTAAGTGTGGCTACTTACTGTTTATATTTAGTAAATGGAGACACAGAAAATCACTTGTCCAGAATAGTAGAATTAGTAAGAGAAGAAAATTGTACCACTACCTTTGACTGCATTCCTTGAGAATGTTCACCACATATAAAGTTCATTATTCATCTCTCTGAAAACAATTCCTGAGCTACAGAATCTCATACCTAAATCAGTGTAAGAAGCTTGATTTCAGCATATTGGAAGATGTGCTAAAATAATGAGAACAAGAGAATTTACTATCCACTTTATACTCACATTCTGCAAAGAACTGTACAAACCACAAAGCGATGGAAGACAGAACTCATGCAAAGAATATGATAAAGTTCTTTAAGACAAGAGATATCACTTTGAACCCAAGAGATATTAGAATTCTCTGAAAAGAAAAAAATATCCTTCTAAATCCTATTTGTAAAATGAAAAAAGTAGCTAAAATAGTTTCCATTAGCTGGAATAAATTCTTGTTCTCTTCAATATAAGCAGTGATTTCAGATCTGCTGATACATAGGTCAGCTGCCTACTGTTCCAGCAGAGTAATACTCAGTGAGAAGTAAAACCTGATGTTTTTTCAGCTCTTGAATTTTTACTGTGAGTGCAGTGAGGGGATAAGATTTGCCTTCCGGCAAGAGTATGTCCCTCTTAACTCATGGATGACCTGAGATCTTTTGAGACATAGATATCATTGTAGAGGTAGTTTCTCTGCAGCACCCCTTAAGCATCTTATCCTAATGGCAACTCCACTTCCTCAGAAGCTGTTGGTCAGAGCAATGCTACCTAACTACATTCTCAAGGGCCTTCTGAAGCCAGAGAGATTGAGTCTGCGCATGTTAATGCTGATTTTGTCAATATCAATTTAGCAGCAGAATAACCCCATGGATTTTCAAGGAACCTGGTGGTTATTAATTGTGATTCAATTTATGTTATTTGTGTATGACTGTGTGTTGTAGGTGCCTCATAGACATGTATGAAGACAAGCTCCCAACCTGAAGAACTGATGAATGGAAAAATGAAGAAAAAAACAAAACAAGACAAAAAAAGAATACTTTATCAGAACACATTTGTCAAGCAGATAGTTTTCATGCTATTTTTGTTCCTGTTTTGAAATCATTTAATTTTCCCAACTGTATTCGTTGCCTGGCCACAAAATTCCATAGAAGATTTTGTGATCTGGGAATGGAGCTTTTGGGAAGACATCTGTCCTGTTTTTGGCTGGGGTAGAGTTAATTTTCCTTCCAGTAGCTACTGTATGTTGGATTTAGGATGAAGAGAGTTTTGATAACACTGGTGTTTTCATTTGTTGCTATAAATCAAGGACTTCCAGTTTCTCATACTCAATTAACGAGCAGCTGTACAGGAGCTGGGAGCGAGCATAGCCAGACAGCTAGCCCAAGATGGCCAGTGGAAATATTCCACACCATAAATGTCATGCTCAGTTTATAAATGGGGTTGGCCAGAGGGCAGGGATCTAGCGGCCTTGCAGTTTTCTAGGAGTTCAAATCCTCTCTTGTCCGTGAGTTCAAACTTTTCTGGGAGTTCAGCGTTTTTCAGGAATTTTGTGAAATATGCAAAAATCCAGGGGATCCATGATCTCTGTTCAGGGACTGGCTGCGAATCGATCATTAGGTGGTGAGAAAAATTGTATTGTAAGTAGCTGGTTTCGTATATTCATATTATCATTGTTATTAGCATTACTGTTATTAGTATTATTAGTAGTATTAGTATTTCCTTTGTTGCCTTATTAAACTGTCTTTATCTCAACCTATGATTTTCGTTTTTTGTCCATTTGTTCTCCTCATCCTGCTGCGGGGGCAAGGGGAGAGGTAAGCGAGCTGCTGTCTGATGCTTAGCTGCCAACTGCCAGGTTAAACTACAGCAACATCACAATGTAAGTTTGAGAGAGAGTAGCGCTTCCCTAAAATATAGCATCTTTGTTTTTTCTACCTCCATTTCTAAGGACTTAACCCATTCTTGATGTAAAGGAACTTCTGCAATTCTGTGTTGAGAAGAGAAAGAAATGTAGAAATATGCTCTTGAACTGTACTGGGAATGACGCAAGCATACTTAAGCTGCTGAAAAAATGTCTCTCTTTTCCTAAATAGGTACAGAACTGTGTAGGTTGTGTAGAAAATCTTCAAACATAGTTTTATTCCCTTTCTTTACCCTGACTAGAACATGAGTATAAGCGGACCAAAAGAAAAAACTTTGAATTGAGCATGGGCTTGAGGGAAATGAGAGTGATCTCAAAATATATTTTTTCCTTTTTTGTATGGCCCTGCCTTCTTTGGGATTAATTTTTCTTTTAGATTTTACTTCTTTCCTATCTTCCTGTTAACACAATGAGCCAAAAGAATGATGTAGTTCATTGAATTAACAGTCCCCCGGGAACCTGTGTCTATTTTGATCTCAGTTACGTTCCTAAATAATGATAATTAAAAGTCTAAAATCTTTCCTTCCTGGTGTTTGATTTCATAATTCAAAAGGGCAACATTTTATTCTCTTAGGACATTTTTAGTCTCAACCACTCTCAAGCTAGTCAGTGTAGTTTTATAAATCAAATGCCAAAACCACTTTAACCAAAATCTATGATACATCCTTTGCCTAAAGGAACTGCATTATTTTAAGACCATAACTGTATCACAGAATGATTTTGCTTGCTGAGCTGGTTGAGAGTGACTGCAGGGTAGACTGGGAGCTGAATTCTCAGGTGAAACTATTTTACCCTGTGCCATTCTCTGAAGTAAATCCATACAGGTGATGTTGAGCTAGTAGCTCTGCAGGCTGCTGAAGCTTGTTGTCTAGCTAGTACAGTACAACTCAAGGATGGGGAAATGGGATGCTTAGTCTCCATGTTTTTATTGCTGAAACATCTTAAATGAATGAATTACATCTGAGTGGAATGGTCTGTTTTAAAGTAGTATCTATAACAGTCATGGAGAGTTTGGATTTTTTTAATTATTTTTATTTCTGTCTGCTAAACAGCTTTTTAGGAAAAAAACCCAAACCATAAAACAATATAAAATTGAATATCCCTTGATGAAAATTTAGTCTGTCTCATCAAGCCAAATTCTCATGCCTGAGATGCTGATTGATAGTAAAGGTGGAGGTTTCTGTAGTTAACTTTTATGTTTAGGATAATATGTGGAATATTGGTAAGAGAGACATTTATTTTCTGGTGATATTTTAAATTACTAGTAAACAGTGAAAAAGAATGTGGCCTCGTTACTACAGGAAGTGGAAGAAAACACACAGATTGGTTCTTTTTTTGTGGGTGATAACATTCCACAACAGGAGTAAACTGGTGAATTGTATTGACATAATTCAGTAGAAGCAGAAGACATGAAGTTAAACACGTAATAGGCCTCCTTAGATTTGATTAAATTAAATATTTGTCTTGTTTAAAATCTGGTAGAGATAACCCACACTGATGATTGTATGAAGCAGACTGCTGCAGGAAGGTTTGTGCCTTGAGGAGCAGGAAGTTGAGGGTGAATCACCCTTGCTCATTTGTGACAGTCGGTGTGAATCAAATGAGCTCTGCAGAGCCTCTTCAGAAATAAATTTCAGGAGAGCAACAGTTGCCTTTGTTGTGCCTTGGAAGACATTTTGGAGTAGACGGATGTAATGAAAAAGGTCTGTGGATCGTGCTCTGCTCAGGGAACTACTTTTGCTTTGTTGTTTACTTTTTTGCTTGTTTGCAGGTGGAAATTCAACTGTGCCTGAGAATATATGCCAGAAGGGAAATGTGGTTCCCTCCTTCCTAAGCTGTGCCTGCCAAAGTTTGGACCATGCAGTGTCACAGGGAGATCGTAGACAGAAAATCTTGCAAGAAAAATGGGTAGGGCTCTTGGAAGTTTCAAAACTGATAGTCAATGTAGTGAAAGAGGACATTGTACTTTCTGACTGCTTGACTTCAATAAAACTTCTACACTCTGTATCTAAAAGATGAGGTACACTACATAAACTTGTTTAGAAAGACAATGTTCTTTAACACTAGCAGTAACAGTTCTCAGAAAAGCTTTGGTGTGTGTTTGGGTTACTACAGACTTTCTGATTTTGCAGGCCTTTGGGCCAAACTAAAAAGCAGAATTAAGATACAGATACTGCTCCCTTTGGCTCTTAAATACCCAAATCTGAACACTAACACAAATGTGCATCATCTCTCTGTGGAGCCTGCTTGAGTTACACAATATTTGAATCAAATAGGAAAACAACAGGGTGCACTATTTTGTATAGGAAGAGGTAACCTCATATGCCAGTTTGAATTTCTTTGGTGAGATGGCTGCTCCCTTTATTTCACGCCAGGATACTATTGTAAACGTGTGTCAGCTGTGAAATGTATAGTCTTTTCTTAACAGGGAAACCTAAGGATAGCTAGAAGATAGCACACATAGGGTTAGTGCATGTCCTAGTGCAACAAATGATAAGAACATGTTACTTAACAGCTCTTGTCAAAAAACAGTGTAAATATAATTTTAGCATGAAAGCTCTTGGATACTAGGCATTAGTTAACAATGTCATATTGTAGTCTGAAGTCATGAATACACTTTCACAGTAAAAATATCTGGGAATATGCACCAATTTCTGTCTTTGCTATATTTTGCTACCTCCTTGAGTATTGTTGTTGTGATATTTTCATGCTTATTGGCTGCAGGCCAGTGCATCATCAAAATGTACTAGTGTCAAATCAAAAAGGTCATATAGCAAAAAGATACTGTCAGCAGCTGCATTTTTTTCACTTGATTGATAAACTGTAGGTAGCAGTTCTCCTATCTGAAAGGCAAGCACAGTGCAGTCATAGGTGCATAAAGTACCTGATTTTGTTACTAAAATACCAGCATTTATTATTAAATATATGAACACACTAGCAAATATGACAATATGCATTTTTGATAACAGACAGGGACCTGCTCTCAGATACCAGCCACTAACGAGTTAATGCTGTACTCAGCTAGCTAGACTGCAGCTGTGAATAGTTAAATAATGAAGCTGGGACGAAGGCTCAATGAAAAAGTCAGGCAAAAGGTTATAAGTCTGAATAAATGAATCCCTGATAGTCAGTAGAAGAAAGAATGATATATTAAAAAAAAAAAAGAAGACTTGAATAAAAGCTGCCTTATAAAACTGTTATAAGAAAGGTATTATTTTGTGGCTTTTTCTATCAAATTATTTTGCATACTGCAGTTGGGAGCAGGTGAAGGTAAGAATTATGATATTTGTAATGATGAATTATTATGCAAGTATTTGTTTTATTGATTAATTTATTATTTGGATTGTTGAAGTCTTAGAAATGTGACTTACTATATTCTGACCGCTGCAGTTTTTCCAAGTGCTTTTTAATTGTTTGCAGGTAATCAGAAATTATAAAAAAAAAATAAAAATGAACAGAGAATTCATTCTTCTTAGCTTTTATGTTTGGTATTTTTTAAACAAAACAACAATCCTGATGTTTTCAAAATGCTTGGAACGGTGTCTTACTTAGAACTGTTTTCTTATGCTACTAAGCTGGTGTTAATTCTTTAAGCTATTTTCTCTCCTTTAGGACATAGGCTTATCTTCCTGATTTATGGCTTGATCTGCCTATACTGTGTTTAAAACTACATATGTTTTTTTTAAAATCTCATTACATATGAGGGCATATTACATACATTTTTTTTTTTACCTTACTCTAAGAAATGTTATTGTGTAATGATGGGACAAAATAATGCACAGACCGGAAAAATGTATGGATGTACTTCTAGCTAAGGAAAATAAAACATAAATTTAAGCCACAGCCTAACTACCTCCGGCTCTGAAAGTAATCCCCCATGTCCTCGTGTACAGTACTGATGGTGGTGAGAGATGGGGAGATGTAGGAGAGATTCACAGTAAGTGAAAAACAATAGTGGCAGAGTAATCAAAATGGCCTACTAGCAATCTTGTCACCATTACTAACATGAGAAATCATTCCACCGTAGCATCAAAATCCAGGTGAACTTGGTAGCTGCTGGGCCCTACCAAGAGAAAAGTAGATCACAGAAAGATGAATCTTTACCTTCCTATATTACAATACCTCATTAGAACATCCCTAACGTACTGCTATGCAAAGTTCTTCACTCAGCATTTGTTATATGTCTGACAGAGAATTTAGAGATGAAGGTTAAGTTGCGCTTTTTGTGTGTTTGTTTATTAGCTGGACTGTGGGATTGATGACTGAACTCCTCAGCTCTGGAATCAGTAGTATTTTACCAGAATTCTAGCTCCAAGCAGAAGTAAAAACAAGGCATAGATGACTCATTGCATCCCTGCGCTCTGGCTTCTGTCAGAAAGAAACCTGGGCATATAAGCTAGAGGAGATGTGCTCCAGACAAGAATTTGATGAGGCTGATAGCAGGGATCAGGATTCAGGAGTATGCTGTGGAATGCCGCTCTTATGTTTAGACACAGCCTCAACGTTTTATGAGGGGGAACTTGGGCTGAGTAATATAGATGCTATACCATTCAGAGAAGGAGGATGGAAGAGAATGTGCTACGCTTCTGTAAGATGGCAACCATGAGGAAACATCCTGGTTTGGGCTGGATTAGAGTTAATTTTCCTTCCAGTAGCTGCTGTGTTTTTGATTTAGGATGAGAAGAATGTTGATAACACTGATGTTTTGAGTTGTTCCTAAGAAACCAAGGACTTTTTTTCAGTTTCCCATATTAGGTTAATGAGCAGGTGTGCAGGAGCTGCGAGGGAGCATAACCAGATAGATAGCCCAAGCCAGCCAATGGAAATATTCCATAGATGTCATGCTCAGTTTGTGAATGGGGGTTGGCCAAGGAACAGGGAATCTCTTTTCCCAGGAGTTTGAACTTTTCTGTGAGTTTGATTTTTTTTGCAGGAGTTCTGTGAAATTTGTGAAATCTGAGTTCTGTGTTCTGCAATCACTGCTTGACGACTGGCTACACAATTGGTTGTTAGATGGTGAGAAAAAAATTGTATTGTTTGTTTTACATATTCATTATTAGTAGTAATATTTTCCTTTGTCTTATGAAACTGTCTTTATCTTAATGCATGAGTTTCACCTTTTGTCCATTCTCCTCCCCATCCCACTGGGGGAAAGGGGAGAGGCGAGCAAGCAGCTGTCTGGTCCTAGTTGCCAGCTGATGGGTTAAGTCACGGCAGGAAGGAAGGCCTGTATATCTGGAGGTGGCATAGGAAACATTGTATCTGTAACTGCATACAATTATTATTTCCATTCCCTCCAATTTTTTTTTCCTTTATCATACTGGAATGGTGCTTTTTGCAGCTGCATGTTAATTCTGCATCCAAGTCCTGGCACAAGAGCAGTGAAGCAATAGGTTTGGACTTTTCTTCACGTAGTGTCAAATGAGTGGCAACGCATTCTTTGGCTCAGCCGAGGTCATATGTTAAGGATGCCTTGTCTCCTTCTCTATTGCAATAACTAGTGTAGGCCATTGCAGAAATTCAGAATGCTTTACTTCAATGTTGTCTTCTTACCACAAGCTACTAGAGTGCTTCTAGAAGAGCAGTGAAGGCACAGTGCACTTTTGTGATGAAGGAAGTGTTTTCTTTCACGGGAGTGGTTAGGTATGTGTTGTGGCTCCTCTGCACCTAATCCTGAAGTAAGAGCATCTATTCTGAATTCAAGATGATGTATCTTACATCTTTCAAAGAAAACCATGTCGTTGCTTACTCTGACCCTGTGCTGTATGAACTTCGTTGAATTTACTTAAGAGAGCTGGAGAAGGGAAGTTTTGCAGAGTCATCCATGTATTTCTTGAGACTTGTCTTCTTTTGTTCTGTAACTTTAAGCATTTTTTGCTGTACATAGAATTGATGCACATTTTCTTTAGAGAGTTAGCACAACTTCTATCTGACAGGTGGCACGTACTCTGTTATATGCTTTTTTGCTCTTAGTATACTAAATCTAACTAAAAATGTCTTTTGGCTGATTAAGAAGTTGTTTAGTGTTTGGAAATGGATTATCATGGGTTATATGCTGTTTCTCACTAATAGCAGTTGTTTCTGTTGTAGTCTGCATTTTAGAGTTCCAGGAGCATCAAGCTGGAACACATGAATGAAGGATATTTCCTGGTTTGGAAAAAAACCCTAGGTACTGGGAACCCGTATGTGCTCACCTGTTCTGAGAGCACTTGTAAGCCTGATCCTTTACTCAAAGGAACCTACTTTTGTCTTCGGGAATAAACATTGATTTGTGCCCCCTCTTGATGTCTGGTTTCCCTTTTTCTATGTTAAAACTTGGTTTCAGAAAGGACTCTGAATAGGGCTTGTCCTCTGTGTTCTTTTGTCCATTCTCAGTCACTTTAGAGAACAGAACAGTGGTCAGAGGGGTCCCACCAATACCACCACCCCGCCTTCCTTTTTCTGTTCTTCTGGAAACTGCAAACCTAAGTAGTAGGATTTCTGCCCAAGCAGTCTGGGCATCTTAAAGGCTTAGATGAAGTACAACTGATATCTCTATTACAAGCATGAAAAAGTCAGGATAACACTCTAGTACTCCAGCCAACTACTATATGTATATATTTTAAAAACCTAATGTGTCTCAGACTGCCATTTGTTATGTGTCTGTATGGCACCAAATGCAGGAAAACCCAACCTAGTTGTGACCCCCTGATGCTTTAAGAGGATAAATATTAAAAAATAAAATTTTTCAAAAGTATGTTCTAACAACTTAAAAGCTATTGCTAAAATAGCTCTAGAAATACAATAGTAAAGCAAGCTATAGTTTTTTCACTTAGAAGTGTTACCAAATACTACACATCTTAAACAGAACTCTCAAGAAAAATATAAGGTCTTGTTAGATGTAAAAACTTTGTGTGCTTTAATGTAATACTCTGGGAATTCCACTGTTTACGATTTAAAAAAAATTTATAGCTTCAAGTATCATAATGTGCTGTAAAGTGTGTTCACACTGTTCTTGTGATGCTTTTTATTACCAAGGCTTTCCAAGTGCTGTGTATGCCCTCATTTTAAACAAAGCAATATCATGACAGACATCAATTGTGATGCATTTAATGTCTTGATATATGACCACTGTGTGAAACACTTGGTCAGCATTAGCCTGTTTGAAACATAAAGCTGATGCAACTGATGGTGCACATTGTTACAACAGAACAGGTGGTGTAACAAAAAATAATGTGAGTAGCTGTGATTGGCACTTCATATCCAAGGGTATTTAATATCCTATACAGCTGCAATGATATTAACATATATACTTTTTGAGGGGAAATATGTTAGTCCAGACTAAAAATAAATGTTCATAAATCAGGCTTTTTTTTCATTTATCTTAAAACTTTGTGAATCGAAAATGCTGTTTCCATGACTACCATTTCTGCACGTATTGGATTACATTGTGTTGTAATTTATGACAAAAAAATGCAAACCCCACCAGCAATATTTGAATTAGAATGCAGCAGGTTTATAGCTTTGTTTGGCCCCAGGCACAAGTAATAAAATCCTAGCTTTAAGTACCATTGGGGTTTATGGAATAAAGACATCTGCATTATTGTATTAAAATGTTCCTTAGTGTAATAAATATAACTGACAGAAGTGCATGACTTCCTTTATGAAAAATATGTTGATAACAATATAGTCTTTAAATAGTGAAGAAACTGACTATTAAAATTTTATGTTTCCAGTTAGAGACATCTGTTCAGCGTTTAGCTGGTATTATTGGTTTACTGCTGGGTATACCTAATAAGAATTTTAGTTTACAATTAAATTGAGAAATACTGATGAAAAGAAGGTATTGGCTTTCTGCTGATTGGTGGGATTTTTTTTTTTTAACAGTTAACATCCTAATTTTGCAACAGATACTTTTGAACTCAGGGTAATGATTTGGATTGTAAACATTTTCTTTTGCCTTCTCCAGAAACTCTAAGGGAATTTACATTTACAGTTTGATCCAAAGCAATTTCACTGTTGTCTTTTCCGAAATGGACGAAACGCTATAGATCTTCTAGTTCTTTCTTATTTTTACCAATACGTCCAATCTATCTCTCTTTATACAGTGTCAACTAACTATTCATTATGTGATGGTTTAGGTGTACTGATTAACTGAAAATATTTCTGAAACAAGATAAAAAGATGTTCCAGCTGGGCTGTTGTTTCTATTTGATACACACTATCTCCTTTTCCATTTGATGTCCCTGTCAAAAGCTTAGTGTAATTCACTTCTCTCACCTTTGATTATTTAGATGTGTATAGTCCTCTTTCTTTGAGTAGATTATTTCTTCTTTTTTTAAAGCATGATTGGTAGAGGTGGGGAGAAATGCATGTACAAAGGGTTTATTCCCTTCTATCTTGTTTACACTGTATGAGATAGAAGACATTGAATCAGTTTGCACAAGTTAATCTCATCTCCAGTATTACATTGTTCATGTTACAACTGTGGAAGTAACAAGGATTGAAATACTTGTCTTTGAAAACTTTCTTCTAGACATAGAAGGAAACTGCTTTATCTTCTGGATCCAGTGGATGACCAATTTGAATTTCTGACTGTGAAATTTCTCAAGTCTTAGAAAAAAGGAAAGGCAAAACAATTTATGCTATCTATACGTTTCACTTTTTTAAACTAACCATCTTTATTAACTCAATACTTAAAAAGTAAAGCAAAAAACTACTGTAAACTCAACAGGGTATTTAATAAAACTTTGGAGCTATAAAGATCAAGATATTAATTTTGAAAATGCAGTTACTGACTTACAGCCTAGAATTATTCAGCAATATATTTTCATTGTAATGTATTTCTTGAAACGAACTGTCATGTACTTTATTCATAAACCTAACTTTGACATTTGCAGACTTTTCTTAAGCCTTTCTATGTTACAGTTTGTTTTGAACAGATCCTTTTCCTGGAGTTCGTTGTGCTGAAGGTGCTACTTGAACGCTTGCTATTTTGCAGGCGTGATCTTTGGCTGCCAGTATAAGAAAAGTTTCTGTTCTCTGACTGACAGGTTCACACAATGATCACAGGAATGTTTTCCTGCCTTCTTAACAACTCTAATGTATTGATCATTCCCTCCTCAGTCTGTTCTTATTCCAGCCAAATCATTTACTTCTTGTTTCCTTTTCCATCTTTCCTTGCTCTTTTCTATATTTTCCTTTTCTTTTTTGTTTTTTTTTCTTTTCTTTTTCTGTCCCGTTTCCTCCCTATTCTCTCTGTATAGCTTTGTGACAGGGCAAAGACTTCAAATAT
Organism: Opisthocomus hoazin; assembly: GCF_030867145.1. NCBI lineage: Eukaryota > Metazoa > Chordata > Aves > Opisthocomiformes > Opisthocomidae > Opisthocomus > Opisthocomus hoazin. The sequence goes on along the minus strand of NC_134416.1, from coordinate 66,878,654 downwards.
TAAAGGCTTCGTCTTTTCACTGTCACAAAGCTGTGTCAAAAATTGTGTGTTGGTACCAAACAAAATTTTTCAGCCCAAAATAAAAGGAAGTGCCACATGTGCACCTAAGGCTATTACAAATAAAACAAATAATAAATTATTTCAAAAGTCAAAATTAAAACTTCGGTATCTGAGAGAATGGCCTTTCTGCTTAGGCAGTCTCAAAGGAGTAATTTGTGCTTCTACTAAATTGTTTCTACTTATTTCAAGCCACGTCTTTGTTTTTGCTGTCTCTGACTGCTTGCGTGTACAAAGTACTTTTGTAGAACTTTGCCAGTGGAAAATCACTTGAATAATGGCCTTTATCTTAGTTAGACACTTCTAATTGGGGCGTATTTTTATTTTTAAACATAAAGGAATTGCACAAAAATGGAAAATGTTGTTCCCAGGCTTGCCGAAACTTTTTGGAGGAAAAAAGTTTGAAGATCTTGTTCTTCCAACTTTTATTTTGTTTGGGGGGGGGGGGGGTTGGTTAGTTTTTTTTATTCTCCTCTATTTATGTTCCTGCTCATGTAAGGGGAATCTTTCTTTGAGATGGAACTTGGAAAAAGCTCAGCTACTTACAGCACAATGATACTGTATGGTCAGGACTGAATCTTGGTGTAATCAAGATCATTACCTGGTGAACATTAAAGGCTTTACGAAAATTATTCTTCAGTGATGATTCAAGTGAATATTTGAATAATAATTTAGATTTTTACAGTCACATTCATTAAAAGGTTTTCCTGTGTTGCGTAGGAAACATATAATCTAAGAATGATCATGAGAGACTGACATTAGTATTGTCATTTTGCAGTGAACAGAGGCTAAGTGAAAATTACTTTCTCAAGTTTGTGCTATAGTTCAGGGCAAAGCTAGGAATAGTATGTGTTATAGTTTGGCTGCAGCCGGCAGCAAAAGCACCACGTGGCCTCCCTTCCCCCCACTGGGCTGCGGAGGAGAATGGAAAGAAACAGGCAGAAACTGGTGGGTCGGGATAAGGGCAGTTTAACGGAACAGCAGACAAAGGGAACAGGAACAACAATGATACAGATAAGGAGAATACACAAAACAAAACAGTAGAATGCAGAACTCTCACAGCCCACCGCCGTCGAGCGCTCCTGAGCCGCGATAGTGAGTTCCTGCCCCCCGCTCCCCCTCACCGGAACCCAGCATGGCAGCACATGGTATGGAATACCCTGCTGTTTGGCCAGGTGGGGTCAGTCCACCTGGCTGTGTTCCCTCCTGGATCCTGGTGAAAATTAACCCTGTCCTGGCCGAACGGCTGAACCCAGGACAGTATGCTATAATGTTGTATAATGTTGTATAATAGTGTTATAAATGACAATACGCCATTTGCATTATCTTTTTCTTTATTAATATTTAAGGCAATAAAAAGCAAGCAAACAGCGCTGGGTGCGCGGGGAGTTGCTGCTCCTCCAACACGCGCACCTTCTAATGGCACTGGTGGTCTTTATATTCTCTCCGAGGTGTTCGTTTCCGCAAAGTCTCCTCCTTCTTTTGATTCTCTGTGCTTACGTGGCATCATTTACTGACGCATGTGTCTTATGACGTTGGTGGTCTTTATAGTTCCTCTGGTGGTCTTCGGGATGAAGAGTCTCTTCTTCCTCGGTGTCCTCTAAATGTCCTTTTCTTATAAGTGTGTGTGCACTGGACTTCTGTCTTGCATAAGCGATATACGTTAGCCCAGTCTCAAACCCACAGATATCCTGTCTATTGTTCCATGCCTTATCTGGTTTTGTTATTTCACATTAGGCTAGTTTCCACAGTTGCACAATAAGTGCACTTGACACAAATCATCTTCTAGTCTATTATACTAGTGAACTTAAAAATTGTAGTTGACTTAGTGAGTCTCTCAAATGTGAAAAGCTACTGTTTAAACTTAAAGTAATATTAGTGTCATTATGTAAAATTTGGGAGAACAAATCTAAGCTCTCCGCTCAGGTGCGAAGTAAGGTGCATAGTACATCTCACTAAATTGCTATGTATAGCAACTCAGCTATCAAAAACTTCTCTCAACTGTGTTCTCAGTATCTCAATAAAGTCTTAGAATGTCACTGTTGGATAAGAACTTGTGGGGCTGAAAATACTATATGCTGATAGACCTCAGTCAATGATGATATCTTGCTCTCATAATACCCTGGAATGAAACAAACGCTCCTCAAGCTTATCAGAGAAGTGGATTCAGTTGGGGAAAGGGAGGAAAGAGGAAAGGTATCCAGAAAAGTAGCCAAAACGAATCTGACACAGTAGTTGGTAGGACATGGGGATTCTGCAGTTGTTGGCAGAGGTTCTTTCACCAGCAGGCATGCATGCACACAAAACATGCACATTTTAGAGTCAATGTCCAAGCAGAATAAAGTTCAGAATTGAATCCCTGATACTCCAAGCAGTAAGGTATGAATATAAAACGTATTGTAAGACATGCAATGCTTAAGGTAACATGAGCTAATATGATTATGTAAGTCCTTGTAAAAATAAAGACTATCTAGGTGAATCTAGCCCTAGCATTTCATTAGTGTGGAACTACACTCAAAATATCAGTTCATGTACTGTTTTCATCCCACCACAAGACTCAAGACAAGTCTGATACCAGCTGTCACAGTTATTAAGATCCTAGCAGCTGTGGGATTTTGGGGTGTGTGTTTTTTTTTGGTTGGCCCTTTTTTTTTTTATTTAAGATTCTAAAGAAGCCAGAAACTTACAGTTAAAGTAGTACTACATAGTGTGTTTTTTTCTGATGGTACACAATGTTAATTTCACCTAATGATTTGAAACTTCAGATGTTCTGTTATGCGTAAGAAGCAAAAGGCTCCCTGAAATACCTTTTGGTTATTTTGGGGAATGTTTATAATGGTTTTAGGAGCGCTTATAATATTTAGACATCCAGAAAGAATAAATATGTCTATAGGTTTATGTCTTGGCAAATACACATATAGCCCCATTCCTATTAGATAACAAGTGTTTGCTGAAGTCTGTTATGATATCCCTCTTCTTCAACATACTATCCAGAAGCTACTAGTTGCTGAATTTTGCAGTTATTGCCCCAATAAGTAATGCGCTTTGACATATTGGTCACTCTGTGCTCAATTTACAAAAAGGCTATGAACTGCATAATAAGGATTTCCTTCTGCGTAATCAGAAAGAGAAGAGAGTAGCTAAAGATTAGTCAGAACAATCATATGCTTGCATATTTAAGGGTAAAAGTTAAAAGCAGATTTAATTGTTCATGCAAGGCATTTATTTAATTAAAAAATATTTGGGATATGAGCAGGATTATTATTAAAATTTCCCATTGGAATTAAGTACACTCTTCTGATTCTGGGCTTTTAACTGAGTTGTTTTGCATCCTGAATATGAATTTGAAGTGATAACTTTAAGACAAGTCTTTCCATTTCCTTCTGTTCAGGACAATCCTGTTTGTATAGAATGCTTAAAGTGAGTCTTTCCTTCAGCGATTTGGGTTCTCAGTCTCTTATATGTTACCGATAAATCAGTAGCAGAGATTAAATTCTTCATAAGTATGAAGAACATGGAAAATAATCACAAGGTGGGAAGTTGGGATCCAAAGATCTTCTCATTAAGTTTGCTCCAACCTGGTTTGCCACATTTGGATGATCTTAACTACTGGGTCCTTATTTAACCTGATTTCTTCCTCTAGCATTTTTGGTAAAATTCCTTCCCCACCCTCCTTGACCCCTAAGGTAAACATTTAACTTGACTTTATTAAATATTACTGCATTTCAGGTCAAATGGGGCATTCCATATGAAAAAAAAAAACCCTAGATCTTTCTGGTTTCATAACAGAAAAATTTTTTTTTTCAGAATGGAAAAAGAAATCTTCAGTTTGGTTGGACCTAAATAAAAACATGCTTTTGACATTTTTCCTCTAAATTTTCTGTTCACAGATAAACAAACAACACAGAAATGCTATTTCCATTTCTGTTGATAAAGTAGTACCATTCCTTATTATGCTTCTATGTTGTTTTTTTTCTTTTTCTGAAGAGAAGCCTATTTCAGAAGCATGGCATCTTCTCAGACTACTCAGGTTTTATTTGCCAATAACATGTGTGTTGTTCTGTAATAATCTTGTATGATTACAAAGAGTAAAACATTTATACCATCAGAAAAAAGAATTGCTTATTGGTGTCTGGTATATACTTAATAAATGTCACATTTCCTTTCATAATTTTCTCCTCTTGTCTTGTCTTTTCATTTGATTGTTTCCAAATAATGTTTCATACAATAGAATGCTTAGCAGAAGTCTTGCTATTGTTTTTGAATGGAACAGAGTAATTGCATTCAGTGGAGTTTGTACAATCAGACCTTATCCATGTGTGGGACACTGTTGAATGAGAATTCTCTCTGATGATTACTCTGGTGAACTCATTACCAGTAATTTAGCTCAACAAGTGAATTTCTGACTTGATGGAAAGGCAGTAAATTTCATTTTTGGGCTGGGGAAGAACATATTGCTCAAACTCAGAGGCAGTATTGCAGTTAAACTGTTTTATGTGTTTGCAGCTATTTCAGTGCTAAAATAGGAAGATTGTTCCATCAGATGGACTTTGCACAGATATGTACTTTAGATCTTATCTTTTGTGACTAGCTACTTGACTGAAATTGATTAAAGTGTTGGATAATGCTGTTTAATCATGTGGATGCTGTGGATCAAAGGCAAATAGAACCCTTTCAGCTCTTCCCAATATGTACATACATACAATGCTTACTTTCCTGAATAAGGTTGCTAATTTTGTTGTACTCTATTGTTTTGAAAGCCCTTCTGTTACAAGGTAAAGAAGACACAAGTTTCTTTTAAGTGAAAACCTCACTATTTAAAAAATTTGAAAAAAGCAGGTTCTCAAATGTTGCACTTCTTTTTTTCTTCTTTACCCGTGTTTTTCACTTTGTCCTATATGAGTATCAGGTAGATGATACAAAACTGAGAAGAGTGGTTGACAGACCAGGTGGTTGTGCTCCTATTCAGAGGGACTTCAGCAGGCTGAAGACATGGGCAAACGAGAATCTCATGAAGTTCATCCAAGGGAAATGAGAAGTCCTGCACCAAGGAAGGAACACCCCATGCACCAGAACAGGCTGACAGTGAAGTGCTGGGAAAGTGGTGACCTGGGGGTCATGGTGGGCAATAAATTGGTACTGAGATAGCAATGTGCCTTTGCAGCAAAATAGGCCAACAGCATCCTAAACTGCATTTGGAAAAGCATTTTCAGTAGGTTGTGGGAGGTGATCCTTCTTCTCTGCTTAGAGTGGTGTGACCACATCTGGAGTGCTGTGTCCAGTCCTGTACTCTGTGGTATGAGAGACATAGACATACTGGAATGGGTCCAGTAAAGGACCACAAATATGATTCTTGGAGCATCAGACACAGGATGAGGCTGAGAGCTGGGATTATTCAGCCTGGAAAAGAGAGGACGGGGGGTTATGTGTGTCTAAATACATGATGGGGGGGTGGGAGTGGGAAGAAAGTAAGGATGATGGAACAAAACTCTTCTTGGTGACAGAGGAAAAGGCAGTGGGCACCAGCTGAAATACAAGATAGGCTTTTTTTTTTTTATTGTGATGATGCTAAACACTGGAACAAGTTTTCCAGAGTGGTTACAGTGTCCATCCTTAGGTATGGTCAAAACCTGACTGGAAATGTTCTGAGCAACTAGTTGTAGTGTACCCTTCTTTGAGCAGGGGTATTGGAGTAGAAGCTTAAGAAGTCTTTTCCAACCTCAACCATTTTGTGATTCTAGATTACATAAGGTTAACCCTAGTAACAAAAGGGGTATCAATCTACTGTGCAACTGTTACTCTTAAGGAACTGTAGATACTTCAGACAGCTCTCAGTATCTTGAAGAACACTATGCACTTTCAGAAGAGGTGGGAGATTACATCTGGTGAGAAACTAGATCTTTTGGAACTGGCACAAAAGACCCCAGATTTCTCTTGCTAACTTTCAGCAAGAGTACCCTCAACTCCAGGCAGTGTTCCTGCTTGCCAGCACTCAACTCAGGAATGCTTTGATGTTAATATTTCTGGGATGATGTAAATGACTTGCACTGAGACTTTGCAAAATGTCTATTATGTTACTTCCACAATCTCTGTGCAGGGTGCAGTGTGATCCTCATATCCGTGGACCATCATGTGGAAACAATCATATATTGTCTTTTCACAGCTTAGGCCACAACAAACTTTTCCTGTGGAGGTCTCAAGGGACAGCTGGCAGCTGTGGGAATTGTAAGCATGAATCACTACTGGAAACAAACTGGTGGAGCATAGATAAACCCAAGCTTGTGCAGAGGCATCATGCTTTCATGCTAATACTGGCAACCTGGATTGTCAGAGGGAGAATTCATTGCTTTCTTTCAAAAAAGAATTGAAAGTTAGGAGATGCATTTTTTTTTTTTTTTTTTTTTTTTGTTAAAGACTTCTTCATTTTGTTGGGGGAGGGAATCAGACTGTGGGGAAAAACTGAACTACCACTTAGTTTGGAAATAGCTGTGGAATTTACTACTGGGATGCAAAATCAATGTAGAGAAATCAAATATATGTGCACAGAGAATAGGCAAGGAACCAAGAAATAAATGGAAACTAAATAAGCCCATCATTTTGTGTAAAATATTAGTGGAAAACCAGAGCTTTGATAAGGCAGAGGCAAAATGCCTTTACATAAGAAAACAGCTAAATCAGGCCCTGAGGTTGCTGCTAGTTCTTGGCTTGTTAAAGCTCACAGCAGGCTGCTGTCTTAACTCTATTGGTGCTTAAGAAACTGATGCAGAAGGTCAGTGATCTTCATAAGTTTCTGTTTGGGCCCGAATTTTGCATTTGAAAAACAAAAAACCCAAATTTACCACCCCACAACTCCCTCCCTCTCAAGGAAAAAAAAAAAAAAAAAACCAACATAAAAAGTTCCCCATAAAAGCCCCCAAACCCAAACAAAATAAACTCTAAATAAAATAAACCTTACTGAAACTGCACAGAACACCTGTTGCAACTTTGATGTTAGTGGAAGGTTGATTGAACTTAATTAAAAAACAACCAACCAAACAAACGAAAAGGGTCTGAAGAGATAGAAGTGTAAAATGTTATATTCAGGAAGATACAATATGATAAAGGAAAACTATCTTCTGTTTTCTTTGAAAACTCTGCCTAACTCAGTGTACTTTGCTGTAATGATTTGCTAGAATGTATTTGTTCCTGAATCCCCTGTATAGAAGAAGGGGGAGGGAAAAGACCAATAGTAATTTAAATGCTGTGCACACATTTCCTTCAAAGGATGCTTACGATATTTCATAGCAGTGCCCCATTTCAATTTTACTCCACAACTAGCTTACAAGAATCATGGGGGTAAAGATAGCACATAAAATTTCATTTTCCGTGTCTTTGTGAACTCTTCTAAATCTAGTACGACAGACAGTAAAAAATCGGGATATTTGTACATTATAAGGGTGGTTTTCTAAAGGCTAGAAAATGGTACATATGCAATTGCTTAAATCCTGTATTGTTCATATTTGGCTTCTATCTACTTCAACTATCTACAACCAAGTAAAATTTCTTAAAAGCATCCTTTTTTTTTTTGTCCATCCTAGCTATTCTTTCATACAGCTGTAGCTCAATAGGTGTTAACCTGGGCTTGACTTTCTCCCAGGACTGAAGTAAATTGTGTCTAAAATTTGTCTGATATTCAGTTAATGGCTGAGTTTTTATTAGGTGTTAAACAAAAAATGTCGTCTGCTATAGAAATTACATACTGAAAACAGGAGTCTCTGAAATTATGTCAAGAACAAAATAATATACATCAGAAAATTAATTATTTCTCTACTAATCCATGACAATCTAACTACCATACCTGCAAAACAGTTTAAAAGAATGCCACCCTGTTTGGGCATTCTATAACCTGAAGCAATTTGGTTATAAGGACCTTTCAGTGTATAACCCTAAAGCACTTTCAGGGTCTGCTATTGTTACAAATTTCAACAAAGAGTTGTATTCCTTCCTCTCCTTGCCTCAGTCTAGTACAGTATTCTCTTCAGTTTCCCGTAATGACGATATTGCACAACACATGTTTCTTCAAGACTGGCAGGTTCATGAAATGTTAGCAAAATATCACCGAACTGTATTTTGGGCTTTAATATTAAAAAAAAACCTAAAAAAAGTAAAGTGAACCGGAAAAAACCCACCACACAGAAAGCTGGAGTTTTTCTCTAATCAGCCACTGCTGGATTTAGAATTCAGATTTATGGAAGAAGCAGTCTTTATACATACGTTTAATACATTTGGATTCTTCAGACTTTGCACTGAGTGGGAGAAGGAAATGAAAACTTAATCTTAGAGAAATATGAAAATATAACTGATTGAATAGGAGAAAAAAATATAACATTGCTCTAAATTACACCTTGACTAGGAACTGGGTTTGTATGTATATTAACAAACTGATTATTTCCCTTAACCTACTGAGATTTTCCTTTCCATGTGCTCAGTTTTGACATCTTTCCCTCTCTTATTTTCACATTAGATGTTGAAAGTCTAATTCAAATATAATCACAAGAACTTGCAAGTGGATATTTCCAAATAAATTTGAAAATAACTACATTTAAAATAGTTTGTATTTCTTTTTTAAAAAAGCAAACATCAAGCTAACTGAATAATTAAGTGAAAAGCAGATTTCTGTTCTTTTGTTTGATGGTGGGAAGGGCAATCAATCTTCTATTCCTCCTTTTCGGGGTGTGATCTGGCAGTCAGTAAAATCAGTAGAAAGACTGGATAGTGGCTGCAGATCTGAGGTTGTGGACAGGTTTTTGGCTGCTCTTGACAGAACTGTGTCAACTTTCTGTGTTTGATTTGTTTATTCTTTTCTCTCTTTGCCTTCAAGAAAAAGTGAGTTAGTTACAAGAAATGAAGGAGGTGGGTTACCTGTGAGTTATGGATTAAAAAGTAGGCTGAGTAGCTCTGGCAGGATAGCTTCTCCTAAAAAACCAAATAAAACTCTCGTACATGTCTAAATTGTAATTTTCTTCTTTCTGTGCATGGTTATTTTTTAGGACTTATTCTCATACCAAAAACTTAGCAGTTTAACCTGTTTCCTTTTTCATATAGATAACCAGAGGCAGCTCTCGAATGGCTGGGTCAGAGCAGTTTGGATGTTGCTGGTGCCTGAGTGAAAGTTGGCAGTGAATGACTGCATCTCTTTTCTTCCTTCATCTTCACAGTTCCTTACATCACCTCTGTTACAAGTTTGACCATACTCTGGTCATTATTCTGGTCTACTCCTTGCTTATGTTGAACTAGATTCTAAGTAACTGATGATGTGTAGATAAATTGATACAAAATTTTTTTTTGAGCATTTTCTTTTTTAGATAAGGACTTTGTTTTGCTAAATTTACAGTTCTCGCTTAATTTGGTGTATAGGTGCGCATATTAACAGCATATTGTTAGCTGACTTTTGTTTAAAAAAGCTGGCACTGCACAGCTTTTTCAGGTGTTTATCTCTCTCTGAACATTCTGGGTGAACATTCCTGTCTGATGCTTCTTACCGCCCCCAACCCCGAATTTAGTGCAGTTCTGAGAAGGAACTGTGAGGCTGAGGATGCTCTCCTCACAGGAAATATGTTATTAAATCTTGCCTTCCTAGTCTCCCAAAGAGATGACAGTTCAGCTGGCTGAGACATTGGTGAGGTGCATTCATGATAAGTCCTCGGAAGCAAATAGCACAAGATTGTTGACAGTCTTACTGCTATGTTGTATGGAGTTTTTCTCTTAACACAGATCTGTTGCTGTTGAGCTAATCCAATAGCTGTCCTTAATAACAATTTTCCCACTGCTGTTCATAAAATGATCTTTAAAACCATTGTTCTGATGAGCTTAATATAATTATACAATATGTATATGAGATTGTTAGGAGTCTTTATTACCAATGATTAGCTAACTAAATTACCAAACAAATTAATAATGCATTTCTTTAAAGACTAGACATGTGTAATTATATATAATTTAGGAACTGCTCAGAAGATGGTGCGCTGTGTTTTTCTACAGTATCCTATCTGCATTGTTGGAATCAATTTAAATTATGGGCACTTGTGAGTTCCCAATATGTAATTCTGCCTGGAGAAATCAAGTATTTTGTCATTGATGCCATGGAAGTATTTTTGTGAGAGATCTTATAATGACTGTGAGAAATGCTGAATGAAGTCATATACTGTGCTCAGTTACACGAATAAACTGGGAGAAACTCTGTTTATTTTAATCAAGTCAGATGTAGAGTTTGGTTCATGATCTGGATATGTAAATATCTGTCAACAAAATGTTCTGATTTTGCAATCTGAATGAACAATCTACTTTTATGTATGTAAATCTCTTAAGAAGGGGTAGTTTCTTTAAAATTTCTGGCAAGTTTAATGAGTGTCTGTTAATTGCTTCTATAAATAGAAAACATTGGTTGCACACTTTATTGTGTGGCTTCCTAGACTTTTTAGTTGAGATGTTAGACTAAATTTAGATAGAGTTAAGAGGACAATGAACAGTGTTAAACTGTAGAGAGCTGTATTTTTCAAAGCAAAAATGGTTCCTTTTCCACAAATGACCTATTGCTTAGTTTTCAGTTGACACGAAATAACAGAGACTTCTAGTTGGTAACTGAGTTGTGAGGTTTAGGAAGTCTAGTCATGGTGAGAGGTGGGCTCCTTGACAGAATTCTTTAACCTCAAGAATCTAATCTTCTGAGACCTCCTTTCACTTAGCTCTAAAGGGAGACTATTCTCCTTATGTAAATGGTTGTATCATGTACATTGAGCTAGGTGGTATGAAAAACTCTGAAGAACTGAAAGCTGTTCTACCAAGCATACTGTTGATTTCTGAATGTATCATTCAAAGTGATGATGGTTATACAAGCACAACAAAAAGATTCTGTCCCCAAAATATGTGCTGCTAATCCCATGGAGATTTTTTTTTTTTTTTGTCTTAGTGTTAATGTTATTTATTTATTCATTTAAATCTTGATCTTAAATTTGAGCCTACTGGGATTTAGGATCCAAATATTTTTTTTCTGGTTTTCGTTCCCTTTACATTTTGACTGAGCTGTGTCAAAAGGGCATATACAGGTGGAAATCCGAGCATAGTGTGACCTTAAGACATCTTAACATACGGCCCTTCTACAGAGTTTACAAAATCTGGAAGGGAGCAATCCCGTACTGAAGTATCCACTCTACTCTGACACCAGAAGAGGAAAATTCAATGAGCCAGTGACAAGTCAGGATATCTCAAACACGTGTTGGTCTCTGCAACAGAGTTGTGGCAATCTATGTGCTTAGGTGAGGAAATTTCATGAAGTTGCTCAGGCAAATCATACACCAACTGGTGCGGGCAAAAGAATAACACAAACACAGAAATAAGAGGACTGAGAAAAGGAAATAACTTCATAATTATATTCATGTCCACACCAACTTTCTCAAGGACACACTTGTTACACAGCTCTCGCCACAGAAGACTGAAAATTCTGAAATGGAAGGATTCCCTTTCCCTTTTCCCATGGTGGGTTGTTAGCTATTGCCAGTCTGCAAAGATTCTGCAATTCTGAGGTTGGATCTCTGCTGTCTGAGCACCAAGGGCAATGAATATGACACTACTGCACCACTCCATGCATTTTTCACCTGGCCAGCTTGCCTCACAGTTTGGTTCAATTTTTATCTGTATCACCCAATAAATATCTTCAGTCTGGCTGTTGGATCAGTGCATGCTATTTTCCATAAATAAGTAATTTTGTGAGCCAGTCTCTTTCTCCTTACAAATCTCACAGCTGTCTGTAATTCATTCATTTTTCTGACATTGAAAATCAATTTCCTTTGTCCCCTGATGTTGCGTTGTATGATGACTGATGAGAATCATTACAATCATTTAAAAAACAAACAAAACTTGAATGCAAGTCTGTAAGAGCAATCCACTCCGAGCTCTCTAGAGGGAAGCATTCTTCTCTTCCATGTTAGCAATTACAAGTGTGATTCTTTGCTGTCCTGGGATTGAAATGGTGCCATATGACAGAACCTAGTGCTGGATGGAAGGCTCCAGGAGAAAGATACGACATCTTTTCTGGAAGAACATACCACTAGTTCCTCAACTTACTATGACAAGTGCTGTGAAAAGGAAATACAGGAAAGTGTACGATATCTGAGAGCTGATTTGAAGAAATCTCCTGTGAACGTCTTCTTGCAAAAGCTACTCATGTGCAACTAAGTCTACTCAATCAGTGGGCTGCAAGCAGTAATTGTGTGGGAGAACTCTGAAGATGAAGCGTTTATGTTTTCCTTATATGTACACATCTGTGTTCAGAGTTCTCCTGTTCCCACTGCCATTGCTATTTCTTTTTTCAGTCTGCATAAGTTTCTTCTCCAAGGCTACATTTCCTGAGGAGTTCCAGTAGCCTCACCCCATCAGCAGCCCAATCCCACTTGAGCTGTGGGAGCTTTAGTTGTCACCTTCCTTTCTGTTCACCTGAGTGGGCTATTATTTGCAGTCTGAGCCACTGATCCATTGTGCCTCTTTCTTGTTGTCCTCCTGTTCCAGGTTTTATTCTTCTGTTCAGCTTCTCTAAGAAGTCTGTGCCTCTGCCTTCTCTACAGTTCCCCTTTAAATAGCCAAGGATAGTCGTTAGATCAGCCCTCAGCCTTCTCTTCTGCAGGCTGAATACATCCAATTCCTCAGCCTGTCCTTGTGTACTATGTACATCAGCCCTCTGACCTTCATTGTGGTCCTCCATTAAGCACTGTCATTTTGTGTATTGGGGAACCCAAAGTTGAACACCGCCCTTGGGTATGATCTCACAAGTGCATAGTAGAGAAAGATGTCTTCCCTGGACCTGCAAGTTACGTTTTTGTTGATACAACCCAGCGTGCATTGCCCTTTGTTCAAGGTTGTGATGGAGACCAGGATACCCAGATTCTTTTCTGCCTATCTCGGAGCTCGCACTGTTGCTTGGGAATGCTCAGTTCCAGATGTAGGACTTTGAATTTCCCTTTGTGGGACCTTGTGGCATCATGTTTCCCTACTTCTTCCAGCAACTAGAAGAAAACAATCATGCTCACTTGAGTGACTCTACTTAAGAGTTACAATCTGTGAAGTTTTTTTCTGATGGCTTACTGGCATAGTCTAACCTGTGACCTTAATGCTCTTTATGATGAATTTTAAAGGTTACTAAGTTTCATTGTACTTAGAAATTAAAAAGTGTGTCTAATACAGCACCTAATTTTCTCCTTTTTGACAATTTTCATGTATGTTCAATCATCTGAAGAAATTTAATCTGCTGAAGTTTCGTGCAAGCTACAGCTTCTTTCTCCTTGAACTACTTTTAGTGCTTATCCAAATTGAGTTATGCAAGAAAAATCTAGGCCAGTTCATTTACTGAGGTTGGTTACTCTTGTGTTTAATATTCTCTAATGATCCACTAGTGTATTGGTAAATGCACGTAGCTATCCAATAGATTATAGTACAGATACATAAGCTGCATAACAAAAGGAAAGTAGTTGTTGGAGAGGGATGACTACTAAGTAATATATTAGTGAGTAGCTAGGCTCTATTTGTCTGTGTCCACAGATTATTTGGATCTTTTTAATTTAAGAATCTTGATGGACACAAAATGTAACTGAAAGTCTCCTAGAAATACTTGATGAGGTAATGTTGTCTTAGGAAGAAGATTTAGCTGTGCTTGGTCTTTAGCTTCTAACAGATGTAGAAGAGCACAAATATTGCAGTGTTTAAGAATGTTTTTGGCAGGGAGTACTGTGGTAACGCTTTGTGTGTAATGCTGTCAGGAATTCCAGCTCTGGCAGTCGCAGCTCCCACTTATCTGAAAGATTTACTTTTAACTTCACATCAAATGAACATGAATGAGGCTGGTCACTAGTAAGTGACCAATCCATTAATCCATAAATGCACATGACACGCCATCAAGTTCTGCCTAACATCTGAAATTGTCTACTCAGCAAGACATTTGATATTAGGAGCAAAAACTTGATTGGAAGGAACACATTTGAAGAAAGTTTTGGTAAACACTTTTGTGAAGTATAAATAAGACAAACTCAAGGATTCTTTCACTCTTTAAGCTTAAATGGTATAGCTCTGTTTTTATCAGTGTGTGGGATCACTGTTACTTTCCCAGCCAGGAAGAGGACAAGGGCAGCATAAAACCGCTCTGCTGCTTGTGGACATTTGCGTTTCTTAAAAATCAAACCAAAGTGACAAAGGTCCTTCAGTCTCTTCTCTTTATTTGAAGAAATAAAAAAAAAAAGAAGTTTCTTTCTCTCTGAGGTCACAGATAAAAAAGAACTGTGTGAATTGTGACCAGACTAGGTCTTCAAATTCCATTGTTTAGGAAGCTAATCTTATTTGCATACTGATGTCCCCGTACTGTTCAGATGAACAAGGAGAAGTAATATATATCAATTCTTTTCTCTTAGTGAACTATCTCTTGGAAATGAAGGGCAGGTAGTTCCTCCGATAGGAATCTCAAAGCAAAGGATGTTCCGAAAGATCAACTGATACACTTCACTGAAAGTGCACTGTAGCTAATTTTGCAATGAAATATCTGTCATATAGAACAGAACTGAGAAGTAGAGCTATTCAGAAAAAACTGTCTGTATATTAATAAAAATGCAATAAAACAAATATGGGAGGCTGTGTGTAACTGCGGTTACTCTACCTTTACTGTACCTTTTTCTTAGAGACATTGAAGGCAACATTCTTCATTAAAACTTGGAGTTTCATATCTGTATGGGACCTGATGATCGACATCTGACCTGTTTTAATGAAAATATTTTGTCTCCAGAACCCTTCATTAACTGAATTTGCTGTGTATAGTGTAAGTATAGAAGTCTGTTTTGGAGACAATTCCTCTTCAAACCTAGATCACTTTCAGTACATGTAGTTGTTGGCCCTCTGTCTCAATCCATATGATAAAAACAATGTGAGAATTGGGTCACTTAAACAAAATAGAGTCCTAACACATAGGAAAGAATAAAATACAATTCAAAGAAAGGAAAGGAGGGGAGGGAAAATAAGAGTTGAGGAGAGAGGAAATAATAGCCCTAGGTCTTCTGTAGAATCCAGACTTTTCAAATGCTTTCTTATGTGCAAAACTTGATTTCAGTAAGTAACTCTCCTGACTTAATGAAATTACTCATATAAGTGAGGTAATATTGAGTGTTATAAGTAATTAACAGTGTTTACTGTTATATTAACAGTGTTTACTTATAATATACTGATATATATAATAAATATGCATGAAAAATATTTATAATTTAAAATGGCTCTTCATGTTTTTCTGTGTTATTTTTCTGGATATCTTTTAAGTTAAGAGATTGTACCCTCTGCCTTGTTCCTAGCATGTTAAAACTGGGATTCTGTCCTTCCTTCCTTCACTATTTACAATGAGGTCCTGTGACCCTTTCCTTGTCTCAGAAATAGGAGAGTGGAAAAGGTGGCAGTGGGTGAATTAACACTTCAGCAAATGTAATAGCAGCATGTCATTCCTTCCTCATCTTCCACCTTTCCAAATACCAAGAGAATGGAAAATGAATTAATTACTAATGGGTAGAAACATTGAGAACACAAGCCATAGTCAAACTCTTTCTTGATATCTGAATATTTTAAATATCTGTGCTATGGACATCAATAAGTTATCCAGTGCAGCTTTTCATCCTTTGTTCCAGTCACTTATATTAAGGGTAGAATAGCATAAAGGAGCCTTGGTTAAAAGTGTGGGGTTTTCTTGGGGTTTTGTGTTTTTATTTGTGTGAGAGTTTTTTGTTTTGGGGGTTTTTTGTTTGGTTTGTTTTTTCCCCTTCCCTGACAAAGGGCTCATTTTCCTGGTACAATTAGAATTACAAAGTCCTAGAAACCTTCCTTTAGTGATCCATTTTAAGGCTTGTTTTTAGCCAGAGGCCTATTCAATTCACCCTAAAGTGGAGCTGAAGTGTGAATTAAGTTTTATACTGTGGGTACATCTTCATTAGTGTTCATATAAGGACTAAAATTTTGAAGCTAAATCCCAAATACCCATGCTGGTTTGCTTTAGGGAATGGTCTACATTTCCTGAAAATTACATTTGTTCTACATGTAATCATCTGGCATATGCATTTCAGAAGCATGTTTAGTGCCCTCCAACTGCTGAAGGGCATTCAGTCTATCCGCTCAAACTAGAGCTAATCATGTATACTCTGAAACATAAATACTCTAGACCTTAATTCCCCAGTGCCATCTGTTTTCCTCTGCTGACTCACTTCCCAATACACTAGACTATTTGCCAAACCAGACATAGTCTGTGTGGATGAGTGGGTGCATAGGAATTTAATGTGAAACAAGGTGCTTCATGATGAGAGAGGTATTGAGCAGCCAGGTGAAAACTATATAGCCACAGGCACAAGAGCAGTGTGTTTGAGCAGCTGTGGGAAGTCAGGGACTGGAAGGGTGGTGAAGGTGACTACAGCAATTCTCTGGATTGTCAATGCTTTTCTGGGTCTCCTAAACAGGATGTAAAAGCCTCATCCTCAGTATGGAGACACAATGAATAAGTGAATACACATAAAGGAAAATTACCAGTCATTAGTATTTAATTCATTTAGACAAATCTGTTCCTCTTCCTAGAAGAAAACGTAGTACTGGTTTCTTAGTTTCACAGAGGAGTGCAGACTACAAGGAAGACTAAACTGTCAGAAGACATCTGGGTGTTATTGACTGACTGTCTTATGGCAGTACTTGAAGAATCTCCTGTAAATACTCCAAAGGGTTTTTCTCACAAAATTGTGTGAGATGCAGCAATCTTCAGTCATTTTGATTTTTGACTTGGGAACTGAGGTAAATTAATAAAACAGGGAGCAGCAGGAATGTTACTGGTTTTTCTGGTGTTTATTTACTCAGGTTGCAATCTAGAAAGCATGTCTATCAAATATTTTCCCACCAGGCTGAGCCAGATATCATGTTACTAAGAATATTTCTGATATGGAGGGGATGGTGGGGTAGTTAATAGTTGATTATATTCAAAAGCAACTCTCTTAGGTGATCTTTTATTTATATTGTATCAAATACATATGTAGTGATTTTAACACATGCAATGAACATATCATCACTGTCTCAAGAGACCTACAAGCTGCTCCTTAAGACTTATCAGGACGGTTTTTTGGATTGTTGTGGGGTTTTTTGTTTGGTTTTTTTTTTCCTATTTTACTGAAGCTCTGGCAAAACTATCTGTTATAAATGAATATTAATACTGGAAGTACTGATCACAGTGTTAAAGCACTGAATTTTTCCTCAGTTTTTTTCTTTTTCTGTCTTGTTTTATGAAAATGACTGCATTTGTACTGTGTTGTGGCTTAGCTTTCTGTAGAAACATTAATATTACTATATTAAAACATTAATATTACTATATTATCTAAATTAACATATCTGTATTACTGATATATCTGAATTAATACTGATATATTAATTAATGCACTGAGACAGGAATGTGAGGGTAAACCATTATTTGTTACTAATGGACACTTCACAATGTGCTTTAAGATCTTCTTGAAAACAGAATAATGATGTAGTTAGCTGCTGTATGCCAGAAAATGAGCATTGTTCAAAA